>NC_141394.1:45316105-45971938 GCF_034619465.1 Leptosomus discolor | reverse complement strand
TTGGTTACAGGCTATCTATGACTTCATATAAAAGTCAGGGATATAAGATTTTGGCAGTATATGGTTTCACATAACCACTATTCAAACAAGAACTTTGTCCCTGGACCCAAGGGTAAAGGAAGGAACTAAATACTATTGTACAAAGTAGAAGACAAAATCCTAATCTTTTGTTTCTGAAGGTAGCCTGACATAGTCTTGATGCTTGTCAAAGTATCTAATTTTAGACAAACTATACCTTCTAAACTGTACTTGAGGTATAGATTGTCTGTTCTAGTGTTCTTTTAAATTGTTTATGACTTCAGTTTCATATATTCATTTATAAGATTCCCCACCCCAGGAAAAAATGGACACAAAGATCTATGCTAAATTTGTTAAAGAAGAAAAATTTTAGTTGAGCAGTGAGATTAGGAATATGCATCAAAGTGTTTTCCCTGACTAAGAGGTGACACTAATAATCAACAAAACCTTCAATTATTATTGACTTCTCTGTCGTGAATAAAGTGAAGGAATTGTTTGAAAGAGTTGTCAAGCAACATAATGCTTGGAGTAAGCCAGTTATAACAATGACATTAGTTTAGTCTAAAATTAATTTTTTAATGCAAAACAATCAAAAGATAGTCTCAAGTGTTAAATCCTGTCAAGGTACTGCTTTTCAGACAGGGATTTCTTTAAAATGTGATACTACTTGCACGTTGAAGTCAATTTGAAGAGGTTATATTTTAAAAGAAATTTATATTCCAGAGCCTTAGGATATTGTTTCTAGGGCTGCCTTTATTGTTCTCAGCACCAAGGATTGTTTATAATTGTCTGAGGCAATAAGGATGTGTATTAAAACTGTTGATCAAATGGAACTTTGTGATTAATTACTGCACTAGAAGCACAGCAGAAATGTAAATGAAGGAAAAGGAGGAAAATACAGCAGGTAAATGCTCAAAAGCTTTGAATAGGGTTCCAGATCGGCCGTCTCACCTTTTTTCTATGCGACAGCATAGACTTTTGTTTCGCTTGCTTAGGATTGATTTATAAGGGGTTATTTATTTTCAAGACTGTTTGTATATTCCTTGCCTATACCTATAAATTGCATTTTGCAACAACTGCGTCAGCTTGAAGAGCACAGGTTGAAACCCTTATCCTGCTGGATATAATGTCTTTACTCTGGGACATTAATTTTTTTTATTATTAATTTTTTGCTTGTGTAGTTGCACTGCTATCCTTATCTTCCTGCAGTGCCTGTGACATTTGAAGCAAAATCTGAGTAATGTTCTTCTTTTTTTTTTTAATAAGGGACAAGAGTGTTTGTGGGGTGTGTGTGTTTGGGTTTTGTTGTTTGTGTTTGTTGGGGGTTTTTTCCCCCTCTTTACTGTATTTATGCCATACCTATGTGTTTGACAACTTCTTTTATAGTGAAATAAAAAAATGTAAATATTGCTTCCTCCTGAGAATGAAAAGAGAATGGCAATGCCCTTGAAATTATTCATCCACCTCTCAATTTAAATAAAACTTATTCCTGTATAAATGCCAAATACTCACGTACCAATGTGGCAAGTGAAATACAGAGGAAAGTAAGTACCACTATTTAGTACATTAGATGCAGGGGTGCTGGGTTTTGTTTTCTGGTTGGTTTTTTTTTTTTTTTTCTGCAGACTCAGAAAGGCTCATTGCTTTTGAATCCTGATTATGATTTCTCCATGAACCTGGTAAAGATAGTGTGTTAGTCACAGGCATTAACTGAGAGCTTGTAAACAGAGTCATATTGTGACAACCCGGAGATATGAGTGCCTCTGTGTACAAAACAGGGCAGCACAAATGTATTTCCTCTTTTGTTACTGTTATTATAAACATACCTAGTGTCCTAATGGAAAGGAGGCACCATCAGTTCAAGCTGACTGGTGTGAGCTGCAGCCCACCAGTAACAGCAGCCTATTTCACATAGGCTGCTGACTAACCAGAATATTTTTTTCTATTTTGTTTTGAACTTGTGACCTAGTTGCTCATGGGATAACTTGGCCCTGTTGGAAGACTCTTAGGGTGGTGTTTTGTATGTATTATATCACAGAATTTCTATTTTCCAATTTATTCTTTAGACAAAATATGAATTAACTATGCAGTCTTGTGGACAACAGCCATATTAAAGCCGTATGCCAGTGTATAAAATACTTTGATAGAATACCTCTTTAACTGTTATTATTAAAGATAAGGAAAATAATTAAGTGCTGGTTTTATGTGGGGTTGGTGGTTTGTTTGAGCTTTTTTGGTTTTTTTACATCATCTCAGATTTGCCCCTTTAAACTTCCAACTATGGAAGTGAAATTCTCTCTGTAGAAACTTTTATTAACTGATCAATCAGTAAGTGCTCTGGGACTGAGGTGCTTCAGTAACTAATTAGTAAATTGCCATCTGAAGCTAGAATGTAAGAGGTATTGTGTGCGTTGCAGATATGGGGCAATGGCTTATTAAATTTTAATAAATTGGATAATCTTTGAAGTTTGTATTTCCTACTTGCCTAGTCCAGTATAGCAGCATGCGCAAGGAATTTGGTACAAGCCAGCAGCAGTGCAGTATGCTTTGACTGTGTTAGAAGGCTGCTTCTACAGGACTTATTCAACAAAACTCTTGGGGACTTCAGTAAGAGTTTGGGATTGATCCCAAAACTGCTGCTAAAGTAAAACCAAAAGAGTTTGTGTGTATTAGATCACTGCTATAATGCCTTTGCCTAAGGGACTTTAGAGACCAACCTTTCTAGCTTTGCCACATGCCGCCCTTCTCTTTCCTCTTTGAATGTTAGCGTTTATAGTGTAGTAGCACAGCTTTCTGTCTACTCCAGTAGCATTTTCTTTGTCCTAATGCTCACTGTAGTGGCCTAAGCAGTGGTAACGGCATATGAATGCATTGCTGGCTTTTGTTCTAATAATGCTTTTGATCTCTCTTCTGTCTTTTTCTGCTACTCTGTGGATTAAGGCAACACATAAGTGATTGCATAGGAAGCTTTTTTTCATTAAGGTAGTATCAGTATGAGGAGAAGTGATACTCTACCAAGTCACTAGACAACATGTATGTTTTTAATGAATGTACAGAAGAACCTTTCTGCTAGACCAGGCAGGCAGTAGTGACTGTGCATCGGAAGGCTGTGTGAGTTACCTGGGCTCAACTGCACGCTTTGGATTACTGCTTCCCATGTCACTGATGGAAATTCAGTGAGACACCATGTTGAATAGATATGCAGCTGCCTTATGCATGGATGAAAGAAATACATCTGTGTATCAAGGTATTTTGTTTTTCCAGTTATGATCAGCTGTCTCTTGGTACTGGATAGGGACTGTCTAGTTCAGGGAGCATTTTATTACCGCCATATGAGTTATGCAAAACTTACTATTTCTTTTAGGTCCTGAGGGAGAGATTTAGCATCCTCTTGGAGTCGTCATCTTCAAAGCATGTCTGTTGTTTTCTTACAGTGTTCTCAAATGTGGAATTAAGCATTAATTGGGGAAAAAAACACCACACAAAACAAATGAGCAGAAATTAAAACAAGTATTACTACTAGCACTCTTTCAGTGATTGGAAAACACAAAGGAGAAAAGCAATAGAACAAACTGTGCTCTGAAATATGTGGGTCTGGACATACTGAATTGTAAGTATGTGTATATAGTGTTGGGTAATGCAAAGTAGCTTATACCTTGAATTAAAAGGGGCAAACTACCTTCCACAGTAGTTCCTGTGCAAATTCTGATGTCTTGTAGTTACACAGTCTGGCTTGTGGTCATGTTTACTTGGTCTTCCCCAATTGCTAAATGTCTCCCAGTCTCCAGCTGTTTAATTTTAAAATCCATTGTTATTGTTATACACAGAAAGCAAAGACACACACTTAGTCAGGATGATTTTACTTTAACTTAAGGAGAAGAAAGAATGAGAAAATTTCCATGAAAAATATGGTCAGTGTATCTGCTAACCTCTTCAGAACTGAACACAAAATGAATTTGTTGTCTCTGTACCAAAGAGTGCTTGAAATATTTGCAAATGCCTGATAGTAGCATGGTAAATAAGCAGCACGCTGTGAATATATCTTTTAAAGGCCAAGGAATAGCGCTTGAGATAAAACATTTCCAGTTGGATCATGTATAGAGTAATTACTTTTGACAAGTTAATTTTGCAAGTGTCCAATTAAGCTATTCATTCATAGCTTATCTCTTCACAGTGTGGCTGTATTCACTTAAATGTTCAGGCTTGAATTTCTATTATGCATTTAAATATGGATCGAAATTCGTGCGATGTGAATTCATTGAAAGGGCAGTTCTTAGCATTAAGGGTTTGAACCCACCAATCCAGATCACAAGAGTGGCTTAAATCAAGAGGGGTGTGAGGTTGGGTTTTCTTTTCTTTTCTTTTTTGTAGTAATAGTAAGTCTTTTTCTTAATTACTTGGCTTCTGTTTTTTTTCTGAGCTGTTAAGATTTATATTCTCAGTTTTTCTTTACACTCAGTTTAATTAACAATATAAAATCAAATTTAGGCATGTGGTTTCTCATGAAGCCACCAGACTCCCAAAGCTGGCACTTTAAATGGAATACCAAATGTCAAAATGCACCTTAGAATTAGAAGATGCAGAAGTACAAACTCTGTATAAATGTCATAAATATGAAGAGACTGTGGAGTATCAAATCTTTGAGATCCCAGGGTGGCACTAGGTGTTGTCAGTTGATAATGGAAGCTGTTGATTCAGTGCTGTTGATAGAAGTGGAAATAAACCAAGTCAGGAGCATACTCTGATTATTCAAAAGGTTCAAGGACATCTGTAACCTGCTTCAATCAGTCAGGTGTTTCGTTTTCAGGAATGAACTAATAATATGCATTAAAGGTGGACTTTGGCCTCTAGAAGCTTTTAAAAAAAGAACTTTAAAAAATTAGTATCAAGTGCTTATCCTCTGAGTGAGCAGAGCAGGATTAGGGAACTGCCACACAATTAATCAAGCCAGTGATTATACCAAACTGAAAACTCAAGGGACCAAACTTACTAGGCCCTGGGCAGGAAATTTAAATAATCTGCCCTGGTATTAGTGAGGCGAATTCAACAAGATGTATGATAGTGATGGTAGCTGGTGTTTCCGCTCTGTCATCTATCCTGTTTTTCACTTGCACAGAAGTGTCTCTAGTGGTAACAGGACCAGGTCAGAGCATAGCTGAACCTTTATGGTTCTTTGCTGCTGACACAGAAGTTTGTAGGTTGCTCTTCTAATACCCTCTGAGGGCAGAGAAGCATGTTCATTACGGGCATGACAGAAAACCTAGACTAATGCTTTTGGACTCTTTTTTTTTTTTTTTTTTTCTTCTTGCAAGCCTATGGCCCCAACTTGAGACATTTGCTTAGCTGCCCCCCACTTCCTTCTGCTTAAATTCACATGCTAAAAATCGTACATAGACTTGGGTACCTACATGGCTCTTTCCAGTCAAGACTTAAGTCCTTCCGAGTTCTTTCAATTTCTTTGTTTTGAAACTTAAGCTATAAATAGATCTTGACGCAGGTTTCACATAGGGATCTAGATGTCAGGCTGTATCATCCCACGCACATATTTGGATTAATTTCACATCTATTCTGCAACTCTCACATTGACACCTGTTTGAACACAGCAAAAGCCTAACTTTCTCTTGTCTGTCTGGAAGACACACAAGAGGAGAGGCAGGCCAGGCCAGAAGAGCATGTGTTGAGAAAGATGACTGGAAGTTTTGAATATGACTTGGATTCCTTGGATTGACAGGTGAGCCCAGCAGATTTATCACCAAGTTTCATTAGTGCCACTCAATCTGTAAGCAGCAGTGATTCTTTTTCCCGGAGTCTGTGTAGCTTGACTTTCTCGGAAGCTCTGCACCCTGGAGAAGACCCTCTGCTGTAACTTACCAAGTGGCTCAGGATGCCAAGAAACCCTGTCTCGCCTAAGGCTTCTGAGTTTATGTCAATCCCACACACTGCTATTTAAGTACCATTGACCTAGGCTTCCTAAACATGGCTTGTCTAATGCTATTTGTCTGCCTACTTATTAAACCAAAGTACCTGACCTTCAGTATTTGTCTGCTGGGCTATATCTCTGAGATTAACTTTGTAAGAGAGAGCTGAAAATCACTTATATATAGGCTTTCATATCCAACTGTGGAATTATCTAGAGGATAATAGATAATAGTAATATAAATCTTACACCCAGATTTTATGGTATTGTTTCTACTTTTTTTTTTTTTTTTTAGCACAGTTACAATAGGCCTGGTTCAGGTTCACATGGTTCCCTCTTGCATCATTGCTTGCATGTGAGAAAATAACTGCAAAAAGCACAGTGTTCCAGGCTACACCTCTGTTGGCCTCTCTTTTGGTGCAGATAATGTGATAACTGCTGACCAATAATACAAATGCATACCAATTTTAGTGTAATTTCCCTTAGCTGAGGCAAGAAAGCTTCCCTAAACTCCGTTACAAGGACAGCAAAGCAGCAAACAAATGTATCTCCTGTGGCCTGAATTTCAGTGACAACAGTATTAACAGTGCAAAAGAAACATATTTGGAGGGGCCTTCGAAAGAAATTAAACCTGTGAGGATTTTCTAGGTAGAAAAGCCTGTTCAGACAGTGCAGTCTTAAACAGATTGTCCCAAAGTTGGTGTGAGAAAGCTGAAGAGGTGGTAAGATTTTGGCTGAAGAAATAAAGCATTATTAGTGTTCCTCTGAGTGTTGGCAATGCAGGACTTCAGAAAAGCTGGCTAAGTACCATTGCATTAAAATGTAATTGAAAACCGACCCAATGCTCTTCTGCATTATAATGGCAGTCAAATTGCTTCTCAGCAGTACTGTGCGTTAGCACGTTAGCAAAGTGCGGACATGGCTGAATGTTTTCTTCCTGCAATCAGTGGCAGCAAACAGAATTGTGGTGTGGTTGAAGCTTGGTTTTCATCAGTGCTAGTTTAAATCAAACTTCGGTGTAATGAGGACAGCCATATAAAATGAATGTAGCTGAGGCTGGTATCCAGTCCAGAAAGCCTCTTTATTGGGTAGAGGCTTTTATGAATGGGCTGCACCTGCTCTGCTGCCTAGTAGTGAACTGGTGAATGTAGTGCCTGGTGTCTTGTGGCTTGGGCTGCATCCTGCTTGGACCACTGACTTGCCACAGCAATTATTGCAGATGTATGCAGTAATTGTGTATTGCATGCTAGCAGTGACCGAGTTGCATATTTGGTTTTGATGTCTAGACTGAAAGATGGCTTAACCTTCAGTTTCAGAGTTTGTTCATGTATTTCATAGATACATTGCTAGTAAAATTTAGTACTCTCGTTGTACTTTCTATGTTATGTGGCTGTACTAGTATTTAATTAATCTTCATTTCATTAGTTATATATTCATTAGTGTAGGCAAACACTTGGGGCTGGATTCATCGTCCATGTAATGGGTGGTACAATGATTTAAATGCGGGAAAAATTGTTCTCTAGGGTATTTAAGTGAGGGGGGAGTCAAATTTACATATTAGAACATTTTGGGCTAGCAATACAGTGGCTGACAACCCGTTTGACTAGGTTGGAATGGAAATGGAGGGAAAATATAGTCATCAAAGGAAATGTGGTTTATTGAAATGTGTATGTGTATGGGCCTTTAGGGAAGCTCCTTAGGAAAGGGGAAGTGAGTGCCCTACCTGTTCTTCTCCTCTTATGCAAGAGGGGAGTAAATGGCATCTTAGTCTGACCCGATCTGAATATAGTCACAAAGTGAGTCTCTACTAGGGTGACAGAGGCATTGTCACCTCTGCTACCAGGTCGTGGGGGCAGGCAACTTTTACTGTATCTTCTGTTTTCTTCACCTGTATACTTGATGTAAACATGGTCTCTTCTGCAGCAGAGAACGAGGCATGTGTATGTGCTTTGGTGTATGGAGACAAGCCACAAAAGTAGGTTTATGCTGATGTGCTGGACTGTGAGGAGGGCTGGCTGAGATATAGTCATGGTTTTGCCATCCTGTCTAGGATTCCAGTTGTGCTGCTTCTATGTTTGCTCTAGCAGTAGAACAAGATATTCACTTAGAGAATCATAGAATAGTTTGGGTTGGAAGGGACCTTTAAAGGTCATCTACTCCAACCTGCTGCAGTAAGCAGGGACATCTTTAGCTAGATCAGGTTGCTCAGAGCCCTGCCCTACCTGGCCTTGAATGTTTCCAGGGATGGGACTTCTGCCACCTCTCTGGGCAGCCTGTTCCAGTGTCTCACCACCCCCACAGTAAAAAATGTCTAGTTTAAATCTACCGTCTTTTACTTTAAAGCTCCTTGTCCTATTGCAACAGGCCCTGCTGAAAAGATTGCCCCCATCTTTTTTATAGGCCCCCTTTCAGTTCTGGAAAGCCGCTAGAAGGTCTCCCTGGAGCTTTCTCTGCTCCAGACTGAACTACCCTGACTCAGCCTGTCCTCATAGAGGAGGTGCTCCAGCCCCCTGATCATTTTTGTGGCCCTCTTCTGGACTTGCTCCAACAAGTCCGTGTCTTTCTTGTGCTGAGGACTCCAGAGATGGACGCAGTACTCCAGTGGGGTCTCACCAGAGTGGAGTAGAGGGGCAGAATCACCTCCCTTGACCTGCTGGCCATGCTTCTTTTGTTGTAGTCCAGGATGCAATTTGCCTTCTGAGCTGTAAGTGCACATTGCTGGCTCATGTCCAGTTTTTTGTCCATCAGTACCCCAAGTCCTCCTCCTCAGGGCTGCTCTCAGTCCCTTCATCCCCCATCCCCCATTGATACTGGGGATTGCCCCAACCCAGATGCAAGACATTGCACTTGGCCTTGTTGAACCTCGTCAGGTTGACACAGGCCCACCTCTCCAGCCTGTCAAGGTCCCTCTGAATGGCATCCCGTCCCTTGGACATGTCAAATGCACCACTCAGCTTGCTATTGTCTGCAAACTTGCTGAGGGTGCATGTAGTCCTGCTGTCTGTCATTTATGAAGATGTTAAACAGCACTGGTCCCAGTCTCCATCTGAACATTGAGCTGTTGATCACTGCCCTCTGGACGTGACTATCCAACCAGTTCCTTATCCACCAAACAGTCCACTCATCCAATCCATATCTCTCCAATTTAGAGAGAGGGATGTTGTGGGGGTCCCTGTCAAAGGCTTTACAGAAATCCAGATAGACAACATCCACAGCTCTTCCCTTGTCCATTGATGTAGTCACTCCATCATAAAAGGCCACTAGTTGGTCAGTCAGGACTTGCCCCTGGTGAAGCCATGCTCCCTGCCTTCTACATGCCTTAGTATAGCTTCTAAAAGGATCTGTTCCATGGCCTTCCCAGGCACAGAGGAGTCTCCAATCTTGACATCACAAGTTATCTTGCTTGCCTTGGTGACCATCAGGTCCACTTTGACATCCCCTCTGGTAGGGCTGTCTGTTACCTGGCTTAAGAAGTTATCCTCAGTGCACTCTGGGAGTCTCCTGGATTGCTTACAGCTCACTGTGCTACTTTTCCAGCAGATGTTGGGATGCTTGAAGTCCCCCAGCAGGATGAGAGACTGCCAGCATGAAGCCTCCTGTAGCTGGAGTAAGAAGGCTTCGTCCATAGGCTCCCCTTATTGGGTGGCCTGTAGTAGACCCCAACCACAAGCTTCCCTTTGTTGCTTTGGTCTCTAATTCTTACACATAAGCTTTCAGCCTGCTCATGGCTATTCTTCAGAGACAGCTCTTCACACTCCACCCATTTCTTGATGTAGAAGGCAACATCTCTGCCCCTTTTTCCTCACCTGTCCCTTCTGGACAGCTTGTAGCCATCGATAGCCACACTCCAGTCGTGGAATTCATCCCACCAAGTTTTAGTGAAGGCAACCATGTAGCTTTCTAGCAGCATGGTGGCTTCCAGCTCCTCCTGTTTGTTACCCATGCTACTTGCATTGGTGTAGAGGCACTGCAGCTGGGCTGTCAGCTGTGTCATCTTAAAGGAACACTGCTTAATTCCTTTGAGGGATTTCACTGGTGTTTTCCTGTTGGGTCCTATGACCTCAGGAGCCCCTGGCTCATCTCCGGGCCAGCAGTGTACCCAGGTGGCCAAGAAAGCCAACAGCATCCTGGCCTGTATCAGAAATAGCATGGCCAGCAGGAGGCATAGGGAAGTGATCGTGCCCCTGTACTCAGCACTGCTGAGGCCGTACCTTGAATACTGTGTGCAGTTTTGGGCCTCTCACTACAACAAGGACATTGAGGTGTAGGAATGTGTCCAGAAAAGGGCAGCAAAGTTGGTGAAGGGTCTGGAGAACAAGACCTATGAGGAGCAGCTGAGGGAACTGGAGTTGTTTAGTCTGGAGAAGAGGAGGCTGAGGAGACCTTATTGCTCTCAATGACTACTTGAAAGGAGGTTATAGTGAGGTGGGGGGTCAGTCTTTTCTCTCAAATAATGTGTCGTAGGACTAGAGGAAATGACACAGGCATGTGAAACTAATGGTACACTCATCCTTTCAATTTGGAGAGATTGAGATGTGAATTACTACTCCTTACGAATATATTGCTTGACTCTGTCCTTCACAAAAGTAGATGAAGTTCCAAATGCTGATTATGTTTGTGTTGAATTGTTACCTCATTGCACAGTTCATTGCAGTGATGGAGGAAAAAAACATTTTGAATCAAACCCTTCAGTCTTTTTCTAACCTGGGTAATTCCTTGATTGCACAAATAGTCACACCAGACTTCATACTAATAGAGACTATTCAATCGACTGGACACATTTATCTTAAAATATTTTTAGAAATAAGCTTATAATGTGGCAAGATTTTTAAGATTGCATGAATTTTTGTACGGTTCATCCTACTGGAGCATGTAGGCATCCTGTTAGTTGTCAGTTTTTACTGGAGGATAAATAACATAACAAAGTTGAGAGGTTAATCAGTGCAATGATGTAACAGCTATTTTTATAAAGACAAAGACACCCAGAGACAACTTGCCAGTGTGCAACGCTTCGTATAATTCTGTTATTGATTACTGAAGTACTTGTCTCATCTGCCCCTAGACTTATTAATGCTATTGTGCTACCCATTAATAACTCTTTCCATTAACTCCTTATCTGCCACCTCCCCCTTCTGCAAATAAATACTGGAGTTGCTAAATTGTGCAAGGGATGAAAAAAAATCTTAAACACTTTGAGAAAGGGAGCCAGCTTCTGTTTGGTGTGCTGTGATTTATTTGATACACATAGTTTCCAGAGAAGGGTAGGGCATGCAAGTATTGGAGTGTTCTTGCTTTGTCACTTTTGAAATTTCTCTTTCTTAATTTCCTTTATTTCAGTTCCTAAACACGATTAGTATAGGCATGTATGTGCCAGGTGCAAGCTGATGTGTATGTCTTCCTAGAATTTACATAGCTTTTCAAATTTTTTGAAAGAGAGAAATGAAGCACGATACACTGGATAAGTTGATAACCAGCACAACTGGATAAGCCGACAACTTTGATGTATTGCTTCTCAGCCATAGTAATGTGTAGCTTTAGTTTACCAAGAATATTCTCAGGCCTTTACCAGCCCTCAAGAAATCTTGCAGTGGATGGCACCACCTAAGTTATTGCTTTATTCTTTAGCCTACTTTTTTCCCCTCACAAATTCAGGTATTTTCTGTAGAATTTTAATGCAATTTTTTTTTTTTTTCCAGTAATATTAGGCCTTGTTTTTTGAGTCCTCAAAGCTGGCAGTTCTGCTTGTAACAGCTTTCAGTGAGTGAATAAACACTTGCACTATCCTAGGCCAGAAAGTGGAGATGAGCTAAAATGGGTAACAATAACATGCTACAAAGCACTTTGAAAAGGAAGAGAGTACGCGAAGAATCAGGTGATACTCTTGGATCAGAAGTCACGTGTGTCTGGGCCTGTACTCTGGTGGTGTTCCTGACAGGTGTTTGACTAACCTCCTCTCAAGGACCACCGGCAGTAGGTATTTCCTACCTCACAGGCACCTGTTATTTTGGTCCTTCGCTATCTTTACTAATGCAAAACTCTTCCTAATATTTACCATGAATCTCTTTTTTTGCTGTGATTAAGACTACTACTTTGTGTCCTGTCCACAGTAAATGGGCAGAACAAATGAATCTGCTTTGCAGCAGTGCTTTATAGTCCAGTAAGGCTCTTACTAGTATGTTTCCATTTGGTCTCTTAAAGCTAAACAGTCCTGTGTCTGTCTTTCCTCATATCTGATATTTTTTTTAGATCCCTGATCTCTCTTCTTTGAACTCTCTCAATGTTGTCTGTTTTTCCTGAAATGTCATACCCAGATGTGAATCCATAGCTTAGCTGATGCGTTACTTGTGCTGAATAGTTACTTCGCTTATCTTTCAGCTTATATTTGTGCCTGCAAATGGTACATATAACAATGTTTTTATTATTTTATGGTACCAAACCAAAGAAACAGAATTATTTAATTCATATTTGTGATCCAATGTAACCACCAGATCCTTCCAACAGAACTGATACCTAGCAAGCTGTTCTCCCCTCTATGCTTTGAGCAGTTCATTATTCCTGCCTAAGTGTATGAACTTGTGATATGAACACTTTCCAATTAGAAGTTATGTAGGTTTTCTTAATGGACTAATTGTTCTGCTTGAGAGAAGGCAGGTTCTACCTTCTTTCCCTGTAAGAGATACGATTGAAATACAGAAATAATTTTTATGATAGTAATTGAAAAAATGAGATGGTGTGTCAGTCTTTGCTAAGTTTTTTTCCTGGGATTTAATGCTATTGTAGTCCATTTGACTTCCCAGTGACACACTCAGATTCCTGAGTAGTGTGTGTTTTTCTCTCTTTTTTTTTTTTTTTTTCCCTTTTCTTTCCTTACTCCAAGATAGTTGGAAGAGGAGACTTGTTTTGAAAAATCTGTCTTTGTGAACTTACCATGGTCTTGCAGTTGGAGGTGGTGATCATAAAATTTCTACAATATGGAGCAACCACAATATGGTTTGTCCAGTCAGATCCAAAATTGTCTGTTAGAATTTCAGAAGCCTATAGAATTTTAGGGATGTAATGGTCTTTATAGCTAATTTTCCTGCCATTTCGTTTTCATTATGTTCTCTCATAGGGTTGAAATATAAGTGTAGGTTTGAATGTTAAAATATGCATGTGTTTAAGGAGTTGTTTTTAGAGAGAATCAATCCTTTGTGTGGAAGACAACAGAGAGATGGAAATGATTAGCTAAGAGGACTCTAATGGACTGGAGTCTGTACAGGAAAGCAAGCTCTGCCCATCTGGCTGGGGCACTTGACCTGCATATGATAAATAGACTGCCCAAAGTTCTTGAGAAACCATCACAATGCAACCTAGTAAGTATGGTTGACTAGATGGAAAGAATGTGACCTCCTCCCAGATCATAGCATACCTAGGCTTTGTTCAGAGGATCAACTTTAGGAAGGGTAAGAACAGCAGCAAGTTTTTAATCCTCTAAGCAGGGGATTATTTAAAAAAAAACACCAAACACCACCACCACAAAAACTGAAAAGGAAAGACTGAAGTGGTGCCAGTTGTCACAGGATTCTGGGAACTGTCTAAAACTTAAAATGCTTTCTCCTTTCTCAGTAACTTGGGTGTTTCTGTCAGCATCCTTGGTCACTAAAAAGCTGTTATTTTGAGACCTCCATAGGGACCAAGATGTGTGACATTTTGACTTTCACAGCCCGGCTGATCCTCAGATTAGAGATGGTGATGCAGGCTTGTGAAACTGATATGGATTATTAATGTTTACTTTTACTATTATTATTGTGGATTTAGTGAAAAAGAGCTATAGCTATTGTGAAATTCAGTGACTGATTTGCATGTATTGTTGCATAATTGCAACAATAAAGATTGAGGTGAGATGCAATAAATTGCCCTAATGATGATTTTTAAAGCACCATCTGTGGCCTGATACATCTGGGTCTTTAAAAGTGGTATTGTTCAGAAATCTGTTGTGTGCCATACAGAATCAGCCACCTGTATTTGCCTGCTAATCAGCAGTAGCCTGTGTTGGTGGGGGATACCTCCACAATGAAAGACAATGGTACTTATCATTGTTTTTGGAACAGAAGCACTCCCCACAGGCTATAACATAGTGTTTTATTTTGATTGTCAATTTCCCACAAGACTGAGTTTCCTGAAAAGGGCGAACAATAAACCAAATGCTCATTATTTGGCTTCATGTATTTGAACACAACACAGCAATCTGATATAATTGATTCAATTCCACTAAGTAGCATATGATGATGTTGTTATTTTAGGTACAGTGTTCAGGGAAAACAGTAGGAAGAAAAAGACTCTAGTGTCATGTCCTTATCTAATGACCTTCAAACTGACCAATCTGTGTTACTGAATCATAACCCCAAAAAACCAGTAGAACAAATGAACAGAAAGAACACACCACTCTACCCAACATCCCAAAACAACCAAACAAAAAAACCTCAATCCATTAAGAATAAATCCTGGATCCTCTGAAAACATTAGTCAAAGTTGATGTCAGGGAATCCATATTTAATTTGTATACCTTTCACCCCTCAGCTCCTTCTGTTAGCTTTTACTCTTTATTGGGCCAAAGTCAGCATAAATCATATTGCCTAATCTGTGCCAGTTTTACAAGCAGAACCTTATAGGGTGGTAGCAGAGCAGAGGGAGAAAGAAGTTCCTGTTCCAAGGAATTTGAAAGAGCTGTTAGCATTTGACCAGTTATCTTTAAGGGGGGCAGTTTAGAATTAATTTTGTGATCTGTAGTTGTCCTTGCTGTGGTAGTGAGAAATATAACCAAGAATTGTGTGTTATGCCATCAGCTAAACTGTCCAGCAGCTTAAATTAGCAGGTACCGCTGCAGGAAGCCTACCACTAGGAAGGCAGAGAATACTTCACAGGGAAAGCAAACTTAAAATGTTAATTTTACTGCATTGTTGTGCCGTGGCAGCACTTGTCAGTTGAGTTGCCATCCCATTGTACTTGAGTCCCTGTAAAATAATGCATTTAAGTGCCAGGCTGAAAAGTGCAGTTAAAGACAGGGACACGGTGTGGCCAGAGCAGAACTTGCAAGTACTGTGTGTTACAGCAAGGCGCATGACAGTATTATCCCTGGTAATCCCAGAGGTTGGTATTTTGCAGTTTTGGCACTTGCCATGGTTTTCGTTTAGAAGAGCATTGCTTTCTTTTACTGATATCTTGCCCATCGTTGCAGGGCACTTACTAGTCTGTAGCATCAGTAACATAAATGTATTTCTATCATGTATTAATGATATGGAAATTTATAGCATTAAACAAAGGATGAGTATTGATATGAGGTTTGAATAGGTTTCCTCTAGTTTGGCTAGGTTTTCTTATTTACAAAGAAAACATTTAAAAAAAAAAAAAAAAAAAAAGCTCACATAGTATTTGGCCAGAGCCTGTCACTCTTATCACTGACTTATTGAAAACTATATGTTTAAGATACTTCATTAACACTAGTTGGAATTCATGTTGTATAGTGCTGGTCAGTTAGAACTTGGTTACTGAATGAAGTAGAGTCTTCCCCTGTCTGAGTCCAGATAGGACAGTAAATTCTGAGACCTATAAAAGGAAGGATTTTAGTAGAAGGTATTTGTTCACCTATATAATTTGAACTCTATTGTACTATTTGCAGTGCCTTTCCTTCAGCCACAAAAGCTAACTCTGTATCACTCTGGAAAAATATTTCAAATTCCACTGCTTTTTGCCCTCAAATTACATTTTGACTTGTTTATGCTAAAGCTTGATTCAGTAGTTTCTGAAATTAGTATGCTGTTAAAAAGGATGGATGAGATTGAAGTCTATACAAAAACTGGTGGAAAAGATTAAGGATTTGCAAAAGCAGGGTGAAATGTTTTCCGGAAATTTTTATTGCGGATAACCTTAGTTCATTGCAGAATAGAAACTATGGAAAATAGCATTAAATCCTACAATGATAAGCAGTAAGTGCTGAAGATTTTGTATTGTATAATAATTTTTTTTTAATCTTAAAACGTGTTTTAGCTTATTTCAAGTGTTTTTGCAATTCTTCATTTCATGTCTTTTGCTATAGGCTTCAGCCAAAACCCTTTAAAGTCAATGAGAAGATAATATTTCACCTCTACATCAATCGGCTTTGGATCCAAAACTGACTTGTGAAGCTCTGTGGAGTTCTTATTATTACACTTGACTGATAATACAATGGCCATTCAAGTAGCCAGGAATTTAAACAGATTTTGAAAAATTAAACTCTTCTCAGCTTGCACACAATAGAAATCAAATTTGGATTTTTTTAATGTTTTGCCTTTCTTTATAAAGATGTTCTTTGGATGTGATTTGTAGCATTGCAGATAATGCAAATGTAGTATCAGGCAACACTTAAACTTCAGCACCTGTCTGTATTATTTTATGTGAAGATTAAATCCTTAGCTCACTTACCCATGCTTGTTTCTGATTGTAGCCCTTTTAGCAGTCTGTAACTCAAGTAAAATAAAAAGAAGTGAGGGAGGAGAAGCAGAAGACTTGCAAATACACAAACGTGAAAGGCCTCTTATCAGGCCAATACTGCTGTGTTCGGAAAAGGCTACATTTTGTCACTAATTTCTTTCTTGGACACCTTCATAGTGCCTGGTTCCTGTGCCTCAGAGTGTTCTGACATCCCACACACTCAAGAGAAAGCAAGAAATTATTTTATTGAAGAAGTGTCACTCACCATCAGATCAAGCTTTAGGACACTAACAATCTGTTTTATTACACAAAGGGTGTATGAGTGAAATCCAGGCTGTGGAAGCTTTCCTACTTGGAACTTCAGCAAGAATTTGTTGTTCTTGTCTTCTGCAGCAGGATGTGTTACTTTCCTGGGATGCTGGTTTGTTTGTTCACATTTTCTCTTGTACTATCAGTGGTGATGAATGCCGGTGAGATATGTGTCACCAGTCTGCTGTCTAGGGTTTTTTTTGTGGGGGGTATGTGGGATTGTTTGGTTTTTTTGGTCGGTTGGTTGGTTGGTTTGTCTTTTCTTTGCCACTTATTAAACGTAAGTGTTCAGTAGACAGCCTAGTAGACAGGATCTCAGGCTTATATTCTTAAGTCAATCCTTTTACTTCTAGGTTAGTGTTTTAAGCTCAGATCATCTGTGATAAAGCACTAGTATCATCTTGTGCTTCAGTAGCCAGTGTGAAATATGTTACTGATAGCAGGGATGTTTATAATAGATATATTGAGTCACTGACTGTCACTGCAACTGGCACATGGGGTAGGCCTGAAGAGAATGGAAAGTAGAAGCTCCTCTACTTTCTTAATTTTTATCAGAGCTGATATAAACTGCCTTCATGTAGTGTTTTGTCTACACTCTAACTCTGTGCATAGATTCAGTTTTCACAGTTTTTAATCTATTCCCCTCAAATTCAGTACAAATTACACTGGAACTACTGTTTTGGGAATGCAAAGAGTTTATGCTCTGTAAGGTTTTTAATGCTGGGATCTTCTGTGTACTTGTGTCCACTTTAGTGGAAACCCACAAAGCTTGAGGAAAACAGAAATCCCCCTGCAGTGTGATTATATCTGTTGCATGTAACATATGCCTTCTCATACATGCTGCCCACCCTGCATGTATTTACAGTTGTAGCTGTTCCCCTTCTAAGCCACTGTATAATGCTTGCACAAAGCTATTCCTTGGTGCTTTGAAGAATAAAGTAAATGCAGCTTGCTTGCTTGAATGAGGAAGTAGTATTTCAACTTTACACAGGACTTTCTGCTATGCAGTGTAGTGGGTTTTTTTGACCAGATCCTCAGAAATAAGCAGAGGAGGTGTTTTGGACAGGTAGATATTAAGATGAGTTTACAGTGATCACAAAACCATTTCTAAACTGCACCACACCAGCTGCCTAGAAGAACAGTTTCTTGTTTTGAATGCTGTATTAATTTGAGGAAAGGCATTGAACTTTATTTCTTTGTTCCTTTGTTTGATGCAGAAAAGGAACCTGTTGTTCCAAAAGTTGCTTTGTTTTACTATGAGCAGAATTGGGGGAGAGAGATGCTGGTTTCTGCCTGTATTAGAATTTCATGACAGTATGTAAGTAGTTATATCTCTCCTGAGCTGTCACTAGCTCAGAATCTTCTACTTTGATTAGACCCATGACTAGAAAAATTGCCATAATCCATTGACAGGCATGAAGGAAGCCATAATAAGACTGATAACAATGTGTCAGTGAAGAGGCTATTATATTTTACTCCCTTACTACAGCAGACTAAAAATCCATTCAAACTTACCATTGATATAACTAAAGCCTTTTAAAAATCAGCTGCCTGCCCTAGTATTAATAATACTTACTATGCTTATGGGAGAAAGAACTAAAATATGCACCTGCTTACATGAGCGTTTAGATGTTGACAGTTTTACTGCAGGCATACGGAGTAGCTACAAATAGAGGGCCTTGGGTTTTTCCTTCTGCAAGCAGGGAACTTGCAGATCTGGGCTCGAAGGAAAGAACGAGGAGTGTGGCTTTGAAACATGCAATGACAGCTCAGGCCTGCAAAGCCCATTTTGTGGCAACTTCACAGGATACCAGATATCTAGAAAGAGAGACATGCTCTCTCCTTCAATCTCTACTCTTTTTTTTCCTGTCATCTCCTACACAAAAAAGTTTAGAGTTTTGGAGGCCTTATGCAGATGGAGCTTTTACTGTTTGTTGTTGGGCATTTTTTTCCTTTCTTTTTTTTTTTCTTTAAATTTCTTGGTGTTTCAGTTAGAGGTATTTTACCTGGCTGTTAGCTTCAACAGGCCAAAGTTCAGTGTTGACAAAAAGGTTGGTGGCATTAGCTGCCCGCACTTTGGGTGCAAGGCAGGTTCACCAGGGAGTGTGTTGATCCTCTGGCATAAATTAAGCAGCTCTAGGACACAAATTTGCAGTGTGCTTTTCCTGATGTCCACTGGGAAGCTCTGAAGCTGCAGATTGTGATCAAGACAGCTCGCTATGTCTTCTGCTACTGCCAAGAAGAATGTGGCTCTGTTAGCATTGTATCCCTTCTAGCAACTCTTAGCCTCTTTGTTGAACTATAAAAGCCCAGCTTCCTAAATTGCTCCTTACAAATCATCTACTCTAGTCTGTGACTGTCACGGTGACCCTCATCTGGATGGTCTCAAATTCTCCATATCCATCTGGAACGGGGCACAGATTCCTGACACTTTACCAGCAAGCACCCTGTAGATAGTGATAATACCTCCACTTGATTTGCTGGCCATGCTTCTGATACAGTCAAGTACTCTGTTTGCCTTGGTCATTGTAAGTGAACATTTGTATCTCACATTCAGCTTGGTGTGTTATATCTCACATTCTTTTCAACAGGGTTGAAACTTATCCAGCTGCTTCCCAGCATATATAGATGCATAGATTTATTCCCCTGCAAGTTCAAAACTTTGCACTATTCCAGATTCTCATTGTTATTGCTCAACTGTTATTAAACAATATGGACCTCAGTGTCCATCCCTGGCATGTGTTTCTCACCTTTGACTGACAACCATTGAGCAGTCAGTACTCAGCAGTGCTCTTTGAGCCCAACAGTCTAGCCTATTTTCATCCTACATAGGTCTGTTCTTGCAGCCCATACTTCTTAAGCTTCCAAAAACCTTACTAAAATCTAGATGGATTATATCCCTAGCTCTCTCCTTCTCCAGCTAGCTAGCCTATAGGTTGGCTAAGTATGATTTACTCTTAGTAATTCAGTGCTGACTTTTCCTGATTACCTTATTGGTTTGTGTGTTTGGAAACGTATTGAAAGAGGTTGTGCTCCACAATTTCCAGGGCTTCAGGTGAGATTGTTCTTTGGGTTCTTCTCCTTACTTTTCTTAAGGACCAGCATAATGTGCTATTTTTTATGACCAGATCACCAGGAATTCTCATAAATTGTGTAATGATGTTGCTATTGGTTTGACTGACACTTTCAGACCCTTCAGGACTCCAGGTTTGTCTGGTCCTGTGGACTTGAAAAAAGTCCTGCTCCTGTACATAGTCATAATCTGTCACTCTTCATTGATGGCTACACCTCTTCATCCAAGACTATTCTGATACATGCAAAGATCTGGGAGCAAAGTCAGCCTGTGAAGATGAAGCAGGGGGAAGACATAGCACATCTTCAGCAGCTTCTGTATTGTCATAGCATGATTTGGGTTGGAAGGGAACTCAAAGATTATCTATTGGAACTAGATAATGGGCAGGGATGCCTTCCGCTAGACCAGGTTGCTCAAAGCCCCATCCAACCTGGCCTTGAACACTTCCAGGGAGGGGGCAGCCACAGCTTCTCTGGGTAACCTGTGCCAGTGCCACACCACCCTCATGGTGAAGAATTTCTTCCTTACATCTAATCTAAAGCCTACCTTCTGTCAGTTTAAAGCCATTAGCCCTTGTCCTATTGCTACATGCCTGTGTAAAAAGTCCCTTTCCAGCTTTCTTGTAGGCTCCCTTTAGGTACTGCTATAAGAAAGGCCACTATAAGGTCTCCCTGGAGCCTTCTCTTCTCCAGGCTGAACAACCCCAACTGTCTCAGCCTGTCCTCATAGGGTAGGTGCTCCAGCCTCTGATCATCTTTGTGGCCTCCTCTGGACCTGCTTGAGCAGGTCCATGTCTTTCTTACACTGGGGGCCTCAGACCTGGATGCAGTACTGTAGGTGAGGTCTCACGAGATCAGAGTAGAGGGGGGAGAATCAGCTCGCTTGCCGTGCTTGTTTTGATGTGGTTGGCTTTCTGGACTGCAAATGCACATTGCCGGGTTGCGTTGAGTTTCTTGTCAATGAACACCCGCAAGTCTCTTTCAGGGCTGCTCTCAATCCACTCATCACCCATCCTGTATTTATGCTTGGGATTGCCCCAACCCAGGTGTAGGACCTTGCACTCAGCCTTGTTGAACTTCAGGTTTGCATGGGTCCACCTCTTCACCTTGTCAAGGGTCCCTCTGTACTGTCCATTGCTAGGTTCTATTGGATTTGTGATGCAAAGCCCACAAAATTGCCTGAGATCTTAATTTTCTGACAACAGATGCACTCAGTAGTCTAGCAGCTTCTAAAGAAGAACGCATTTTTTTCATTTTCTGTATCTCCTTATTTCTCACTTTTCTCTTCGTCTGTGTGATGAATTTCATCACTCCTGTAGAAAAGTTAAAAACAGTTGGTCAAAAAGACAGAACCTGTCTGGCAGGTTGGTGAAACCTCTAAGTTGTATTATGTTGCTAGTCTTCAAAATGAAAGACAATTTTTTTCAGAGGCTTTAATGCAGTTTTTCAACAAGGTGTGGGAAAGGAGGGAACACTCTTCAGGTGAGTGAGTTAGAATTGGAGGAGTGCTTGTCAAGGTTCTTATGGATCAAAAGATCTCAAGATACTTTTGGCATTTCTATTCAACCCTGTAGTTTTCTAGAAGATTTGAGAGAAGTGAGGGTGGATGGTAGTAAACGTAATAGTGAGGCCCTTTAGGGTAAGCATAGATTTATTTCTTTTGACTAGAGGAATCAGTCCACCGGAAACTGTTAGCTAGAGAGGTTGTAGGTGCCCCATCCCTGGAAACACTCCAGGTCAGACTGGACAGGGCTCTGAGCAACCTGATCTAGTTGGATGTCTCTGCTTATTGCAGGGGTATTGGACTAGATGACCTTTAAAGATCCCTTCCAACCCAAACTATTCCATGATTCTAATAAGCCCATATAAGAGATCTAGGAAGTAGGAAATTGGCAAATGACACTTGAGACTCTTTTTGCTTTGTGGTTTTTTACTAATCTCTTTAGAAAACAGTTTTAATAGTGACAAGGAGAGTACATTATCTGTAGTCTTTGGTTTGGTTTGGTGAGGCTCTTGCACTTTCCCTGCAGCGATCACTAGATTCCTTAGTCAGTCAAGAGTTAGCAGTCTGTTAGCTGAGTTTCTGCTTTATCTCTGGCTTTTAATGCACATGCACACGTGTATGCAGAGTAATAGTGAGGCTCACACAGACAAAGAAATAATAAGAATTAACAACTGAGGTACCCTTTGTTAAATGTCTTGTCGTGGCTTTTATGTAGTACATAGAATATGCTGAATTATTTTATTGTACTTCCTGAATCTTCATCCTGTCCTCTCAAAACCATCTTAATTCATATCCGTAATCTCCAAAAGATTCAGTCTTTTTAGTCATCTGTCTTTGAGAATCTCATATTTCAAATATCTGATTTCTGAATAGAAATGCATGTAACTTCTGGATGCTGACAAGATATAGAAGTATTCTACAGCTCCCCTGATGAAACTAAAATTTTGGCCTGTCTGCTATATGCTTGGGCCTGTCTGTGCACCTGCTGAAGCTCAGTATAACTGAAACAGATGCCTTAGTCTTCCCTCCCAGCCATCCTTATACCTTTCTCTTGTATCCCTTGATTATGCCAGCAACCTTTCTCCTAGCCTTGGCAATGTAGTTTTGACCCATTTGTGTCAATGATAATTGCTGCTCTAAAGATCATTTCCTTAGCTCTGTTTGACCTCTGACTTCTTTCCTTGACTTCATCAACTAGCTCCGTCTAGCCTGTCACATTAAATGTAAGATGTTTGTCTTTTTGTTTTCAAGGCTCTTTATTCTCTCCCACCTATCACATCTCGTGCATTATTATAACATTTATTTCTGCCTTCAGTTGCCAATCACCATAATCCACTTAAAAACTTTGAACATCTTTTTTTTTTATGATATCATTTATTTCATAAGCAGGTGCGCAGCTGCACACTATCCTCCTTCAAAGCCCTTTAAAAAGTTTCTTTATTTGTGGTGCCTACAAGAGTTTAACCACCAGGCAGGCAACTGTGTTGTGCTAAGACCACTGTTCTTCATGCTGACCAATGTTATCTCATTGTTTCCTTGTATTTTCCCCTTTTGCCATCTACTGTCTTTTATTCAGGTTGTGCTAGTGGACTTTTTTTTCCTTCTTCATCTTTGTTCATACAGTGCTTAAAAGAATGGCGCGAGTTGCACAGGCACTATGGTAACACTAACTATAACACACAGTATTTATGGCTATGGCCTTCTTTTCCATCCACAAGCCACTTCTTTGCATGCTGTGTTTGCCAGCCTCCCAGAGAACAGAGGCTGCAGAAGAGAGGTTATGTCCATCTGACCGATGTTTTTTTTCTCACTTAGCATTCCAGCTGTAAATTCACGGGTATAGCAGAGAAGCATCATGTACACAACTTGTGTTCCCTGGCCTTATTAGAAACTCTGCCACAACACTGTCTTCAAACAGGTCAAATTGTTGGAAAGACTTAGTGCATACTTTTCAAATGGCATGCACTGAAAGAAACACTTCTATAGTTCACTTGCACCCACCACATTTTGGGCTTTCCCTTTTAATTGTAAGGCAGCATTTTAACATCTCTGCTTCTGTATGAGCCCAAATGCCAGAAACAGCTAGTCAATTTGATTGCTGTCTGTCAGCCAGCATTATACCGTTTTGCAGACTACAAGAGAAAGTGCAAGTGTGTGTTGCAGCTGCAGATGTGCCACTTAATGGAGCCCTATGAAATGGAGCCCTTCTGGAAAGCGTATTCCTCAGTGGCTGACTAGTCTCATGCTCTCCTTTAAGCTCAGAACATTAGATATGTGTCGACCAGGTGCTTCAGTTTCATGACCATGCGTGATGAGGGTGCAAACATACTCAGTAGAGCATTATGAGAATTTGAATCCATTCTCGTTTCCTCCATATACACTTATGAATAGGTGATAGATTTTCACCAAGCCTGTGATAATGCAAGTCTTGTACTAGATAGGTCTTGGGTTTTGGCTAGGCAGATAGTTGGTGAAGCAACCGATTCTTGCTGTTTGAAAGGGTATGCTTTAATATTCCCCCATTCCACCTGTGTATGCTGCTTTAGATTCTGAATCATCTGAAACGCTGGTGTCATCTCTGGAAATTATACCCTGGACTATGGGTGCACTTGTAATTCAAATAATGGTAAATAATAATAAGTCTTGATATATTCTGACCGTATGTAATGCAGTGGACAATAGCTTGATATGCTTGCTATATTTGGACCTTTCCCTGTGGAAATTAAAGATTTCAGGTTTTTTGTAGCAGGCTGCATTTTTCTCTAGCTGTGTTCAGAATTTCACATGTATCAAAGCCTACTATGAACAAATGACAGTGTCATTGCAGTGCAATTTGTAGAATTCTTCCTGCTCTTGGGATTGCTTTTCTCCCTCTCTCCTCTTTCTCCGCTCTTTTTCTTTTTTTTTTTTTGTTTGGTTTTTTCTTTAATATCTCTCAGTGATTGCTTTTGGATCCAAGCACCAAAATAGATGATTTTTTTTTTTTCTTTTAAAATAAAAATACCTGAGCTTATCTGGGTCTTTTGTACTCAGACTCTGAGGCCTTCAGTGAACATATTCATGTATTGAAATGAAAATAGGATTCACATTTGAATTCTGCTTTGGCTGTAATGCATGGTGTCATTATTACAGTCTAGTTTTCTTACTTTCTAACTTGTGATCTTTAGGAGCTGTGACAAGCTGCATATTAGCTGCAAGAGAGGTATACTGCCATCTTCATAACTTTTCTCTGCTTTAAGCTACTACTTTAATCTTCAGGCCTTTTCTTGTACCATATGTGCTCTTGGAACAGCTTTTCTTTGAGCTTCTCTCTATCACAGTCACAGAAAGCTCCCCAGATCTTGGTATTCTTGACTGTGCCATTAGCTAGATCTTGGAAAAGTAGTGGAAATATCTTTGCCTGTCCCTAACCCCACCAAAATCACAAGCCTATGTCAATTCGAGTCTTGTGGTCATTCAAGAGAGATGGAAGGAGAGAAGTGCTACAAACAAAAAACAACCTTGAGGAAAGATGCTATCTATATGTGTACAGATTAGGTTTTGTTGTTTTGAGGTATTAGTAAAGCATAGCCCAGGAGGAGCATATAAGTGGGCAATAGAGCGTGGGTAGATTTTCAAAACAAGATGGGAAACTTTCTTCTGAATCCTTTGTGCCATCAAATGACCTTTGGGGTATCGGCCAGGCTCAGCAATCCCTATGTGTGTTCTGCCACTGTGTTTGAACATCCTTTGTTGTTAAGTCCCATAAGTTTTCCATTTGTTTATTTCTTTGGTGGATTCCTTGAGCCAGCTGTTTAGTTTCTTCCAGCTGCCCAACAACATGCTTGCCATGGCAGATGCTCTGGCTTGATTCTTTAACACGTAACCTAGATACTTCCATCTTTTTTGGAGAGCTTTGGAGGTAAAAATTGTCAGACACTCTACTAAACTTCAGCATTTGTTGTCAGTTAATTCAATTTGTTTGAAGTATTTTCCAGAGGCATTTGCTCTGTGTCTGTTGGATTTCTTATCTCGTGTTTATATGAGAGATGAATGTTTGTAGTTTGTTCTGTAGATAATGGCCAAATTAGGAATGACTATGAATTCAGCTATATGTTTGACTCAGTTACATTATTTCCTCTGGTCATTTCCAGTGGTTTCCATTATACTTCCAGAGTACAGGGATAATTGATCTTTTGTATTCCTTTTTGCCTCCTGATGAAGTACTTACTGAGAGATAGTAGCACACCATAGTTTCTGGCATTAGCTCTGTGGTGTTACACTGGGGGAGGGACTTGACTCTTTACTTAGGATTTTTATTTGTGTTTTCATTTCCTTATTTATTATTGAGAAGTTAAGAGGCAGACTTGCTACTAACCCAGGGCATTGAGTGTGATAAATAAGCTTCTGGAATGTGTTTCTGTTGCGTTAACTTGGCTGCCTTCATGATGGTCTGCCTGTCAGTACGCCATCGCTTTTGCATGTAGTTTCTCTGGGTGTTTCAAGCAGGCAGATCAGACCTTACTGGCATGTTTTAGCTTCTGAGCTGTATCTGCAGTGCTCTTGTAGAACTGTTACTTTCCTACTTTCCTTCAGTGTTTGGTGTACAGTGTATGTTACTGCAAATGGGAATGACATTCCATATGTGTACAGTAGCAACTGGAGCATGCCACAGCTTGACAGAGGTAAGGCAGCCTGGCACGAACCCGGGGGGAGGGGGGGGGAAGTTCCAAATCCCAAGTGCGTTAAGAGGTCATTAATGTGTCACTGCCAGTGCTATAGTTAGAGGGACCATTTAATTATCATTAATTGCTCACAGCTCACTGTGTGGCTCCTGAAGGATTTACTGAAAAGCACCTCCTAAGATACATGCAGCTTTGAGGGAAGTGCATCTTCTCTCATGTACTTAAGCTCCATTTATGTACATTTTTCCATGCATGAGGCAGTGGTATCAATATTCTTTTTATTTGCATAGTATTTGTGGAATGTTTGTGGTATTTTAAGTACAAGGTGTGGCAGAAGAAAGGAGAGTCATGGGCAGAAGCCAGCTCTAGAATGCATTGTGTGTTAGTGTTGTGGGGTGGGTTGTTTATTTATTTTAAACAGTAGGAGAGTAGAATGTCCTTTGCAGAGAGGGAGCGAGCAGATCTATCAAGTCTTTCATCTCTCCCTTTCCTCACCCTCCCTTCTCCTTTGTTCACAGGCTCCTTTCAGCTCATTTTTGTATGGGTGGTTTTATTCTCTGATGGTGACTACATTTTTTCCCCTTCTTACAGCTTGTTGGCTACAAAAAGGAAGAACTGACAGGTTTGAAATAAAGGTAATGATAGGTAATGGTTCATATAACTCTGCCAGTGCAATCAGAGAAAAGTACTCAGAGCACTTTCATATGATAGCTTCAGCACAAAATAAAGTTAGGTTAAGATGAAAAAGGAAATTAATGGTGTAAGGGAAGAACTTTGATGTTTTATTACAAGAACTAATGATATTTTAGGATTAGGAATGTGCTTTTTATTATTTATTGATATCTTAATCCCACCTGTCTGCTTTTTACAGCCCTTCTGCTGTTTTCCTATTTTGATTCCTATTCTTTAACTTTAAAGTTTTGGACTTGAATCCTGCTCCAGTTGTGTGGACCTCTGAATAGGTCTGATGGCACAAACCAGATTGACTTTTTTTTTAATTGCAGTTTTGTCTTTTAGTAGTGTGAAAAATAATGAACAACAGACAGCAGTTATGAAAAATCTGTTTTGTCACATCTCCATATCATCTTTTCCAGTGAAAATGAGCCATGACTGCTTGTACTTTTCCTCATAATGTTCATTGGCTTAAAATGTCAGTGGTCATATATAATAACTTCCTTTAAGTGTAGCAGTGCCTATTTGTCAATGTTCCACAAGTCTTCCTTTTTAGCTTAGCCTTTCGTCTTCATATTTGTATTATATAAATTTTTAAGAGGACCAGTTTGTACCAGAACTGACAACCCTGCGATGCTTTTACATAGCTGCATCCCAGATCTGATGACTGTACTGTTTGTTGTATTTTTTTTTTTTTTTGGACAACATAGTGCTTAGAAACAAGGTTTTATTTCTACATGAATTATTTTTGTGCCATGGTGATCGATGATGTATCCAATTAGTGCGGCTGGTTGTGAATTTTCCAAGTTTTAACAAAAACTAAATTCTCAACCTTTTGAAGGAAATTTGTATTAGTAAAGGGACATTTGCTTTAGAACAGAATTGGGAAACTTGCTCTAGAACAGCTGATAGTGTAGTCACTAGAATTGTGTTGAGAGTTCTTGGTCTGCCTAGTTTAGAGAAGGAACTTGCAGTTTTGATGTCATACACAAAATCCAAGCGCTCCAATGGGGACACTGCAGAGTCTCCAAAAGGTGCTGCTTCATTGAGATGTTGACTATTAATCAGGTAGATTAGTGTTTCTTGCTTTATCTAGGCCTGTTTTAGTTTGTGGCTCTAAACTTCAAAATGCCTTAGTTATATCCTAGTGTACTTAACCTTCAAAGAACTCTACTGACTTTGGATTTGATACTATGTGATGCCAAACACATGCTGTAAGGTGTTGAATGCTTCTGCTTGCACTTTTACACTAGCTGGTCCTGTGACCTAATTATATCACTTCCTGTCTGGATCTCTTGATTGTAAAAATAATTCATATATAATATACCTTGTAGGTTCTAATAAATGCCTTTCACCATTTTTAAAAAAAAAATCTATTTGCTAATATATTGTCGTAGCCTCTCTGAATGGTTTAAATTTTTCCCCACAAATAACGCTTTTTCTTAATTATCATGCTATATGATTGTTCTGTTTAGCACATAGTCTCAGACCAACTATTTTACATTTTTCTACACTGCACTGCATTTGCCATCTGCTGGCCTAATTACCTAAATGAACCAAATCCTTTGGAATCTGATTGTATTACTCTTCATTATTTGCTTTGACTTAAATTTTAGTATTATTTGAATATCTGGAGGTCTTACCATGATTGCTATTCTGTAAACCAGTGGCATAGGTGATGATTTGGCCAATAAGTATATGTAACACTTCCTTTTTAAGTTTTTAAAGGTAAATTTTGCCCTTCAATAGACTACCTCTGGGCACCATATGTTGGATCTTCAAAGAGCTGTATGGTTAGGTTTGATCCTGCAAGGCCCTACCACGTATTACAAAGTGCTGAGTGACTTCCACTTATGTTGATACTGTCTAGATTGTATGAAGTTTATAAACTGATTTGGTTTCACAGTACTCTATGTGAGAGGAGTGGATATTTCCCTTCTGGGGACACTGAGGCAGAAATATGTGGTAGATAGCAGATAGAAAAACAGGTAGATCTCGTGTCTAGGACTTGATTTATCAGTGAAAATCATCTGTCGTAGTATTAACCATGTAATCTTGTAACAGCGTTTTCCCTTTGACTTGTCAATACTCATAGGAAAGACACATGCCAACTATCTGTTTAAGGAATATAAATATCAAGTAGGTTGACTTCCATATTGACAAATGTGTAATCTTTATCCATAGTTCATTATTGATTTGATTTTGGAAATTAATGTTGTGATAGGCCTAACTGCACTTGGCAGTTTTGCAAGTTAAGTTAACCGAAGATGCCTTACATAGCATTAAAATACCTCGCAAGTTAAGTAATTAATATCCTAATATGCCCAAAATATTTGCTGTCAATCAAACCCTGTGCTTACACACAAAAAAACTGAAACCAAACCTCCCACATCATAACCCAAAGACTGAATTGAGGTCTTTTTAAAAAGTCAAAGCCCATAATATATGTATATCTTCAACTTACTTTTATCACTTTTAGGTTCTGTTTTTACAGTATTTAGTGTGGAATCTGAATATTGCCCTCATAAGGAGCCTTTCTGGCTTGTGCAGTGTGTTTTTCAGCCTGGCATTTCACTGTGGAAAATAGTTGCCTCCCCACTTACTTTAGCATCACTGCTGAAATGCAACAGTATAGGCAAACCTTCATAGAGATGTAGCTTATCCAGATTCCCCTGGGACCGTAAACTGTTCTGCCAAAATGTTCTTTCCTGGTGAAACTGAGTAATTTAGAAGTTTTTGTGTTTAAAATACCCTGTTAAAAATAAAGAAATAAAATCACACTGCAACTGGTTGGTAGTCTACAATATGGTAGCCTCCAACATGGTAGCCTCCATGCCATAGTGAATGACTGTATGAAGTTTCCCCTATTGATTCCTCATGGTTTTCTTACATATAATGTGTGTGTGTGTGTGTTTCAGAGATTGTGTGAGTCTGTGAGTACATGAGTGTGTATCAATGTGCATACACACTTCAAAATTGGCATGCATATCCAGGTGGATGTGTATCATGCTGGCGTGAACTATAGAAATGAGCTTTTGTTCTAGTCAAGAGTAGCACAAAATAATTGTCAAACTTCGTGATAACGTCTCTGATAAGTTGCTTTTCTTTTGTGATAATACAGTGAGGTGTTTCTACCATTAATGTTAACCACCTGCTAGTGCAAAAAAACTGCTTTTTTTTTTTCCTTTTTCTTTTTTTTAAATCCACTTATTTATATTGTGGGGAAGGGAAAGCACATTTATCACGCTTACCTCTCTGAAGACTTTCTCGAAAGAGGAGCAGCTGTAAATTGCAGGTGAGGCTCAACAGAGATCGACTTAGTTATTCTAGTCAGAAATATGCGTGCGCACACACACCCCCCCCCCCCCTAGTGTTTGCTCTTGACTGGTACCGCCCATTTTTGAAGTACTTACTGACTAGGGGAATTCCCTTGGCAAAATGCATCCCTTCCCCTGGAGTAATAAATCGTGGATTTACAGGGCAGAAGCCACTGTCACATATACCTAAATGTAGCTTTTGGCTTTCAAATGTTGTCTAGGCAGGTTTGAGGAGGTTCAGTGACGCCTGGCGTTTTGTACTGTCACATTAGTTTGTTTGCTTTTTCGTTTTACTTACCATGAAAAACATAATTTAAAATCTCTACCCAATATATTGCATTTTTTCACATGATGGCACTATCAAGTTGAACAGCAGAAAGGTTAGCTGTTCTTACCAGATGCTAGTTTTGAAAGGCTGTAGGTTTTTGCAGACTGCAAACAGGATGTCCAAACAGGTCCCATTTTTCTTATGTAAACAGAAAGCTCTGATGTGCAATAGAAGTGCCTGACAGTCCTGTTGCTAAAACATCAGAAACTTGCTGTATCATCTTAGCCATGTTGTGTTCCTTATGACTTTGGTTGACAGACAAAGAAAGTATTTCCAGTCCCAAATCCAAGGACCTCATGCTCCACAGTTCCACTCTGTACTGAAATATAGGGGAACACTTGTGTATAGGAGAACTAGGGATCAAGGCTCGTGATCTGAATGTTCATCTCCTCTTAAAACCGAAGTGCTACTCCATACCCCTCTGCTTCTGCCCTGTTCTATAAAAGAACAACTTGGGAGTTTCTGGGGTGACCTGTAGGCACATAATTGCAGTTTTGTGGAGCAAAGAATGAAAACACAGCCTAGATCAGGCTGCACAGGTGTCTTTCAATTAACTTTAAAAGCTAAAATGGCTTGAATAAAGAAATACTTCAAATTTATTTGAAACTTGAGCATATTCAAATATGATAATTAAAAAAAAAATGAAAGCTTGCAGAGTGAAGCACTCACCAAATCTTCTCCTAATCATTCTCTAAAATTCAATAATCTGATATACATCAGCAAATAAGAAATGAAAAAGGGGTCGTGAAGAAGAGAATTTACATTATGTTTTCTTCTTTCCTGGATATGAGTCATCGAGAAGACAAATGGTCTTTATTAGATTGCAATTTAATTTAAGATTCTTCTGAATGAACATTTTTGTCATGTTTTATCTATTGATATACAGTAGACCGAAGAACTCTTGAACTGAATTTTTTTTTTAAAGCAATTTTGCATATAGGTAGTCAGGGCATCAAGTTCTCTTTCATTGTTTTGGGTTGTGTTGTTTTTCTAAATCCTTCCTGCTGCATAGAGTAAAAATAAAGGAAAGAAGACTTTAAACGTGCCTAGTAGTTTATTTTCAGAACCATTTTCCCCATAAATAATAACCTTCCTGTTAAACAGTGTTTGTTATGAATGCCAGCTCTGATGCGTTGTAGGTTTTGTTACAATCTTAAATTTAATTTAACTGCTTGAGTACAAACAGCTTCTTGCCTAAATAAGCCTTATTACAGTTATTTTAAAAAAAAAAAAAAGTTGAAGGAAATGAGATGTGGTGTGACAGGCAGTTTTAGGTGCTGTAGTGGCTATACATAACGAGGTGAGCTTAGGACGCTACATGTTTGAATGTCTGGTGGACTAATGAAGTAGGACTTAGTTTACAAGATACTCAGCGTCTGCTGCTTTGAGCGATGCCAGTTATGGAGAGGTGAAATTTTTATTATTTCCCAGTGGGAACTGAAAGCAGCAAGTGCTTCACAGGAATAGCTCCCTCCCCTTTTAGAATGCATCCTTGTCCTTGTCTCTCAACCGTAACACTTTAACTCTTTAAAGAGTAATTATGTGCTGTATGTATTTGAACCACTGGCTCTAGGCAAATTGAAGCTGGCATTTCAGAAAGAGAATAAGGCATTGTAACCTCCTGACTTCTTTTACTGCCCATAGCTATTGTTGCTGAGGTCATGTAGGCAGTCAAGCAGCAAGTGCACATCACAATTGAGGCTAACAGACAAATAAAGCGAACAGATGAAGCAGCTGATAAGAGACAACCACTGAAAAAAAGAATTGCTCTTCTCAAGGCTCTGCCACAATTTCATTAAGGAAGTAAACACTGTTGTTCATTCTTTTTTTTACTTTCTTGAAGCATCGCTTTTATAATGGATTCTCCCATTTTTTCATCACACTAGCAATACTGCCAAGAATATTCAGATACATTCAATAGATATTATGCCTGTAATTTTTCTTTACTGGATCAATTCTTCTGTACCAGATCAAAAGGCAAACAACAACATGGGCATAGCTTGATTCCCTCTGAGCTTAAAGGAAAGGTCTCAGTCAAGACTTCAGTACAAGAATTCATTTAATAAAGAAATATATTTGTCTTGATGACATGCACTTCCTCCTGACAAACCCAGATCATTCCTCTCAGAAAAGGGGTCAAATAGGATTTGACTGTATAGGTACAGGACTGTAGAAAAACCCCATGTTTGCTGCTCCTCAAAGTTCACAAATTTCTACCTACTAGTTCTCAACAAATGCTGACCCAATTGCTTCTTTCCTGTCCTGCTTCTATGAGTCTTTTTGCCCCCCCACAAGGCACTACAGCATTCAGTTCCATTGTACGTGATAGAGCTGTGTCTGTGTGGCTAAACTTCCTAAAAACGTCTTCCTGAAAGAACAGAACTTTTTGTCAGCTGTGTGTCGTTGTCATATGTGCCCTCACAAGGTGGGGTTGATGTTACCCATAGGTAGTGTTGCCTTATGAGTATTTTTTGTGATGGCTGATGCAAGTTTTGTAATAGAAGAAGAGATTTCAGTTATGGTGAGAATAAATGTTTCAGTTTTTCTGCCTGTCCTATTTGCAGTGTCTGAAATAGAGCCAATGATCATAGTTGCTATGGGGGAAAGATGACCACCTCTTCTAACATGGTAATGTTTCCTCAGCTGCAGGTAGGGGCAAGTATCCGAGTAGTTCAGTTTCCTGCTCTTGCTAGTCTCGCTGTTCCTTTGGAAGCAACAGGTTGGTTGCTTTGCTGCTCTGTGCTTCACTTGCTCAAGAAAGTTGAGTGAGAGGGGTGCAAAAGAAACCAGAGTACCGTCATCAGTCTAGAAGAGGAGAAAAACTTCTGTCTTCCCACTCCTCTCTTCCAGGATGTAAGGAACAGCAAAGACTCATGAAGGTTTCACGACAGTGATTAAAGAAACTAAGTTGCTACAGAGTTGAGGAAAAGGCTATTTTGTGGACTGCAAGTTGATTAAAGATGGAAAAGCAAGTGGTGGAGGAATGTAATAGTAGTCACTTCTTGGGTTGGAAAACGAGTCGAGGGGGATCGTCAGGAATTGCCACCAGTGAGTCAGGGAAGGAGATAAACATTGAAATCTTAGAGTGCAGTTTCTAAGCTTGTTTCAGAAGTCAAACATGGTGTGCTAATGCTGAGGAGCTCCAGCAGGACCTTAGGAAGCTCACACCCACACGATACCAAGCTCAGAACAAGCAAATGCAACCCAAGAGAAATCTCAGAATCAGTTGAGAGATTTCTGAAGTTCTTCTCTGAATGTGTAGTAGCAGCAGCCAAAAGAACCAGAAAAACGGGGGGCATTATAACAAGACGGAGGGCAGAATCTTGGCACTATATGGAGCCATGGTGTCTTGCACAGCAGGCAACAAACTTCTGGAACATGCTGTAAGCAGCTTGTAGAAGTAGACAATTTCAGCAGGTTTGAAAGGGATTAGATTAAATCACATACAACAGGTCAATAAATGGATACTAAAGGATTAGGCAGGGATATATCCTGTAGCATCTCTAATGCCACACTTTATAATGCTGGGGGAATATTGAAGGAATGGATTGCAGGCAATGTCAGGTTTGCTTGTTCTTCCTAAATAGTATCCTCTAATGTCACTCTCAGGGACAGGATCCTGGGATAAACGGCCTGATGCAGCAGGACAAAGGCAAATGAGACAGCTAGAACAAGTTTGGGACTGAAGAGGTGTGGCACTGAGAGATAGAAAGGAGGAGCAGGGGGCTGGGAAGCACAAATGTCATGGTGGGCAGACTGGTGGGGAATGAGACAGGGCTGTTTTGTGAGTTTTGAGGGTGGAAGGAGAGGGAGAAGAGGTGGGCCAAAGACGGGAATGTGTGCAGTGAAAAATGTGCTGGTAGCAAATTTACTTTCCTCAATAAGCTGTACATAGTAAGCATAGTGCTGATTGTCTCTCTGACACATGGAATGGGTCCAGTGAGGTCCAAAATCAGAGAAAGAACAAAGATGCAATGTAGTAAATCTCTAAGCTAATATACCATTTTTGATACATTGGTATGAGAATACTTTAGTTTGCCTAGAAATGAAAAAAAAAAAAAATTTAAAATTTAATTGCCACTGCTAAGATATTAGGACTTGTAAATTATTCAGACAGTTACTACAGCTTAAAATGTACTTTTTGTAAGCTGCAGAAACTGACAGTTGCTGTGCTGACTGATACAAAGGTGAGGAAATACATTAGAGGCTTAAGCTTCTGTGTAAGTAATGTAAAAGCTACTATGGTTGAAGACTTGTGAGTCTTCACTAAGTGAAGAAAAAAACCACACAAAACAAAACAGTAGTTTGAGCTTGTTAGAGCTGATTTTTCCATATCTGGTCCAACTTGAGGTGTGAAGGAAGTGTTACAGCATTCAGAAAGTAGGTGCATGAAGCAGAGGATCAGATTCTCCAGCAGCATGTGATGTAATATTCGCTTAGCTGAGCCTTAAGCAGGCATACTGAATCTCCTAATAGCACTTCCCTATGCTAGAGCACACCTGCTGTGTTACAAGTCTCAAGTTAAGTGATGTCTGGTACCACACCACTCTGAAAGACACAAGTACATGTTAATGACAGCATTGTCAGTCGTTCCCCCCTCCCCACCCCCCACCCCCCTTCAAAGGCAGAACAGTTACTGGCTTGGTGCTTAAGTTGTTATGCATGCTAACAATATAAAATCAAGCTTCCTCCCTTTTTTGAACTCCCAGCTTCTCCTGAGTTAGCTAGTGTGTTTTTGTTTTAGCTGGCGTTACTGACTTTCTCAGGTTTATACTGTGAAGTGCTTTTGACGCTTGTTATAGGAGCCCTCTCTGGACCCCGTAATGAAGTGATAGAACAGACATTCATATGATAGGCTGCTTTGCCATATGCATCTTGCAGCTTCTTTCAGTTTCTGAAGTTGTAATTCTTTTTTCCTGCCTCTGTTTACTGACTTTATTTTCACAGTCCCTGCTCAAATTTAACTGGTCTTCCTTGATCTTGCCTGTTCCTTGTATTATGTAAATTCCATGTATAACTATAGGCCATTGCTTCTCTCTGAGGCCAGGGAGACAGAGAAGCAAGAACCCCAGAGCACTGTATATTTTCTGTGGGTCAGAGCTATTCTCAGTCCTTGTGGAAATGGGGTGAGCAGCTCCCTAGTCAACACCTCCTTAACTGGACAGGCAGAAAGGGGAGCATCATTAACAATTTTACCAGTTCTACCTCATGATGACAACAGCTCTGGCTGACTTCTGCTTCCTGAGGAAAAGCAGCCATCAGAAAAGGAGGTTGTACTCTAAGTAAGCAGAAAACTCCTTGTGGGTGCCCTGGGCTGTGGGCACAGTTGTTGTCCATCGGTTGAAGCCAGTGGCTCTGCAGCTGGCATCTTTCTGGCCCACCTCTGTCAATGAAGTGTGAGACTTCACGACAGAATCTGTTGCCAGTTACATTCAGCAGAACAAATAAAGGTATCTGACTTTGAAGTTTTTAAAGTGAAAAGCAAATGAGGAAATCTTGTGTATTTTTTGTTAAAAATCAGACAAAAAGAATACTAAAAAAGCACAATCTATACACAATGTTTTCTGTTAGGGCTTTGAATTCACAACAGCCTACAGTAGATTTGTCTTTCTCTTCAGAGTTGTGTCAGAGCTCTTCATGGTCAACATAGTATTTTCTAGATGTTTTGGTCTCAATTCTCTGCTCAGCATCAGCTGAAGGATTAAATTTGTTCTAAGGTCTTGGACCAGATCCCAAATATATGTTGGAGGATTTTAAAGTTTGCTTTCATATTCTTGAGGCCACCTGGAACAGTGCTGGAGAAGTTCTAGAGCATGTATGAGCTTTGGATGTGTCTCCAGTAGCAAATGCAGTGTGCTGTGACAAGCCAGCACCATGCCATGGAATGCCTTTATAGTAGAAGTCTTGTCTTTTATTGTTTCCCAATGGATTTAAAACTCCTGTGTGTTACACCAACCAGGGACTGCTAAGCAAAGTAGCTATTACTATTCTAACCACTACTATAGCCACTGCACTACCTAGATTCAACTAGATATCAGCTCAGCTAGAGTCATAAAATTCTGTCCTTCACTTCTGCCAGTATTTCTTTACAAGGAGCTTTGTTTGGGTTAGTACTGCATTGGGAGAATAAAAAATGAAATGTGAAGGTGTTAAGTTATAAATAAAACTATAAACTAAGGTTATGTATGAAGAAGAGACTAGAACATTCTCTACCTGTGCCTTGTGTGTGGATTTCAATCGTCACAGAAATATACGAGATGCTAATAAATCTAAGTGGATTCTATTTTAAAAATAAATTAGCTAAAAATTCTGTTTTCATGCTATAAGATAGTATTTTTTAGCTCGATTTTCAGGAAGCCTTGAAGAATTGAATGTTCTTATCTGCCCTTCCTAAACATGCTATAGAAAAGATGTCAGTGGCCTATGCATTTCTTTTTTACAGCATGGGGCCCATACGTTCCTTTTGGAGCAGGGGAGAAAACAGGGAAAAGCTCCTGCAAGGGTAAAGGCAATCAGAGCTGCTAAAAGTAGGAGGTTGTGTATGGGTTTTTGCTTTTTTGTCTCAGCCTTTTTTAACTGCTAATAGTAGATTCTGTGGGTGTACAACTACTGACAGCCACATAGAAACACTGCTGCAGAATTCCACTACCCCTGCTGCAAATTTTGGGCCTGTTGTGCTGTAATTTCAGAGCTTCTGTTTTTGTATATCCAATTATAGATCTTATTTTGGTCTTGAAATTTCAGCAGGTGGCTGTAGTAGGAACAGATCTAGCTGATTTTTATATATGGAATCATAAAAGCAAGCAGCAGAGACAAAACTTGGTTGTACAATGATTGTGATTTAGTCCTTTTCCCTATTAAAAAGAAAAGGCACACAAACCCTTATAGGTTTGGACCCCTCTGAACAGAAAAGTTAAAATAATATGCAAACTATCTGTGCTCCACACATACACTAATGTTGCAGATATGTAAGAAATGATAAACAAGAGTTAATTGCATTGTAAGTGTACATAATCTCATGAACTGTTCTCCACTGAAGTCATAATTAACTGTTTGCATGCATAGAGCTGCTCAATAATGTTTCCTAGCAGCACTTATCATCAAGGACTTGGCATTAGGTTAGAATGGTTTATATAGAGCCAGTTAGAAATTGTAATTTTCATCAAACAGTACAGTACTTTTGTCTGTTCTGATTAGGAACCGCACTCATTTTCTAGCTTAAGATGTAGTGACAAGTGTCAAAGCAATTTTTTCATTTAACAACATATTGAAGCATCAGTGCTACTGGTTACAAACAGAAAATCATAGTCCTAATGCAACAAAACAAGAATGGATATAATTACGTCCGTAACCTGGGATTTTTGGACAGTAAATTTGAAAGCTGTATAATTTGAATAGTTGAATGATCTTTTTTCTGCCTCAGCTCCCACTCCTATTAGAAGGGAAAATTATCTCCAGTTTTGTATTGCATCTTATTTTAAGTAGTCAAGAGAAGTAAATGGAAAGAAATCATAAAATTTTCCAATGCCACATGCTAATTCAGAGACAGAACAAAGAAATTAAAATGTTTTTGTAACTAGTTCAAAGGTAATCTCTCTAGTGATCATGTAAAGTTTAGACTTCAGCATGAGTATGCTCATGAAATGCTTACAGCATATCAGCCCACATTACAATCTGCTATTTTGTTTTGAATGAATGTGTCGTGACTGGAAGTTTAAGTGGTAACTACAGATAAGATTGAATGCATCACTTTAATGATATCCCTTTTCAAGTTAACTGCTGGAAATATTTTCATTTAATTTGCTGAAGTCCATTGAGAATATAATTTTATTTTGCTTTACATAAAATTAACAAACTTGTGATGTTCAAAAGCCAGTGCCAAAATCTTAATTGAAATGGGCTTTTTTTTTTTTACAGTCTTGAGCATGTTGTTAGGAAAAGCAGTATCCTGTCTGAAATAATTTTATCTTTGATCTTTAAATACTGAGACAAATTCAGTTGGAATATTTTGTATGTGTTTCAATTTTGTAGAGTAATTATTTTTCTGTGCTAGACATTTAATATGTTGTACTGTAACACTGTTTGTTTAGAAGGGTGCCCTGGCTGGGTTTTGTCCCAGAGCATTTGTTCTCATTTTCCACAGTGGGGTGGAACTGTTTATTGTTCTTTCTTAAAAATTTTAGCAAATCTGATTTGGGATACTGTATTTGTGTTACTGGTAGTAAGATCACTTCATTCCAAGTATTTTAACCATTATGGAGTGCATGTCTAGCTTCTGGTCTGTAGGAGTGCAAAAGTCTTCCGCAGTGGAATTGGCGTGGTTTCACCATGCAGAAATCGGATGTGTGGGAGGACAGGAACTGAAAGTTGAAATCCAAAGAGATCAAAAGAAGGTTATACATATCTTTTATTAATAAAAGAACTCAAATCTGGAATGGCATCTTTTTGGTCCTGTAAAGGACAGGAGGAAAGCAGTGAATTGCAATGGGTAGTGCTAGCTAGGGGAGCTGGCACAGCGTTTCTTCTAATCCTTTCTCTGTCATCCTCTGGGATAGATGTAAGGTACAAACAGGCTGGGGTTTGCTCTGCACATTGTCAGAGCTGGTCACACGTGAGCTTAGTTTGTTATTAATTTAATGTCTTCTGTCTCTCAAACACTTGGGCACACTGTGGAAGAGCTTACGTGGATCTATACATGTTCTTGTGAACAGGTCCAAAAAGGGAACCTGCACCTCTGTTTTCTCCATGAATGGAGCTACCTATGTATGCTGGAGCTGGGAAGGGGAGCTGAAGCTGTAAGACAGATCTTGTATTTTTCATTCTTAATGTAGAATTATTGCTACGACTGAAATGAGTACTAATGATTTTTGTGTATGGTTTTCAGATCAAACCCTTTAAAGAAAACTATTTGTTAAATCTAATGCTCCAAGCCCATATAGCAGTGGTACTTCCCAAATTCTATTTCATGTGGTCCTTCCTACTGTACTCAAAAGTATTTCTGAAATGAGGAATAAGGATCCACGATTCTGCAGTCCTTACTAATACAGCTTCTTTAGACTGTCGCTTCCCAATAATCCAAGCAGTAGTTGACATCTGAACCTAGCTGGCAAGGATGCCAGTGTAGCTATTTTTTGACTGTGATGCAAAGACAGTGAAAGCATTTCCTTACTGGCCAGCTTTTCATTGTTATTTGCCCTAGGGTCACGTTCAAATAGCTTTAAGAGAACATGGAAAGTAAATCAACACAGTTCGAAGACAACTAATATTTAATATGTAGATAGGATTTGATTATATATCATTAATGTCTTGTCTCCAGTATTCTGTATTAAATTTAAAGGTTTACTGTTAGAAGAAAACTGAAAAAACACCCCACCAAAACCAAACCCACCCCTCCAAAACCCCAACCCTCTAGACATTTTCCAAATCAAACTTCATCCCAAGATCACTAGCAGATAGTAATTCCACTCAGATCTGTTACAGTCAGGGCAAAGCAGTTCTAAAGAGGGGGCACAACTTTCTGAGGTATTATTCAAATGCAGGTTCCAGATACGTTTTTATGACACAAAGATGTTTTGTGACTGAAGACAACTCTCAATCTGTCCTCTTTTTTTCTCTGCCTTGTTATAGGTTTCTTGAAGGTTTCAAGGCATAAGACACTGAATGCTGAACATTGACGGATGATAAACTGCAGAGCCTTTTATTTGTGACCCTGTATAAAAAGGAGTCTGAATTTGGAATAATGAAGCTCTGACCTTCAGTGTGGAGCAACACTTGTACTGCTTGCATGCCTGTGTACATCTCCTTCTGAATGAAGTGCTCAGTGTACATGCTTTGAGGAAGTGAGTGGCCTCAGAAACAAACAAAGAAAACCCTCAGTAAAAAAATCTGGTTTATTAGGTTGGAATTCTATTCTTTCACTCTTATGATATATCATAAAAAGGGACATTACAGTTTAGATGTTGTTAAACTCATGCCTACTAGAGCTTCTCTGAGCAATTGGGTTGATCAGTCTTTGTCTTCGGGATCTTGATTTGCTGAGTTGGCTACCTATCTTGTTTTCAAGGGGAGATCAGTGAGGTGTCCCAGGTTATTAATGTGAATACAGCCTTTGTAGTATTTTTGTAGGGGTCTGAGGTATTGGGGGACTATATTCCTTCCTGGTTGCCCACTGGGAAAGAGAAGTCATTCATCCAAGCTACTTGAGAAAGCTGGCATTGTTCTTTTGACTTTCTTCTCTGAAACTTCTAGAACTTCTGTTGTACCAGAACAGGAACAGTTTATCAAGGCTGAAAACTTGAGTTCTTGTGTCCCCATCCTCCCTGGGTTAAATACAAGTCTGTCCTTCAGATCCTCACTCTTTCCCAGGCTTTTCTTCTGGACACGTAACAGTGTGGAGCAACACACGTAACCTCCGAAAAAGGAAATGCATTGATGAAGTTTCCACCATGAAAACCCCAGGAGAGTAAAAGACACCCTGAAATTGCCTTTTGCCAGATTTAGAAGAGTTGTGAAAATTGTATGAAAAGCCCGTATGGGGCAGAACACAAAGGGGAAGCATGAGTTCACACCAGGAGCAGTGAAAGGCAGGGGAAGTGTCAGTGTTGATGTTGCCTGGCTGACTGAAGTAGAGATGATGGCTGAGGATACAAAATTCTATTGATATAAGTGCAGAACTGGTATGGGTTTGGCATAAGCATACGTTACTGATGAACTAGGACCAACTCGCATATTACAGTATGACAGAGAGGCTGTAGTTAAGATTTTTGGGGAAAAATCATGAATGGATATGTGCACTTCATAGAAATGCATGTGTTGTCATCTCTGTTGGGGTTCATGTCAAGATGGCTGCTACAAGGGTAAAAAATTGCATTATTCAGTTTATAGCTGTGAGGGTTCCAGTACCACAATTGTTACACATACTGTGGATGAGGAAGGGGCATTAAAAATAACTTTAGACAAACCACAAAGAAAAGATATTTTTAAAGGCCTTTTGTTTTTGTAACAGTCTTGTAATTTTGGAGAGGGTATAGCTTATAATAAAAGCAGTCTGTCCCCTTCATGCTGTCTTCTGTTAAGGTAGGAAAACCTACTAATCTACATGCTGTGAGTTCAGTACTGAGATGAGCATTTTCGTCTGCTCCAGCCTGAGATGCTCTCAGCACAGAATAGCAAGAGATAGCTGCCTATGCTGGAATTGTGGAAACAGTGGGAAAGGCCTTTCATCACTGACTGCAGGTTGTGATGGGTGAATTTTGTGGGTTCCCTGGTACATTGCTTCTTGAGAAGAGCTTATCATATTGATAGTATAGACTAAAGAACAGAGTATTTTTTCTAAAAATTAACTAACTAAACCAAATAGCTTTACACCACTGTGATCCTCTTCCATCTGACAAACCCTTTTGTGCAGAAACAGGCTTTGATCAATGTCATCCTTATATATAATGTATATAGCTCTATTTCTAGCTGTGCTATTTTCCAGAAGTATTTCTTTAGGAACTGCACCATATAATACTGGGTTTTGCTTTAAAATTAGGAATATTCCTATTTTAAATTGTAGAACTGTGATTCATTTTAATAAACTATCATATCTTTCCTAACTGATACTTGAGTGCGTATTCAAGTTTCTGGGGAATATCTTGTTTGCTGCATAGGAAATTGACCTCTGTCTTTCTATCAAGTACATGAAATCAAATACCTGACTGGGTTGACATTTTAGCCTGCTTGTACAGCATGTTCTCTGCTGCAGCTCTAGGTGAGACATTCTCCACTTGGGTAGTCTATCTTTGTGTTAAGCTAGGGTATATGGGGGCAGGAGTAGAAGCAGCACTTATCTTGCAAAATACACTATTGAGCTGTATTGATTTCTCATTTAGCTGTATTGGGTGTTCACCCTGGAAATCCAGCTAAGTTTCTAGTTGCTCATGAGAAAGCTGATTAGTATTAGATTATCTAATGAGTGCATATGGGCACTGAGAGCTTATGCATCTTTTATGCACTATGAACAAACCAGAAAAGACATCTATATGAAATAATGAACTGCCCAGCAAGTAAATAGTGGAGCTTGTTAGACTGTGCAATTAAGTAACTTCTCAGATTTTGGAAGGCAGAAATAAACCATGGATTAGTAGTTTGATTATTTGTCTGTGTTTTAAACCAGCTGTGTACTTCAAGATTCTGCAGTGTAAGATGAAACAGGAGAAATAAACGATTTGGAAACCTGATGAATCAGGTTAAGCATACATGGCCAGAACCTTCAGCTCCACTTGATTTGGTCTCTGATTCAGGTTTTGTCATTATATGACCACCCAGGAATTCCAGTTTTCTGCTGAGGATTTTCTGCCTGCCTTATAGCCTTTCCAAGTATTTCTTGAAGGCAATGTTGGCACATCTTCTTAGGAGCTTTCTATTATGCTAGCTGCTCTGGCTGTGAAACTGGGTCTGTGGAACAGTACCCTTGCTTGTTGCCATTTCAGACGATGTAGCTGTCAATGATGGGTGTGTGGCGGCTGCTTTTTGAGGAAGGCCAGACAGCCAGTGATGAATTCAAGCCAGGCAAAGCATTTTTTGAAAACCAAACCAACAATTACTGTTTTGGATCATAGAAAGTCAAAGTTGTTTGTTCTAAGTGCCCAAGAAAAGTGGTTTCTGAAAGAGGTTTTCTAGAACATTCATATTTCTTTCGGAAATCTATGAAGAATATCTTCCAGTCCATCTTCTGCAATTTTCTTCACATGGTTCCTTTGATCCTTGTTGCAGAGAGTGCTCCTGATTTCCAGAGTTAATGTCCAGTTGTTTATGTGCATGTGTGGGAAGAGGGGAATGTTTCATTCACTGCCAAGGTATGCTTTTGTGAGTGGGAGAGTTCATTCTGTTCCTAAGGACCGATTGCATATCACATCATACAGGACATGCAAATTTCCACATGTTTATCTTAATTTTAGTATAAGAATTTTGACTCAGTTATCTGTCTTAGAAATGCTACCAAAAAAAGTAGGAAAACTGAGGCATGTGCTATAATCATAGCAGCATTGCAAAATGTTCTCAGGTTCTTTTTTCATGAAGTATGCCGAGGAGATAAGGAATAGCAGCAGTCTAGCCTACCATTGCGGTATTAGTCATGTAATGGCTATAAAAAGCAAATCCTTCAGTGGTAGTCTCTTCTAGATTGGATGTTATGCAGTTTTTCTGGTTTCAGATTTGTGTTAATGTCTGGGAATTTATAATTTCTTGGTCATACTTTGCATTTCAGGAGTAGGCTTGGACTTAACCCTGTCTATGTTACAATGAAAAAGATTTTCTGTTTATTTTAATTAATGAAAGCTTTGTTCCACTTTGAGATCTGTACTTAAGAATACTTTTAAGTACTATATTGTCACACCTTCATCTTCAAGCAATGCAGAGAGAAAGTATCAGGGAAATAGACTATTGGAGCAGAGGGAGCGACTGCAGGGGCAGGGAAGAGAGGGGGACAACAAGTAATGAGAGGCATGGATGCTGTTAAGAAAGATTCTTGGGGTAAGCCTCTATGTAAATAACACTACTGGTTTCAGAAGGTTTATGTTTGGTTTTATGTAGGGTTGAAGGTACAGTGCTTATAACTTCCACACACTTTTTATTCATAGAACTTCAAATAATCTCACTGACAATTGTGCTTCTTCTTAATATAGAGAATATGGGTTAGAATGCAAACGGTAAGTTTGAATTTTGCTTTTAAATTACGATTGTCGTTTATGAAAGTAATGATTTTTCGCATAGAATTAAGTACAGCTTAGTCAAAGGCAATATGTAACATCCTACATACCTCTAGAACTATGGGCTTATTTCCATTACTCTTGCTTGATCAGGCTATACTGTCCAATAAGGAAACTCTTCGGTTGATTTCATGGTGCTTTGAATCTCTCTTCTATGAAAGTTTGTACAATATAGCTGCCCCAGGCATGTTGACAGTACTGGCAGTAGATTACAGAAATAATTGCACAGTGAAGCTTAATACAAGCATGGTGCCAGTATAGAACAAAGTTGGTCTTGTAAAATTGGGCCTTTGTAATTTACTGCAATGGAAATAAAAGGACGAGAATGAACATCCTAGCCTATAGCTTACGAAGCAAATAAACTGCAAAAGGAGAAGCAGTATCTTGAAGAAAAGAAGCTGTTATAGCATACTGTTGAGAATTTTAGACAGGCAGAATTGCTATCGTATATTCATTAAGTCCAGCAGTGAAACCATTCCCCAGCACTAGTTGTTGTGATTTCATTTCGCACAATCAAACTGAATTTTGCTGGCCATGAATGATGTGGCTTCAATAGCTGGACAGATGACTCTTTGTCGTGCCAAATATGTTCTCATCTATGGTATCACCATCTGCTCCTTTAAATGGGAGAAGCATTGCTGGTGTTTTCTGACAGATGTGGTTTAAATCTCTCACTTATTCTGTGGTAATAAAAGTGCTTTTATAGGCAAGTGAAGGTGCATCAGGCTTGGTTTGTATAGGTGAGATAAAGTTTGCAATGTTGCTACTTTTGAAAAGGAGCTGAAAAGGTGATACATGGACATAGTTTATACCATATACTCATAGTGGAGTTATGCCTACCTGTCAGTATATCATAAAGTGTTTGCAGAAAAATTCATCTTTGATGCAGAAACATTTTCAAAAAATTGAATGGAGCTTATTGCATTTCAAAACTTTGTTCTCTACTTGTTGGGGTTTTTTTATTGTTTAATCTGTAGACCACTCTTAAGCTAATACATATATTTGAAAGAACAATATTAAATATCACTTTCTTGTGATAACTATCAACTTGTAAAAAATTAAATGAATTCTGCATTTGTATGTTATTAGATAGAGTAATTTTCAGATTAAAGAAGTCTTAGATTTGACTGGCAATGCACTCATAATATCTAGAACAAATTCCTTTTTTTCTGTGTTGTTCTTTCTTTTTTTTTTCCTTCCGCTTCCATCCCTGAATTTCAGATTGACACAGGATAGTATTGGTTTTGTTTGCTTTCACCACTGTGACTTGAGGTAACTGCTGAAAACCCTGAAATGATGAATTTTAAAGTTTAGCTGATTTGGGAATGTGTTATTTTAGCTGTATGATTACATCACAGTCTGGGTGCATATCCCACCTGTGGTCTCTCCCCACAGTTCCCCAAGACGACTGTTTCTGACACTGAGCTGTGTTTTTCTCAAAGTATCCCTTTACTTCAGTGTGCTCTAGGCTGGATCAGTAGGCTAACATAGGTTTTGCTCACAGTTGACAGTGGCAGTGGCCTTCCCTTTTCACCTTTTCTTAATTGCAGCCTTCAGGTAACAGGTTAGCTAAGATCTTGCGTCCCTGAGTGAAACAATGCAATTCCTCTTGGGCTAAATTTGGGCATAGAGAATAGCCCTCCAGTTTGGCCTTTTGTGCTAATGAAAGTGGCAAGCACTTCTACACCCTTCTACATCAGGAGCCTGTGACTGGTAGCTGACTAGAGTGACTCAAACTTTTTCAAAGCAAGTATTACTTATTCACCTGGGGGTATACAGGCTGTTATTATTTAACCCTGATTTCTGACTACTGTCAGGATGTTTTGACTTACTTTTGCCTTAATCATTCTCTTAATCCTTAGCAGTAACCTTCACCTATGGATGCGGGAGAAACCCAAAGGGACTCTTGGTGCTTTCAGTTGTCACTCTGTTAAAGACCCATGTGCTTAAAGACCCATGTGCTTATCACTCTTTCAGCTTCCTTTTTCTCAGGATGTATTTTCAGTGTCTAAACTTTTTCAAGGCAGTCATGTAACTCTGCCTGTCTCAGAGAAAAGCATCTCCTCAGCTATTGGCCCGGGTTTTGGTACCTTCCTCCTGTGCAGATTTCTGCTTTGAAGAAATGCCTTACTTCTATTTTACTTATTTTGTCCCAGGTCATCCTATACTAGCAATTTAGTAACAAGGAAGTAAAGCTGAGACACATAACATGCTGTATGCTTAAAATACAGGTAACATCTCACTCTTTGCTTGTTTACCGGGTAGGACTTTCTTTCGTTGCAGGAGTCTATGAAAATAGTGAAGTTTGGCAAAAGAGAAGAAAATGTGACCATACAATCTGAGCTTAGAAAGGACACAGGTTTTGTGTTATCTACAGTGAGAGCCCGACACCACGTATCAGGCCAAAAATGAACAATAAATGTGATAATCAATTAGCAGATTGGTTTCTTTCTCTGCTTAATTTGTCGCTTCCCTATTCCTTTTCCCAGGGGGTGGGGGTCGGGAAATCTGATACTGTAAATTCTAAACAAACAATGTCCAGGCAAACCAAACTTATTCTATGACTGGTGTTTACAAATTACCCCCCATATAGTTCTTTCTAGGAACTCTGAAGTCATGAGTGTTTTCCAAACACGCTGGTAGTGAAGGTAATTATTCAATAAACCAATGTCAGTATCATCTGTGTTCCATTGATCATGTGTGTAAATTATAAAATTGCTTGCGTTGATGTATGGTGTCCGAATCCAGATCACCACTATATGTGTTAGTTGGTAGCAGTCTTTTCTGGATAGTCTTCATTCTAGCTGGTCTAAATTGAGTTTATTCCATGTATAACTGGACCTCACTTATTTAGAAGCTTGTTTGTAGTGCATATGCCTAACCAGTATTTCTACCCAGGAGATACTTAGTTTCAGTTTACAAGTAAATGTTTGACCCTCAGGATAAAGATGGAATGCCTTACACAAGGTGATGGATGTCCTGACTCTCTGTTTAACTAAATGCACAGGAATAGGCTTAGGTGATCCAGTTCAAGCTTTCTGAAGACTTAATTTCCTTTGTATTAATATATTTATTTCAGTTGAAGAGGAGTTGGGCCCATAGAGAACTACTATTGATGTTACAATTCTTAGGGTTTTTTTTGTCTGTCATTTTGAGAATCAGAATCTCTAAAATTAAAGAAATGCAGTTATAGTGACTTGAAGTGTGGCTTCAAATGCTGTTTTCTCAACTAATATGTCTTCCCATATAATAACTACAATAAGCGACATAAATAAACACACCCAAACAAAAAAGATAAAGGTTGGGGGGGGGGTTATACCAGCAATTATTACTAAAACACTGATGTTTTTGCATTAGTCAGTTCACTGTTAATGATGTTTATTTTGAGAGGACACACAGAGCATCCTTTTGGTAGGACTCATATTTTACTATCGTCATTGGAACTTAGCAGGCATAGCACTACATAGCGAAAGCTACAATGCTACTGATTTAGGAGATAATAGCATAGGCCTGTCCCAGCGTATCATACTAAACTTTTCTGTGGTGATTTGTGGTACAAAAGGGAGTCGTTTATAATCTTGAAAGGTAGAAAAACTACATTGGTTTGAATAGAACTGTGGAAACATATCCATTACATGGCTCAGAAAAAAAGAGGTTTATGGTCTGGGAGGGAAAAATAATCTCTAGGAAAATTAGTTTTCCATAGTATTTGAGAAGTTAATAGCAGGTTGGGCTACATACATGAGTTGTGTATACACAAACCCAGCGTTTTTCAGCAGGTGAAGCTTCAGACTTGATGAGGTTCGAGAGCTGTATGTGGGAGAAACTAATAGGGTTCAGTCACTTGTGTTAGCAACAACAGGTACTATTTGCCCTAGCAAAAACAAAGACTGTCTGAAAAGCGGTAGCTTTGAGAGTTTAGGAGTTGGAACTGGTATATGCCTATTTTTATATTTAGGCTTCTTCATTAAATTCAGTCTTAGTAGTGACCATAAATTAATTTGTTTAGTAGATGGAAAATATTGACTGACTTGGCCACTGTGGAGTGGATTGGTGATACCAGTCCATTTCTTGGTGAAGAAGCGTCTGCACTAGAAAAACTTGCCATCCAAACTGGTACTAATTCCTGTCCTTGTTTTCAGCCTCAGCAGAATTGCCAAGAATGAGTTGGTTACAGACTGATGCATCTATTAAGTCCTGAACATAGTCCGTGTAGATTAGGGTTCAAACATGTTAGTATGTTTGAATCTGGATAGTAGTTGAACACTGGATAGCAGTTGAACTGCCTTGCTGCTGAACAAAGGATTTCACAGCTATTAATGAACTACCTTATAGAAGTCCTTGAACATAACTGTAAGTTCATTGGAATGTAATTTCAGAAGTTACCTTGCAGTATGGAATGCAGCGTACCCACTTTCAAACTCCAGGTGTTTGCTGTTCACAAAAGCTCTCTTACATGTAAAAATAATGAATTAGAGATACACAGCTTGCAGCAGTGTGTGGCTTTAGCATAGTATGGCAGGGCAAGCAAAACTGTCTTCAACTGAAGCCTGTTAGCACATCCACAAGTGTTCTGTGTCTTATAGTTTTTTTTTGTTTGGTGTTTTTTTTTTTTAGTTTTCAGCAGCAATGGCATTTGAGAAGTTTATGTTCTGACTGGTAAAGGCATTATTATGTCTGATGTCAAAACATTGGAAAAATGGTGTTGTGCAATGTCTATTCCCTAGGCAGCTGATGGGACCCAGCATAACCATGAGCTATAGTAATGGAGTTGGAAAGTATTTTGGAGGCTGCCCAATCCTTTAACCAAGTCTTTCACTACTGTATACCAAAAGCAAATGTAGCTCTGATGGATTCTAGCCAGCTCATCTCTCCTCATGCAAGAGACTTATTCTGCTGTCTTTGCAAGGTGTATGTTCACTCTTTTCAATATTCATAAGACATATGGAAGGGCTTGATGTGATTTTAAAAAGTAATAGGATTAGCAAAACCGTGAAAATTTAAAGGATTTGAATAGCACCAGAAAAGGGTACTATAAGCAATGGAAAATACTCTTAGTTTAACTGTCTGTAGCCACGAATGTACCTGAGGAGTTCAGAGTACAAAGCATCCTGACTTTGTACAATACTAGTTTTCCTTTTAACCCCTTTTCACTCTTGATCAGTTAGAGAAGGCATTCCAATTTATGACCTTGAGTTATTTCTTTGTCATGTTGTTGGGTTTTTTTGTTTGGTGGTTTGTTGTTTTTTTTTTTTTTTTGTACCTGCACCTCCTGTTAATTATTCAGAGGAGCTGCTATTTCTGACAATAGCAACAAAGTGTGTTTTGCTTTTTATCTGCTTGATAAAGAGAAGGCCGTGTGGTAAGACTGTCTTGCATTTCAGGAATTACTGAATCTGTAAGGGCAGACAATGTTTCAATTAAGATGTTGGGCTGAGATTTAGGAGAATTGTTTTAGTACCTGACTGACAGAATTCTTGTGTGAATTTTGCCTACTGGGATTTTTCTTGGCGTAAAGGGTGAGGGAGAGGAGAGTTGCTCATTTTGCTGACACTCCAGTTCCTTGGGGAGCATGCTGAAATACTAGTTTAAAGAATTCTCACATGCTATAGAAGGGGTCCTGTAAACATCTTCTGAAACACTGACTTTTCCTGTGGTCATGAAAGTCATCCTTTTTGCCTCTAATAAACACATAAGAGCTGTATTTGCCATGTCAGTGCTATAATAAATGCTATAAATGTTGGTGTAAGGAGTGATGTTTTAAGAACTGTACCTGTCACATCAGTGTATTCCCTGTGCTTGGCAACCTCACTAGCGATGGGGAGGCTTCAGGCTGAATGCTTGGATTGAGTTACTTTGCAGATGTCCTCCTTAACTCCATCCTTCGGTTCCTTCATGGAACCAGCCACTTCCAGGAAGGGTTTATCTTCACAGACATTGGAGTAATTTTAGCAGTAAATTTTCGTATTTATAGCACTGAAATATGTGTGCTTCAGATATTGCAGGCAGAGATGATTTCTTTAGCTCCAAGATTAAAAGGGTCGGGCTCAGAAACAAATGACAAACATGGTCATAAACACTCTTGGTTAAGGCAGTATATTGCAGAGGGAGCATAGAGTACTTATGTGCAGGACCAGATCCCAAGAATTAACCTTGTCTGTTTTGCCCATTGGGGAATGACAAATCTCAAACTCAGCATCCACTGAACACTAATATCACTTGTGCTGACAAATTATTGGTCTGTAGGGAAAAATTCTGAGGACTGTTGTCATTATTTCAGCTAACCTTGTGTTTATATTGTGATGAATTACTCGAACACACACTGCATGTAGCTTTATTTTTCCAGATATTCCAGTTCACTATTCTTTGTGCGTTGATTTCTGACTGGTCTGTATTTATATGCATATATACAGTATTGTCGAAAAAAGTTCTGCAGTGAGAGCCATTGTCACTATATAGTTTTAAAGTAAGTCAGTGAGACACTAGCCTTATAGATTTGATTTTGTGAGCTGCTCATGCTTTTCACTTTGCTAAAAAGCTTAGCTATACAATATGAAGTGGTGTTCAGAACTGCCTTTTAATATCAGACTCATCGGAGAAGGGGCGGGGGGGAGAGCTTCTCTCTGTTGCACATACACAGGAAAACAGTCCTGAGAAGCAACATGAGGTTCACACAGTCTTGCGATGTTGAGGATTTGTTTGTTTCTGAGAAGAGCGAGAAAATATTTTATCCCCTGAGGCTGAGAGGCACAAACAACTCTGGAAAAGCGGAGTTAGCTACATTTCGTAGCCAAAGAGGAGCAGAGTGTGTGTAAATGTTTCCTGTCCTTCTGGCTGTCCTATTGCGGTGTGCTCATAATAGGTGCAGTGGTCAGAGTGCAGCATGTATAGCTAGTACAGCAAAATTAGTTTAGGGTACCAATTTGACAGAAAGTTCCAAATAGTCCAAACTAGAAAAGCTACAGAAGTTTGCTGGTTTTTAAATAAAAAGATAAAAACAGTCCTAAAGTTGAGCATAAATAGAATCATAAAATCATTAAAGTTGGAAAAGACCTCGAAGATCATCAAGTCCAACCATCAACCTAACACTACCACGCCCACTAAACCATGTCCCAAAGTGCCACATCTACATTTTTTATGAACACCTCCAGGGATGGCGACTCCACTACTTCCCAGGGCAGCCTGTTCCAGTGCTCGACCACTCTTTCAGTAAATAAATTTTTTCCTAATGTCTTAGGAAACATCCCCTGGTGCAACTTGAGGCCATTTCCTCTTTTCCTGTTGCTTTTTACTTGGGAGAAGAGGCCAACACCCACCTCACTACAACCTCCTTTCAGGTAGTTAATACATAAGGAACAGTTCAAAAGGATGTTTATAAGCAAGGATCTTTGATAAACTGTTCTTATAGAAAATTCAACACTTTAATTCCTATTGATATTCGTGGAAAAACTTGCATTTGCCACAACTGGATATGGATCCGGCCTATTACCTATTTCTGTAATAAAGTTTAGAAGGGGAAAAAATATTACTTGCTAAAGATGCTGCAATAATAAAAGTAATTTGTGTTCACTCCCCCTTATTCAATTCTACTTCTGATAAAACTCTTGCAGAAATATCATGTACTACTGTACATGTGAGCCTCCTTAAGATGTGTATAAAAATTCTGTAGTCACAGTAAGGGAAGTGTGTTAATATATAGTTGAGATACAAAGAATGCTAATGATGATGATCTCTATTTTTCAATTTGTGAGTGATAGAAGGCAAGTCAACTGAAAAGAACAAAAGATTATCTGGGTTCCAAACAAGCAAATAAAAATGTTGGAAATTTAATTAATCCCCTGCAAATTTGTCTGAAAAATACCTAAATTTGGTTACCTCTGACTCCAGAATTTTGAGAGATCATTCAACTGCTGATGTAATTGAATTTAAGCAACTGGATTTTAAATTACAACTCTTTTTAGTACATCTAATTGATGGAATTAGAAAATATAGACAGTAATAAAAAAAAAAAAAGGAACAAGGATGCATTTTTTTTCAATGTAGTTATTCAGAAATTTGTAGAGCAACCTCTTTTGAATGCCGACATTAATTTCAGATGTGCCTTAATATAATTCCTAGCAAAGGATTTTGCTCCTGGTGCAGTCTATGCAAAGGCAACAGCTGAGTGTTTATGTGGAGCTCCATGTAGTAGATGATGTATAACTGCAGTGATTTAAAATGAGTATTGAAATAATTATGCTCTGAGGGCACAGTAGTCTGTTAGTACTACTTGCAATGTAGAAGATAAGAGGAAGAAGAAAGTATCTCATACACTTTATAGATTGCCCTTACCTTCTTGCCACAAACAAAGTTCTGGTCTTGGGAGGAAGAATTCCTGCAAGTACTATTGGGTTTATAACTTTTATTTGCATTGGTTATTCAAGAATTAGGTCCTAATATAAGACCGCCTTTTCTCCTTATCTCTGGTTCTGTGCAAATTAGAATGAATTGTAACTGAAGTCTTTAGCTGTGTAGTGGCTGAAATGGGGCAGTGGTACAGGAATTCCATGTTAGTTCTACACGGCTCTGCCAATCTGAAGGTGCAGGGCTTCAGTCAAACACATTTTTGAACACTGACACATAATTGAGTAACCTATAGAGTTGATTGTTACTTTAGCTATAGGATTAAGCAGAAGTATTTTCATTTTAAAGCAATGCCAGTTTATTTTCTATGTATGGATGGGGAGATAGGATATGAAGTAGTTCTGGCCTTTTGATTTTAAAGATACGACTATCATCTTAATACAAAGATAAGTTTATTAGGATACGTAATACTTGGAATTCATTGTATGACTTATGACCACGGGGTTTTTTAATTTACTTTAGAGCTACTACACTTTGGTTTTAATTATACCAACAAAAATTTAGAGAAAATCCACTGGAGTTAATATTGTACTGAAACTACACAACTGTAACTGAGGACGGAAGATGTGGTTACGTTATCCTTGTCACTTCACTTGCTGAATAGACACACAGTGTGGTGTGTGAGGGGGGAAACCACCAAAGAAATTATCAACCAAAACCCCACAATCTTCTCCCAGCCCTGCCCCCTCCCCCCCCCCCCCCCCAAAAAAAAAAAAACATGGGGGGGGGGGGAAAAAACCCAAACCCAAAAACCAACAAAAAAACCACCCAAAAAAAAACCCCAAAAACCAAAAACAAAACCAGCCACAAAACTACTAAACCCCAAGCCTGTCTATGCACAGAAAATCCTACAGAAAATCTAAATACTCTGGTATTTGGATTAAGGAGAACAAACTGCAAACCAATAAGTAATAGGATGCTGAATTGTAGTCTGTTTTAATCTGAGATGGAGCATGATGTTATTTTCATTCCATTGACTCTTGCCACCTTGAGGTGCATTACCACTCACTTCTGTGATCAGGGCAGTATAGGTGTGTTCTCACACTAGAGCTTTTGCTTACAGAAGGCAGGTCTGAGGAACTGCTATTGTCATTAAGAGAAATTTTAGCAGTAATGTATAATTTTAGTAATTAAAAAAGGTAAAATTAATATTTACAGATCTCAAGGGTGAAAGCTATCCACTCAAGAGTTTTAAGAGATCTGTCAGTGATGAAATTACTGAGCGAAGAGGCGAAATCTTTTACTTACAGTGGCTTCAGAATTTGGAAATTAAAATTCACATGCATTTTTAAAGATCTGGAGGAAAAAACAAACCAGAAGGTCTGACTTCTACTCTGGGCATCTTAGTAGAAAAAATTAATTTCAGTTCTGTTTTATAGACATGGATTAAACATGCTTATAAAAGGGATTTGTATCCCCCAACCCCCTGAAGAAAAACTATACCTCACCAATCTGCTAGGTTGTTTTTTCTAGAGTTTTTGAATTGTGTCAATGAGCATGAATGTACGCGATCTACTTAGTGTACTATGCTGAGATTCTTCAAATGTCTTTTCAAAAGAGCCCTTATAAACAGCTCTTGAAGAAATTAAGCTTGATGAAGTAAGTGGAAAGGTATTTCCCGTGGATGAAAAGACACTTAAAGACAGGAAATGAACTTGAGGTAAAAATAGTCAGCTTTCACAATGGAGAGAGAGAGAACCATTAGAATATTCCTTCTAGCGCTCTGATTCTGCGATTTTGCCGTTTAACATTTATGAATGAGCTGGAAAGGAGATGAAATAAAAGCACACTTAACTGTACTTAACTCTGAAAGACATGCAGTAGAATTAGAGTAGATGAAGAGGTATATGGAATAGTTTTTACGTGAGCAGAGACTAAGGCTGCTCTACCTAGAAAAGCGTCCACCAAAGAAAAAATTATATAGACCTGTAAAGTTATGAAAAGGAGATAAAAAGTTACTAGGGAAAAATCACACGCTATTTCCATAGCACACAAATTAGAAAATTGTCAGATTGAACACTTAAACAAAAGGAAGTGATTTTTTTTTTTTTCCCCCACACAATGAGTAGTTAAATTTTTAGATTTCATCAGTTGTCAAAGGATGTTTTAAAATTCAAAAAAAAGCTGTATGAGAGTTAAAGGTTTAGACAATTTTAGGAAGGATTTTCTGTTGGGTGCTATTGAACTTGATGATCTATCTGGAGGAAATACACTACTCTGAAAAGTCCTGTAACTAACTGGTAATGATAATAAATATTCCAGGGTAGCTGTTCTTTATATCCTGCTTATGTTACTTTTATACTCTACTTCTGCGTATATATCTCCCTCTAAGATGACTTCAGAGTCTCAGCACAGCTCTGCTGTAATGTACAGAAGTTGTCAAGTTACCTTAGCTTTCCACTGTTTGGAACTACTACACAATGCAAACAGGGTTTTTAAACACTGTTTAAGCTGATGTAGTTGTCACTGTCATTATTACTGTATGTTATTGTTGATACTTTGTCGCATGGTACTTAAGTAGTACCTGCTTTATTACATGGATGCCAGACTCCACAGGAGGAACATGTATTTAAGGAACTTGCAAAATTGTAGATGGCAATATCACTTGCTACACATTGATTCTTACAGGTGGCTTTTCCAGACCCTGAAATATGTAACATTTTTTCAGAAGGATTAAGATGGCAGTATTAAGTACCACAGGACAAGCTCATACTGGTGGAGCCGAGTCCTATATGGTGGTGGTGTTAGGGGTTTTTTTTTTCCTATATCTTTTAGACACAGGTTTAAGACTTGAACAAAAATCCCAGACTGAGTAATATGCCTATGGATACAAAATTTTTAGGGTTGAGTCTAATCTTAGTGGGGGAAAAAGCAGGGGGTACTGCATTGAACAAAATGGGAATTTTGAGTAGATTAATTAAGAAAAAGTGTTTCCTTTGGCTTAGGGTAATCTCTATGCAACAAGTCAATACAAAGAATTACTCTTCTTGATCGCCAGTGGTCTATGAGAACACACTTCCCTTGTGCCAGTGTTCACACAGTGAGGAATACTCTGTCCTGCTCTGTGGTTTGCACATTGGCCTGTAAGGGAGATGATGCTGGGATCACATCTCAGGGGTATTTAAATTTCAGTACAACCTAATGGAATTTTTATTTTTATAATCTATATCCGACTGTGGCACAAAGGTGGTAAGAAAAATGGTGTGCCCACCTCAGCTCTTTCTTTACACTCATGTGCTTTTTAGGGGCTCTTATTGAGTAACAACAGTTGCAAAAAGAAGAGCTTTACAAAATTTTATTTTGGTGGTAAAAACTTGTGACTAGAATTCTGACAGAATGCTTATACATCCAAGGACTCTCTGGCTTTGGATGGTTGTGGATAAATACTAATCTGGAAGTTAGTTTTGTTAGATTCAGATTATGTTTCGGTGTATGGTAGCAGACCAGTGCTGGGACTCTCCGTTAACGAGTTTCAACAAATGAAAATTAGTTGTTTGTATTTTATTTTCCTTGCCCAGGCAAAAGATAAGGGCAAATCTTCATGTTGGAAAACTGCAATTTCATTGCCCACAGAAATATTTAATCTTAAAAAAACAAAACAAAAAAACACCAAAAAAAACCCCAAACCAAAATCCAGCAAAAACCCAAACCCAACCCAAACCAAAACCCTAGGAGCATGTGCTCCAGGTAAAAATTTTGTATTCTGTGTTTAGAAGCACTAGCCATAAAATACTTCTCCCTGTGCATCTTTACAACAGTGTTTACAACAAGTTGCTTAGGAAACTCCTGAGATTTTTGCGGTCATGCCTGCAGTTTCTGGACATGAGCTTAACTACTGTATTTAAAGAAAAGCTGTACCTATAGCTTTCTTACAATAATTGCTGAATTATACTGAAATTTATGGCATGAGCTGGGCTAATGCTAGTATAGGTGCCAAGCTCTGACAGTCAGATGAGAGGCAGCTTAAACACATGGCCACCCGGCTGTCCTGAAGGGACTTGGTCTTTCAGAGTAGTCCAGCATTTGGGATAAGTCACATTTGCAAAAGTTGTCTAATATAGTAGAGTAAGATAGGGTAGATGAATACTATTAAAAGCCTTTGTTTTATTGCTATGAAGGATACAAAAGAAATGGAAAAGTAGTTTTGTTGGAAATTTTGCTAGGTTTTTCTCTCCTCAAATAGTCCAGGGTTTATGCTCTAAAATAGAAATATAAGGTCAATTTCGTGTGTTATTAGAATTAAGGATTGTAAGGTTGGAGATTATTTTATGTTGCCAATTGCAAAAATATTTGAAATTAAATCTTATGTTCTTGCTTCCCTAGTGCCTTTCATTTTTTTAGGTAAATCAAAGTAAAATTAGTAAACCATTACTTCAGTCAGTAAAGGCTGAATAGAGAAAGGGAATTAATTGCAATGCACAGAAGCAATATGTTCTTATTAAATCACTTGATTTTGAGGGTAGAATGACTGGTTCATTGGTTTAAAAATGATTACTGTATTTTTAAATGTCTCTAATTAATGGAAAGTTAAACCTGTCATATCTTTTTTTTTAATATATTTTTTTATTAGGATGGCATTGTATTTCTGTTAAAACATCTGTCATCTTGTCATGTGTATGAATGCTTTTTCCTAATGGTCAGCTTGTCACAGTTAATTAGTCTTTAGACACAGAAACAGTCATAAAGCAATGTGACTTTGCAAATTATGTTTCTAAACACCCATAACTTTGAACTCTAAAGAGACAATGTACTCACTAGGTATTTGTGCTACAAAGCAGACTGTAAACTGCCTTCATTCACAAGGGCTGAGGAAGCAGGCAGTTTTCTGTGTGGAACAATTCCTGAATTTACTCTGAAGTTTGCTGCATGCATGTATCCAGTTTCGAGTTCTTCACTGGTTTTTAATAATGAAGTGCAGTTGCACAACTGAATTTCTGATTTTTAAGTTCTTTCCTGAGCTCCAGAAAAATAAGTCATACTCACTAGTATTTTTGTGTGTGTGCCTCAGTTTTGCATGTCCTATTTGACATCACAAAGTCCTGACTATCCTCTGAAAACAAAGTGTGTTATATGAACATCAGGTTGCCCCTTCAATCACTGACCATCTGTAACAATTGTTAAGTACATGAATTTACTGTAGGACTTGTCTAGATTAATTGGAAGGTTATGATAGTTTAAAAAACTTGGACTTGCATCCAGACTTGAGAGAAATCTGACATTAGGTTTTTCATTTAGTCTTATCTCTTGTTTCTTAACTTGGAGATGTTCCATGCAATCATCAGTATGATGCTGGTAATATATATGGGACTCATCTTGCAAGATTGGAAATGAGCTTTAAGATGTGCTGGACCCCCTTGATCCTTGTTTGTTCTAAGGGGAGCTGAAGGACATTTAGGATCCTGCAGGAGATATGTCATTTTGCTATTAAATTGGGCTCTGTGCTATAGAAGAAAATGGGGAAAAGAAATGAACCAAATAAAATAAGTCCATTCATAAAAAATGATAGCTATAACAAGCGTCTTAGTTGCCTGATATCTTTGCAAGAGGCTTTTTCTACCAAAGGTAATTCATGATGTCCTACACTCTATTCATCCTCTTTTAGATAAGGTGATTTCCATTTCACAAGAATTAATACTTCAGTGTATAGGAAGTTTTTATTAAAACTCTCATTGTTGTGTTCTGAAGAATAGTTAATTGCAGGAAGATCAGAAGCTAGTGGTAAATATGTCTCCAACGAATTCTATTCAGTTTACAAAAACATAGTAACCTGTATGTCTTAAATTATAAGATGATTCTCCTTTTTTCAGTATAATAGTCTCAGTAGACTTTAAAAAATATTAATAGGAATGGAAGAATTGTGCAAGGAGAGAAGGCATGAATAGCTGATGTAGGAAGCTGACAAAATGGGCTATCGGTACATAGGTAGCATTTTCTTTAAGAGTATTCTAAATTCCAGTAGACAATGAATACCTCATTATCTCAATGTGTTTGGGAAGAATGAGTAGCTAGTGCCTCCTAATCCCTCTTTCCTCACCTAGTAGTTAGCCGTCTTCCGCATTTAGGAGTCTTCTATGGGCACCTGATACAGAGTAGAGGATGCAGATACAATTCATTAGATGCTGGTAAATGCTTAGGAAAAGCAAGATAATCTCTAGCATCTTCCCCCAGAGGTAAGGGAGAGTATGCTTCCAAAGGTAGCCACAAACTTGGAATTCACTAGGAGAATAAGTAAAGTAGGCCTGTATGGCATGGGAGGTGGACATCTGAGGTGGTATGGGATCAAAGAGCTTCCATGCTGTGACAGATCTTTGTCTACCAGGTTTTGGGATTAGAGGATTTAGGAAAGTTGTGGCTTAAGGGGTGGCCTTTGGGTCTTTCACAAGAGATCCTTTCAGTCTTAAGAAATTTAGAGAAAAATCAATTAGGACAGATCTTTAGAGGAAAAGGAGGTAATCAGAGACAATGTGATTAAATCTATCAGTGGCCAAATAGGGGTCTTTTCCCAAGGCTATAGCTCTATGTGGAGCTATTTCCCAGCACCCATCCAGCATTTTATGATCTTTTTATGTAATACAGCTATTCCTTTCTTTGAATCAAGCATTCAACCTGCAGCCTGACTGCTGTATAAGAGATCCATGACAAAATTATAGAACACGTGTAACTAGTTTTGTGAATCAAGCTCTAAGCTTTCTTACAGCTCCACATACACCCTAACAAGCAATAACGCTGTATGTCTTGTATGTAAAAACAGTTTGCCAAATGCTGCGTTAACAGAATAAACAAACACTAACAAAATGGAGTCCTGCTCTGATGAATATATGGTACGTTATGTTTTGAAAATGTGACTCTCAGGACCAGATTCTCCTAATCTGATTTAGACCAACTCAGCCTCATTAACTGACATGAATTTACATAATTTCTGTAAGAATATGAACCTAAAGTTGTGGATTTCTTCCCCCCTTAGGGATGATTTGCAAACCATGTTTCTTTTATTCCTGTAGAGTGTCTTTGGATTATGGTGCAGAATTCAGGCTTGGCCTTGAGAAAAGCAAAAAATCTGCAGCTTGCCCAGGCCAGATTTGGTCTGCAGTCAGGGAATCTCTACTGCAACAACATGATCAACTGGGAAAAGGTAGGTAGCTGGTAAATAGCTAGGAGATCCGCAGGCTCTGTTTTAAATGCTGATTTTGAATGGATACATCATAAATGCAGTTTTTCCTGTGGGCATGAAGGTTCTTTGAAATCAGGGTTAACAGTAAGCATTTTAAATTGTTTTGACTCTGCGGAAGTGAAGTGTTAGTAAGGCTCATACGATCACTATGAGATGTAGTTAGAGGTTGTCCTGTAGCTTCTCCAAAATCTCAAAAATATTCTTTCTGTGTTGTGGTTTGTTGCTAGCTGCCAACTCTAGAATACCTGGCAAGGTAGAGTTTTTCCTAACACACAAAAGCATCACAGGGAATAGAGCTAGTGTCTATGTGAATGCATCTCTAGTCCTCCAGCACCGGCCAGGCTTGCGCGTGTACTTGATGGACTTTGTGCATTGAGCAATATATATTATAGAAACATTCAGACTGGGAGGCAGCTCTGAAGGACAAATGGTCAAACCTCCTACCCAATGCAGGGACAATGATCAAGTCACTAAGGGCCTCGTTCAGTAGAGTTTTGGGTATCTTCAAGAATAGAGGATCCTCACATCCCTGTGCAACGTGATCTGTGAGCATGCCTTCTTGAGCTGGGGATGGTCGTCATTCTCAATTTAAACCTAAATATTAAACCTAAATATTGTAGAGGATCTTGCTGCTTCTGTCTGTACTGACATTAACTGATCTCTAGCTTCAGAGGTTTTGTAGGTCTGCTCTTGCAAGAATTTATTGTGAGATTGTAAGGATTTTGCAAGACTCAAATGTTTTTGTTGCTTTTAGTTGGCATGCAGAGATTGGGGGAGTGGGGTGGGGTGGGGGAAATCCCCAATAATTATTTGGCAGAAATTTCAAACTAAATGAATCAGAAGTGACTTCAGGACAAATATCCTTGTTCTGAGTCCTCTTGAAGAAACCTTAAGAAAGCTCAGCTGAGGAGTAAGACGTTGAAAGTTACTTTGCTCAAGCCTACGGCTGCAAGAAATAAGGGAGGGGGAAAGTAAATGTAGTATGGTATATGGTATTTCAGCTTGTGTCAGTGTTAAATCAGCTCGTGGGCGGTTAAACAGTTTTGTGCTGCAAATATGTTGTGCAGTATATTGTGTACTGTGATATATTGTGAGATCTTAAGCAGGTGACACAGCTAAGAAAACTCAACTGCAGTCCTCATGTTTTTGACTTTGCATCTGATTTAGAGGAAAGAGACCTATGATTTAATCAGCTGCTGATCTAAACAGTTGGAAAGGATAAATTCATACAAAAATAACAATCTCTCTTGCTAAAATAATGTTTCCTTGTTATAATGTGTTATGCACGCTATGGATATAACTTAATATCTTGAATATTTCTCTCCAAGAGAAGTGAAAAAGTGCTGGTGTTGCACCATATTTTAAAATTATTTTTTCTTCCCAGGGATGTTGAGGCTGCCAGGCTCATCCTGCAGTGTAATTTAGAGGCTCTTCCTGATTTCTTTAACTGACCGGAGTCTCCTAGGCACATTCTGCAGGTTCATCTTGCTTTTGATTCTGGAAATTAGTTTGAGATATTTAAATGATAACATGCCCTAAACTTTTCTTGTTTGGAACTTTGTATACCACCAGCTGCCACCATACTTTCTTACAGTAGCTAATAGTTGCCTTTTGTGCAAGTAAGTCTTCCTTATATTGGCTGCAGTTCAGCACAAATCCAGATTCTGACAGAATTTTCTATGCTTGCTATTGGAGGACATTATCTCCTATGCAGAAGTAAAAGAACTTCACCAGTTGTCTTCAGCAGAATTACATACAAACGCTTATGACACGGAGGCCTTTTACCCCTTTCCTTCTTCCTTTGGAAAGATCAAGAAATGTGCTTCCTGAAAGTGATCTCCTGAGTTCTATGTTAATCTGAGGAAATTACATGAAAGATGATGGTGTAGAGGAAGCACTACATTAGCTATGTCTCTTCTTCCACCCTTTTCTAGTTCTCCAGACAGTACATCCTATTGAAGCTACTGTGATGGAACAACTCAAGTCTCTGTACTAGAAAACAACACTGTCTTGGGGAACTAACACAGAGCAGTTGATCTAGTGAAAGCTGGTACATCTATCAGATGATTTCTCCTTACTTCTGGTAATCTTTGAAAAAAGCTAGAAACAGGAAAGATTACATTTTTCACATGTGTTTCATAAGCACTTAAAATTTTAAGTTATGAAAGAACTCCATTTAAAAATGCTTTTGTTCATGTGGTATTTCTGTAATAGGTTCAAATAATGCAGTATTTCAGAGATGTCACTAGAGGAAATTCCCCAAAATGCAACCTTTGAACATACCGCAAGTTGCTGATTTTGCTTCTAGATTCCTGCTATGAATTCTCTGGCATTTTTAAAACATTTGTAGCTTTTTTAGAATCGCATATATTGAATTTGGAGTTCATCTCTAACTTAAAAAAATCAGCTTAGGTTCTAACAAAGCATAGATTCTCTCACAATTGGGTTAAAAAAATTTTGACAACCCAGGCTGTGATTCAGCGCTATTGTAAAATTTGAAACTGTACAAGTTTTGATGAAGTTTGGTTTGGTGAGAACATTCTAAGCACTTCTGAAGATGCCCACGCTTCTTATATTTGACACAAAGGATTTTATCTGTAAGCAGTATTTTCCGAGTCTCAACTATGTGTTGAGAGATAACTGAGAATTTCACCTTTGTTGCTGGCATATTTGTTTGTCAGAACCAAATTGGTTTTCCTTATTAGCAGAACACTACTGATACACTTATTAAAACGAAACAAACAAAAAACCTATTAGGTGAAAATACGGAAGAGTAACTGTTGGTAACAGCATGCTGATGCTATGTTTTTGTCTTCATGCTAGTTGCGCGTGTGTTCCCTGTTATTTGCCTGAAAGAGCTCCCTTTCTCTGCAGTCTTCTCCTGATATCTGGGGGGGTATGGGTATTGTTAATACATTGGAAGCCATATAACATGTACACGTTCAGTGTAGTGTTTCCTGGATGCCACGTGTGTCCAAAAAGTGAGCAGCAGTGAAAGCCTCTTCAGTTCTCTCTGTGCCAAACTTCTGCTTTCCATGCAGGAGAGAATATGAACAACTTCCATTCTGAGATGCAAACTTCAGTGAAGATTTTAAGTGCTAATTTACCAATTCATTCAAAAGTGGTGTAGTTACAAGCCCTCACCCAGCAAACCACCTGTGGGATGCTGATGGTTGCTGCGCAGGCTTGGATTGTTTGTCAGTTGTGGCAGTAACATTAGGCCTTGGCCAACGGTGCTGGATCAAGAGCTCCAGCCCTGAGGGTTGCCGTGTGCGAGTAGGGTGATGTGGACTGGGCACTGTGGCCAGATTACTCTGGTGGCTCTCTTTCATCACTGTAGAAACGAGGCAGGCTCTAGCTCCAGTGAGGAGTGCACGTGTAACACTAGCACTGAATCTGAGGCAGGTTTCTTATGTGATATGGTGGACTTACTTGTCACTTTGTTCCTGGTGTGACAACAATAGGTCAGCTAAGCATGTGTATTTGAAGAGGGGTGCTGTGTACGAGAGTGGGGGGACACAGTGAGGTGTAAGGATAATGGAAGTGTGTGTTAAGGCATCCAGGTTGATTGAGGGTACATATTGGAGGGTCCTAAGTTTCTTTTTCTCCTCTGCAATATTTGAACAAGGCAACTTTTGTGATGCCCTGTGTGAGGTTTAAGGCCAGCACAGCATGGGCAAGCAGCAGATTTGGGCTTTAAAAGACATACCTGGGCACTGTAACAAGTGGAGACACACCTTGTTAAAATCCTCTAAGATTCCTGTCTGTGCAGCAGGAAAAGTACCTAACAGGAGGGAAATTTGAATCTGGAAGCTTTTAAGAAGACAGTTTAATCCTGATAGAGTGGTCTTAGTGTAATCTACTTGCCAATAAAACTTCTAGAGTATGCTTTAGTCCTGATCTTTACAGCTTCATTAAATCTTTCAAGAAAACTTTTATTTTGTGTTTGACAGAGGCATCATTTTTGAGAAGATGGAAAATTGTTTGAACAAACCTTGATAGAAGAACTTTTTCCTCCTAACCTTCCTATTTTAGAAAACTTGTGTCAGAATCATCTACGCTTTGGACAGAAAATAGTCTCCAGGTTGGCCACATTGCTGCTGTTACAACATCCAAACTTATAGCAAGGGGAGACTGAATACAGAAAATATTCTCAGTTTGCCAGTTTTGGTCTTTGGTTTTACTACTTGTTTTACTACTTCTGTTTTACTACTTGTTTACCTTGTTTTACTACTTTTGTTAATTTTTTTATTAGTCCATTCGTGTTTTACTGTCAGAATCTTTCTGGCTTGACAGCATTACAAGAAGGAAATTATTTTGAGGAAAAACTGAGGCGGGTAGTACCCACTGAGATTGAAAGGGAAAAGATTCTGACTGCAAAAGTCATACAAGTTAGCTGAAGAACTCTGGGAGCTGTCACAATACTTTCAAGGCATGGTTTGACTAGATATCTAGTTTGATTGTGTTCCTTTCTGTCTCTGGAGGCATTAGAAGTTACCTGTAATGAGCCGTAAGGGAAGTTTCTCCCCACTGTAACACTTTTGCGATGCAAATTACAGATGCATGATTGTAATCTCCGATTGTGACAGGATTCCTATGTTTTACCTTTAATGAAGCTACATGATATGTATTTGGCAATATTAGGGCTCGTTTAAAAATCTGTATTGATGATTAAGTGGCAAATACCACTATATCACTGGGAAATCTGTCACCAGTAGTTACTGTTTCTATTGCCTTTAGCACATTCATCAAAGGGATAAGACACAGATACTCTTCTGAATTTTAATAGAAAAGTTGTAGTGCAGTCATGTGGCTTTAAAATTCAAAGGTCTATAAATAATGAATTATTTCACTGATGGTTACTGTTTCCCTATCTTTAGGAAAAAGAGTGTCTATATGTTGTACTTTGTTGCAAACAGCATGATTTAATATTTATGAACTGCCAGTTTTCTATAAACACAGAAGTTTGGTAGTTGTCACTGTAATGGTTTGTTATTTATATGCTTCTAAATTTTGCAGAAGCAGAATACTATTAGTATATTAAATTTGAACTAACCAGAAACATCCTTTTTTACTGTTACATTGAACACAGTAACTTGAAACCTACGGAAGTGCTGTCACAAGGCCTGTCACCGGAAAATGGTGCTTGGCTCAAGAGAGGTCAGTGGGACTGTGTGTGTGCAGGACCTCAGCCTGCAGGCAGGAAACAAATTAAAGAAACAAGGCTTTCTGTTCCAGTATGATTTCTTATCTCAGGATGAACAGAGTCATTGTGGCAATAACTAGATTACTTGATTAGGAGATGGATCTCGCTGCAGTTGTATAGCCTCATTTTCTAAGAGGAATTAATGTCATTTGAAGTTTCTGTATGCTGCTGGTGTTTTGAGAGGCCTCTGAACATGTTATAAAAAGACTGTGATTCACTTTCTCTCAAGCTCAGTTTGTTTGGACACTGCAACATTAATACATACAAGCATTTGTGGTTTTCTAAATCACTTTAAAACCTTTTAAATATAAATTTCCTAGGCGTATGCACTTGTTCTGAAATTTCAGTTCACCTCTCAGACTTAAGGTTTATTTCATTCAACAAAATGGCATCTCAGAGGTGTAAAGTTGAACCTTCATTTATTGAGAGTATTTTAGCTGTCTCAAGGTGGTTTGGTTTGGTTTTGTTTTGTTGAATTACCAAAGGACTTGTAGGAGTTCTTAATCGTTTGACAAGGGTAGCTGAGTATATGTTGCTACCTGCCTTTTTTGGAACTTGGATGAGTTGTAATGAGTATGTACGCTCTCTACATGAACTCAAGAAGTGTCCAGTTCAATGTTTTAATCATTTTGCCTTTGGACAAATAGCTAAATCATTGATTCTGTTCTTTTTGTAGATGAAGAAAGACGTAGTGTGGCTTCTAATGTACAAAACATTGACATGTGCTGTCTGTTTTGTTACTGAATAGCTTTCCTCTCTTCCTAAATGTAGCCACACTGCTGCCACTTAAAAGGGTGTTTTTACAAAACATGAACTGTTCGAATAAGAGCTTCTGAATTACATTCTGCAGGGCCTAATTTTTAGACATCTGGCATGGGAAACAGAATCCAGAATTTAGAAGGAAGTGCTTAAGTCACTTAAAAAGGGTGCAGGGAACAGGGAGGAATAAAGCATCTCTGAAAGGCAATGCAGAGAAACTCATATGCTGCCTAAGGAGCCATCAGGAACAAATAGAAACTGCTGTGGTGGCTTCTGTCTTTATCTCCGCTCTATCTTAATCTCCACTCTCCTCTAGAGCCTAGCTGCCTGCCAGCAGCTCCAAGAAAGGTGCTTTACACTCTGTTATCTACAAACTAGAATAATCTTTTATGAACAGGTTCCTGCCAGTCACTTGTTTTTGTTTTATTTTAAAGAGCTGAGAAAAAGTGACATTTTTTGGTTTTAAGATGGGAATTGAAAACCTACACATTAGGTGCCTGATTGTGTTTTTAGATACCTAAAAAGCTTTGTAATTCTGGCACTGAGAACCACATGAAAAAACAAGACATTTCTGAACATTATGCTATTGGATTAACTGTAGACAGGTAAATAAGGGTTCATAAGGTCTGAAACATGGATATTAAAGAAACCCATTTAAAGCTGCTAAGACAGTAGGTTCGATTTTTCATTTTTTGCTGTATTTACCAAACTATTTGACCAAAAAATATTTATTTATATATTTAAAAATCTATGAAGAACAGTCCACATTGTGCAAACAGTTTTATTCTCTTTGAGAAGGGACGAAATGTCCATTGGCTTCTGTTTTCTTCATAGTTGCATAACCTTTATCTTTTCTGTAAATTAGTTTTCATACTACTTTACACTGCATTAGAATATGAATAATTATGATGCACAGAGTCTACTCTGGTATATACAGGAATTACACAGGTATTGTATAATTCATGCTAAAATTTGATTTCCAAGGCTTTGACCATAAAGGTAAAGTCTGGCTCCATTGCGGATTTTGCAGAGCAGTTTTTTAAGTGTAGGTTCCCATACGTGTTCAGTGATTCTTCTTCTGAATACTGCTCTAGACTAGAGGTAAAAAGAAAACCAAAAATGGGACAGATGGGGGGCGGGGGGGTGGGGAGCCAAACCAACCAAAAACAGCTGAGGAAGAAATTCAGACAAATACAGAGCCTCTCCGTGAGAAACAGACATGCAGTGGAAATTCAGACCGTCACTGGCTGAACCAGTGAATGTTGCATTTCTGTAAAGTATAATGCTACTGTGTGGTGGCTTGTACTTGCTAGTTGATTTTGGTGCAGCCAAAATATTTATTTTGTATTATGTTCTGAAAATCTTTGTCTGCAGCTGCTGCTCAGATGTGGTACCTTATCCACAGTTCTTGGTGTATTCAGTCTGAAACTGTCATTCAGTGGCTTTGAGGAAATTTTGAATGAGCTTCAGTGAGTCAAAGGTAGAGACAATAGTTATTCAGAGGCTGAAGTTTCTTGCAATATATAGTAATTTCTGTGATACACTTCCGAAAAAGAAGCCTTGGTGAATGACAAGCATTCAGCGTACTTTGAGAAACAATTCCTGCTAGAGGTGCTAAAACAGAGGAAACATTTGAAGTGAGAGGCAGTGATAGATGTTTCGGTAATATTAGCAGTAAACATTACCATCAGCTTTAATGGAATTAATGGAATTAAATTTTCTCCTTCCCCAGTGTGGAATAACCAGGTTTGTGCACTGCTTTGCTGTGCTGAGGACCACTGCTGGTCATGACTTTAATACAGACTAGTTAACTGAGTGGTTCTTAATCCTTTTGTTAAGCAGCAATTGCTATAATGCTTTCAAATGAAGGTGACTTTCCTGCATCGAAACGAAGAATTGTCCAAATGTGGTTATGTGGAGATCTCCTGTATTTTGTGCTTGTCTCTGTATAAAGAAATCAGGCCTGGCTGAAATTGCACTCTGTATTTTTCAGTAGAGTAAAAATGATGAAGTAAGATATTTCACAAAAACGCCTGGGTGCTGATGGATTTTTTTTTTTTTTTTTTTTTTTTTTTTTCCTTCACTTAAATGTGCATTGAAGTATTAGAATCCTAGATCTGGGGTCTTGTGAGGTTTGGAAGTTCTTGTGCTTCCACCCTCCTCAGTGGACCACAGCTACATCTCTTAAGAGGCAGTGAATCCTAGAATTCCCACAAGCATCCCCTAGGAGATGAGGAACAGGTGGGGATTCTGTGTTAATTCATGGGAGATGTAGTCACATGGGAAGAAATGAAGTTTTTCCTTATAATCAAAACGTGTGGTTTTTTCTGTCCTGAAAAGGAATTAATAAGAATCTTTCCAGTGAATGCAGTTATTAAACTACCTTATGGAGTTAATAAAAATGTTTTCTTCTTAAATACTTTGGGTATACATCTCTTTTTTTCTATGTTAAAACAAAGCCTGAAACTAAACCCTTTTCACTGATCCCTGTTTTGTTTTTTTTTTTTTCTTGGGAAAAAAAAATTGTCCGTTTACAACCAATTTTCACTATTTCACACTGTTTCTGACAGCAAAGTGTTCAGCTGGGTAACTTCTAATCAGTCTGGCATTGTCATCTGTTAAATCATGCCAGACTATAATGGAGAGTCCCCAAACTACAGTCTCTAGAGACGTTTCTGTAGTATTTCTTTCCTAGTGTAATCCAAATGTTCAGTAGAAATTCAAGTTGATGGGCTTTTTTGTTTGTTTGTTTCTCTATGATCAACTGCTTGCTTATGATCAGCTTTTACTTACCTGTGTCTATAAAGCTGCATCCATACATTATCTCTTAAACACCTTCAGACTATGAATCTGAATTTTGATCGGGCTGCAAATGCAAGCAGGCAAGCAGAAGTGTAAATAATTTCATTCAGTTTGTGGCTTTTTGTTTTGTTTTTAATAGCAGGAACGCAACATTTCAGAGTAGCAGTATCATTATTAATGTCAGCTAGTAGCCTACTACTGGACAGCCATTACAGACATTTTACCTCAGAGATCAGAGAAAGGAAAAAGCAGAAGTTACCGTAGGCAGGAAGAACAGTAACTGAACTTCGTGGATCTTAAAGGGAATGAATTCAGACTTTAAAAAAATCTCTGTTTTGTAGTAGCACTAAGAGCCTCTGTATCAATCCTTTTTAAAGCTGGATGGGGACAGACTGCACCATCAGCTTTGCCAGAGGCCCTTAACTATCCTTGATCTTTATTTGCCAGAGGCTCTTAATCATCCTTGATCTTTATTTGACAGATAAATGGTTCATACCTTGGTTCTTAATGCTTTGTTTCAAACTTTGAGAGAAGGGGAGGAAAGTACAGCATGCTGTCTACTTTGCCTATAAGATGCTTTGATCTGGTGAAAATATATCATGTCAAACAAATCTCTGGAAGGCCCTTAATAAAGAAAGCTGACACGACTGTATGCATTGTCCTAAATTTCAGAGCTCCAATAAAAAAGGTCTCTGTAATGGCACTGAGCAGTGCTGTCAGCTGGGCTGAGCCCAGCCTCCCTGCAGTGGCAGCACTCTGAAGCTTTGGAAAATGGCTCTTCTCTATTTATTTCTGCATCTGCAGGATGCCTGAATTTTGGCTAGATTTAGTCAGCTGACTTTTTATGTGATTTATGTCGAGCAAGTAGTTAGAATTACTGGTTGTCTTATCTCTACTTGGGTGCTGGGACTGAAGATGGGCTGTTGTTCTTTTCTAGGCAGGTTCTTAAAGCGCCTTTCCCTGTTTGGCTTCTGGTGGGAAAGGTGTAGCTGGCATGTGTCCTGACATTCGTTCCTTTCTGTGTACGGGTAACCTGTTCTTTTGTGTGTGTGTGTGTGTTTGTTGTTTAAATGGCAAATAAATATTATAGCTCACTTTCTATGCCTAGGTCTTTTAAAATGTGGAAATTCCCTTCAGCTCAGTCTGAGGGATCTGGCAGTGACTTGCTGAGAAGGCTGGAGCTGGCTGTGAGGCTCCCACAATGAACAATGATTTCTGTGAGTTTACTGATACTGTAATTCTTGCAGGTTCCTTGTTACTCTCCTTTGTATAGCTGTAACAGTTTAAGTATTAGTCACAAAAACAATGCTGTCTGGCTTGTGGTTTGTTTTCTGCCAGCTCCTGTTTCTTTTTCTTCTTTTGTCCTTATTGTGTGTCTTAGTTGATCTTTTTCTTGAAGGCCCGTCTCCATCTGAAAGCTGCTACTGCTCATAGGAGGACATTATTTTTCCACTTTAAAACAGAGGGAAACAAAGCAGTGGGGGTGGAGAAAACTTACAGCTTGATGACTGTAGGGCTTCCCAAATGCCGAAGCTTAAGATTTCCTGTTTGGAGGAAGTGAGTCTGAGTCATGGTTGACATTCTTCAGTAGAACATCTATTGGTGCTAGTAAAAGGCTGCAGCATTTGCTTTAAGTGGGAGACAGTTTTCTTCCTTTAGGTTAGTACCTAGAAATAAATTCTAAAGACCAGTTAAAAATTGTATTTGCGTGAAAACAGAGATTTAATAACCACTTTTGACCAAAAGTTTGACATTGAACTGTTCTAATGCACAATGCCATTGTTGTCTTAGAGGTGATGATGCCTTACTTAAGGGTATTTTTCACTGTGTATGAAGTAACATCTGTTTCTGTAAAGATAGTTTGTAAAAATTCAGTTGAATAAGCTTTGTTTTAATTGTGGTATAGCAGTATAGAAGGGGTATTGTATTTTAGAGATTTGTGTATTTTTAATGTTACCTTAAGGAGTCATATAATATGAGCTTTTGCTGATGTAGTGGTAGAGCATGAAAATGCTTGGGTTTCGTTGTGTATCTTGCACAGTGGTGAGAGAGGCTACTCTTCTGAATGTGCTGGAGTCAGTCGTGGATCAGGAGTACTAGCATGCGTAAGATTCCAACTATCGCAAATCCTTCCTCAGGGCTTGATTCGAACATTTCACTTGCCTCACTTTACACCCTCGAGTAATTATCCTTCTCATTTTAAGTCTGCTCTGTTGGCATCTCCTTCTTTGAGAATGTTTCCATTATTTCTCTTCAGGAGAGATGGACTTTTTTTTTTTTTTTTCCCCCTCTAAGAAGCCAGGAAACATCTGGATCTGAAGACCAAGGATTTCCTTTATAACAAGTGTTCTTGTAGATAATATCTAGTAACTGAAAGGGGAAAAAAGCCAAGGATCCATGTAGGGCGTTCAACGTATATGTAGCAGCTGTATGTAGGTGAGAGTGGTCGCAGCTCTGCTGTGATTTATGGCAAATGCTGCACAAAGCCTGCATGGATCTGGGAACTTTTCCCCAAACATGTCAGGAAAGAGATTTCTGGAATTGCTTGTGCAAATGGAATTAAAATTTATTAATTTTTTTGCCTAACATTGAGACATACTGATCAGATAGGGAAACACTTTCCAGAGAGAAATGTTATGGGAGATTCTTGTGTGCACTCTCAGTATTTCCTGTTACAAATCCCAGTGGCAAAGGCCTTCAGTTCCTGTGTGGTAGGTTAGAACAGAGTTCATCTGTGGCCTTTGGAACAAGTTTATATAAACTGAAATCTGCCATTTGTGGCCTCTCCATCTGATACTCTACATGATACAGTGGAAAATATAAAAACATTTAAGAACTCTTTGGGATTTTATTCTGCTGCACCAATTTATTTTTGTGACTGTTTTGGTTCTGTACGCTCTGTGGTTAAGCTATATGAAGCGTAGGACTAGACTATATATCAAAATTTCCCTCTCTTTGCTGAGAAGATGCTTAGCCTCTGGTTTGGTTATGTAACCAAGCCTGTACTTTTTGAAATTTTTAATGTAGTGGTATTAAAAAGTATTCCTAAATGAGTGTTATGCTTGAGGAGGAACTTAAATCTCTAGGAAAAACCTAAGTTTCCAAGAATTGGATTTCTCTTCTGAAGTCTGCTCATCATTTCCCTGTAAAACAGTAAGCGTCAAACCTTTGAAAATCAGGTGTCAAAGATCCCTAGATGCGATATAAGTAGGAATACCTGAAAAGCCTTTGATTAACAGAGAAAACAGATTTCAGTTGAAGCTTAGAAGTACATCTCAAACATCACTTTACTTGGGCTTTGGTGTTTGGTATAGCTATAATAATACAAAGCCATTAGTAATAGCTATACTGATGCAAACCTTTAAGGTAGGGCAAGGAAAGCTTCTCTTTGTCCTAGTTACGATTATTTCAGCCTTACAGTGGAGTAAATTCAACTAATGTAATCCAAAGTTATCAACAATAAATTGATGCATAATTGCTATTGCTGTTGTCTTGCTAATTCACACTCAAAAAGGCTTTTAGAATGAAGAGGTCACCGCAGACTAAGTGGTTCAATATTTTGTCTAAGCATCACTAGTCCAATCTGTAGAAGTTTCAAAGAAGAATCTGTAGAGGTTTCAAATCGCTGGAGAATAATTCTGGTTTTGAAGTGTGGTTTTTGTTTTGTAGTGTCTTGCAGTTAGGGCTGTTCTTGATGATTTTTTTTTTTTTTTTTTTTTTTTCCTAATACCCTAAAAGTTGACATAAACTGGTGCTGCTCTTGAAGGAGCCCATACAGCCCCTTCTCTGTCCATGAACAAATATTTGTGGGGCTATGCAATGGATGAGATCTGGGAGTTGATCTGGATTTAAAAAGTAACCTGACAAATATCCTAAGTTTTTTCCTATAGGACAGCTCCCAAATCCTCCTCACTGAATGCACGTGCCAGAAGAGAGGCAACGAATGCAAAAGGCTGTGGGTGATCCTTTTACTGATAGTGTTCACTTAAGCTCATGTAAGCTTTAAGGTGCCTAAAGTGTGCATCGAACTGGAAATTACCTTCCAGGAAGAAAATGGAAGAATTAGTTATCTAAAAACAGAAGGGTCTAGAACCAGTGAAGATCAAATCATTCAGACTAAAGGTTTTCTTCAGCCAAGAAAGCTAGAAAGGTCATATGGGAGAGAAAGTTAAGATTTAAAAGCCTGCTTTTTGTGAATCTCAGAAGTTTAGAATGTTATAGTCATGTTTAGATTAGTCCCTGGTTTTTCTGAGTGTTTATCCTAGTAGAAAATGTTTTCTTTTGAGATGGATTTGGTGTCAATATTTTGCGAACGGTGCTGTGGTCTGTGACAGGCCTGCTGCTAAGCATATAATTATCAATCCATTTCCTCTCCCTCATTATAAGTAGCTCTCTTTTTATGTAATGTAGCAAACAAAATCCTTATAAAGCTTATTAAAAAAAAAAAAACTTTCCAAAACTTCCTAACAAAGCTTATGTTTTCTATAGAAGGCTTCGTGCATTGAGAATTATAAAAGGACTAGTGTATGTAGAGTAGTTGTTGTTCTACAAAAAATTAAAAATAAGTTTGCTAAAAATATGGCTTGAAATTGTTGCAACATGGTGAATTTGACCTAGATTTGTAAAATTTTGCAAATATTTTCAGTAAGAGAAGAAAAAGTGAGGGGTTTCCATGCTGATGTTAGAGTGCTCCAAGTATTACCTCAATGATGTCAGGGAAAATTATGTTTGTTCACTTGTGACTCTGCAAGTAAGAGAGAGGCAGGCATGATGGAAGCAACTATTTTGTTGACCTGTGCAAACGTTGGTGATCAAGCACATGACTGCTTGCCAGGTACTGTGGTCAATTCTGACTGAATGATTTTGCTATGTTTTATAGTACTTTCCTCCCCCCTTTTCCCCTTGCAGATTCTTTACCACTTTCGTCCCCTCTAAAACAAAACATTTACTCTTTCCCCATTAGTCCTGATTTTGCTGATTTTTACACCTTTGTTTGGTATTTGGGGTAGCATTGACCAGGTAATTTCTGCCATGGTTAACAATTCCATTAAGCTGGTACCCCTGTTCTGTTATATGATAATATTGCTCATTTCTGCCATTTCTACTGTTGTTATCGTGTTAGTGTATTCCCAAGTCAGGGCTACCTTTGCATGCGTATTACTTTCTCTTTGATATGAGGAAGCTGTGGCAGTTTCTCATGCTCCTAACTTGTTATTATAGCTGTGCGTAGGGTAGACTATTTATTTGCATGTCTCAGTGGCAGTTTCAGTGGACAGTCTTTGGAGAAAGTGCTCAATGACAATGCTGCTCTTTGCGTATGCAGTGGATAAAACACACAGCAAGCAAGCTGTGCTTTCATCTGTCTTGAGAGAGTTTGTATTTGTATCTTGTACTGCTGTGGAAAACGCCCCATCCTGATGCAGCAAGGTATTTGGAGTCAGTGGAGGCACCCACATTGTTCTGCTTCACAGAAACAAGTGCTGAGTGGGTTCCAGCTGGAATCTAGAAGACGGAAATATGCAGATATCTACTTTATGTATTTTTTTCACACTGGCTGTGAAAAGGAAAATCCATTATATGCCAAATCCTCGGGTCTCTTGCCACCAGTAATTTTCTACCACTGAAAGATTCTCCCTACAAAAGAGGAAATTCCAGGGGGTCAGATATCAGCAGTTGCAAGTTACAAAAATGCAAAGCAGCTGGCTTGTGTCCAAGAATCTGGACTCAAAGTATTCAGTGGTTTTGTAGTATTTGGTAATTCGTATATTCCTGACTGCTGAGACTCGAAAAATGGAGAAAGCAAAGATATGCGAAACTTGTAGTGTGCATTTCAGAGCAGTGTGGAAGTAGCAAAAAACTGTGCAAAGAAACACACAAAGATGAACATGCGTTTATCTTCATCTTGGCTGATGAAAGAAAGAGAGTGTCAACAAAGAGTAAGTCAATCTCTGTGTTTAGTTCTGGCTTATTATGTGTGTTTGAAGATTATAAGTTCCAGCATAGATAGAAGGTGAATTTAGACTCTCTCATTAAATCTGAATTATTTTATTCATAGAAGTGTATCTTCAATGTAGAAGTAGGGAAATGTGAACATCAGTCTCAACATGTCTATGGCTCAGGAATTACATGTCTAAGAATAGGCACAACTGGGATTTTTCACCTATCCCACTCTATAAGCACCCATAATTATTGTTAAGGAAAGAAGCTGTTTCAGAGGGTGGTTTAGTTCTATCTCAAGTGCTTGGGATTATTTGTTAAACTTTTAACCAGCTATGGATTGTGGAGAATATACACCTTCCAAAAGACTAATTTCTGTCTTTTGGTCTTTTCACTTCCAAGTGTCCTAGTTACACTGTTAAAATGGTTAGTGATCAGCGCAGCTAAACTCTGTATATACGTTTGTTTTGTGGGTTAATAATTGCACATTTATTTGAACCCATATTTTTCCAATGTTTTGAGGTATTTTTGGTGGATTGTTTTGGGTGTTTTTTTGTTTGGTTGGTTGGTTTTTTTTGATCCTCTCCTTCTGGAAAATTTGGAGTAAAATGAAGCATCGTGAAAGTAAAATGAAAATAATAAAACCCCCACCCCAAACCATAAAGAGATTCAAGAGTTTGGAACTCCAGTAAAGACAGATGTAGTTTGGAATTAATTTGAAAATTAAATTAACCTTTTTTTTTTTTTCTCTTTAATTTAGTGATAACACTGATCAGTCACGTCTTGTCCAGCCCATCTGTGCCAAAGAAATTCTGGCAAAATTTTAAGACCAATAAGCTTCTAGATCTTTTGTCAGCTTTGAAGCAAAGCAATTAAGACTCCAGCATAGGCACTTGCACATCAGTCACATTAAGAAATGTGGAAACTAGAAGCTATCAATATATGAGAAAAAGGCTACTGCTGTGGGTGCTTCCTGGAGAGTTGATAGGCAAGTGAGGATATTGTGACCACTGGTTTTCACCAGGCTGGCAGTACTGAAAATCTTGGTACCTCTTGATTTCCTCTGTATACTTAAGGAATAATTAATTCCTTGTAAATATATTTTGTCCTGAAATCTTTTGGCATTAATATGAGATAAGAATGTTCTACCGATAAACGAAAGAAATGTATTAATTAATGTGATTCCCATCTGGAAGCATGGCTGCTAGACCATTTTCTGAGGGTAGTAATGTAAAATATGATTGTTAAGGAAAAAAATAAGACTAGGACAACATAAATTACTTCTGCTAATCCTTTGAAAGTTCTTAAGTAATTTATATCCAGAATTTCTTGGCAGGAAAACCCAGAGGAAATCTCAGCAGTGCTTCTCTTTGCAGCTGTGGGATGCAGAGCGTAGTGGTGCGGTTTTTGGCTTTTAATGTTCTTTCTCAGACATTAATTTCTTGGGAAGTGGGCACAAACTGCCTTGTCCCATGATGTGTTTGCCCTCTTCCTGTTCATCTGGATAAGGATTGTGTCTGCTGTTGGTACCTCAAGTATTTCTTGTGTCAGTTCCATTGATCTCAGGGAAAACAAAGAGAGTAATAGCAACTGATTAAAATAGTAGTTTCAATTAACTTGAAATTATGTAAAGAAAAATAAACAACCCAAGAAACAAAATCCCCTAACCCTAAAATCAATCCCAAACTTTCCCCAAGACCTAACTAAGCTAATTGATTACTTAAGTGTGATTAATTGGTGTATTGGAAGGTTTAGAGTGCTAGATACTGTCCCACTGTAGGCTTAAACTGCAACTTAGTTGGAATTTAGGTGAGATATTAATAGGTAATGTCTCATCTTGTAGCATTTCTTTTGTAAGGAGGTCTTTGCCACATATGTTTACCTTTGATTCCTTACTCATGTAGACCACACTGCAACTCAGCACAGACATTTTCTGCTGAAATATGTTGTTCTTGTTGCAGTAGAAGTGCTACAGGTGTGAAAGCAATGGCTATTGCCGTTGTCTTGGCTTTCAGCCACTACAGCACTTTAGGGGGTTTAATGTCTCACTAAGTTTTCTCACCTTTTTTTATAGAAAACGAAAAACATACCTTGTCAAGCCAGACAAGTGTGGAAGTGCATTTTGGAGGCTGCAGGTCCTTGAACTGTTCAAGAGTCCTAACTGCTGTTGTTAGAGGCAGGAAGAGAATTCTTTACATTCTGCCTTCCTCCATTTATCTTTTTTTGTTTGTTTGTTTTGGGGTTGGTTTTTTTTTTTTAGATCATAAAGATTTGAGTCCAATAAAGAGAGTGACTCATGACTATCTTCCTTTTCTGAGCCTCTTAGAGAGATGTGTGGATGGAAAAACTACATGATACTGTTACAGAATTTTGTACAGCTGAAATAGTAATTCCTTGAAAAATGACAGTTTATTTTCTTGGTAGAACCAACTTCTTGAATCCTCTTCCTGATTCCCTCCCCAAACTAAATTCCATTGCATACAAGTTAGTTGTTGCTTTTGAGACCTTCCGGGCTCTCTGCTTCCCTACCTACCATATTGAATTTAGTTTTGAGTCATCTATTGGCTGGTGCTGCTATTCTGTCTTGTCACTTGCTCATTTCTACACAAGCACCTTTCTGCTTTCTTCTGGAGTGTTTCTTATACTTGGAAAATACTTTCTATAATTATCTACAAAGCTACCTTATTATTACATTTCAAATCCAGTCTTAAATTCTGTCAGGATGCCTGCAAAAAGAAAGATAACATTTTCTCGCAGAACCAAGAGTACTGCTTATTAAACGGAGCAATCGGTTGTCTTACTGATCTTTGAACTCCCTGATCATCTGCTTCTTGTCTTGTAGATTGCACTCCTTAAAGATGGAAGTTGTGTGCAATATCTAGTATATTTGGTTCTTTTTTCCATTAACAGAGTTTAATAGCGTTATAAAGAGTATAGCAGCCTAAATATAATCCAAATTTCTCCAGTGTTCTTTGCTTTGGCTTGAATGCCAAAAGCACAAGTCCTTTGGAAGCTTGGATGTATCATGATTCAAACTCCTTCCATGGAAAGTGCCAAGCCGTATAGCTAGTTAGTTAAGAAAGGGACTTGGTTCACCATAGATCTTTTAGTCTCATGCTTTCATAAAGAACAAAATTATTTGTTATATCACTTGTAGAATAACTAAGGTTTGAATTGAATAGATGTTGCGTTCACAGCTACTTTGTGGGCAACAGTATGGCTGCAGTGTCTTTACATCCCTAACTTTTTCTGATTTTTCTTGCCATTTCTGATTTGAATGTGTATATTGCAAATTCTTTATATTGATGAATTCTGAACTCTTGTTCAGCTCTGCTTTTAGATATATGCCAGTTAGTCTCCAAAATCAATGTATAAGGTATATTCACAGCTAAGATTTGATTTCTTCTATATAAGACTTTCTGTTTTAGAATTATATAACTACATGTGGAATTAGAGAATCTAGACAACTTAAATCTAATGAAAACTGTTGTTTTGCTGACTTTTCATGTTCTAGATTGGCTTGACACACAAGGTGTAGTATGCACCTAGTTTGTGTTTCTCTGTTCTGGCCTCAATATTAATGTCCATATAGCTCCTTAAAAAAATGAGGTACATTGCATGTGTGAAATAATTCTGAAAGATCACAGACCACAGCTGATCCATAATGAAAGCATGTGGGGCAGAAAAATATTATGAAAGTGTTATCTTCTTCCATTGCTAAGGCTAGTTCTTGATTTCAATGTGATTATCAAGGAGAACTGATACTAATCTATCTGAAGTGTCTCAGAACATGCTTTTACTTCTGCCTGTAATGTGTGACTTTCAGCACAGAACTTGATGTATTTGTTTATGAGTTTGTGGGAACTTGAAGAACAGCGTCTCTGGCAAGTGATAGAAGAACACGAATCTTGACTACATTAATTTGCTTAGGATAGCTGCTGCAAATTACCTAAATGTGAGGGTGCTGTTGTATCAGATTTCTAATAAATTAATGTGCCCCTCTTCCTCAGAATTTGGTGGAAATTTGGACATGAATTAAAGCAACTCTATTTCTGAATGAGAGTCCACACAGTAGTTTAAAGTAATTTAAAAAAAGACACTTCGCGTTCACTTCCTCAGTTAATTATTACCAATTTTCTGTGAAATCTGCCTCCGTGCATAGTGCAAGTTCTGCATTAAACTACTGCATCACTGTGTGGTGGGCCATTAACAACTGTTGTTGAATAACATGACTGGAGATGTAGACAGCCAACTAAAATGCTCAGCAAGTGAAAAACTTTTATTTTCTCAAATTCATTAAATTAATTGTGGTTTTGATTCTTGCATTTCCCTTCAAGTTTCATCTTTGCAGTGATAATGTGGAGATACTTGAACCTCTTGGGCCAAAGTCTTAGACTTGGGGTTGTGAAGTGCAGAGTAATGTGTGGCAAACTTGCTGAAGACTGCGTTTTAAACCCCTTTGTATTAGGAACAGCCATGGGAAAATTCCAGAGCACAGGAATTCCAGATAACTGAAGTAGCGGGACCAGTAATTTGTTCTTTGGGCCACAGTAAATAGGATATATGATATGATTCTGTGCAACAGTGTCCTTAGCTATTTAGCCAAAACATCCACCAAAGCAGTGTTCGATATTTGGATAATATTTCATCAGCTTACAAATGCATAGGACAGCTAAATATATGGTAAAGTGAAAGACCAATTACAACAGATTAATTTAATTTCCATGTATTACTAAGTAGCATAGTAAATTAATCTTGTATGTGTTTGTCTGTCACCATAAAAAATGTTAATAGTCCATAGAAAATGCCACTATTTCAATAGTTAATTTTTTTTTTAATTTTGGTAAACAACTTCCCTACCCACATTTAAACTAAAAAAAAAAAAAAAAAAGGAAATCTTTCTACTTGACCTTTTAGACCATGTCACCTGAAATAGTTTTTTGTTAATTAAAATTTTATTAACAGCTTTAGGATCTATTGGTTGATATGGTAATTACTACAATGCTGGAATGTTGTGGTATGGCATATGTTAGATGCTGATTGATGTGATCATGTGTTTGCATAGATACCATTCCCTATAGCATAGTAAATTCTTCAGGTGCAGAGTTCATTAAATGATAGGGTAACTGAGTCTCAACAATATTTAGAGAGTATGTAGAAGTAAAGTAACTATAAAGTTTGCATGGCTGTTCACTAGTACTTTTCTGTTCAGTGTCCTGTCTCCTGATGATCAGCTGAATATTTATGAGGCTCACCAGCATTGCTACTGAATGCAGTCAGGTTTCCAGGTGACAGCTAGTCCCTACTTAAAGCACCCTGTTATTACAATTAACATGCCTTGACTTTCAAATTCAAGGCTGAATGTGTAGGTCTGGCAGTAAGCGCATTTAGTATATTTTGAGCTATGACGCATATAGAAACCCATGAAAGTATAGTCAGACAGTGGCAGTATTTTATGTACCAGCAGAAGCATTTTTATGACATGAGCCACTGCTAGGACTGCCACTGCAGAGGCAGCGGAGTGCCATGCCCCCTGCATGACACTGTAGTTGCTTCGTGAGTACTGGGATATGAGACCTGCTAGCGATATGCATGCAGTGGTCTGTGCTCAACAGCTGCAACTTTCTGGGTTTAGACTGAAGAGCTGCCCATTTAGATGCATCTCCGTGGACTGTTTAAATCTAAATTTAAGGCCTGGGCTGACTTGGGCTGTAAACAGTCATGTAACTTCCTGCCTTTCCATGATGTTGCATCATCTGGCACAGTCTCAATCAGAGCTTCTATGCTCCTAGGGTGAAGAAAGGAGCAAAATAGTGGGAAAAGTTTGTAACGGGTTATGAATTCCTGCAGTAGAATCAAGATTCTCTTAAAATTTTCTTAGGGATCCCCATGTGTATTTTTTGAGCACAGTTTAGCACAACTGCTGGCTGACATAACTGGAGTTTTAATGAGGAGCACAAATGAAGACAGTGGGATACATACCCACCTGCAGCTAACTTTATATGAATCTGTGTCCCTACCAACTCTGATTCTTGCTAGGCCAAGAGGTGAGGCTGCATCATGTCTTAGCTCTGGCTGAAATTTGGAAGCACTCCTTCAGTTTTCTTTAGGAAGGACCCATATGTCTACATAAAAACAATTAGAAGGGAAAAATGTAATGGAGAAAGGCATGTTAAACCTGATACTAAAAGTACATCAATGAACCTTTGGTTGAAGTTAGAAGAGATCAAATTCATCTTAGCAATTAGGAAATATGTTTTGATTTTATGTACTATCTGACACTAGCATAGTTTATCTAAAGAGGTACTATGGCAGTAGCTCAGCAGACTGAAAATATAGCAGTATGGGAAGTATCATGTGGACTCGCTGATGTTTGGCTCGGAGACTGTATTAGATAATCCAAAAGTTTCCTTTCTTAGGATGGTTAGCTCTTTTATGTAGCAATGGTAGCTTCAGAATTGTTATATCTTAATTTAAGTGAATTTTCTGTGCAGGGTCACATTTTAAAATCTTGTTAAAGAGCCAGTCTTGATAAGGTTTTTCACATTCTCTTGTGAAAAGGTGGGGGTTTTGTTGTTGTTTTTAAAGCATAGTAGCACCTTTATTTTAGTAATGAAGTGACTAAGTTCAATCAGAGGGGGTTCAATACTAAATTGGTGTCACTGCTTGAATTGCATTCTGTCTAAAATAGTATCTCACCATCCCAGTATTTGCTTCACCTATGCCTGGAGAATGTTAAACCACTGTGTAAGGGCATGAATTTGTCCATGAATAATGAAAGCATGTTACAGAAGCACCCTGTATTATTTCCACAGTGTAGCACTCATAACTTTTTAGAGCTGCTTGATAAAACTGGAGTGGATTTGATACGGATCAGCTAATGTTGCTTTTAATCTCTTTTACGTCCTGTTGGATCTAAGGTTTCTCAGTAATCAAATAAATTTAACGGGAAAGACAGTAGCTTGTATTTGGTGAGATTTAATTCTCTTTTCCTCAAAGGAAGTCAAGAGAGTAATACTTAACAGTATTTCCTGATTTATTTATTTTCTTTTAAAGAAATGTTCATATTTAGAAAAAGATGTTTTAGCCCAGAACAACTCATAACCATGAACAAGGAAGATAAGTGGTGCAGGTCAGTATGAAAACCCCAGGCATTTTGTTTTAGTGTAGTGGCCTGCTGCTGTTATTGAAAGCAGTGACACAAAAATGCTACTTATTTGGAAATTGAGCTGGGCTAGGATTTACAAGGAAAAATGTTTAAGTGCTGGTGTGTTCTTGGTTGGTTTATTTTTGGTTTTTTAAATATATCATACTTTTAGAGGAGTAAATTTTGCAATGATTTTCTCACATCAAAGAAAAACAAGTTTCAAAACAATATGTTGCGGTTTGAAAAACTGACTTTGTTGTAAAATTCGTTCTGTAATGCATTCATTCTAACTTTTAAAGGCTTTTGGAGCAACTCATCCAGTTTCAGTCATTCATTATGTTATTTTTCCATCTTCATGACCTCTAAATGGTAAAGTATAGCTGCTAACATCTTTATACTGCCAAATGGAAATGCACACATTATTATTTTATATTGGAGAAGAGCAAAGCCAAGACTGAAATGCCTAGTATGTCCACTAAATGAGGCCATCTTGGAAAACTGTCTGACATTAAGTAGAATTGTTGAATAGTTTAGGTTGGAAAAGACCTTTAAGAAGACCTTTAAGTAGATTAGAGGCGCACGGAATATTCAACATCAAATGCACATCAACAGTAGTTGAGTACTGCAAAGCTAGCATGAAAACAGCTGTGCAAGAGAAGAGGTTAATTAAAAACCCCACATCTATAGGAACGTTGATTGGGAGGAAGGATAGCATAACTTGCATCTTGTTTTCCTTCTGTTTCAGAAGGTCAGTATTTCTACAGTATCTGTGTGAACTGTGTGGGATTGTGGTGTTTTTCTGTAAGTATTCTGCTTATGTTGGAGGCTTGCTAATCAGATTGTGCCAGAGTGCAGAGCATACTATTGTAGCAGGTACTTTTGGCTGGCATTACTGCTCTGAATTCTGAAAACTATTGACTCTGGCTCAGTTTACTACACTGGTGTCTAATTATGCCCATAATGTTCTTGCTTTTAATAGTCTTTCTTAGAACGAATAACGAGTAAAGAAACTGAAAAGTTGTATACCTTGCCTAGATTAGGAACATATAACTTTAAATAAAAATGTCTTTGCTTCTGTTCAAGATAAGCTGTTTTTCAAAAAGAAAGGAGCACTAACAAAGAGCTAGTTAAGACCTTTACTTTGGACAAGGAAAATAAAAGAAAAACCAACTAGGCCTAAGGTGTGTGCTAGAGTGCGAACACAGCCATTTACCTGGTGGAACTACTTGAAACAAAATAGGCATGAAATGCTTTTCAGGCCAGCAGTGTTCCTTGGCATTAAAAGTTTAACATACTGAAAATTAAAAGCTCATCCCTACTCAGATTGAGAGATGACTGTTTGCTGGGGCTGATTATAATAATCCTCTTCCATAATAAATGCCAGTGCAATATTCTCATCCCGCCTACCTTTTAGTTTTGAGTCATGATGAATTTTCCCATTTTATTTTTCTGTACTGGGTGACAGATTTGGGGGCAGATTTAATTAGACTTGCACAGGCTGTTTGAACTGTTCAAAAATGTCTGGTGGTTAATGTTGCAATACCTTTTGATATTTTAACTGGTGACTAGGGTCATAGGTTGGATTAATATCTGAAGATTTTAATACCTGTTCTTTTTAAGGGTTGCTCTGCACTAACCTTTGACCCTCTTAGCAGTCTCTTCAGTCTCATTAGATCACTTCAATAAATTCTGCTCTTTCCTATTATTGGACTTTTTTCTTATTCACACCATTCAGGGAGCAGAGGAAAGGAATAGATGATTTTGTGTGTGTGTAAGGAAGAAAGGGAGCCGCCCTTCTTTTCCCTACATTTTTAACATCTGTAAAAGGTAAACCTTCTGCCATGAAAAAAAACATTTTCTGCTCAAAAGATCACTTGTAAGATCTGAATGGGGTTTCTTTGCATCCTTCTAATATATTAGGTCTCAGATGTAAAACAGAATGCTGTGCCGCAGATACTAGGTGAACCTGAAAGATTTTTCTAAGCATAAGATTGAGCTCTTCCCTGATGTTCATTTTGTGTTAGTCTGCTTCACAGAGATGGCTACATGTAGAATTCAAAATGTGAGAAGAAATCCTGATGTCATCCCTCTTGAAATCGAGGTCAACGCAACTCAAAATTTGTAACTACATTAGATTTAAAGGAAGCGATAGTAAAACTCAAATATGCTTCATCCTCTTAAAACGGACATGGGAAGGGGTAGTAACCTTAGGGGTTTTTTGATTATTTTTTAGATTTGGGTTGGGGTTTTGGTTTGCTGAGGTTTTTTGAGTTCATTTTGGGTTTTTTTTTGTGTGTGTGTCTTGCTTTCTACTTGAAATTCAAATGGAATAAATAATAGGTAAATTTGAGACTGGTAAGCTTGGAATATCTCATTCTGGAATACTCAGGAAGGGGTTTCCCTCAAATAGTACAGCTGGCAGAGCTACTTTCTGTAGAATAAAGGAGCTTCAACGTCTTCCATTGTGTATGTCAAAAAACTCTATAATGAACCCTGTTCTTGCAAAACTGGTTAATACAATTTGCGTAGTTAGATTTCTGCTAGCTGACATGAAAATTATCATTGCTTAATCTCATTCAATGCAGGAAGGACAGAATTGGCATTAAGTCATGTGATACTGTTTGCCATCTCTCTGCATTTCTTTTTTCTCTTCCTGCCCCCCAACCCTTTTGTACCAGTATGTGCCAGAAAACATTGCTGGTCCATTGGATTAGTCTGATTTTAAAGCAGCATAACTGAGTGCAGAATAGATATTTATTGCATAACTGCCAAGCCTCATGTATTTTGTTTTCTTTGCACTTGCCATTGCAGCAGAGGCTTTTGAATATATTTTTTAAAAAAATATAAATTCTTTGCTGAAAAAGGTTTCTTGCCTCAGAGTGGGTCTTAGTCATGTTGGTGAGTTTTAAGCTTTTGGCTTCCCTGACCAGAAGAGAACCTAACCTTAAGATTTTTCCAAGAAAAGACTTTGTTCAAGTGATAATTTTCAAAATTGCTTTCCACTGAGGTGGAGTTCATGAGGCTATCCAAACAACTGTTCCCACTGAAGAGCAAGCTATGAATTCTACTGTATGAAAGAGTAGATCTGCAGCACAGTTGCAATGAAAAATGTTGTTTATGCTTCTTAATAGCTTTGAATGCATATAGTCAAGGTTAATCTCTATGGCAAATGTTTTGTTTTGTTGGTGTGAATTACAAATTCTGGTATCATCTTCATCATCATCATGTTTTCCATGCCAGTCTCAGTTCAGTGATAGTTTGGCCTTGGCCAGCTGCTCACCCAGATGCTCTCTTTCCCCCTCCTCAGCAGGACAGGGGGAGAAAAAAGGATGGAAATAGTCACGAGTTGAGATAAAGACAGGGAGATCATTTACCAGTCACTGTTACAGGCAAAGCAGACTCGACTTGGGGAAGATTGATTTAATATATTGCCAAATAAGATAGATTTGGATAGTGAGAAACAAAGACAAAAATGAAAAGAACAGTTTCCTGCCCCCCCCCCCCCCCCCATGCAAGGGGTGGAGAACAAGGGGGTTGCAATCAGTCTACAATAGTTCCTCTGTGCCACTTCTTCCTCCTCCTGCTTTTCCCCTGCTCTGGCTTGGGTCCTTCATAAGCCATAGCTCCTGCCAGGAGCCTGCTCCAGCATGAGCTTTACACAGCTTCCTCCAGGGAATTATCTACCTGCTCTGGCATGGGGTCCTCCACAGGCTGCAGTGTAGGTATCTACTCCAATGTGGTCTCTCCTGTGGGCTGCAAGGGAATATCTACTCTAGCACCTGGAGCACTTCCTCCACCTTCTTCCTCTGACATTGGTATTCATACTGCTGTTTTATCACAAATTTTTTTCCTTATTCCTCTGCTTGTTTGGCATTTTTACTCTTTCTTTTAAGTGTTTTCACAAGAGGTGCTGCCAGCTTTGTTGATGGGCTCAGCTGTGTCCTGCAGTGGGTCAGTTGGAATCGGCTGTGTCAGGCATGGGGCAGCTCCCGGTTTCTTCTCACAGACACTACTGCTCCAGCCCCACCCCATTTCCAACACCTCGCTATGTACACCCAATATCCTAGCAGTTACTGTCTTCATCTTAAGTTTAAAGATGAAATCATGCTGCTGCCAACATGTATCTGTTATGGTGGGTACTCGTACTAAGTCTAGATATGCAAATCATATGTTGAAGTTAGGCTCACTATACAGAGAATGGTTTATCAGTTCTCCTGTAGGAGCTCTAGTAGTTTCGTTGGGAACCTGGGCCTTTAACAAGGATGCAGAATTTAAATGCCCATTGTCCATCATACAAAAATACCTGCTAGAAAAGTCTTTTTTTCATCTTGTCTTGCAGATGACAGGGATGGGTTCATGTAGAAGTTTACTAGTTATAGAGAGACTGCAGTTAGATATGATGTTCCTACTGAATTCAGGGCAGGTTAAGAAGATTCAGCCCTGTCTGATCAGCTTCCATGACTCAAAAGGAAAATGTTCTCTGATGTTATTCTGTCCAAATGATTCAGAATAGAAAGCATCTTTTACCAAAAATCTCTTTTACAAATAATTCTGGAACAGCCACGTTAGGAAGTGACTCAAGGTACAACTGTGCTGACAAATACCTTCCATCAGGGGAGATGGTGGGAAGGAGGTAGGCAGGGTGATGAGCAGCTTGAGGAAGACCTGAGGGTGATCAGTGTTTAATAACACATCTTGATAGAAAGTGTTAAGCATTCAATTACTAGTAATTTCTGGTAATAGATTAGAGTCAGGTGTAATTCTGTGATGGAAGATAGTACTCCAGACTAATGTCTAGATTGGCAATAACAGTAGTAAAACTACAGGCTAATTTAGCCTTGATTACAGTACTGATACAAACATACAGATTAGTCCTAAGGAATGTTAGTACACCATAGCTGATGGTCAGAACAACTTTTAGTGGAAGATTGTATGCTCTCTACAGTCCGGAATGGGACCCCAGAAAGATCACTTTACCAGCGCGATTCTTGCTATGAAACTGAGCATGTCTAATAATAAAAACAGAAGGGAAAAATGAGAAAAGAATGAGGAATACTTAGGCTACATGCAGACAATGCTCCATTTTAAAAAGGGGTGTATGCTGTCATCATCTACTAGGGGGAAAACCTCTCAGAACTGCATTTCTCAAAAAAAAAAAAAAAAAAGGTAATCGGGTATTTTGGTGTAGATGTTTTCTTAGCAGCACTCTGCAATTGTCATCATTGAGCTATAGAAGAAAAGGAAATATCTATAACAAAGATATTTTGGAAGGTGTGTGAGGTGTAAGACCTGAGCCAACTACAGCCACAGAAGACAATCTGTGCTGCTGATAAGGTGTCCTTACTCCTTTCCCATGCTGGTGACATGCTCAGTTCATCTGTCCCACCACAGTTTTTCCTCATTTTGGTTTCCTTTGTCCCTTTCTTCATAATGTTTCTCCTCAGTACTTCTACCCCTTTTGCCTAAATAGAGCTGTTGCCCACCAATGAGTTGCTGTTCTATAACCTCATAATTGTTTCTTTTACTGTGTCTTTCCTTCCCTTCTGTTCTACTGACATGCATAAAGCTTTTGCAAGGATTCAGTTAAATATCATGGAAGGAGCAGACTGTTAGAATATTTTCTGAGACATGTGAAGGGAAATAAAGCTAACCTGTGTGTCTATGTATTCTCTACAGATTGTTTCTCAATGCCTTTTATGATACAGCTTTTTAAAGATATGTAAGCTTGCTGTCAAGCTTCTGACAATTATCTGTACAGCTTGTGTCTGCACCAGCAGAAATAGAGAGAGATGCATCACTGATAGCCTGTACATGGATATTCAGCAGTATGGAAAAGTGGATTGCAGTTCCAAGTATTCTTATTTGCTGTGTCAGTGAACAAGTGCAATTCCTAAAGGAAACATTTATCTGGATGTTGGTATCACCTAAAACAGTTGGTTTCACTACTGCAGAAAGGGTTTAGTAGTGATAACTGGTATAATTCTTCAGCATTAGGTTTAGACTTGGTGCTGTCTTTCGTGAATTCCTGGAGCTGTTGGAATCACTTGTACAAATGTTGCCATTAGTGTGCCACAGTGATATGGTAATAGTAACCATTTGCTTGCACAGTATTATAATTCATGCACTGTAAAATGTTGATTACTCATCTCTCAATTCCAGAGGCACGACTGGTTGTCCCTCCAATATTTATGTCCATGAAACCAGACATGCTTTATGTACCATCAAATACTAGAAAGGATGGGGGAGGGAGAGATTCCTAAGCAAACAAGCGAGGAAGTTGTGGATGGGGTAGGCAAGCCAAAGGCCTGGGGTGATGGGAACAGACAAGACATAGCAAGAAAACAAACCAGGCCGAAATGCAATCACTTCAAGCACGGGCAGGTACAGGAAAAAATGCCTGTGGAACAGCCTTCTGGGGTAAGCTTTCATGCTTATTCTGGAGAATTGGCATGCTTGGGTGCCTCTCTGAAGTGTCTCTACACTAAAAAAAACACAGCATGGGGAAAACCAGGAGAAATTAGAAGTCTGTGTGTTGTTACAGGGCTATGAGCTTATTGGGACACACTGGGATAGTTCACGCGACTGGAGTGCAATACACAGATACAGGCTCCTTAGGAAAGATAGTCTGAAGAGACAAGAAGGAGGAGTTGCCCTTAATGTGAGAGAGCAGCAGGAATGCATGGAGTTCTGCCTTGGGATGGGTCAGGAATCAGTTGAGAGTTCATGGGTCAAGATTACCAGGCAGAGCAACATGGGCACCATCGTAGCAGATATCTGCTATAGCCCTCCCGATTAGGAAGAGTTAGTTGAGGCCTTCTTCAAAAACATGGAAGAATCCTCATGTTCACAGGCCCTCATCCTCCTGGGGGTCTCTAAATCCGTTAACGTCTGCTGGAGAGAAAACACAGCAGGGCACAAGCAGCATAGGCGATTTGTGGTGTGCAGTGATGACAATTTCCTGATGCAGTCAATTGAGAAGCCAATGAGGAAGCATGGTCTGCTGGATCTGATACTTACAAACAGGGAAGAGCTGGTTGGGGATAGCGAAGTCAGGGGCTGCCTTGGCTGCAGTGACTGTGAGAAGGAGTTCAGGATCCTAAGAGGGAGAAGGGCAAAAACCAGAACAACAGTCCTGGATTTCAGGAGGGCAGACTTTAAACCCCTTGGAACAAAACCATGGGATGTGACCCTGGAGAGAAGAAGGGTCCAGGAGAGCTGGTAGATATTCAAGGATCATGTCTCCCAAAAGGGGAAAGGTCTGTCCTGACAAGTAGGAAAACAAGCAAAGGCAGCAGGAAGCCTGTATGGTTGAGCAAGAAAATCCTAAGTTAATTCAGACATAAAATGGTAATGTACAAGAGGTGAAAGCAGGGGCTGATGATCCATGTAGTTGCTGCCTGATCATGCAGGGGTAGGGTTAGGAAAGCCAAGGTTGACCTAGCGTTGAATCCTGCAGGGGATATGAAGGGCAACAGGGAGGGATTCTACAAGCACATAAACAGCGAAAAGATGATGAGGGAAAACTTGGGCCCACTGCTGAATGGAGCAGGAGACTTGGCGACATATGACAGAGAAAAGGCTGAGGTATTTGATGCCTCAGTTTTTACTGGGACTGGCCTTCAATAATTCCAGTTCCCTGAGACCAGAAGGAAAGTCTGGAACAAGGAGGACTTGGTAGAGGAGGACCAGGTTAGGGAGCCACAAACCAGGCATCTCTAAGTCCATGGGGCCTGATGGGCTGCACCCACGAGCACAGAGGGAGCTGACTGATGTCATTGCAAGGCTGCTTTCTGTTATCTTTGAAACCCATGGTGACTGGGAGAGGTTTCTGAAGACAGGAGTGACGTTCACTCTCTTCCAGTCTTCAAGTACAAATATTTGGGGAATTACAGGCCAGTCAGCCTCACCTCAATTCCTGGTAAGGTGGTGGAGCAACTAATCCTGGAAACCATTTCCAAACACAGGAAGGATGAGGTGATTTGGAGTAAGCATAGGTTTGTGATAGAATAATTATGCTTAACCAATCTCATAGCTTTCAACAATGAGGTGGCTAGCTTGGTTGACAAGGGAAGAGCAGTGGCGGCTGTTTACCTTGACTGTAGTAAGGCTTTTAGTGCTGTCTCCCATAACATCCTCCTAGACAAGCTGACAAAGTACAGGTTAGATAAATGGGAAGTGAGGTGGAAAAGGGGTGGAACAGAGGATTGCAATCAGCAGCATAAAGTCCAATTTGAGGCAAGTTACTAGGACATATATGGGGGCCAATGCTGTTTAACCTCTTTGTTAATAACCCAGATAATGAGACAAATTGCAATCTTTCCAAATTAGCAGATTATACAAAACTGGGAGGAGTGGTTGATAACACCAGGTGGTTGTACTGCTGTTCAGATGAACCTCAATAGGCTGATGAAATGGGCTGAGAGGAATCTTGTGAAATTCAGCAAAGGGAAATGCCAAGTCCTGCATCTGAGAACAAACAATGCTAGGCACAAGTACATGCTGGGGACTGACTGGCTGGAAAGCAGGGAAGGACCTGGGAGTCCTGATAGAGGCAGGCTGACAGCTAGCAATGCACCCTTGGGACAAAGAAAGCTAATAGCATCCTGGGCTGGGCTGTGTTAGAAGACTCTTCCTGCCAGATCAAGGGAGGTGATCCTTCCCCTCTACTCAGCACTGGTGAGACTGCATCTGAAGTGCTGTGTCCAGTTCGGGGCTCCCCAATACAAGAAAGATACAGACTTGCTGGGGTGAGTCCAGCAAGAACTGTGAAGATGATTAAGGGACTGGAGCATCTATGAAGAGAGCCTGAGAAAGCCAGGACTGTTTAGCCTGGGGAACAGAAGGCTTGGGGTGATCTCATCAAGGTATATAAATACCTGATGGGAGAGAAAAAGGCGAGGGAGCCAAACTCTTCTCAGTGGTGCCCAGTTATAGGACTAGTGCCGGTGGGCACAAGAAAACACTTTTCTACTGTACAGGTGGTCAAACACTGGAACAGGTTGCCTGGAGGGATTTTGGAGTCACCAGCCTTGTTGATATACAAAACTTGACTAGACACCTCCCTGAGCAACCTGCTCTAGCTGACCTTGCTTGAGCAGTGGGGTTGGAGTAGATGCTCTCAGGAGGTCCCTTCCAACCTAAATGATTCTATGATTCTGTGAACACAAATAGAAGCAATAATTAGCCTGAGCTCTGGGAGAGAATCTTTGGATTAAAATAATCTAGAGGCTTATGGCAGAATAGGTCAGAATATACCTCTGAACAACCAGTTTTGTCTCCCATTCTGTATACAGTTAATTTAGTAGTCAGTCTTATTTCTTTTATCTTTCATCCCTTATGCCTTTGCTGCATTCTGATTTTTGTGCCAGGAGGGGAAAAAAAAAAACTAGTAGGAAAAAATAGTGCTAGAACTGAACTCCTGCAGTTTAAGAAGAGAAAAAATAGTGAAATGGGGGAAGGGAAAGAACGACTAGCACAGCTGTTCCCAAGAGCTTTTGCTCACCTTGAGCAGAGCTAATAAATATGACAGGATCATTAAAGTATTATTCATCTTTTGGTTTTAGTGTAAGGTTAAATGTATCTAAATGCAAATGTTTTTATCCAAAGACTTCTATGTTTCAGGATAATTAACTGAACTGTGAATTACAGAAGGTTTTAAGACTCTGGATCTCAGGCAAAATGTAGAAAATCTTCTAATACCTGTTACAGAGTTTTTCATCTGTACATCATGAATTGTTTTGCCAAGGAAGGTTCATCTCTTCTTAAAAAATGGGAGAAAATGGAAGCAAACAAATTCAAAGAACTTGCCCAAATTCCTAGGGTGCATGAATGGCAGAGTCAAAATCAGAAAACTGATTTCCAGACTCCAGTGTGGCTCATTCTATTTGATGAAAAGGCTTTCCTGTCCTCTTAGTATTTTACATGCTTTGTTCTGAAGTAAACATGTATTGTCTCTGTCCTCACATGCTATGCTCTCAGAGCTAATATTTCTCCTAGGATTCAGCCTCTCAAATGTAAAGGACATTTTTGTTTGTGTACTATCGGTGTTGGGGACCAACCACCTTCTTGATAACACAGTTCAGAGATGAATGTTCCTAGCTGTTCTGTGGTAGAAAGGTAGAAAAAGTCTACTCAGTGCTGCAGCTGGGATAATGATGAATATTTAATCTCTTTGGCAATTTTGAAATCAATCTCATTTGGGGGGTTAAATGAGCCCTTTACTAAATTGTTTTACTTATCCTTGGACCAATTCTTAATATTCAAAGGTCTTTAATGAAAGTAAAGAAAAATTCAAAATAAGTCAATCAGAGTAATAATAAAGAATGTATTTAGGAAATGTTCTCAAAACAGTTGGGCTTTTATGGTTGGGTTTTTTTTTTTTGAAGGTGCTTTTTCAGCCTAAGCAATTTGATGAAATTTAAATTAATCTGAAAAATACCTCAGTGTTGCTAAGTATCACCTGGAGTGCGGTTTGTTGTTTTTTTTTTTTTTTCTTTTCCTTTTTATTTTAAGCTTATGGAAAACAAATTCGCACAATTCTATTTAACTTACTGGCAAGATTCCATGAGGAATGAGTACTTCAGAGAATGTCAATCCTGCTGCTTTGCCTATTCCCTCATTGTAGATTTTTGACTTCTGCAGAGTTGTGACACCAAGAACAAGCACTTTCAGTTTATCTGTGAAGGTGGAAAGAATCAGTGATTCTTTTCTTTTTTTTTTTTCTTCCATTTCCTTTTTGCCTTTTGGAGCAGGACATGCTTGGTTTCTGCCTTGCCCCTTCAGTGGCCTACTTCTTTCTACAACCTGTCTTTTTCTTTGAAGGTCAAGAATGTTGACGCCAGTGCTATGACAGTTATACACAACAAACAATCAATTTCTGTGGACAGGGGAAGTTCCAGTAGCAGTAGCATTTTGTTTTGGTTTTTCGACTGAGCAAAGAAACTTGCAGGGATTGTGAGTCTGGTGTTTGGGAGTCCTGTTTAGAGCAGGCTGGCAGGTTTCCCGTTTTGCTCTGCAGGTTATGTAAGCCTCCTGTTCCTTTTGCAGAAGATGGGAACACTATTGATTTACCGCTCCAAGTGTCTGGGTGTGATTTATGACAAGAGGCATACCACACAGTGTTCAGGATGGGTTTTGATACTCTATGCCAGACAAAGTAAGTGGAACCTGTGCAGGGGTGGAACACTTCATTGAACACTGTACTTATTCATCCAAAATCTGGCCATAGCACTCATTTAGAACTAGAAGAGTGCAAACAGATACGAAATTGCAGCTTAATATCAGACTGCTGCCTTTCTTAAGAAAAACACAGAAAAGGAAGTTTTATGCCTTTTTCTGCTTGATTCTTCATGTGCCCACCCTTTCCTTGGTGCAATTTCATGTGTGTTCCTGTGGCAGGTTGTGGTCCCACTTTTGCTTTCACCTTGGCTGTCCATTCCCAGCTTTTTCCCTTCTCTGGGAAAACTAAAAGGTACTGAATACCCTTGTTTGTCCTAAGAACCTTTTTTTTTTTTTTTTTTAAATTCTGCCCTCTCCTTCCCCTCTCTCTCTATTTCAGTTCTGATTCTGAAAGGCTGGCCACAAGGGAAGCGCAGAACGAAGGCTGGAGTGAGGTGAGGGTGGAGGAGAGGAAAGGAAATATTTCTTCCTTTGCTTTCTGGCAGTAATCCCACTTTATGCTGCATAATTATGTAGAACTACAGCCTGAAAGCCCAATTCTTTACCAGGGAAAGCTATGCTATGGAAGAGTGGTAACATATTACTATTGAGGTATAAGATTGAGGTGTACAAAGCCTGATTCTGGGAACCACATGTCATTATCCAATATGGATTTGGGGAATCTGGGACTTTTTGTGTTTGCTACGCAAGTGCTATTTCTTTCTAATTGGCTTGAAATGACAGTCAAGGAACTGTCTTGCACATTAGAGAGAATGGAAGTTTTTAGCACAGAAATAGGAAAGGGGGCAATAAGCATATCAATCTGGCTTTAACTGAAATCCTACTAAAGCTGAAACCCGAGCTTTCTTATTTCATCTCTTTTTCTCTCCCATATTTCCACATTCCTAGTGTTGAATTAGTACTCAAAACCCTATTAATCATTAGCCTCTGTGTTCCAAGATAGTAAATTAAAATCTGTGGGATAATGTTTTGTCTCATAATTTTTTTTTTTTTAAGGCTGATGATGACAGGGTCTAGATATGGGATTAGAAGGGTGAAAAAAACCATACAGCATGTGTATGTTCAAATTAAACATATGTTTTGTACTATATCACGTTGTCTTGGAGCATCCACAAACTCTCTCATTGTTTTAAGTAAAACGTGAGTGAAATGACCAACTACCCTTCCAAAACTGTGGAAGGAGAAGTTTGCATAACCCCCTCAATAGTACTTGTGTATCTTGTTTCTCTTTTTCATTTGAGCTAGCTGAAGTGTTACAACCTATTTTTTCTCTGCAACAATTTGTGAGAGGTAGTTGAAAAGCAAGAAATTTTTTGGTGTTTTTTGTTGGGTGTCTTTACGGATTTTCTAGCTAGTGTTGCTATTTACTGAGTTATTGTCTTTCTACTGACAGCCTACTGGCAATATTTCCTTTTCCCAAATGCCTTTCTAAGCCAGGGTGCTTTCCTTGATACACCTTTTGGTTTATCTGATACCTAATATTAGCCCCTAAAGGTACTAGCGATACTTTCTAATTGTACACACAACTTCATCTAGAACAGTAACACTGAAATTGCATTTAATGTGTAACTGGAATCATGAAGTGAAACGTATTATGGTCTAATGATAAGATTTCAGTTAGAAGACTTCTGAAAGGCTGTATTGACAATTTTAATATCAAATCTGTGATCTTACATCCTTACAGTAAATGTCGGTTTAGCATGATAGGTCCTAGCTTGGTTCCTAAAAAATGAGGTTCCTAAAGAAATAGCATGTTACGGCAGCATGATTAAAATCTAATATTAAAGTGTGTAATGTATCTGAATATTGGGACAACATGATGTACCCCATTAGCTCATACCTTAAAAAAAAAAAAAAAAAAATCACAAGATTAAAACCTTCCAGATGGCAGAAGAAGTGTTTGTCATATCCATGGCTATGCATTTAAAAAAAGTAGTTTGTTTTGCTGCAGTAGTTCATTTAACTACAATATTGAATTACTGATACACTCAAGTAATAGTAGAAATCATGCTATGGAGGCAGAAAATAAAAAATAAAAAGAATGTCACATGGAGCAAAGATGACTGCTTATCGTTGTTGAACACCAAAAAGTTATGAACAGGTTCTTCGTGATGTGGAAGCTAAGGAGAGAGGCAAACGGAGGGAGTAGTTATGTAAGGGTATTTAGCAGCACTTTCAGTTTCCAGAGATAAAATTAGAAGTGCCAGCCAGTTCAGAATTTACCTCTGCTTGTCAGCTTTCTATGGGGACCACATTTCAGAGGGTCATTTTAATCAAAATGAAAGGCACATCCTATTAGGACAGCTTTGCTGACAAATAATTAAGATTAATTACTAGCATACACTTGTCCCGGATGCCTTGTTGATGTCAGCTTGTAGGAGGCACAGGAGGGCTTACAGTATATGCTTTGCTCTTTAAAAGCAATTTACAGCTGAAGTTAGCCATTCCAACTAACTGAGAAGAGCTTAATCCTAGAGCTGTCACTAGGAATTATTTTCAGATTCCTGACACTTCTACATTAAAACAGTTTGTATGTAAATGTTAATGGGGTCTAGAAGTGAAGAATATTTCATTATGTGAAACAATCAACTGTGTGGTTTGGGTTTTTTTTTGTTAGAACAACCACATTTTCTCCGTTTGGAAGAGGCAATGGCATTAAAAAAAAAAAAAACAAACTTCTAAGTTGGCTGCATTGATAAGCTTTTCACAATACTTATTGAAAGTAGTTCTGAGTGACTGTTTTTTTTGGATAACATCTGGCAGACCTTTAGTCTTGCCTACGTAGTAGGCGAGTAGTGTGTAGGTTTTGGTGTTCAGTGGCTGCACCTACTGTTTTGCTCCCTCTCACCCCCCGGCTCATATATGTTGACATTTTTTTCTCTGAAGGCAGTGAATATTATATTATAATTAACTGCGGAAGCTGGGATATTTGACAGGTATTAAGTGACAAGTTTGCCACTTTCAAATATGATCAGTATGCTGCCATGCCTGCAAAACAATTTCATTGCTTCTCCATTTAGGAACAAGAAGAAAAGGTCATTGTAGTTGCCTTGCAAAAGTCTCTGCTGTTTTAACCATTTCACTCTTTCCCCAAACACGTACCTTAAGACTTACTCAGTAGATTAGCTATAGGTCGGTATTAGAAAGTTCTAGAGGAAGACTTCAAATTGGTATGTGTGTTTCTCCCTGCCGTGTGAAACTTTCCTTCTTGGAGAGCTGGGGAAAATGAAAGGTGTGTACAATCCAAATAGAGTTGCTAAAAGTGTATGTGATGGTAAGAGAGTAAGTGGTTGGTTGTTGGTTTTTTGGTGTGTTTTGTTTTTGGGTTTTTTTTTTAATGATACAGATGAATTTCTAGGAGTATGTGAGAGAAAGAAATTCTGTGTGGGAGGTATGCTATACAATACCATCATCTTTATTCTTTGTTTTCCTTCTGTTAAGATGTCTTTTTGCAGTGGTATCCCAAGGTTTGTCTGCTAACTTGCTGGAAATACCACTGCATCCCTTGGTATTAATATTAGTTGCTTTCTGCTCCTTGCTTTCAAAGCAGGCTATGAAGGCAGGCTGTTAGATCACAGCTCCCAGGGAAATTGTGATGCTGCTTGGGCTGGAACAGGGGGCTTAGGGCTCACCATGGTTGTTATTAGTTCTGTGGAGATGTGTCTGCAGATTGGGGATCAAGGGAAACATTTGACAGATAGGACCCTTCCTTGGAGCATTCTGCTTGCATCTTTCATCCTTCTGCAATGAAGCTGCAGTACATGTCTTTCTGATTTCCCTTCTAAATAAGAAAAGGAAAGTGGTCTGTCAGGAACTGCTCAGTTGTTTCTGATAACTCCAACCCTATGCTAATCATAACTCTGGCACGGTGTTCCTCCATCTGTGTGGAAGAAAAGAGGATGGGAGCGGGTGGCGGTGGCAACGATGATAACACTAATGCTACAACATTCACCATAAGCAAGATTTCACTGACATACCATAGCACGTTGTTGTTGTGATTAATTAGTCCCCTCAGTGGTACGGTGTGATTAGTGTATCCTGATGCAAGAAATAAAATGAATGACAGGCAGTGTTTACCCTGCCTTTCCCTACTGTGGTACCTGAGAATTCTTTGGCCCTCTTATGGCTGTACTGTCTGTATCTTTGCTAGATTTGTTTGTAGCACATTTATTTTCTACAGGGGACAAACTTTTGTCTTCCCTACAGATGTACTGGGGATCATGCTTCTTCATACAGAAGCTTTCAGCTTCTGTTTTGTTGCCCGTTTCCTTCACGGTGGGGGCTCCTAACTTTTGCTGCTTGCATTGATGATCACCTTTGGAGAAACTGGAGTCCAGTAGCAAGTAGGAGAAAGGAACACAAAGGGTAATAAATTCTGTTACATTTCTGTCTTATTTTGTGGCAAACAGAACTTGACTGTTTGCCCTGTTCTTCAATGGAGGCTCTATGGAGGACCTTTCTTGAGTTACAAGGAAAGGAAAACATACCTTGGACAAAGGAAATTGTGGAGGAAGCATTCAGTGTGAGAGTGTGATGCTTATACTGCAGTTGAGATGGAATGGAACACAAAGACCAAACATTTGATGATGTGAAAGGCTATGTATGAAGTGCTATTACTGTCACGATGATGACTGAATACATGTTGAAATTACCTTTACAAGAATAGCAACAGATGGTCTCTGTATCTTCCCCTCCTACTCATCCAGAGCTCTCAAGGCTGCATTCCTAATCAACCAAAAGCCGGCATCCCACACCCATGCCGAGAGAAATAACCTGAGCATGCAAGCTCTGCTTTGAATTAAATGTTAAAGGCATGTACCCTGTATTGTCAGGTAACAAGAACTGAAAATGTAACGATTAATTCAGTTATCATTCTGGCCATCTGCCCTTATGTCCTGTTACTCAAATTCCAGTGCTGCAAACAAAATTCTCATTAGGTACTAATGATTATAATCATATTAGTCTTTGTAGCATATTGTCGTCAATAAATACATACACACTTCTTAAGTTGGAATCTTTCTTTATTAAAAATACATTCCCTTTTAGGGGCTTCAGTTACTTGAATGTGGAGTGAAAGTAAATTAGGCTGTAGCAGGCGTTGCAGCTATAGTTACTACTTCTTCCATTATTGCAAGTTATTATAAGGCGGTATGATTGAAACTGCTATAGATAAGCATGCAATAATATTTTCACTGTCACCATGATCACTGGCTGAGATAAGAGCTTGACGTTCTGTTTTTGGTCAGGATAGAGAAAAATAAGGAGGGGAAAATGGAGGGAAAGGGCTTCATGTCTTGCAATGATATGCAAGAAAAAAAAATTCCAAGCCTAAAGCAGGCCCACACATACGTCAATGATGACACACAGTGCTGAGAGGGTTTAGTGTTAAAGGGACGTCTGTTAATTTTATTTGCAAGAGAGAAGAGAAAGCATGCACATTCAAGATACTTGTTGTATCATTTTTAAATCAAGGCCATCTTTTTCTCGCTCGTAAACGTGAAATGTTTTTAAAGGCCAGACTTAGCATAAAATCTATTGGTTGCTATGGAGACCACTTACCACACAGGACTGCACTCTGTGTTCGACTCTGTGATTTTCTCTATTCAAAGGTTTGGCATTGTCAAAAAACAAATTAGTTTTTCAGTTGTTTATCGCAAAGTTCATTATGAGAAAGGTAATAAATAATAAGGTATTTTGTTCATGTGTGGATAGGTGCCATATGTGAATTAAGTGGGGCACTATTCCTTAAATTTGCTATTTTAAAATAATTATAGCGAAATTGGCTATTGTTAGGAAATAAAACAGATTTTGATCGTTCTGTGTATATGAATATGAAGCAAAGCAGGTAGTTGGAAGTCTGATCCCAACAAAATTACATGGTAATAACGCTTTTCACACCTACACAGCACTTAGTAACAAAGCACTAAAAGAGAAAGAAAGATTAAGCCCTACTAGAGTAAAACTTTGTACCTGAGGTGCATTACTTCTCTCTTTATGAAACGAAAGGTGGGTTCAGGACCCAGCGCTCGCTGAATTATTCATGCTGTCTTTTGCATCCGAGATCTTTAGGGTTGAAACTGGTAGGGGTTGCTATTAGCAGAAGCATGAATCTAACTGGGTACAGCAGTTCAGTGAAAACCTGTTCAGCTGCTTCTCCTGAAGTGTTTGTCTAATTACAGCAAACACTTTTGGCCAAACTGCCTAGCACACCCACCCCAAAAAAAACTCGTCCAGGGAGGAGGTGCAAAGCGTTTCCTCTGGAGTTTATTTGAAGCTGAGGCTAGAAACAACTCCCAAGATTTGGGTGAGAGCAGCAATTTATAGAAGTATGAAGGGAAGCCTTTTAGACTACCTAAAGTTATTTCAAAGAAAAATTGGTGTCAGCAAGTTCTTACTCACTTTTTTTAAGTAACTTTTTAGTCTAATTTCTAATTACTTGAATATACAAGTATGTTGCTTTTGGCACTTAAGATTTGCTCCTGTCACCACCTTGGTTTGTTCTGGAAGCTAGTGAGTCAAACTCAGAACTGCTGTAAGTGGTGCAGCTTCACTGGCTTCCAAGAAATCCTGGTGCTGCTTTCAGTGTGTGGTGTCACTCCTATTATAGGCCAACGGTAGGCCTCTAACACAGCATGGTAACAGCAGGTCTCAGCTCAGCTCTGAGGTTTCTGTGTGGATTTTGTGTGTTAAACTATTAATTTGTCTTTCATGTAATGAGTAGGTTTGGCGTAGTATAGATTTTCTTTAGTGATTTTTGTAGGACCACTAGATAAATGAAAGGACGTCTGAGACACAGTGATTTACGGTGGTCATTCTTAGAAATTCTGCATCTGTGGGTAATGCAGTAAAGTTTGCTATTTACAAATGTAATTTGTTGCCAAACATTTGTGTGCGTATAAGTTATTGAGAAGATTTCACTTTCCTAGTCAAATCACTTTTCTAGTAGATACCAGCTGTACAGTGCCAAGTCCTGATAACTAACATGTTGCAAGCATGCCATTAAGACAAATCAGATTGAAACACATAAGAAAAATGAAAGCATAATTTGATTCCAGCTATTGTCAGTCTCTTCAAGAATTATTATGCCGTTGGCCTCCTCCTGTGCAGCTCTGTGTTTTAGCAGAGTATGCACTGTTTCTCACTGCATGCAAAGTAACTAAAAAAGAAATGAGTCTTTAAAAAGGAATGCTCCAGTTTAAACAAGCCAGTGGGGCTACTTAGGCAAAACTAACTGGTGACACTATGTTTATAGTAATAGACAATGGTATCTGACTCATAAATGGTGCAGAAAAAACGTGCTTGTTATGCCTACGCTGTAAGTGTCCTATTATTAATAATAGAAAACTTCTCCCCCTTAGAATAAGCTTTTAATTTTCTTTGTAGTTAGGTTTTTGTCTGAGCTCTGCTGTTAACATCTTGCCTGTGTTTTTTCTTTGGTTCCCTCTGGCTGCTCCAGACAACTCAGCAGGGACCTGCTTTTCCTTCTGAGTTCTGCCAGAGTTCATTAGGGTGTCATAGACTGTTAATAAAGCAGATTTTTTTTGCCTACCACATAGAATGGAATAATATTGTCTTTAATCAAAAGTAAATGTACTGGGAAGCTATCCCTGTCTGTTTCAGCTCTCCTCCTCTGCTTCTAAAGCAATGTGACACAGGGCAAAGTACTAGACAAGGCACTGTTTCTAGAACTAATTTTTCAAGTGAATGAAGCATTCCTCAAAGGTGCCATACATACAGTCTGAAAGAAGTAATCCCTCTGCTCACAGAATAGGGAGACACCATTCAAGATTCCCATACAAAATTACTAACCTACTAACATGACCTGAATCAGGTATAAAGCTTCTTTTTTTTCTTTTTTCTTTTTTTTTTTTCCCCATTTATATCTGGAATGCTATCAAAATTTTAACAGGAATTTTCATGGATAGTAATCTGCTTCTTGCCACGCTCTGCAGTTCTCAACCTCTCTGCCTAAATTGAGGTCTCTGAAAAATGTCTGAGCTTGGTTTGATACTACTAACTACTCTAGGTTCTGCAGAGCACTGATGTTGTTGACAACACATTGACAGATGTCTTGGAGAGATGCAAGGTTGATGTTTTCAGTTCTTTTCAAAATGAAAATCAGTGTATGGTTCGATTTGGAAGTTTCACTTGGGTTTTACTGTGTCCATACTTGATCAGGAATCTTACTGAATTTGAACATTTTTCCTGAATAGAAACTAAGCAAGGATTTAATAATTTCCCATCATGTTTATAGTGCATTCCATTTATAATTAATCCTCCTCTTCTGGAAAAGCATTAATGAAAAATGTGATACCATTTTTAGACTGGAACTTACCTGTTTATAGTAGTTCAGTGCAGTACTTGATCATGGGATTTGTACTGAGTTCTGTTTGCAATAGATATTAAGAACAAAGTAACTGTAAGTTCAGGAAGCAATGTCTGCATTCAGAAAGAAGTGGTGGGTTTTCAGTTAAAAGCCAGACCATCCCAGATTGCATTCTTCATTTAAAGTTCAGTAATTTGAGTGAGTTAAAATCAAGGGACATGCTATGTGCATGAATTCAAGGTATTTGTAGAAAACATCCTTCAAATAATGATCTAAAATACAATCAGAAAGAATGAGTCTGCAAAGCTCTGTTGTTATTATGGACTTTACTACTTCCATATAGGAAAAAATGCAATGATAGAGAGGAAAAGGTTGAGAAATGGGAGCTGGAAATTTAATGACAGCAAAATTCCTTAAAGATTTATTTGATAGGCCAGTAATATACCAACCCAAACAGTGGAATCATCCAGCCCAGGCTCAAAATGGCAAATAAAGAAACTATTCTTCAGTCCTTTAGCAATTACTAAATAATCATCTTATTTGATCCAATTGATCTTTTCTATCCTATTTTTTCAAATTGTTTGGTATTTCCAAAGTAAACAGGTCTATTGGGATAAACTCGGTAATTTTCTGAATCTGTAAGAGCATAGCTCTTGCTAAACTATCTGTTCAATTTTGAAATGTAGCTTTGGACAGTTACATTATTAAGAGAGACTAACATTCTTATGTGACAGTCATTCCTTAATCCACTCATTGTGGTTGATTAGTAAGGCAGAATAAACTGTAGTATCTATTAGACTCTGTAGCCAGCCTTGCTTATTTGTGCTGCCATGCAAACATTTTAATTACATGACATTTTCAATGAAAAAAATCCATGCAGGCATGTTTTTGACCCAATATTGGGCAAACAAAACATCAGCATTGCTCATATAGTGTATCATCTGTCTGCAAAAGGTGAATTGAAGAAAATGTGCGTGTAATAAAAACACCCTAAAGTACTGCAGGAAAATCCCTACTGGTTTCCTGCCTGGGGTGGGCCTTTCTTAAAAGAGTGATTCTGTTTCCCATTCTCAACCCCTTGTACTATCCTTGTGTCCATCAGATTTGGAAGAAGACAGTGTTAACGGTCAGATTCTCAAGGACTAGGAGGACTCTGGTTTTTAAGAATGTAAGTCTTCCTTTCAACTTTACTAACTGAATAATAAGCACAGATCTTGGCCTGTTTTTCTCCTACTGTGATGTTTCTGAATATCCTTACCTTCAGGACCTTCCTGTTTCTAAAATCTCACACAGTGTTTATTCTACTTGGATCACAAAAGTTGCGTGGAAAATGCTGACTGATGGTCTTCTGTGAGGAACGTGGATTGTGTGGGACTTCTATAGAAGATGATGTTAACGGGTAGAGTAATGGTAAACTTAAATAAATTTGCAAGAAGATGTAGAAGAGTTGTGTTAGAAAAGAGAGAGATTAAAATAACCAGAGTTATTTCTGCAAGACTTCTGCAAGATTTTTACTATTTTGAGTTGGATTTTGGATCTGAAATTGTATTCATATTGCTCTTGGAAACTGCAATTCAGCTATCAAATATCACTGGCATTTAGCATTAGTTTGGGAAGTAGGTAGAAGAGGCAAAGCTGCATGGCAGTGAGAGAGGACAGAAATGGAACTGAGTAAAGTGGTCAAGTTGGCCAGCCTTAGGTTATTAAGAACACAAACCTGATTGTATGTATTTGTGATGCTTCTTACAATGTTCAGTGTTTTCTGTTTAGTCACCATTTGCTGCCTTTTTTCACTCCACCCTTTGGGATTTGCTGGAGGAATTCTTTCTCCAGACTACATCCCAGTAGAGAGTTCAAGAATACAAGTCCATGTGAACATTGCACCAAAACTCATAATGTAAGCGAAAAATGGGTAACCTCACCTTTTGGAGACTGAATGGGATTTTGTCTTGTCTGCGTTGAAAGTGGCAAACTCCTTTTCCTGCTTTTTCTGTTGCATACACTTCTCATGCACAATACTTTGTGCTTAAATGTACATCTTTATAAAAATTTAGTTTTCATCCCACACCTCCTGGGCAAGGAAATCTTTTGAAATGCTTTAGGAATCAAACAAGCTGCATATGCAATAAGTCTCACTCTGTCCACTGGCCTCTCTTCCTGTGGAACAAAGTGCTAATTTAATTTACTGAACATCCAAGTCAAAACAGAATAATTTTTTGTTGTTCTGAAGAGCAATGGGATACCAAGGTGGGCATCTACTGTCTTGTGTTTTTTCTAGTTTCGAGATGCAGTGATTACTAGATAGCTACAATTCACTTAATAAATGGAAAAAACCCCAAATGTATATAATCAATTTATTTTAAAGTGAAAACAGAAGTAAAACTTTATCAAGTGCACTCAAAAGGGACAGGGTGAGTTTACCAGCTTCTGTGAGCTGTGATTATTGAAATTGATTTGCTTCACTTCAAGAACAATTGCTTATCATTGATCTGAATTCATACAGTCTCTGACCTCATAACACCAAAAGACTGAAGATGGGTTTAGTTAGATTTACTTGTACCACCAGAGGCACATCAAGTACTAGAAGAAGGAAATATTGAATGTACATTAGAAGATTTACATTAAAAATTTACATAAAGCTGCATTTAAATCATGGCTGCCCAAGAAAGGGACTATGTTGTAACCAGCTGGTATTCAAATGCACCATGCTGAACTTTGAGCAGTCAGCTCTCTAGCACAAAGGTGTCTATGTGTGTACTGTCCAGATCCCAGAACACTGTACAGTACAAGTACACCACCCCCCTATTTATGGTTGAAGATTTTTTCATTTGTATGTCTTGGATTCCTTCTTCTGTCATATGTTATCAGATTTCTAAATCACTCACTGATGAGAATAATTTTTCCCTAACTGAGAAATGTGTAGGTTTCTAAGCTCTATTTTGTGTCATGACACATTGAAAATTCATTTGGATTTGAATTTGCAAATGAATATGATATAATAAATGAAAAGGTGGATTATTTCAGGTAGATGTGTCACTATGGTTGACAACATCTATGACCTTCTTTGTGCCTGTAAGTTTAATACCATGTGACCTTGAAACTTGCAGGCGAGAGAGTACTGCCGTCTGCAGTAGAGAAGAGCTGACGCTAGCAAACACTGTTTGGCACCGAAGCGAACAGGATTTAATTGCTTGAAATACTTCTAAAAGAATACAAATAGCATTATTCCCTGCCCCCCCCTGCCCCCTGCGATTGACAAGGCAGACATTAGGCTACAGAGGCTCTCCTTTCCCTGCTTCTTATGTCCTTCTTTTGTTTTGTGGCAGTTATCTGTCCATTGAAGTAAATGCTACTCTCCAGAAATCACAACACACTGAATAATTCCTCAGTTGAGGCACAGCCAGCTGATTTGTAATGCTGTCTGTTCATGCTCATTTCAAATGACTGTTAAAACAGAGCACCGCACACCCACATCTCTACCGTGTTCCTTCAGCAGTACTTAACAAATCGGTTCCCCAGAAATTGCTGTTCTTCTCATTGAAGAGTTGTTGCTCCAGTGTGCACAGAAAGAGCCAGGCCTCTGACACAGAAATAGCTGAAATACTGGCATTTGATTCAGTGAAGCCTGTTTATAACTGAGCATTGTAGTGTCCACAGCTCAGATCTCAATTATCTCTCTCTGCTTGTAAATGTTGTCATCACTTCTTTCCACAATAGACAGCAACACAGAGCAAGGCTCTGCATATGGACATGCACATGTACATGGTATTGCACTTGTCTCCATTTAAAAATGAGTTTGAGGGTGGAGGAATATTTCCTCCCAATGATATTATTGCTTTCTTAGAAACTGTATTTAAACCACTGTGCCAAAAAACCTCAATAATTTTATACAAATGAAGCCTAGCAAGTACTGTACCTTCCTGTAATGTGTATGCCTAAAAGACTAAATGATGATGATTTCACTGTGTCAGGAGACATAATCGTACAACTAGACCTTAAAATAGCAGCAAATCTAGCTCTAGAAGATGGTAAGAATAACTGTAATCAATGTACTGCGTTATAAAAATGCATATTTGAGTTATGAGAAGTTTGAACTAATTCCCGTGTGTGTAAGTGTAGGTACAACTTGTAGCCCATAGTCATTTTGTTTCTAGTCCAAAGCCTGTGTTGGGATGTAGGTTTCATATTCTGCAACACAATAACTACACTCTCTGAAAGCTGGTGGGGCTGGGGAAGGGGAAAGCAAGCTCAATAGGCGACAAGAAAGATTTAGCCTCTGCAGAAATGCTGTATTCTAGTAGACAGTGTAATCAATGAAAGGATTTAGGAGAAAGAGCCTATGGAGCTCTTTAAAGCACAAAAAAGGGACATTTATCTGCATTATGTCCCTTGCTGCAGTTCACATTTTCAGCTGGCTCAGTGTCAATAGCAGCTTATGATTCTGTTAGCTTTACACAGGGAGAAATCATACCTAGATGATAGATGTCACTTGTGGATTTTTCTTTGTCTTTTTTCCCATGCACTCAGCCTGCAGTGTGTTAGCAGGTTATTCTCCTGTAATATTGAAAGATGCATGGTAAATGTAACAAAGGTAGTGGTAAATAGGTATATATTCAATTTACAAACAGTTCCGAGTAGTTTAGTATTCTCATGGCTGCTGCTTATGTCATTAAATTGAGGTGAACAAATGGATGGCATGAACTCAATGAAAGAAAAAATTGCCTGGTTTTAATGACTGAGGTATAGTGGGATACGTAAGACTGGTAACTCCTAGAATAGCAGATCATACTCTCCTGTCGTGGAATGGTGTGATTTCAAGAAAAGGGTTTTAAAGGAGAGGTATTTGGTATTCTGTGCTTTAGCAGATTGGTCTTTCCTATAGATACCCGAACTAATTACATAGGATTTGTATCAAACATTTACAAAGCTTATGTCCTCTATTCACCTTTCCATGTTATGCCCCTCTCCCTGAGTTTTTGTTGAGCAGAGGAACCTGAAGTTAAATTGTGCCAAAGCACACGCTTGCTATGTCAGTTACATTTCCGTAATCCAAATACAAACTTCAGAAAGATCAGACTGGGAAGGGTTTGTGTACTGTAGGTACTGCACCAAGCAGCACAGCAGTGTTCACCTAGTCTAGGCTCACTTGAGGTAACTGTTAGTTAATTGCACATGACTAGATTTAATTTTATGTTGATCTTTCCAGGTACTGTTTGAAATTTACTTTATTTGCTGTTTTGACTTAAATCAGGAGTGTATATAGATAGATGGTAATTTTAAGAGTTAACTGTGACAATATAGCAATGTGATCTGTGTTTGAAATGTCAAATTTGTTCAACTTCTTTAGAGAAATTAGTGAGATGAGTTTGAGAATGTGACATAGGACTGTGAACATACCAAGTATCACTGGTACTGTGCTTTGTGCCTGAAGAGCAAGTTTCCATTCCTTTCCTCTTTCCCTTACCCGCAACAAAAAGAAATACATTAGGGGCTTGTTTCAAAATATAAATTACTTCTTGTCCTTTTGTAGGCATGCCCATCATGTTCCTTATCCAAATTCTGGCGACTTGAACTTATTCCTGTAAGCAGTAATCTGTGCTGTTTTCTATTGAATTTGCTTCTCATGGAGTGAGCTGATAAACTTAAGGTAGGCCTTTCTAGAATTTTGTTTTTGTCTTTGTGCATATAACCTGTAAAGGACACAGCTGGGCAACTACTGTGTACTTTGCCGGCACACAAGGAAAATGTTGGAGCCTCTTTTTTGTTCTGATGCTATTTCTCAGCTTCTTGCAGCAATGACTGTCTTCATTGCTGATTCATATGGAGATGTAATGCTGTCTTGAAATTGGAACCATAATACAGACTGGTCACAGTTTCCCGTAAGAAAAATAAATAAAACATTTTTCTTCCTTTCCAGGCACTATTAAAAAAACAAACAAACAAACAAAACCAAAAAAAAAAAGAAAAACAAAAAACCACACAATGTAACTCTCTGTAAAGTTACTTTAAGATCCACTAAAGACAGCAGCTTTGTTTGAAATGGCTAGTGTGCATCTCCATTAGCTCTGTTATCTGTTGTTCTCAGGTATGACTTTGTTTTCCATCTGACGAAAGTCCTAAGCTTAAACACAAGTCAGAAAAGGATTTGCGCTCCAGTTATGGTTTGTTAGTGTTCAAGGTGTTTATAATCATATCGCAGAACTCAAAACCAAAGGTGGCATACATCTAGTGAGTGGCTACAGAGATCTGCTCCAAGTCCAGGTGTTTCTTTAAGCTCAGTGAGCTGGAAGCTTCTTTTTCCCTACATGTTTTCCCTTGATGATGTTTTTACTTCATATCCAAGCACCAAGTCTGAGATGATGCTATGGAGAGCATCCAGAGAAATTTGGAAGAGCAGCTTTTTCCCTTTCTGGAGCTCTGAACTCAGCTATGGCTTGTGGACTGCTGTTGTGCCCTTACTGGCCTTTTTGACTCTACCTTAAGGTAGGAACAAGCACAGAAGCACTGGGCCACCATGATAGTGGGGTTTGAGGTGCTGTTGCATCACTGCTACAGAGTCTGGAGCCATGACATGAGACACAAACATGCCAAAGTGTGCTCACCTCCATTTCTGCAAGCCCATACAAATCTTTACATCTTAAGTAGCTATGTCAGCAGGAGCTGGTGTCTGTTCAGTGTTTTAATGAAAATATTAACATGATGACTCATAGTCTATTTTATCAGTCACTGCTCAGAGGTGGAGCATGCCTGTATCAGGGGAATTTAACAATAAAACACGTTTTCCTCTTAGTAGACTATGTTTATGTAGACTCTGCAATGGCTTTTCTTATTCATGTCCTTGAATAATACTTTCAAAACCCTACTTTTAAAAGTAGCTGTAGTATTGACGCCTTCTGAAAACTGTATTGGGCAGGGGAGCTCATAAAAGAAGCAAGCAACTTCACTGATGAGGTGTCGTACTTGGCTTTTCCCCAAAATGTAAGTTTTGTGTGTCTTGAGTTGTCTTACCATGAACTGTGAGTGACTGCAGGATGATGGACAGCTCTTCCAAGTGAGCCTTCTAGACTTCACTGTAAATTTTGACATTGCCTTAAGTATAGAACAACATACAGAATCTGAGGATAAGGGTGTATTAATCCTCTTAAAAGTGGTTAAATCTTCGTGTAGCTCAGACAACTTCTTATAGAACTTGCTTAGGCCTTGAGACTGGTAAAACTGGTCTATTTCCTGGAGTCCAGAAATCAGTTCGATCAGTCTCTCGATACGCACGATGAAGTCTGGTTTATTAATGTATTGAACCTTCCCTGGGCCCTTTTTCATGGCGTGGGAAGGGAGTTGAACTGTCACCTGGTGTGCATATACCTTAAATGAATGCAGAATCACATTGTCCTTTCATTTCAGTATGAGGGGGCTTTAACATTTTCCAATTATATTTTCCTCATTGTTTACCTGTCTCTCTTGATGATAATCCCTAGTTTCTCATGTACCCACTGCATAGTTTCCCAGGTAAGCGGATTGAGTTTAGTTTCCACGCTGAATTGCTTGGATCTTCCTGGACTGTAGCCAGAAGACACCTGCAAAGATTTTCACCATCTGAACTGCTCAGTCTCTCTGTTGTTGTGACAGTTTGTCTCCCATGGTATCCAGATTTTTTCACTTGTGATGATAAAGAGCTTCAGCCCAAGGCTCCAGCTGGTTCCTCTTGTCAGGTTCATAGCACAGGCAATGCACTTAACTCAGCTATTCAACTATTATATTTGAAAACAGTTTTGCTGAATGAAATAACAGCAATGCTTCAACCCTTGATTAGGCCACTATGTTGTAATGTTTCTGCTAATCAGGCTGGTTCCTAGCAGGCTCTCTTGGACCAGCCTCACTGTGTCTTTTATCTTTTATATGAAATCTAGGACATAGTGTGGTGTCGAGGACGGCTTGTTATATCCAGGCTTTATCAGGTTTAAGATGTCTCTGTCTTGGTGGTTACAGAGAAATGTGACCAGGGAGAAGCATGTGGAGATTGGTAGCAATCCCTGTAGTTAAATAAGACAGACAGCAGCTGCTGGTCTAGGTTTTTGTGTCATGGCTGATGTGTTTTTTCAGCATCTGCTGTTGAGTCTGGTTTAATCACTGGGCCAGATCTTATGTTTGAAATGGTAAACTGGAAATTTCAGCAACTTGATCCATGTAAACTATAAAGTTCACGCCTGGGTTTTGTTGTGAAACTAGCCCCTTCATTGTCTAGCTTTCTTCTTGGATGTTACCAACTGGAAAAATTGTTTCTGTCAGCTATTACCTTAGCATTAATGAGATGTAAGGATAGGACCTCAGTGTAATGGGAGATGCTGTTTATTATTGTACAGAGAGTCTGATATTCTGCTAAGTTCTTCATGAACATACTAATTGTATCCATGCTCATTTTCTCAAAGGGAATGAGAATGATAAGTGGGATTAGAGGGATTCAGGGAACTTCTTTAAAGCCAGCCATTGGCAGCTGAGGCTCTACAGGGAGAAACTTTATATATCCTTGTAAAATGCTATACTGTTGAAGTAGATGGGGCTTCTTTCATTTCCTGGCCTTGGTAGTGTAAATGTCCTAAATTTACATGTGTTCTTGTGATTTCTGGGATTTTAGAAGCACTGTCTTTTGGATACTTTTTGGCTATCAGGATGGAGTCAGAGGTAAGGACCTGCCCATTCATCTTTACTGTTCTGGAATTTCCACTGGAAGGTCCTAGTGGATCAATACTGTGTGCTAGGGCTTCCTGTTCTTTATTCTACCTGAGACCTTAGCTCTGCTATGGATGGGTTTAGGATCTTGTCCCTGGCTATTACATCACTGGCTTCTGCACCTGTTATGACTGAGGAGGTTTTTTCCTTTGTGTTATAAGCATCCGTTGGAATTCATGTCACACAGGATCAGAAGAAAAAATTGTACTGGGAGGAACCTCTGAAAGTCTCTAGTCACTGGACCACTCTAGAAATAACTTTATCAAATAAATAAGCCTGAGAAGTACACGTAGGCACAACTTACAACAGCAGTAAACATTAAGGGCAAAGTAAAATAATCTCTGTGTGTATGCATATGCACCTGCATGTGTAATCGCCTAAACTTCTCATCTCCAAGGTGAGAAATTTTGATGAGCAAATAGATTTTCCCTTACCCGCACCTTTGCTTCTTGCACGGTCCTGGGTATAGATAGTCCCCGCTGTGAATAGCTTCTGAAGCCCTGGAAGGAGGAGGATGATCTTGAAAAGGAAAGGAAATTCCTTTACAAAATACCAAGAGACAAAGATAGATGTCCAGATACTTGGACACAACAGATATTTACCTTCTGGCTAACTTACAGGCCTACTCATTGTCATGTGTGTCTGTCATACGTATGTTCATTCAGAGAATGTGTGCTGGAGAGTACAAATGTTCTGCGGTTCCCCTGTCAAAAAATCCGTATTTGCTCACCCCGTTCAAAGCAAACCAACCAACCCAACACAGACTCAGAGAGGAATACAGATTGGTAGGCACCTCTGAAAGGCTCTGCTTAACCTCCTGCCCAAAGCAGGGCTACCTTGAAAGCTCCATCGAGTGGCACAGGCCCTCTTCCCGTGAGGGTCTCCAGTGATGGATTTTCTGCAGCCTCTGTGGGCACAGCCTGACCCAGGGCTTAACCACCCTCTTTGGGAAACATTTCTTTCCTCTTACCCAGACGGTTCTGCCCTTGCTCCAACTTGTTGGCTCCTCTCCTTTTGTTGGATACACCTCTGAGGAGAGTCTGCTCTATCTTCTCTATGGCCTCTGAGGGGTATTTGAAGAGAACAATTCCACCCTCTCAGTCTGCTCTTTTCCACGCTGAACCATGTCTGTGGCCCTGCTCTGGACTTTCTCCAGGCTGTCAATACTGCTCTTGTTCCAGAGGGTCCCAAAACTGGACACATGCTATTCCAGATGCAGCGTCCCAAGCTGCTGAGCAGAGGACAATAGTCCTTCCCTGTGCTTGGCAGCTACATTCTCGCTCAGGATGCGGTCGGCCTTTGGCACTGCAAGGGTACGCTCCTGACTCGTGCTCTCCGTCTTACCCACTGGGACCCAGCCCCTTCTCAGCAGCCCCAGCCTGTGCCTTGAGCTTCCTGAGGTTCCCCGCAGGCCATCCGTCCAGCTTGCCAGGGGCCTTCTGAATGACAGGAAGGGACCTACGTTGGGGTCCTTCTGAAGGACTGTGACCTTCCAGCATGTCATTAGCTCCCTCCAAGCTGGTGTCATCCTGAGCATCCACTTTGTTCTGTTGATCAGGTGGTTGCTGCAGATGTTAACTAGTGCCAGCCCCAGAAGTGACTTATGAGGAACACCACTTATATTTGCCAGTCAGCAGGACTTTGATCCGTTGCCCAGAACCCTTTGAGCCCAGTGGTCCAAACAGCTTTTCAGCCACCCTGGGTAATCCCCTGGCTCCTATTATCCAGCAATACTCCTAGCACTGTTCTCTCTAGCTCTTTAGCGGGTACCACATTTTTCTCTGTAGCTTTCAGATTTAGTGCTACGGTAACAAGGGATTTCTGGGAGGAACTTTCTGATGCACTGGACTCTACCTAGACCGAAAGACTGATTATGGGTTCACCTTGCTAATGATTATGATTAATTGTTGTCTTTTACTTTGAACCTGCTGTCACATATCTAATGGTAGGTAAAAGGAAATCATAGAATCATAGAATCATTAGGTTGGAATGGACCTGTAAGATCATCAAGTCCAACCATTGTTTATTTAGGAAACTCAAAATAGCACAATTGTAAAGCTGGGAGAGATGACTAAACAGAAGAGAAATTAAAAATTATGCCTGTAGTTGACTCACACTTAGCACCCAATTTGCTTTTATAGTGCAGACCTATTAATGAAATCCATTTGGAGTTACTGGTTCTTAGTCATAATCAATGAGCAGTCTTTACCTTTCTGCTAGCTTTTGTTCCCAAGTGGAAATACATGATGTCCCTTTGGCATGGCAAGGTACAGTTACTACTTGTCTACAAATTGACAGGATCAGTTTACTGGTTTTCCAGCACTAGGCTAAACCCTTGTGCAAGAGGGAGGTATAATGCCTTGTACTGTTTTCCTGGCCTCTGATCCAGCCGTGAATTGGTACAGGTCTCTAGGTGGGAGCGCATCTTATGAGAACCTACTTGAGCAGGATCCTGTTGTTTCTGAGGAGCAGCTGCCACTGTGTACCTGGCCTTTGCTAATGCCTTCCTCCATTCTGACCCTACTTAGACTCCTGTGTGGGAGAAGCTGGCTGGGCCAGGACCTTTGCTTTTCCTGGATAGATTCTGGGACATCCCCTGCCCCCGGTACTCCTGTTGGTATTTTGTGGTTTGTCAGGCTTTGGTTGATGAGTTTGCCCAATGACAGCTCCCAGTGCAATCCACTGAATTAATCTTTTTGTATAAAGCATTTCAGCTGCTGAAAATTGTTTTATCTTTGGAACTGCAAAATTCTGCTTTTTTGTTGTGGTGTTTTTTGGTTTTGGTTTTTTGGGTTTTTTTTTTGACCTGTTTTAAATGTTTTAAAAAGAAAATCTGCAGGGAGAATCTTGCTTGATGACTAATTATTTGTTTGCTAATAATACTTTAATTTTCTTTCATCAGTTAATTCCCTCCTGGTTAAATTTTCAAAGCCTCATCTACTAGGATCTTCTAGAAACCCCACTATCTCTTAATTACAGTTTATCTTTGAATCCCTACAAAACAGCTGTAAAACTAACTTCTATTGAATATCCTGGTGTTTTGGGGTTGTTTTTTTTTTGAGCTCATGTGTATGTGTTGAAGTTAGTCCTAGATTTACTTATGATTTGAAAAGTTACCTTCAGATCTTTTGTGAAATTTACCATCTGAAGAGACAAGATAGCTTATTGTAACTTCAATAAAATATCATTTAAGATCTTCAGAGGCCATAGTATCAATTTCCCTTGCACTCTTCTAGAGTCATCAATAAAGCTACTTATTTCTGTTAGATTTGATGGTTTATTGGGAATGGAACTTTTCATACTGTTGTGACTTTGCTAGCATTCTGTTGTTCTCCCTCCATTTTTCCTCATTTACATATTTATTAAATATCCTGTGAATATACTTAACTATATGCCATGAATTCCAGTATTTGTATATCATGCATGGTCTTCACTTCTAGACAGAGCCTTTCTCTAGAGAAGTCTAAAGATGCTTTCAAAGAAATCCAACCAAACCCGGGGCTTTTTATGTGCTAGGTTACTTTAGGTTGACGTTCGCTGTCTCAAGCTAACATACTTTAGCACACATTCATATTGCGGAGAGCTTTCTTGGTACCAATCAGTTGATTGCTGTATACGGAATTCATTTCCCGCAAACAATCACTGTCTCATCATTCCTATAGAGCTATAAAGGTTTGAGAGTAACGCATCTCTTTCAGGAGCTTAGGGATTAATACAGGCAATTGTATCAGAAATTGCTCTTTACTAAAGAGTGACCTGGCTAAGTTCAGGGGATTCAGAAGCAGCACCTCTCCCTCCTAGGAATGGGAGCTTCATTTTAATCTGATTTGGTTTTATCATTCATTGTTTCTGTTCTGATTTAAAACTTTCTGGAAATAAACCACAAGAAAGCCTCCTTCAGGCAGGGTTTTGTATGTGGAGGGTATATGGTCTCAGGTGAGGAGAACCATGGCTCAGGCAAACCGTTGGCAGGACAAACTCCACATGCAGACATGTTTCAGTTGCATTGCTCGCACTTTCTGGTAGCAAAGATAGAATGCATGGGCTCAAAGATAGTTAAACTAAATGTTTTCTTGCCTTTTAAAGATTGAGTCATTCTTTTCAGTAATGGTCTGTCTAGATAAAGGGAGCTGTATCTTTTAGCGTGATGGATACTCAGCTATACCTGTTCTGGCATTGCAATGTCATTTCTTGTTGATAACAATAACCTGTCTCTCCCTCTCCACACAAACTCTGACCTCATCGTGGACCTCTAGCATGGACTCCACCTTTCAGAAAGGTAGGAACAAAAATAAGACCCAGACAGAGTAAAGGTTAGCAAGTAATTTCTTCTTCTGTTTGTAGATTTTCTCTGGTGTCTGTGTACATGTTGAATTTCAGACCTTTCTTACACACAGCTTGGATGCTTTTGTCTTTCTCAGTTTTACATTTTCACTCTAAGCTTCTGGTATTCATTACTGTATGGTTTGGTGCAGAGCCAGGCTTTGGAGTCCAAGAAGGCCATTTTGCAAACTATTAAAAGTAAGAACTAATATATCTTTTTTAAAAAACACATGCATTTCCCCCCTTTTTAATTTTGTTTCCTAAATTAGCCTTGCAAATGGAGCATTGTGACTGTAATCGCCGAGACTTCCTCCTCCACACGTACTCCAAAGTTCAAAGATGAATCATTGTCTTTCCTAGAGAGGCTTGGGGTCTGGCAAACCTGCTGATTTGAAAAGAAGCCTTGGTAGACATTATCAGTATTTTTTAAGCCCTGCTCTCTGACACAACTCTGAGTTGTTTTCTAGAAGGTTGTACTTCTTGAGCTGCTTAACTGGTCTCAGAGTTGTGACAGCTGACCAGAAGTTAGTGGCCTAACTAGAAGTACCTAGCATGGGGTGGAGTTTGGTACTGAAAAGGAGAGGAAGAAAGAGCATGAACCTGATGAACAAGAAGAGATGCACTTTCTGCAGTTGGAGATGCTGAGAGATGGTCCATGGGAATCAAAGATTACAGACCATATAGGAGGCATAGAGTTTTAAAGGCAGATGGAAAAAAGCATTTAAGCAGAGTAAGGGGGTAGATGGTCATAGGATGGCAGTATTAGTCGGAAAAGGGAAGACGAAATAGTTTGCGCAATAAGGAGAAGGAAAACATGATAATCTCAGGTACAGGTAGCGTGTCATGCTGAACTACGGAAACAGGTTAAATGCAAAATCTGACTTCAAATTATTTATTTATTAGGCGAAGCATATTGCAAGTAGTTGCTGCTGTAAGCATTAAAATATATTTGTAATTGTAGCAGTATATATGGGTCTGGGTTTATTTTATTTCATTATTATTCTAGGAGGGGCATTCTGGTGACATACTGCTCATGTATGAAACTCACTTCAGTCTTTACAGGTATTCTCTATCATGAGGTGCTCTGGAAGACCTGAGGGGCTGCGTAGATAATCTTCATTTCTTCACATAAACATTTATTATGTCTTTCTTTTCAAAGAATGAGAGAGTACTTTTGGCCCCAACACATCCTTGCTGGATTTATTCCACATACACTCTATTGTGAAAGGTCCTAATTTATTCATCTCATGATTGAATTTTATATCATTTCTGTTAAAGTTACTCTACAAGTGGTGCAGTCTACTGGATTATGGGATTAAGAGTGCTGAATAGCATTTGTTACAGCATATTGTCAGAAAGGGAGAATTTCTTGATTTAAAGCTGATAATCAGATAAGATCCAGTAAAACAGTCCTAGGTGCCTCTTTTTAATACTGCATGCATATCACATGGCCGTATGTATGTAGAGCTCTTCTCGAAACAGAGGCTTTTTTTTTTTCCTGAAGGGTTTCATCTGACACTCTGATTTGTACCAAGTAATACCTCACTGACAAATGATACGGCACAGAAGGTTGGCAGACTGGGTTTTAAATGAAGATGAGAACAAGAAGGGATTGCAGAAAAGAAAGAAGAATAATTTTTAAAAAGAAAAAAAAAAATTAAAAAGGCAAGAACCAGAACTTAAGATCACACAGTCATTTGGGATTTCAGTCACCTTGAGTTACAAAATGTTCTTTTGTACATACTGTTATAATTGAGGCATTAAACAGTTTAAGAAGAACAGTTCATGCCTAAGTCTTTTTAAAGAAAGGAGTTTTGAAAGGAGATGTAATGAAACAGACTGTTGTGAGAATGCAAAATAAACTTATGAACATGGCACTATGGGAAGAATTGTGAGACACATAAGTTGCCATCTAACTGTCTAGGCAGTGGATTTTCTTTTCTTTTTTTTTTTTAACGTTCTTGTATTATGACTTCTTGCTTAGTCATCACCGTTCAGCTTCATATGTGCAATTTCAGTCCTTGGTTCCAGGATCCAACTGTGCTGGTTTCCTACTATCAAAAAATGTTTTCAAATCAGTTAATTAATTTTGGGTATTTGTATTCTAATGGATGTAAGTATGTGACTCATACATTACTGTCACTTAGCATTGAAAGGACTTAACACGTCAGCCCTGAGGACAGGAATTCTTCTATATGCTGGCAGTTCTGGGAATCACTGATGATTTTGTCACTGTGCTAGTTGCCAGCAATACTAACATAATCCATCTGGGTGGTTTTTATAGGAATGCTGTTTCTTGCATGATGATACAATTTACAAGGTAAAATCTGTATTTCAAACAAACAAAAAATCTTGCCCATATTATATCCACTCTTTAATACTTTGTCCTTACTTTCAGGATTCTGGTTTCAAATTTATGAATTGCAGGTATTCCTAATGCTTCCATTGGCAGATCTCCACCTGAAAAGCTCTGTTCTTCCTCCATTTGTCACTTGCATTTCAAAGTTGGCATACTGGGATCATTGCTTGCTTCTTGTTTAATTGTTTAAAATTCTGAAATATTTCTGATTGTTTATCTTAGGGAAGTTGATGCCAACCTGTTATATAATGTCACTGCAGAAAAGCTTTTGAAAAAGGGAAGGCCTCTTGTTTCCCTTGGTGAATGAGATCTGATTTCTGTACCCAAGCGAGTGCTGCACTAGAAGACTATATTGAGTGTCCTATCCCCAATGCAATTAGCTTTGCCTTATCTTTAGATGGTTCCAGCAGCCTCTGGGTCATGACACCTAAATGTACGTGCTGTTTTACTTGAACAAACCCCAAAAACCAAGCCAACCCTGACAAAGTTTATCTGAGCAGACCAGAGAACTCTGTTCAGAACACGGTCAGACACACTTAGGCAAATTAATCCCTGGTGTAATTTCACTGACTCAACTGGCATTGCAACAGAAGTTAATTTAGGTATATTTTGCTTCCTTTAAAAAGCAATAAGAAGAGAGAAGATAAAAGAGCCCGCAAATAGCTCCATAAATAGTTATTTTCAAAAATCAACTGAAACTGACACACTTGAAAGAGCAGGGACAAGAGGAAATGGGGTGCTAGGTAAGAATATTAACTCTGCACCTTTTCTTTACAAGTGTGGCCTTCAAAAATCCGAGTCATATTAACATTGTTATAACTTTCCTTTCTTCTGACCAAAACACAGGATCTTTGGCCATTTGTAATTTTATGCTACCATGTACAGTTAACATTTAAAAATACTTAGTTGTTTAATGCTGACTAATGTGTGTTCTCAGCTACCATGCTTTTAGCAAGAAAGAGATATCTAAGCCCCAAACATACAGACCATTTTACAAGAGCTTGGATTAATGGACATGATTTCATAGAGGAAGTAAGATATTTTTTGTTTTCTTTAGTGATACTTTACTACAACAATCTGAAAATAAGAGTGTAAGTGCCGCTTCTACTATACGAAGTGGGTCAACGTAGCACTTTTTTCTTAAAAAGATGCTGATCCTGATGCTAGTGAAGAAAGGCAGGAAAGATCTCCCTGCGTTTTCATGAGCTGACTTCTGGAGACTGGGAATCTGGTGGTAAATGAAGGATTCTCAGCTTATTACTTCAGGTCTTGAATCCCTGTAGTTTTGCACCTTTGACCTTGACAATAACCAGAATCAGCTGCTTCCAATAAAAGAAGGTGCAAGGAGCTTCTTACTGCCAGGTAGTTGTAGTTTCACCTGTTGGCCAGATGTTTTACAACAGTACTGAGAGGATCTAGTGGACAGCAGCACAAAAATAAGCAAGAGAGAGAAACAGACTATGGATGGAAAAAGTTTACCGCACACTGGCACAATCCTGTACTGCTTATGAGTTCCCACCTCTGAAGTCACCTTCTTACCTGAGTTTCCTACCTTACTTCCTCAAAGGACCTTTGGTGATCACTGAGGTTGATGGAAGTGAAAAAGTCCAGTGAGCTGTTAGAATGCATTTTATGTTGAAACTTGGGCAACTGCTAGAGCATGGATGACACAGGTGTCCCTGGAATACAAACTTAAGGGAAAGAGCTGGATGTGGTATGATTGGTTAAAAGAGGCCAGGACTGGGAAAGTAAAGACGACATGCTCATTTAGTCTATCCAGTTTAGCCAAAAAGAGATTGCTGCCCATATTAAACAAGGTGTTGAAAAGAAATACTCTATGGTAGATAAACAATAAACACAATTAGAGAAATGCTTACAAGTAATATGGAAAGGCAGATTGTTAATAAGAGCATCTTTGGCCATAACATTCTAAAATTTTTCCAATTTGTTTGTGAATGCCACAGCTGTCAATCATGCCCAGAATTACCCTCAAAGTGAGCAAGCTAGAATTGTATTTCAGCAAAGAATACGGTCAGAGCAACCCTTGTAAGTGTATGGCTGTAATCTGCCATGTAAAAGTCCATGCCATTTAAAAGTGAGGACAGTTTTCAGTTTTTTAATGATGAAATGAAAAAGGATTTTGGGGTGGGTAGGCAGGGTGGAAAGACCAGTCCTCTGAATGTTTATATCTTGTCCATAATGCGGTTGTGAGATGCCCAGATCTTTTTTTTCTTGGTTTAAAGCAATATCTGTTTTGCAAATAAAGTTCTGAATACTACTTTGTCCTTCCTGCTAATAGTAGCATGGTTCATTATTACTAAAGCCTGACCTTAATATAGCTTTTGTGTCCTGATACAAGTTTATCAAACATGTTACATACTCCTGTGCTGGATAAATTGGTGGAGGACTTGAGTTCTGTAACATTGTTATAGATTGTCTGGTTTACGCTGATAAATGTTTGCTTTCCACGCACCAGAGTCACAGCCTGGTTTCCATGATCTGTTTAAGGTAGTTGAAGTTCATGTGGCCGCTGAGACATGGTTGTCTTCTGCTCCCCCACCTGTACTGGTAGTAGCACCCATGTTCTCAGCTGGACCAGGGAGATCATTTCTACAAAAGCTAATTGATTTGTTATTGGTTGGGGTTGGATTTACTTTTTTTTTTTTTTTTTTTTTTTTTCACCTCATTCTGAGCTGGTTTTCAGTCAGTTCAGTTTTTGAATGCAGAGGACGGCATGCCCAAGTGACCATGCCTTTGCCAGTGCTAGGGAGACAGTGGGATCACATGCGCAGGGGAAGTAAAAGGTCATCTTTTCAGCAGCAGCATTAGTATATGTTAATTTTAACTCATTTTGATGCTGTACATTAAATTTTACCAAAACAGGAATTTTGCATATCCGCCTAATGCAACCTATGAAGGCAGGAGTACCATTATTTTGTAGTTGATCACAACCTTTATTGCATATGAACCAGGCCTTAGCTGACATTTCATTAATTTGTACAGCTGTTGTATATATTACATCTCAGTGATGCATGGTTAGAAAAAATCCATTTGTTACATATGTCAAAGTCCCTTCCAACCCAAAATATTCTATAATTCTATGATTAAAATCAATACACTATATTCAGTACTAAAATTACTATGTGAAGCGACATCAATACTTTTTGTTCTGTCTACAAGTACACAAAGAATTTTTAGAAACTTGTTTTTTTTACAGAGAATAATATATGATCTGTAGGGAGCTGTAATGACACAGTTTCATCAGAAGATTTGGTAATCTTTGATTTATTTTGCCACCAAAGCCCCAGGATGGAATTAATTTTGTCTGACTTGTACTAGTCCATTTTATTGTTTCCTTGCACTTTTGCAAATGGATTTGAGACAGATCCCAAGTTCCAAGGCATTTAAAACTGATAAAATATTTACCAGCACAACAAACATCTAAAATGATTACAATTATTATAATGATTCTGGACAAAATCCTACAAATTATTGAAAAAGCATGACGTGGAGACAATTGAGAATGACATTCTGAAGAGTGCAGTGAAGGCAAGTATTTTAAATGGGTCTTGATCATCTTATGGAAATTTAAGTGTATAACTAGAATAGAATATTTCTGGCAAAAGAAATTCAGCTTGGGTCCCTGGTTGTCTGACTTTGTTTGTTTTCCCTTGGATCTATCAAAGAGAGAGGTTATCTTCCTGGCTAGACAGGCTGCCTTCCTTGAAAGGATCTACTCTAGGTGGTCCTGCTCTGGCAGGGAGGTTGGACTAGATGATCTTTCAAAGTCCCTTCCAACCACTAACGTTCTGTGATTCTGTATTACTCCTATGCACTAGGACTTCCTGATGTTTTTCTGAGGATCAGGAGGGATTTTTCCTGCCTCTTTTTCTCTTCTTGCCCAGTGATGCGCAGTGCTGTTGCAGTTGATGGCTGTCTTGAGGCTTATTTTGTTTCCCTTCTGTTTATTGTCACCTGAATCAGCTAGACTGGTTGCAACCAGAGAGGAGCTAAAATCAGGGTATATGGGTGCCCCTCGTGACACCAAGTTATTAAGTACTTGGTTGGTGTGCTTTTGTTTGCACTGTCACTGTCTTACTCAGGCTAAGCAGGAAGCTTGTTCTAAGAATGGTATGGCTGTGTTTTTGTTTGATTTTTGTGGATTTTTTTTTATTATTGAATTTGGGTTTTTTGGCTGATTGGTTTGATTTTTTGCAGTGCCCCATAATATGAGTCATCAGCCTTTTCAGATCTGCTCAGTGTTATATAAATAATTCAATGCCATTTCAGGGACCTTAGTCTCTTCTACTCTCTTCCTATGGCACGTTAAATTTCTGTGATGGTTTTTTTTTTCCTTTGTGTTTTACCAAAAGACATGGTTTATGACGCTGTGTGGAACAGATGTGGTGAATAAGACATCTATGGTACTATTGCCTGCAATCATGGGAATCTAGTCTCAGTGGCCTCAGGGATCATTCCTGACCTGTGTTACAAGAGATTTGTCTGAGTAAAATTTACTTGCTGGAGACGTTGAACGCTACCATCTCTCCTGACCCTTGTACAAGAAAGATGAGCCTTTTCTGCATAGAGTTTGGATAAAAAGATATTTCCATCCATGGCCCATGCTCTTCCATGTCCCTCATTAATCCCTCCAACAGCAGCGCTGTGTTTCTGGAATCTAGGGGGAAAAATGGGTAGTAATTTAGAGGCAAACATAGGGTCACACTTCACCCGCTTCTCCTCTTTCATTTGTGTGTGCAGAGAATCCTTGAATACACTGGTACAAAGTTGTGCTGTGTTAATTTGGGGGGAGGGGGTGGGTGGGTATGGAGGGGATTCCATCACAGCTATAAGAATTGGAGGTTATGCGGAATCCTTGGCCTGAGCTCTCTTCTGGGTTGGGGGTTAACTTGGTTATCCTACTTGCTTCGAAGAAGGCACAGGGAAAGGAAGCTACAGGAGGATTTTTCCAAACAGCTTCCAGCAGGTTTAACTGTGATAGGGGCTAATCAGTGGCTGTTAAATTCTGAATGCAGAAAAACTGGCTGAGATTTGACATCTTTCTGAATGGGGGCTAAACAGAGAATACCAGCTTTGATCTTATAAAAATATGGAGGCTGAAGGCTGGCTTTTAGCCGAAGGCATTCAAATGGTGTGGTTCCCCAAACACTCGTGTAGCAGACACTTGTCACTTTATAAAAGTGGTGAATAATCCTATTATGTGCTATAGTTGAATTCATAAAGGCTGAGTTAGGGACCTAATTCAAACCTGTTTATTCAGAAAAGCACAAACTGTATTTTGAAATGAACTCTGCACACACTGGAATCTGAATCCATAGAAACAGATACTGCAATACTGGAGTGAGCACAGCTTCTGTTGAATCATGCTGTATGTATCACATGTTGAACAGAATGTGTTGTATAAGGAGGTGTATACTCAGTGGTTACCAGCCGGCTTATAGCCCCATCAGGGGCTTCCTAGAGTAAGTGAACCTTATTTGAGACACTTGTCTTTTCGTAGATAGAAAGTGCAGGGAAAATATTCAATTGCGGCGTAAAGTAAAGGTTGTAAAATATTTTAGAAATCTGAAAATTTCTAAGCCATCCTTGCTCTGTAAACTGCTTTCCAGTGATTGACGGCAGATGGCATGGGGCTGTTTGCTGATGGAGTCCTTAAATAGAACACCAGACAACTTCAGATATATCTGACATTGGGAGGCAGGGCTTATCAGCAGCTCTGTCTTGTTTTCCGGGGAAAGGGCGTAGAAAGTATAGACATTAGGAAGTTTCATTTTTTTTTACCTGTATATCTGTCAGACCTGAACGAACTTCGAACACAGATCGGAACCCAGTCCCGATTGTTTAAACAGAGACAGATGAGAGTCTAAAATTGTGTGTATAGTTTGAAATGTCCTGATAATCAAAGACATGGGGTACATACAGTATTGATTTTACTCATTTCACAAGTACTCAAATTGCCTCTGATTTGGGAATTTTAATACAAAATTAAACCACTTCCATTTTGCTAGAATTTCTTTTGGGCTGCTCTTTGTGCCTTTTTGGTTAGTCACACAGTTCCTCTTTCATGGGTTTTTTTGGGTTTTATATTTGGGTGGACCTTCATGTCTTGTGGCTTTTTAATGTCTTCATAGGATAACATACCTCCATTATTTTCTCTCACTTTTCACCCGTTGTCTGCCTTCACAGCCACCATCTCTCCCGAATTTTGTCATGCCATGAGTGATGGTTTCGACGCAATATGGGCTAAAATGGCAATGATGGACAAAAGATAACTTGTTTTTGTATTCAGAGCAAACAGCAGGTACTGCTAGTCACCCATAACACTCAAGATCAGCACTTTGCTGAAGAAAAACAGACTGACAGTGAATTCCAGACAAGCTAAGATGATAAGGCTGGAGAAAGCAAGTCACTCAGCACTCACATGTAGCATTTCCAACATTTCCGCTTTCAGCTTGAAGACAATACGTTAAACTGTCCCGTCTTCACCTGGATTTGTTGGGTTTTAGAGTCTGTTTTTCTTTTTTGTGATAAACAGTCTTCTCTACAAATTGCATTTCCTTTTTTTTTTTTTTTTTTACATGAATTTCAATTATGGTAATTTTCATATTCACGACCAGGAAGCTTCCAAGCTTACACAAGATATGTTAAGTCCAAAATGCTGTGCACCACCTTTTCTATGATGCACACTGCCAAAATACCATGCTGTATTAGTTTCTTTCTTAATGCCACTTCTATTGAGTTAGAGGTTGAATTCAAGGCTTTGGCCTTGCACTTAATTTAAAATTAATTGGATTGATAAGGAATATCGTGAACAGTATGATTATGTCAACTATATTCCACCTGAAGAATGGAATTGATAAGTGTTGAAGTGAAAATAGTGTTTCCAGGAGGTGGATGAAGTCCTTTGGTGTGTGATCAGAGTACTTACAAACATTTGTGTTTAAACCTACATCTCTGTCTGCCTTTCCTGTGATACCAGCACAGACTATTTAGCCAGTCCAGTGTCCTGACCGTGATCAGCTCTTCTTACACCCTATCCAGAGGGTCGTTCTATTAATAAACACATTGCCACTTGGGTTAGATTTTGAGTAAAAACTACTGTGAAGTCTTCCGCTGTGCTTTATAAAGGTGAACAAGTTTCAGTGGTGGAACAACCCCTAAGGTAGAACCAATTTCTGTATTGTTGTAGCAGAACAGAGCAGTCATTCCTGGGGAGGATACTTTTTGTCTGCTTTCTGCAGTCGGTTGAACAGAGGTCAGATTTGTTGGAAGCTGCTTAATTGTACAGGCAGCACTGTTCAGACCATGGAGCACAGCTTCATGCTGTTCTCTCAGCTGTCTGCTCCTTCTGCAATGATTGGCTCTGCTGCTTTTCAACTGCTAACATCTCACTACAGGCCTTCCTGTGAACAGGCTGCCTTATGGCTTGAGACCAATGTGTGGGCACTAATCACCATCTGGAGAGAGAGTGAGATTCAGGGCCAGCTGAACTTGGCTGTAAGTAGTGTTTGAAGTGGGTCATGGGAGGCTGTACACCAGACCACCGCTCTTTTATGCTGAAAAGCTCCATTGCACCACTGTTCCCTGGCAGGAGGTGGCTCTCCAAGTGCCTGCAGGAGCTGTAGGAGCTGCTCGCTTTTACTGGGGCAGGAGCATCTTGTACTGATCAGCCGCTCCAAGCAGGTCAGCCCTTCCTGCTTCAGCCGATTCCTGGAGGTGCTGTGAAGCAAACTGGTGTGGGGTGGGAACAGCCCACACACAGAGGAGTGAGATTCTGTAAGTCAGCAAGAAGCTTTTGACTCAGTAGAAGGCCTGGTGGGCTATAGTTTGCCATCACAAGAGACAGCGTTCTGCTGAGTTTGGGATTGTGTCCCCATCCTAAATACACGTATCTGCAGAATACAGGTTTCAGGGAACATATTAATGCATGGCAAAGTATCTTGGTGCCTTTGAATGGAATGGTTAATTTCCCTGTTGCTGTCAGTTGGGGATGAGGGCTAGTATCACATGCTTGTGATTTTTTTTTTATTTTTTTTTTTTTTAAAATCCTCTTCTGGATGCTTCTGTACCTCAGAAAGTAAAATAAAGTTGTATTGAGTATCATACCACTATTTTCCATTTGTTAAAGACAAACATCTATATCAGGAATAACTGCCTCATGGCTTGTCTTACAATCTGCCTCTGTTTTCCTTTGCTTAACTGGGTCCAAGTATACTTGCAGGCAAGAGGCAGGAAAGGAATGCAACTGCTAAGCTCCTTATGGCCCACATCACTGCCTGGCAGCATTCTGCAGCTGTTAAGATGGATGTTTTATGTATGTGGAAGTAGAGGTGGATTGTTTTCTGTGTGAGATGTATGGTTTTATTAGAAAATGCACGTGTCTCATTATGTGAAGTTGTATGCACTTCTGAACAGAACCATTTGAATTACGTTCTAACAACCCATCATATATCCTGTTTGTTCTGATTTCATTTAAGTTGTGATAATCTAATAGGATGTTTTTCTGAGTATCAGAGTTACTGGCACCATCCATATTTTTCATACAGCTTAGATATGTACCTGAAGAGTCATTTGTTTTCCAAGAGTTAAGAATGTCTATAGCTTTGATAAATTTATCATGAACAGCAGTGAATAAACTGCAAAGTTTTGGGTTGATTCTGATATGGATGTTTTATCAGAAGGATGGACAAGCCTTGCTCTCTTTTCCTTACTTGCTCTCTCTCTTTTTTTTTTAAAAAAAAAATTTCTTCTGCAAGTTGCTTCATAATTGTTACCTAGGTTTTCCTCTAAGATATAAGATGCAGTGCTACTTCAGAAGCAGAATCAAATCACTTGGATGGAAAGCAAAGGTGCCTCATATCGCCTCTGGCAAGTAACTAAGTTTGGGGTACATCAAAACGCACCTCTCTGCTTTCCTAAATTTGATTTCTTAATTTTTGTATGTTAGGTAATATGTTTAATCTGTTATAGGTAGTACTGCTGGCAAAATCGGTGATAAAGTTTTCTGTAGGAAGATCTGTATTCTAGCATTTTTAATTTTGTGAAAAGTGCACCACTTAAGCTGAAATTGGCATAAAATCCATCTGCCCCTAATGTTCCTGAACATATGCAGTCCCAGGATTACACTGATTGATCAGAACTTCCCCTGCAATTGCTCCTTTCACAATCCAGGAATCACACCAAGTGTGAAAGAAAGACTAAAAAGTACAGAGGGAAGTAATATTCAAGAGCATATTTCCCCTAAAACTTGAGGCATTTTGAAAATGCTGGAGAATTCTTAATTTTAACATCCTCTACTACTAGCAAATGGCTATGAAAACTACTTTGAAGATCTGTGTTCCAAACACTCTTACTACTACTTGGTCCTCCTGAGAAATAATGGCCTGCTACCTCTGTACCTCATTAATTCAAGCAGGAGAAGCTTGTGCTAAACTATATCTAGAGCTGTCACTATTATGTATTGTTCTGCCTAAATAAATTTATATTAAAAGCCCAGGCACTTTTAAGTGTAATTTCATACATCAAAACAATAGTAATGTTGCAAAAGTTAGGCAGTCAAAAGTTAAGAAATAGTGCACTCGGTTTTCTCTGCAATCTTAAATTGATATTCATATGCATAAACACTGTAATGCACTATTTTATTACATGCTTTTTTCCTCCAAAAGGCTCCAGCCTCATTAAGTACATGGCATGGAAGTTGCACACTTCATTGTTGCAGAAATGGGAAAGTGTGTGATGAAAGGATGAGGGGTTGTGTCGTGGATAAAACAAATAAATGCCATTCTTGTCCCTTGTAGTCTATTCCTGCATCTGCCAGAAAATAACCTGGAGAAGTTTCTTAAATTTTGATAAGCAGTCCCTTATTGTAGGTCTTATTTTCTGCCAACCTAACTCAGTGCTGTAAATGTGCTGAGCTTTCACAACCGCAGCTGATGCCTAGTGGAGCTCTGCTTTGAAATACAAAGTGCTTTAAAAGGCTGTATAATCTGATAAATCAAATTTCGTGTTTCAATTTAGGCCATGAATTCTTGTGTTTTTCACTTCAAATGTACCTTGGTTCCCTTGTCTGAAAAATGGAGACAGTAACAAAATTGACTGGAATTGCTGAGGTGATCAGGGGAGAATACTGCAGAAACAACCAGAAGAAAATTAGCACCTCTATATCAGTATGGGAAAGTCTATTGTGTATTCAGTAAGGCCAAGGGCCAAAATTTGAGTGAGCATAACCAAGGGGTTATACTAACTCACTCTCTGAGCTCTGTCTATCCTGAGTGCTGAATGAGACAGGAGTCCAACTGAAAAATTGTATGCATGTAACTAATAATTATATCATAACCTTTCCTTACAGTGGAGCTGAATTAAGACTGCTCTTATTGCCTATTCTGAACTCTTGACTCTTCAACTTGATGGCCTTTTTCACCTTACACATTTTATTCCCTGTAATGAAAACCTTGTACATAGACAGGATGAGAGTATATGAGTAGGTATGCATCTGGATATAAATTCACCCAAATTTTTATGGATACCTCTTACATGTAAAGAATATACAGTGCGGACATATAGATGGCGTTTCTTCCAAAGGAAGTCCCCATTTGATAGCCTTGTTACTGTTAATAACCAGGTTGCGTCCATGCTGAATGAGCAGCTGCAAAGAATCAGGATATTGGAGATGATGCTTCCGTCTGGGTTGCTACAATAAACTCTTGTTTTGGTGCTTTGATTTAAAGCACTGAAAGTCTCTAAAGGAATGTGTCAGGATGCTGGAGTATTCTTTTCTATTTGCAGTACAATGGAGAAAATATTCTCAAGCTCTCCAGAGAGATAAATAGGAGATTGCAATACATTTAACTGTATTTAAATTGAAAGCATGTTGAAAGCACTCTATTGAATATTAACTAGATCCTATTATAATATACCTCAGATCAGAGTATAGGATTTTCCCCTAATACTTTGCAAGCTACTGCTTATCTTAACTACAGAAGACGCTCTATACTAAGGCTCATTTTGGCTATAGATTCAAGGATCCTAGGTCTAATATGGCCTGTAGGATGACTGAGCTGCAGTAATACTTGCTGAATGATTCATTGAGCAGTGTTCACATCAGCTTCAAAGAAAAATACTTTTCCTTTCTGCTCACTGAACAGAAGGAGCTGCTGTGAGTATGGGTATTGACAAGAGGCTAAAGGAATCAAATGGATAATCTGTAAAGGGAAGAGAAAACACATCCATCATGTTCATGCAGTAGGTAATAAGTAATATTGCTGTAATACTTACTTTTCCAAATCAGAATGGTTTACATTTATATACACCTCATGGCCAGACTGAGCCCAAAATAATTTTTTAATTCATAAACAGTATAGAAACTGCACGTGTAAGCAGGGAAAATACATACAACAAAATCAGGAACACAGGAATCCTAAATGCCAGGAATGGACTCTGCAAATTTATGTATCACATGCCAACCAAATGAAGCACTTTCCAAATAATTAAATACCTCCTATTTTAGTGAATCAGTACAACACACAACATGCTATGTAGAGTTTGGATCCAAAGCTTCAGTGCTAGATTTACAGCCTTTGTTATTTTGTGTTGATGCACTAACTGTCAGACTGCAACTAGTATTGCTTTCCCTGACAGTAGCAGCAGTAAACCGTTATTCTGTGCAGAGAGTCATAATGGAGAGCCACAGAGCACCGCAGCGGGGACGCCTATTCCGCAGGTAGCGTAGAGAAGCATTTGGATTTGGGAACTGGAAAATAAAGTAACTCAGATTTGAACCTGCCTTGTTAGCATGAGTGGAGGGGGAGCCATGCAGTGCAAATGGAATGTAGAAAAAAACTGAAGTCATTAGTAAGAGCTTCAACGTATCTAAAACTGCGTGTTTCCTGTTGGGCACATTTTAAAGGGACTAGAAAATATGCATCTTCTTTTCAGGATTGCTAAATGTTAAAGTGCTCCTCTGCCGACATTTCCAGAAAGACCAAGTCACTGACATTGTAGCCTTGAACATCTCCACGGTAGATTAGTTAGGCCAGGTGTTCCTGCCTGCCATCTGCAAGAGAGCTGACATCATGACATCAATTACAAATAATCTTAACCAATATCAATTTTCCTATTATGTTTGTGTTGGCTTTTGATTCTTCTCCATAATAGCTCCTTTTCTTCTACTGAGTGGAGATGGGGAAAGCTGCAACTTGTATGACCCCCAGCACTACCACCAGCACTCAGCTGTAAAAGTGCCAGACCTTTATCCAGGAATTGAGGCAGCTCAGTGTTTCAAGGTTCTGTAGCTCTCTCTTTTCTAGATTAGACTCTTGCAACATAGCTGGCTGTTATTCACTAACCTTCTCTCAGACACACTAATTTTTACCCTTTATATCAAGCCTTAGTGACCTACTCTGTGGAAGCTCATCCACTTTATACAGTCATCCAGTTATTATGCCTGAGGCCAGCAAAGTCAAATGATGTATGTCTCAGGCAGGCATCTAATCAGAGTGATTTGTAGGCACTCTGAGAGGAACCAAAGTCCAACTGGTGCCCCAATGATAAAAGCCCACTGATTAATCCCAAGGCTACACTTTGCTGTGATTTACCATTTGTGCAGAATAAATAAAACATGATCCATTTCATGGTCAACTTCTGGAAAATGGTTGCCTGTTAGATTGTTTCACTCACAAAAAAGACAGAGAGAGAGAAAGAGAACTTGTCTGGGATTCTACCCTAGCCTTTACTGCCCAGCTAAGATTGTTAATGGGTAGGTTTGGTGTTCCAGAAGTGTTTCTGAATGAGTACATGATTCAATAGATATTGGTGGATTGATTTAATTATTATTTTTAATCGGTTTCGACAGGATTATATACCTGTCCATAAATAGTTTTAAATGATAAGCATATTGAAGGACTGACTGGCAAAGAGAAAGCAATCTTTCTGGAGGTCCAAAAACTAAGAAACTCAGAATGTGACCTGCTGTACAAGCTACTGCTTTGTGTCTATGAATGTTTGACTGTTATGGGGCCTTTCTTTTATTCTTGAGAGTTCTTTTGCTAAAGGAGCAGCAAAATATTTATGCAGATACATTTAAATTTGTATTTTTTTCTTCCTAGTTTATTTATAATCTCATTGTATTATAAATAGGGCTTAAAAATTGTCTCTTGGGAGTAGATGCTTTTTCTTATATAGTCCCCCTTGTGTTGCACAACGTGGTTGTAGTCCTTTGGCCTAAGAATCAGAAGTGATTTTCTCTACCATAACCACTAATGAAATTGAAGAAAGAGGGTAATTTGCATAGGTAATTGGAGAAAGAGATGAGTTTGCATCGCTTTTCCTCATTATTGTGCCTGAACTTCACATGGAATTTTTTTATATGGGTATAAAGGAACAGAACACTACTTACTGCATTCTGGGTCAGAGATATCTTGTTGAGGAAAAGCAGTCCATTAGTTTTGGTGGGTCTCTTATGCAAACAGTTTTTTGCAGAATCTAATTTGCTATTAAGCTGCCTTCGTGGTTCAGTGGGAGCTGGCATCCTGAATCTGGGATGCTGGTGAGAGATGACAGAGTTCTCTCAGGATACCTTTACAGCCGAATATGAGATCTTTCATTACAAAGGGAACTGGCTTTTCAGGAACAGGAGGAGAAGAGCTACAAAAAGGACTTCTGTGCTGAGTAACCACATGACTGGATGATACAAAAGGCAGTGTTGCAGTTGGAGAAAAGAGCGCAGAAATGGCATGTCATTTCATGGCCTGAAGGTAAAATGAGGCTCTGTCATAGAAGACATGTTGTATTTCCCCTACAGGCTGGGGTATCACTGGCCAATGGGACTCCGCCTGGTGACTGCAAGCCAAAACTGGGTGTGCTGCAAAGAAAGTAGTAAGAAATAGAAAAGAATATTTTTCCAGTAAGTGATTTAGTAGAAAGGTAGGTGGAGAAAATAAATCAAAAGACCATTGTTCTAAGAACTGTAAGAAAATAGGCTTTACATTTAGTGTACTCTGGATTTGCTGTGTCTGTTTGCTGAAGTAGTACTGTGTTTGAGAAATAAATGTCCGTTTATAACAATTAGTTATGTTTGATACTCTAGCTTAGTGTTGTAGCATGGGAGAATTGCCTATTTAAGTGCCCAGAGCAGGTGGGGGGTTTTCCCTTTGGATTTCCTCTGTGTATTCAAGCTAGTTTTGTTCTGTAATTTTATTAAGGGCACTGAGGTTTTGAATCAGTCCTTTGTTCTAGCCAACAGCATGTGACAGAGGAGTTAGAAAGACACAGCCTGATCTGGAAGGAGTCATTCTTAGTTCTGAAGAGACACTAATACAACTATCTCCAGAAGACATGAGCACCTCAGTCTCTAAATCAGCCCAAGGGAGTTCCAGATGCTCAGGTTGAAACTAAAGACTAAAGGATTCAAATGAATTTTCTTGTCTGAAAAGATTTGCCTTCTGTGTGCCAGGGCAGACTATAGAATCGATTCAGAACTGTAGGGATACTTCTCTCTCTCCCATTTTTGTCTCTGCTCAGTAGCTAGAACAGTAGGTGACACATCATTCAGAGCTAGCAGCACTGATGCTAATAGTGGCATCTCATTTTAGAGGAAAGGAATGCTTTGTTGACTGTAGCTTTTTGCTTTATGATTTGGGCATGTTACATGCAACAAAATGTATGTAGTGATGTCAGCTATGAAGGTATTACAAGAGCTTTACCTAGGTTTGTGACAGCTGCCAGAATTTGTCTGTCATCAGACTCATACCCACATTTTACCTTTCTTAAGAATAGTTCAGTTTGCTCTTTTAGAGATCTTTACATACCTTTGTAATACCGTGTTGATGCTTTTCAGCTAGTAATTTTGGAAAATTGAAAACTGTGGCCCTTTCCCTCTTCATGCTCCTATACATTCAGCAGCTCTTCGTTCTATACAAATGAAGAATATTATGGAAAAAAAAAGTTTTTGCAGGGTTTTTAATTTTGGTCTTTAAAAAGATGAATCTGATTTTTCAGTTGATTCTTGGGGCTGCTTGGGCACCTGTACGTCAAATTACTGCTACTAAAATAGCTTTTATTGAAGATAAGTCCTTTGTTGTGTTCTGCAACAGTGTTAGTAATACATAGCCTCACTGGAAAAAAAGCCTGCCAGTATGAGTTTGGTAAGCATTAGTATCTTCTTTCTGCTTTTCCAGTTGACCACCAATATTGTATTTCTGGCAATGGAAGCTTTTCTTCTTCTAATGAGCACAATTGTTGCCGTCTTTCCAGGATTTCCTCCTAGTGAGATTAATGCCACTGAATTGTCCAAGAATGACAGGGCACTGCAGCCCTAGTCTGCCGTTGCAGAATAGCAAACATCATTCATTAAGAAAGAAAAAAGCCCTTTACCTTTTCCAAAGGTCCTTCCTATTGACACACAAACTGAAACTCTCCAGAGAGGACAGAGAAAATGTCTAGTTTTTACCATTTAGACCTCATGTTTGTTTTTATTTCCTGCATAGATGTTGTTTAACTCCCAGGTTAGAATACATTAGGGCTGTTAAGGCTTATTGTCTCTATTGTTAGCAGCAGTTAACAATCCACTAGAAAGACTAAGCAATCAAGTTTTACAGAATGGAACAGTTCATCTATGGTAGCTCCGAATTACTAATTTATTTTGCAAAAACTAGGTTTCTCTATTAGTTTGGTAACTAATTGGCAACTATTTCTGATCAGCATCCAAAATACATCTTAAAAAATTTATTCCTACCTACTGCTGACAAGATTTTGAATGCTTTAGTTGGCCTTCCACTTTCCCCTCATTCCATACACTTCTGTAACGATATTGAACTTGGCATTAATGTTGTTAGTGGGAAGAATCTTTGAATCTGTAGAAACATTTTCCTTTTTTGTTTGTCCATGAAAACATCTTTCTGGATAGGTATTGGCTGGGAAAATGAAAATAATTGAGGCACTAATCTCACGTTCTCTTAAACTTTTTGTAAGGACAAAACCAGACTCAGAAGTAATTCTGAATTCTTACTAAATGTAGTGTCAGAGTTTCTCTTGAGTGAAACTACTAATCTGCCTGTGTTTTCATTTGTTTTCCAAGATGCACATCTCCATCTGTGACTGCTTTACATACTTGAAACATGAAGTTTGCTTTGTCTGGTTTGTACTAGCAGTGCAAGAGGCTTTAGGAAGACTTGTATTTTTGAGTTTGTTACCAGCGAGTTAAGGAGCCATCTGTTCCAACATGGATGACCTAACGTGTGAAAAGGCAATACGAGCTAGCTGGGAAGGAGCATCGGGCTCACTCAACCAGAGCTGAAGCATCGCTGGTGGCATCCTTGCAGAATGCACCCGTAGCTACCATGTAAGCTCTACTTACACTTTTATTACATGCAGTGCTCTTGCTGAAACTTTGCAGTGACGATGCTTCTGGAAGATCAGATCTTCAGTCTTTATTCTTCGTAGGAACTCTGCCATCCTGTAGGTAGATGCTGGGGTACTGCTTGAAATCAGACACAGTATAAATGTACATGTAGAAGAGCACTTGAAGGAAAAAGATGTGCATGTGTGTTTTTGTTATGGTGATGTGCCTGATTATATGTTCACTTCTTAACTGCTGCTCCCTTTTATAGGATCACAAACTCCATTCTTAATGAACCATGGCTTCAGATAAGCTATCAATACTCCTAGGGCAGGAAAGTCTCCAGCTTCCAGGGTTTTGTGGTGCATCCATAATGTGAATACACATATAGGCAGTACACATCAAAGAAAAACAAGGGCAGGCAAATAACACATCTTTTTAATAAATAGGTTTTTCTGAAAATGCAAAAACTGGATTTTCTACTTTGTGGGAAGTTTCATGTCTTTAAAGTCTCTCTTGTCTGAAAGTGAACATTAAAATGAAGAATTTGGGGGGAAAAACGTTTGTGAAATGCCTTCCCAAAAGTGTCATCATGGAGAAACTAGTTTAATTTTAACAAAAATATTAACGAAATTTTAAATTTGACTGGATTTTGAGTAACTGTTTTGAAAACAGAACAGTTTGTGGTGGAATCTGCATGTTTTTCCAAAATTGGGTACTACTGTGTAAAGATGACATTTCAGCAAACAGGCATTTTCGGGGGGTGGCAGGGCGGATTCCAAACAAACCCTTAGTTGGGAGTTTTTGAAAAGCCCTAGTTTTATCCAAGATACATTGTGTCTTGTAATTTCTTCCTGGGCTCCACTAAGGGCTTATTGCAAAATGTCAGCATGGTACATGAGGAGGTCTGAAATCCCCAGAGCAGCCAGTGGCGAGAACCACATAAATCACACAGTTCCTAGGCTGGAGAGGAGGAGAAGTGGCACCACTGGAATTACAAATAATCTTAGCTAGGTTAAGTAAATGACATCCTAGTTTCTTCCTGTCAATATAACAGAGCAGTCAGAGACAAAAAGAAAGGTTACTTACAGGAACTGGCCAGCAAGGTAGAATTTTCTGAAGATTTGCATTAATTTCTTGCTATGTTTAAGACTTCCAAATTGGGCTTTTTTTAAGAGACACCTTTAATCTTTTTAAGCTCCTTGAGTCTATGTGATAATTTATTTTTTAACACAAGTAGTTAGCCTTTAACCTTTGAGAGAAGTCAGATGGATTTGGTGAGCTGATTTAGAACTGATGCTTTTGGATGCCTCATTTGCTACACAGAATTGTAGGCAGAGGGTTTTTTTAATTCTCCCAAACTCTACCTGCATATGTTCTAATGTCTACTCTTATCTGCTTGAATGATCCTCTCTAGTGCTGCTTTATGCAAACCACAGCACAGCCAAACTCTTCTCTGAGATTGAAGGGGTGACAGTACATATTTTCAAGGCACAGTAAATGAGAAATGTGCAATTTGAGCAAAGCATTCACACATTTGAATGAAAGGCTGAAACTGTTGAAACTGGAGCTGCTGACAGGAAATTGATGTACCAGTTGCTATTTACCTAGCAGAAATTAGTTCTCTGCGAGCAGTTTTATTAAACTGGATGGAAAAAGCAAGTATTCCCTCAAGAGGGTTAAAAAAATATGTTCCCTTCGAAGTTAAGAGTTAAACGTGCTTCTTCCCTGTGTCGTTGTCATTTTCTCATCATGTCCCTTGTTGTTTTTTTTTTCTGAAGAATACCACTATAAAATAGACTAATAAGCTTTCCTAGTTGGCATTTAACCCCATCTAAGCCTTCCTTTGAACTTTGGGACCAGCTGGTCAGTGACAGGAGCTCCACAAGAGGAGTTTCTTTAGTCAGAATGTTCTCCTATGGGGACAGGCAAATGCACCAGGGCTCCACTTTTCATTTGCTGAGCACACAGGCCAGATACCCTGCAGCAGAGCATAAAGTTATGTCTGAATAAAAAGGTTATTTTCTATTCCGAAATGTAACTTTTTCCTAAATCAGACAAGTTCCTAGGGAGTCTCACTGTCATGAAGAGGTTCAGGTGGTGGTTTCACACTCAAATGCTTCAGGGCTGCTTGATCTGTCAAGACTTTTCCCTACTGTGGGCATGTAAATGAATATTATTAATATAGCACTGCAGTGTGCAAGATGCACCACACTTGTTAACTTTGCCATGTTAATCTGTGTCTCAAAGCATTTGAAGCCTATTTCTAGAAGAGAGATTATCTGCATATGTCAGATTTTTGGAACTAGGTGGGATGAAAGAAGTTCTTAAATTTGAGGCTGGGATAAGTTTTTTAGGGGAGAGTAGCACAGACCTGATGTATAGTCCAAAGTAATGGCAGCCACTCCCGTCCTATTAAGCAGTCAAGGGCTTTTGCTCAATGGGTATCCAAAGGTCACAGTTTTTCCTAATTGTGCCTAGGCTGTCATACACATGTGAGCGCAGATACATGATACTTAAATGAAAAAAAGTGCCTTATGTTGCTCTGAAAGACCAGCGTGGATCTGTGTTATTTAAGGCCAAGATGGCTGTTACCTGGGAGATGTTCCAGAGTGTGGTGTTTTTGAAGAGTGAGGGCTTTTCAGGAGTTCATTAAACCACCTTTATCTTACCTGTCTACTTTCCTAGTAAAATGTAAAGCAGATGGATTGTGGGTTTTGTCTGGCTATAGTAAATCTATCTGGGAACAAACCCTGGAACTAATCACTTGTATTTTTCAAGTCTGTGTGCCTAAAATTAAACACCTGCATCCACATCAGTCACTTCAGGACCCGGCAGGAAAAAATGAGTCTTACTTCTCAGAGTAGTGATGGGACTTGCAAATACCAAGGTAACAATTGATGGCAGATGAAAGCACTCAGTACTCACAAAATTCAGAATTCTAGGCAAACTTTCCACAACTATGTTTGAATGTTTGGGCTACTGTGTTTCTTTGTAATAAAAATTTTCTTCCTCTTTTTAATTTTTTCTGCCACTTATTTTAGGGATTTTTACTTCCTTTCAGTCTCTGTTTCAGTTGTCACGAATCTAGCTTATTGTTAGTAAATCACAGGAGAATAATAGAAATATGGCTGGAGGGGTTATTGAGAGATTGCCTAGCCCATCAGTGCCTCATAGTGAGGAGCACCAATACTGAAGTCGAGACATGCAACAGAGCACAAAGTAAAAGGTTGTACCCACCTCTCTAGCTTGGGCTGTGTACTGATGGCTGTATTGTCAGAGGAAGGCAATGCTACCAGGAGATAACAAAAGGATGCAGTCGGGGGGGGGGGGGGGGGGGGAAGGCAGAGTATCTCTTCCATACTGAGGAGGCCTCAGCAGCAACTCTAACATTTATTTTTTTTCCTCATCGTCCTACCTCAGTTTTAAGGCACTCCTGTGAGGAGGTAGCTGCAGGGCTTCAGGAAGACACAGAGAGGCAGGATCTGCAGGTTGGACATGAGGCTGAGGATGCATGAATTCAGAGAGAAGGTAGAAATAATGAAGGCAGGCAGAGCATGTGGTAAGGGGTGATGAGGCAGGCAGAGCAAACTGGCAACGAGCTGATGGCGGTGGCACTGGAGCTTTTCCCAGGAAACACCAGAGATGGCTGGATTTTTTTTTTTTCCTCTGCTCCATAATGGGATCAACTTTATCTAAGTATTCTTGAAAGACATTTGCCTATGGAAAGAACATAGTAGTGTAAGCATTTAAGAACAGTGTAGGCAACCTATTCCTTATTTTACTATTTTTAGTATTCATACAGTTTTCTCAGATATGCCTGTCTGTCCACAACCTCTCTCCTGTTACTGCCATTGCCTTCTAAAAGAAGCGTTTTATTTCTCTAATGGTAGTCAGAGCACAGCATGCTCTTACTTTGTTTGCAGTGTTTCACTATCTCACTCAACCCATTCTTGTCTTTGACATGTATGGGCATGATTTTAATGGGCTGAGTCGTCTCTGGCATTGTGACAAATGAACCTATGAACCACATTTTTTCAAACCATTAGAGTTTCTAAAGCTGGATTACAGGTTTCCAAGAACATCTAGAATCTTAGAAAAAGTCTGAATTTTATTAATTCAAAGTAATAAACAGCTGAAGAGTATTTTTTTAAAATATATTTACCATAAAGTGTCACTAAATAGGTATGTGCAAAACTCATGGTTATGAAAATTTTCAGTGTTGCTTGAAACCTTATGAAATTAAAACATAAATTTAAGTCACCACTACTACAGTTAAGGTAGCAATTGAGAGTGCTGGTTACTTGCTGTTGTAACCTGTTGGCCAACAAAAGTGGCAGGCACTGCCATAAATGTTTTCATGGTTAATAGCGTGCTGGTCAGGTAGCTGAGTTCCACATGCTCAACTGCACTGCTGTGCAATGGGTCAAAGCTGGTGGTGTGAACAAGTAAGTCTAAGCTTGTTTCTGAACAGATGTAGTAGTGCCCTGTCTGTTTCCTAAATGGCATTTTTAATACCCATGCAGACCAATTACTTCAAAAGCACTTCATTCCATCCCTTCAAATAATGGTAAACATGCTCTTGTTAAACAGCAAAACACGGTCAAAGCAAATGTGGCAAACCCTATTTCAGAAAACAGCTGTGAACTCCATCATGTTGCTGCTGTTATTGTTTGGGAAGCGCTGCGCTCTCAGTTCCGTCACTGGAAATGGAAACAGGTATTTTTCAAAAATGCAGCGTAGATTGCCAGAAAAATGCGAAGATGTGCATTTTAGGAAAAACTTAGTATATGTGGTTTTCAGCTACCTGCAAGTGAAACTGAGGATAAGGCCAATTAGACTAGAGGTGATAAAAGGCACTGCAGGCTTGCTTTCATTCGTTCCAGGACACAAAGAGCATGAAACTAAGAACAACTTTTAGTGCATGGCAACAGAACAAAGGCATCTAGAGAGCACTGAGCAGTCACCCTCCCTAAGAGTTTCCTCTACTTTTTAAAGGAGCCCAGACACCCAGCCCAAAGAAATTCTGCTTAGAGGTAGCATCATCACCTGCTGAATTTCTCCTGGCTACTGTTGTGGACAACCAACTTGACTGGGTCCATGGGCAAGGCAGGGATGTATGAAAATAGAAAAAAATGCAGCAGCTTTTGAACAGCAGCTACAACCTGACAGACTCCAGGCAGATATGCCTTAGGTGAAAATCAACAAATAATAGAAAACAGAGTTGTGCCATCAGTGAGGAGTTGTCAATTCATATCTCTGGACTGTGGGAGAACACATTGGATACAGTCTGGTACCCCAGGATGCTGAGCCCTCTAGGGTTGACAGACCTGAGGTTAGTGTAAGAGTAAGACACTAAGGAGAGGAAGTGGATGATGGAGATACGTATGTCTATCGTACAAGGTTTGAAAGCAAAATGTTGTGCTTCAAAGAGTGCAAGAAAAGGTCTCAGGACAGACAGCTGTTGACAAACTCCCAAGGACCAGGCAACAGTGTTGGGTAGGAAACACTCAGCCACTCACAGGATTCTCTGAAAAGTGAAGAGGGAGTTGTCTCCTAGAGGAGACAACATGGGGTAAACTATTCAGTATGCTTACTAACACCATGACTCGGAGCATGGAGACTCTTTAGGGAAGGGTGGTTATAGGATCCAGATGCAGAGCTGCTACCTTTGATGTATTAGTTCTGTTCCTTGTTTTGATGGAAGTACTTTGTGAAGCTCAATTGTGTTTTTTTTTTATTCGTTTCCCCATCAATAGTCCAAAGACTAATAGTATTCTATGTTTTAGTGAAACTTGCAGGTAGTAATTAACTACATTGCTTAGCTATCTGTAGATTGTCTGTGATCTAAAAGCCTTGTCCTACAAAACCTGAGAAACTTTCTTTCATGGGAACAAGCTTCTCGTCCCACCGTCATATGAAAAAATTATGAAGAAGGGTCTTGTTTGCTAAATATCATTTTTCTAAAAGTTGTCAGCCAGGTGAGACTGTGGAGAAAGAGAATTTGACCAACCTTTTAAAAAGTGTTTGAGGCAGTGATATAAATTAGATGTGGGAAATTACTAATTCTCATCTAAATCAAAAAAATTTCCTAGTATTGCCAGGAGTATTAAAGCCAGAGACAGATCACATGTGATACTCCTCCATCCAATCAAAAGCAGATAAAAAAATGTTCAAGTACAGTTTTCATAAATAACAACATTGGAAGATTAGATTTTCTTCAGTTTTATTCTTTTGGGCTGTAGAAGATACATGCATATCTATGTCAACTGTGTGTCTGAATTGGCAGACAACACATTAGAGGGTGGTTTCCTTGCCAACTGGTGCTTAAATGTAATGTTTCCTACAAAAAAAACAATAGTGTGTATGTGTGTTTAAAAAACAAACAAACAAACAAACCCTCCCAAAAAATGTTTGTACTAAATGATTGGAACCTCCCTTAGTATTCTTAAATCTTTAAAAACAAATCTGAAATAAAGGGCACTGTTCTTCCCTGCAGCAATCGCTCTTGGACCGTTCCTCCAATGTATCTCTTTGATGACTTTGCAAGACTGAAGTGGCAAAAGGTTGACTTGTGGATCAAGCATGAACTCAAGATCAGGCTACTGAGGTTTTTATTCTTTGTTTATGGAGTTATGATACTGTACAAATCACTTGGTAGTGCTGACGTCTTCCTGCCTATGGATGACCTCTTCTCCTCTCACCCCAATTAGCGAGGAAGGGGGAGCATAAGAATAAATACATCCATGTTGTAAAAGTACTTCTCGAAAGCATTCAGTCGACAGGTGCTGTAGCAACACATTGGAATAAGGGGGAGGACGGTTTCAGTTGTTTACAGTTTTGATGGCTAGTGCTTGCTTGGTTTTCTGTCTGCATTGGTCTGGTCATAGAAGAAAGCCAAGCAAATTGTGTGCACTAACTCAGAGTGGTTGGTTGATGGCTGCTGTTTGAGATCAGGATTCTTTCCTTTTTCCTGTATTTCTGCCATCTAGTCCAGCTCCCTGTTCCGAAACCGACAAAACAAATACAGGTACCTCAGGTTGCTCAGCTTCCTTATCATTTAGCATTTTCACCAAGCTGAAGCACAAATAACAATTTTACTCCCATGAGTAAATAAATGCTAAGTCAGTGTCTGGTGATTCCTCTGAAACCTCAAGATGTCTCTTAGCATGACTGATGGATTTGATTAAATGGCACCCGTAAGACTGTTGTTGCAGAAGAATGATTAATCCTAAATTATCTGAAAGACTCTGACTCAGGATATAAACAATGCAAAAGCGATTGAGTAGGCCCTGAATCACGAACTGTGACATGATATATCCTGGAGTTCAATAAGCTAATGGTGCTATTAATGACTAAGCTAAAGCAAGGAGAGGTTTTGTTTGCTTCTGATTTCAAGTCTTCCACCCTCAGTCTCTGCAGGTGGCTAAACATACAAAAGTACTTATGAAACGGGAGGTGGGGGAGAGCAGGGAGGGAAATACAGAAGAGAAGAAAGTCAGAGCAGGAAAGTAAAGGGATTTATGTTTTTGTTTACATCCGGAAATTTTCCTGGTATCCCTAGGGTAATGGCATTCACGGGGGTGGGGGGGAGGAAGGCCCCCAAGCTCTTGTGGGGGAGGGGAATAAAGAACAGGGGCAGACAAGGAAACAGAAATCAGAATATAAAAGACAGCCAAGGGAAAGAGGGCAATTTTTTTAGACAGAAAAGGGACTTAAAAAAAAAATAAATCAAGAGATGCAGGGGGAGAAGGCAAGAAGAGATACCCAAATGGTTGTCAGAATTCTTTATTGTCTCTCCCAGAAATACTCTTAGCAGTACTGGCAGTAGTGCACAGAGGTTCCTATAAGAGAAAAAGAAGCCAGTCAGTAAGTTGTTTACAAATTGTTCTCCTGAATAATATATAGGAAAAACCTTACCTGAAATTTTCACGTTTATTGGCACAAAAGACTTTATTGATCAAAAGTAGGCAATTTTCCCTCCCTTTTAGTATATGATGATGACAGGAGAAGCTGAATAGCTTGCTCCCTTGGGAAAACCATATTATTTCATAATAAATAAACTGAAATTTTGGTGACAGACCTGACAGAAGGTTTTTATCTTATTTTCATCACATCTGAAAGAGAGGGGAAGAAGCAGGGTTAAGTCTCTCTTATTGTTTTTCTTAAATTAAATGAAAAGAGTGGGGAGGCAGGGGGGAGAAGAGCCCACTACTGAGCAACTAAGTTATCCTTCCAGTCATTTCTATGGCAAATTAAAGTGCTTCTCAAGGATAAGTAACCTACTGAAGCCTTATGCAGTGGTCATGTGGAATTGCTGCCAGAACCAGAGAGAAGTGAGAAGAAAGGATTGAATATTAATGGAAAATGTCATTAGGTGTTTCAATCTAACACGCAGGGTTTTCTTCCTGATGCGTAAATAGTAATTTTGTGGAACACACAGAAGTGACAAGTGGTTCATCTTTCCTTAACTTGGTGTCCTTTAAATCATGACAAAACTTAATACTAAGGGGAGAAGAATGCTCACTCAGCTCTTAATGAAAAATGTTAGTAGCTAGGTCCTTCTGTTTGCCTTCAAGTTGCCTGTGAACATGTAAAAATGTTGGCTATGCATGAAGTATGAGGAGATATTCATAATGCGGAACTGTCTCTTTTTATTAGTTTTTAAATAAAGGTAAAACTACCCCGTATGACCACGTGGAGACAAAATGAACAGTGAGAGAGAGAATCTTTTTTAGTTCTTCCTCACATTAGATTCACCTGATTAGAAGCTGACCAGGTATCAAAACCACAAAGCACTCTCTAAAATTAAAACTCTTAATGGCTTCATTAATACTGAACTGACATCAAGCTTCAGGCACAGGGCTTTAGTGTACCTTGGCATCTAAAGAGGGGCTGTCTGGGGAGCAGAGAAGCAGGGAGAGCTTGCTTAATAACTGCAGCTGCTGCTGGTATACTTAGTCTCACAATAAAGCAGGATATTACTGTCTTTACTCATTGGGAGTATCCTTAGTGGTGGAAAGCAGGGCTTTACTTTCCACATCCTTTTTAGACCTGCTGCTTGTAAGTGATAGCAGTAGCTGAAGCTCACTGACTGCTGTCGGCATGAGTTGTCCGATTGCCACCGGGTTTGTTTGCATAATCGGTGCTGGAAGCCTCATCTTCAATAGAGCAGTCACTCCTGCAGTGAGTGGTGATTGTTTGCTTTTTTTGGCTAAGCTGTACAAAACTGTGAGTCTTTTTTAATCTATATGTATATGCAGTGGGGTGGGCCTTAATCCAAACTGGATCTTGAGTAACTATAACAAAAGCCAAATAAAGTCTGAGTGCTGATAGTCTTATTGGTTACTGATCAGAATCACCAACCTGCAGTAGTGCTACTCTGGGCATTTCTGCAGAGGAAGATCAAAAGGAAGTTGAGAATTGGAAGTAGATCAGACTAAACTATAGGAACTAAAAAAATGCTGCTTTCAAAAGTTCAGAGTGTGTCTTAAGAAATGTTATTTTTAATTACCATGTCAATGTTGTGATAGCCACTGGAAAATTGAATTAGTACACAGGATATTTGGAAATCTCCATGGTTTTCAGAGAAAAGATACAAAATAAAGGAACTCCACTGGGATGAAGCTGTGCTGGGTCAGCCAATATCTAGCAGGCTTGAGAGCCAACCATATCATCTGCCCTGTGGTTTTCCTTTCAAGTGTTTTCAAGTTGGGCGTCCAGTAATTGATCTGGGGTGCCAGCTGGATCAAGGCAGAGTGTGTCAACATGCTTCAGCACACACACACACATACACGGTAACAGAGTTTGGAAAACAAAAAAAGGCACAGAATTAGACTGAAATTTGAACTGGCTAATGTCCAAATCTGGTTTCGTTTTCTTAGCATGAGATGCACTGACTGGACAATGAGCTCACTGCAAGCATTCACTATCAGCATAGCTCCCTATGAATACTGTGTTGCATTTATTAGTAGCTAAGTATAAAGTCCTCTGGGGTTAGATGTGTTGCGGGCACATCTTTCTGTTCTCTGGTAAACAGTGCTCTTTTAGGACGGTACCCTCATGCTGACAAAGTGCCCTCATACACTATAAGCAGTTTTAATTATGTCTTCCTGTATTTAATTGTCTGCTTTGCTACCACTGACAAGTAAGCAGGTTTATATATATAGTTGCCATTTGATTGAGTACTCTGGATGTGGTGTCTGTGTTTGTGTGTGTGTATTTACAGCAGCTACGTATGTAGAGGCCTCCCAGATCTCCGTGCCTAGCAACAGAGATTTTTGGAAACTGAGCTTATATTCATGGTAGGGATGACCAAGTTAGGGACTATGTTAAATATGTTGGATGTATAAAAGCCATCAGATAAGATAGACTTTGAAGCTGTCAAAGTCATCTTAAAGTTGAGTTCTTATCTTTGAGAGGTCGTGGCAATCTGGGGAGGTTTCTGTTGACTGGAAAGAAGGAAATGGTGCACCCACTTTCAAAAAAGACATCTGGCAAACTACAGGTTGGACAGCCTTATGTCCCCTAAGCCCTGAAAGTTATGGGGCAAGTTCTCATAGACACTATTTCCAGGCATGCAGTGGATGAGAAGGGGATTGGGAACAGCCAATCAGATATTAACAGGCAAACTGTAGGTGGTCAACCTGAATGCCTTGTGTATTGAAATGACTGGCTCTGTGAATGAGGAGAGAGCAGTGGATTTATTTTAGCAAGGCTTTCAACAATGTCTTGTCTGTTATCCTCATAGACAACTTGAGGAGATACACACTAAAATGGATAGAATTACAAAATAGGCAAAAACTGGCTGAACTATCAAGGTCAAAAGGCCACTGGTTAGTACTTTGGCTTCAGACTCATTATAAGTGGTGTTCCTCATAAGTCACTTCTGGGGCTGGCACTAGTTAACATCTGCAGCAACCACCTGATCAACAGAACAAAGTGGATGCTCAGGATGACACCAGCTTGGAGGGAGCTAATGACATGCTGGAAGGTCACAGTCCTTCAGAAGGACCCCAACGTAGGTCCCTTCCTGTCATTCAGAAGGCCCCTGGCAAGCTGGACGGATGGCCTGCGGGGAACCTCAGGAAGCTCAAGGCACAGGCTGGGGCTGCTGAGAAGGGGCTGGGTCCCAGTGGGTAAGACGGAGAGCACGAGTCAGGAGCGTACCCTTGCAGTGCCAAAGGCCGACCGCATCCTGAGCGAGAATGTAGCTGCCAAGCACAGGGAAGGATTATTGTCCTCTGCTCAGCAGCTTGGGACGCTGCATCTGGAATAGCATGTGTCCAGTTTTGGGACCCTCTGGAACAAGAGCAGTATTGACAGCCTGGAGAAAGTCCAGAGCAGGGCCACAGACATGGTTCAGCGTGGAAAAGAGCAGACTGAGAGGGTGGAATTGTTCTCTTCAAATACCCCTCAGAGGCCATAGAGAAGATAGAGCAGACTCTCCTCAGAGGTGTATCCAGCAAAAGGAGAGGAGCCAACAAGTTAGAGCAAGGGCAGAACCGTCTGGGTAAGAGGAAAGAAATGTTTCCCAAAGAGGGTGGTTAAGCCCTGGGTCAGGCTGTGCCCACAGAGGCTGCAGAAAATCCATCACTGGAGACCCTCACGGGAAGAGGGCCTGTGCCACTCGATGGAGCTTTCAAGGTAGCCCTGCTTTGGGCAGGAGGTTAAGCAGAGCCTTTCAGAGGTGCCTACCAATCTGTGTTCCTCTCTGAGTCTGTGTTGGGTTGGTTGGTTTGCTTTGAACAGGGTGAGCAAATATGGGTTTTTTGACAGGGGAACCGCAGAACATTTGTACTCTCCAGCACACATTCTCTGAATGAACATGCGTATGACAGACACACATGACAATGAGTAGGCCTGTAAGTTAGCCAGAAGGTAAATATCTGTTGTGTCCAAGTATCTGGACATCTATCTTTGTCTCTTGGTATTTTGTAAAGGAATTTCCTTTCCTTTTCAAGATCATCCTCCTCCTTCCAGGGCTTCAGAAGCTATTCACGGCAGGGGCTATTTATACTCAGGACCATGCAAGAAGCAAAGATGCGGGTAAGGGAAAATCTATTTGCTCATCAAAATTTCTCACCTTGGAGATGAGAAGTTTAGGCGATTACACATGCAGGTGCATATGCATACACACAGAGATTATTTTACTTTGCCCTTAATGTTTACTGCTGTTGTAAGTTGTGCCTACGTGTACTTCTCAGGCTTGTTTATTTGATAAAGTTATTTGTAGAGTGGTCCTATTTTCAAGCTTTTGTTAACTTTAAAACCTTTTCAGTGAAGTGTAGTTAGATGCAGTGATGTTGCAATATTTTTTATCCTTTTAATTGCTTGGGTATGAGTCTTTCCAACCCTTTCATCATACTGACTCCCATTTCCCTGATTTGTTGTTGAAAACTTTGCTAAAAGCACTGTTTATTTCTATAACCCATAACGGAGTTTGCCATTTCTCTTGTGGTTTAGTGAGAAGAAAAAAAAAAAATAAAGGAGGTTATATAAACATAGCTCTATTTAAAAAAGAAAAGCAAATGCACCAGCATGTTGTAATGAGAGCTATTAAAATAATTAGTCCCTATCCTAGGATGATTGCAAAAGAAAATAAGTAATGAAAGTGAAACATCTAACAACTGGATTTTAAAATGAACAACCAGCATGAAAATGGAATGAGTCAAAAGTTTAAACCAGAATGTGACTGAGTTGCAGGGTAGTGTAGGAGGAAATGTAATTGCGCTTATTCCATGGCAGTTTACTTGAACTCAATGTCTCTGAAAAGTGTCTGAGACGTGTGCATAAAGCTTGTGCTTTCCAAAATGTATTATCACATTTGATTTCAGGACAGTCAGTGGGTCAAACTTTGCCTAAGGCAATCACAGCAGGTTCAACAATCAAGTCCTTAGGGGAATTGGATGACAGGTCTGCATTCCTGCTTTGGTTTGATCTCACTCCTTTTATTATTGCCTGCTGGATGGGTCTGAGTTCACTCATGCTCACGTGTTCAGGCATATAGTGTCCAGTGCTGCCCCACACTGAGAGAAGAAAGATGAGTGGCTCACCCCCAGTGCTAGCAGTTCCTTCAGCCTCGTGGGTCTTACCAACCACCGTCTCACCCTGGTGTTTCCAGTAAGGCTTTTTAAATTCTGTGTATCTCCTTGTATAACTGTCATATTCTTGCCTTAAAACAGTATCAAACAAGAGAGATATTGTTCTGTTGGCTGATGACTCAGTATTACAGATATCAGAGATGTCACTTTCTGGTAGTGTGTTGTCTGATAACTGTCATAGGCTTCAATATGAATATCGTAATGAAAAAGCTCTGATATTCGTTTACATGTGCTGAGAAAACATTCCTGGTAATGCCATGTGAAACTTCAAAGCATGTACTAATCAGATGGATATTTTGTCCTTTGAAACATTAGCTATTTAAATACAAATATTATTACTATTTATAATGCTTTATAGAACAATTACTTCGAAATGACCATAACACTTTTATTCCATCTGACGCTGCAGAAGCCTCCGTTCAGAGGTCACCTTTGCACTGTCAACCTGTAGAAGGCATTGAGATGTGCTTGGGCTGTAATCAATGGGTCAAAGCAAGCTAGACCAATCCATGGCCCAAGATATCCGTTTGTAACCACATCTCCCCAAACAACTATATTTGTGCACAGTATTATGTTCAGTATATAGCAGCAGAGTTAAAACAGACAATTTAGAGAACTCTCTCAATGTGTATATTTCCCAGTAAAGATTTTATGAAAAAGTGTAGGATCAGGCTAAATAGTATTTCAGGAATCACAAATGAAAATTCCTGAAGAGCTGGGACCCAAACCTAGAAGGAGATCTATATGGCCTCTTATTTAGCTCAGATTTTTAAAGGAAAAGAGTGCTTACGCTAATCTTGGGGAAGCCATGCTATTAAGAACAATGTTTTCTGGGAGTTAAAACAATCTAGCACCACCACACACAATAAATAATGGTTCTTAATTTTTTTTATTCCTGAAGATAGAAAGATAATATTCATGTAATAATACTTATAGCTGTGTAGACTTGTCCTGCTTCTTTGAGATCATCTTTGAAGTTTTAGAAGGCACTGATGAGTGTGCTTCAATAAATTTTTACTTGTCTTGTCTAGGGAAACAAACAAACTGTGGCAGGTTTAATCGGAACTAAACCTTGTCTGAGTCAAATGGAGGCTACAAAACTGAACATGCCGGACAAGTTACAGCAGAGTTAAGGCCTGTTCTTTCAGCTGTTCCAGGGTGTGGTGTTTGGGGAGGGGGAGAGTGTCTATATACATACTTACACGAACTGTATAAAGTATCCCTAGTGTGTAGGAGGCTGGCAGTCATCCTGTATCTTCTTGCCTATGTGACCTTGATCCCAGGGAGATTTGCTTCTTGGGATGCTCTGTTTAGCAAGGTATACAAGACACTAAAGGGACAGGCAATGAGAGCTCAGCAGTGGGCTGTTGTTGAGTTGGGTCACAAATAGTGGGCTGGGAATTAATCCAAAGATTTTCAAGTCTCACAAAAAGCAAATGCTCATTGGTCTTCAGTGCCTGTTGCCCACTTGCTTGTCAAAAAGCCAGAGAATCTTACTTGGATCATGGTTTGTAAGATAAAATAAGAAGCCCTATTTAATTTAAATTGACGTTTCTTTCAAAGTGCTGTACTTTCCCTATTATTTACATTCAGTCTAATCCTGTGGCAAAATCAGCTCTAGGGGAGGTAGCTACAACCACACTGACATTTACATTTTGTTTGTTTATACTGAATCTGAGGTTATGTCTGTGCATTTTACCAGTGGCTGGAGAAGATGAGAATAGCTTTAGGAAAGAGTCTGCACGTTGATGAAAGAGTGGGATATGTGCTTTTCATAACTGTATTCCTGACTCATTATTCACAGCACAAAGAATTCTCTTGTGGCTTTCCACTTCTTATGTGGTTGGTGTTCCACTCCCACCTTCCAAAAGTCTCAGCCGCTCAAACGCATAATTTGCCAAAGTATAGGCTGCGAAATTAAAGGTTATATTTCAGTTCCACAAATGAACCAAGTTACCTGGCAGTTTTAGAAGAATGTATGTGTGTGTAATGATTCAGAAATTAGACACAGAAAAACCTGCCTTAAAACAATTTAACAATAAAGTTCAGATTTAAACTCATTAACAATAGAGATTTCAGAAGCTGATATACTAATCTATGATTCCACTCGCTGTCCTGCAGTGCGTGTTTTACCGTATACAAGATCAACCAATGGTCTAAGGGGGCTGCCCAGCTAGTGTGGTAGAAGGGGGAAGTAAATATTATCAGGCCTGTTAAAACTTTGTGTTTATTGACCTTTATACCTTTTACACTTTTTCAGCAAATGTTTAATTTGTGAGTAGCCAGGGAGTGCTAAACAAAAACATTGTATTTAAGATTATTTTTTCATGCAGTACTCTAGAGAATATTTATTATCCCTGTTACCTTGTAAGCAGGATACCTTGCAGTTTTGATTTTCACATTCCCACGAGTTAGGGAAATAACTTTTATCATTATTTTATGGCTGAAGAACTGAGGCACAGGGGTTCTGAAAGTTCAAGATGCTAAACTCAGTCATCTTCTAGGGTAGCTATCTTTCAGCCTTTTATGGGATAAAAGCCTTTCAGTATCTTTAAGTTATACTAGAAAAAATATGTAGGATCAAGAAAATAGCCCTGAGAACTCTTTATTGCTTGTATGAGAAGAGCTCTGTGTTACTCATTTTTCAGTAACTTATATACAGGGGATATGTGAAAGGAATGGGGCCCTACATCAGCATGCGACCCCAAATGAAGTTCGTGAATCTGCTCCAATGTCCTGATGACACAGCTGTGGTGCCCACAGCACCTCTGCGAAGTGCCTCCCAGAGCACCCTGCTGTGGTGAAGTGCTTGTTGCAAGCAGTGTGGTGGAGAGGGCAGTCCTGTCTCCCTCCACAGGGAAAGGCTGGATGTCTGGGAAGCTATTTTCTGTAACTGCAATAAAAAACAGAGCACACTGATCTGATGACCTGTAAGCAAGAGTTAACGTGGTCTGGTCCCATGGTAGTATGTGGGATTTGTGAATGTCTGGATGCCGTTAAGACATTTAGAATGGTAGCCTGGTGCAAAGCTGATAGTGCACTATTGATAAAATGTTGGAGGTTACTCATAGGTATTAAGATTGAATCTGATATGTCATTTTAATGGAACCTCTGTACTTTTTCTTTGATGTTTTAATAGTTTATCATAAAAGCATATATGAAATAATTGAGTAAATGCAACAGAAGTAGAAGAAAAGCTAACAAAATGGAGGAGCCTGGAGATCTGAGTCCAACCAGTAAATCAACAAGGCTACTTTGAAGGTCTCTTCAAAGTGCCATTTCCCTGATTCTGAAGTTAGTCCTGTTTTGCTGCAGAGGCATTGGGAGCATATCAGTGTGGAGCTTGATTAGTCTGGAAAAGGGCAAGTACTAGTGTTTAAGGCTATTTGCATGTCAAGACTCTTCAAGTGGCTTGTTAACTGGACTGCATTGGAAATAAAGTAGAAGTACATGGGATTAAAACCAAATAATCTGTAGCCTGCTATCTGCTGCTACCACCATTCTGCTTCCAATGTTATTCCAAACTGAAAATCATCATAGAATCATAGAATGGTTTGGGTTGGAAGGGACCTTAAAGATCATCTAGTTCCAACCCCCCTGCCATGGGCAGGGACACCTTCCACTAGACCAGGTTGCTCAAAGCCCCATCCAACCTTGAATACTTCCAGGGAGGGGGCAGCCACAGCTTCTCTGGGAAACCTGTTCCAGTGTCTCACCACCCTCACAGTAAAGAATTTCTTCCTAATACCTAATCTAAATCTACCTTCTGTCAGTTTGAAACTGGTACCCCTCATCCTACCACTGAACTCCCTAATCAAGAGTCCCTCCCCACCTTTTCTGTAGGCCCCCTTTAAGTACTGGAAGGCCGCTAAAAGGTCTCCCTGGAGCCTTCTCTTTTCCAGGCTGAACAATCCCAACTCTCTCAGTCTGTCCTCACAGGTGAGGTGCTGCAGCCCCAAATCATCTTCATGGCCCTCCTCTGGACCTGCTCAAGCAGGTCCATGTCTTTCTCGTGCTGGGGGCCCCAGACCTGAACTTCAGGTGGTGTCTTGCAAGAGTGGGGTAGAGGGGGAGAATCACCTCCTTTGACCTGCTGGCCACACTTCTCTTGATGCAGCCCAGGATGCGGTTGGCTTTCTGGGCTGCGAGCACACATTGCTGGCTCATATTCAGTCTTTTGTCCAGCAACACACCCAAGTCCTTCTGCACAGGGCTGCTCTCGATCCACTTATGGCTCAGCCTGTGTTTGTGCTTGGGATTGTCCCAACCCAGGTGCAGTTGGCCTTGTTGAACTTCATGAGATTTGCATGACCCACCTCTCCAGCCTGTCCAGGTCCCTCTGGATGGCCTCCCTTCCCCCCAGGGTGTCGTTCACACCACACATCTTGGTGCCATTGGCAAACTTGCTGAGGGTGCACTCAATCCCACTGTCTGTGTCGCTGACAAAGATGTTAAACAGCGCTGGTCCCAGTACTGACCCCTGAGGAATGCCACTCATCACTGGTCTCCACTCGGACATTGAGCTGTTGACTGTGACTCTTCAAGTGCGACCATCCAGTCAATTCCTTAACCACTAAGTGCTCCATCCATCAAATCCATGTCTCCAATTTAGAGACGAGGATGTCATGTGGGACAATGTCAAATGCTTTGCACAAGTCCAGGTAGATGATGTCAGTTATTTTCTCACTGTTGTGTTTTAGGTCTTCCCCTTGTTGGGACTGCGAACGTTCATTGCAGTAACTGTGAGAACACGGACTCCTCTCCCCAGGAGAGGCTACTGGAGCAAGGTGTTTCTGAGTAGGTCAGAAGCCAGGTCCAGATGCTAACAGGGGCATAACAAGGCAGTGGTGTCAGAATTGCTGTGCTGACGTACCTCCACAGTGAAGAGGAGAGAACAGATCCTGCCCAAGGACAGCCACCAGTTTCACATTAGACTGAAATGCTGTTAGCAATGGGCCAGGCACATGCCCATTATGGACTGTGTGTGGTCTACAGGCTATGAGTTGAAGCTCAGTAGTCACCCTGGCTGTTTCAGTAGGCATAGAAGGCTGTGACAGTTCCAGACTTGACTGCTTTCCATACTGACAGCAAGACTAGAGAGACTGCAGCTCTGTCTGGATCCTGCCTTCCTAGGTGGACCAGGCCTTGTATGCTCTAGGAGAGTACCATAGGCTAACTTATGTGGGAAGTCTAAAGTTGCCTGACCAAAGTAGGCTGCAGAAAGGCAAACTGTGCTAACCAGCACATTCTTTAAATCAAACAGAGACATAACCAACAGATGTTACTGGCAGTTCTGTAATACATTCTTTAATTTTCTTCCAATTTCAGGCAGTATGCTTCGAAATTATGAGTTGAGGTTCGTGAAGGCCACAATTTGTCCCATAGCCTTTTCTTGTTCAGTGTCCTTGCCACTGAGTCTGTGGCTATCACTGTGCGACAGCTGACAAGACTGAGTTTCAGTGATGCCCTTTACTTTTTACTCATTTTTTTGGTGAGGAAAAGTTATAAAGTATCTTTTTGAAGGGTAAAAATGCTGTATCAATGAAGAAATAATAAATGTATGTACAGATGAGAGCTATGTGTACAAAAACTTTGATATATCTGTACATTTATTTTTGCCTGCAGGGCTTTTTAAAATCTAGTTATTTTAATATTAGGCTGAAGTAGGAGAATAAATGGTGGTAGAAGCAAAACTTGAATCCACAGAAAATTTTTTTAAGAGATTGATTTCTGGGCAGTGAATAAACATTTCCAACTTAACATGGATTTAATTAAAATATGAATTATAATCGCCTTCAAAACGATGTTTAAAATAGAAGTATCCATTGATCTTTTATGCACAGAACACGATATGATGCATCTTATATACATACAATATAATAAATATATAACATTCATCAAGTTGTAGGATGTTTAATCTCTGAAAACAGTTGTTATATTTAACATTAATAGGTACTAGGTCTAATGCCCAGACTTATTTGTAATTTAGTACACAGATAAACAGTGTTATATATACAGAGTTCCATATTTAATATTAACTTTATATTCTTGAAGGTATGTATTGATTATTACAATTTCATTGCTGATAATGAAAAACAAGTTTGTTTTTTTAAATGCTTTGGTTTTTTTAAAAACAAAAACAAACAAACAAAGGCATGTAAAACCCCCAAGCTTTTCTGTTCCTGGGTCGTTGCATTTGAAAGAGCTTTATATAGACAAAGAAGGGAGTTACTGTAATGTATATTTATGGTCTTCTCTAAGAAACCATATATGTTGCATTGTTTCCTGATGACGATAATGAACTGGTGTATTTCTGTGGGTAGTCCTCAGTATTAATCTGAGAAAAGGTATATATTAGATTCAAGTTGCATAAAAAGAGATGTTTCTGTGAAGACCTCTAAATGAAGCTGCCTGGTTATAGAATTCATTCACTCAACCACTTTCTCTCTTTGGTTTCCCCTGATTATTTACAAAACCCGGTAGTTTTAGATACTCTAACCTGGTGTTACTCAGCTGCTTTGGCTTCTACTGTAGAAGTCAGTTAACAGACATTTTAGCTAGATTTCCAATTTGGTCATTATAATTTGGTTTGGATGAAGCTGTAAGTATGGAACTACACAGGCTGTGTATGTGGAGACATTGTCAACTAATGTAAGTCATTTACCTGGTCTTGTGCTAATATAATGCAAAAACCTATCCAAATGTGAAAAATGTTGCCAGTTTCTAATCCCATTTCTTTATCTCTCTGTTTGTCTGTCAAAGCCTTTGAGTATTGAGTTGCAGAATGAATATCACAGTGGCCCAATTTAACTTCAGAACAAGGAAATATTTTGAATTCTGGAACTGCTCTTGGTCATGTGAGACAGTTGCAACCAGTAATGTCTCTTTAACATTTCAGTGTGTACCCTGTTCACAGCTGTTGCAAGGTACAAAATACATTGCATCAAGACTCTGCCACCTGTTGCAGGCGATTTGGAATACAGCAAGTTAACTGAGATACAAGAACATATTTTGCCTACTTGCAATGATGTTATCTGCATTTCATTTAGCAGCCACTTACAGGCTTTCTTTCATGTCACCATTTTGTGAGATAAACCCTTGTTTTGGAGCAATGAGAGTAGGTTAGTAAATTGAAAATTCATAGGTGTTTTTCCCCAGTCCTTTTTCCCTTTTTCTTTCTCAGATGCATTAGGCCCAGCCCCAGTTGAATCTTTTTGCTTCTAAACTAAAAGTGAGCTTTCGCAGTTTCCAAACACTGTGTCTAGTTTCACCTCCTCAGGCACTGGGAATGGGAGGGAAAGGGGCACTGATGACTGCTTTTTATTCAGCTCTGCTCAGTTAGGTGCAAGACAAATAGATCTGTGTCACTCAGACTATGGGAGAATTGCTGACATATGAGTAATAACACTCACCTAAACAAAATTTCCTCCCTTGAAATCCTTCCCATTCTTGAAGGTCTCCTGAGTTCTGGCCAGTGTTTTCAGAGAGGCCAGAATGTTCTGCCTCTATTTCTCTCTGCTGAGTCTTTTACCCCTGTGGGTGTCAAGCCCTTTGTCATACAGACTTTCTTTTAAACCAATTTATTATTTTTCTGAAATTTTGTGGGTTCTGACTCTCGAGGAGAGTGCTGGCAGGTGGTCACTAGAGGTCAGTGACTAAAGCTGGTCATCACCTGTGGCCTGTTACAGTAAGGCCATTTCAGCTGATGGCCCAGCTTTGCCCTCTCCACCATGGTCGTTTTTCATCACGAAGTAGTTCTAATCCACACTGGTTTGCTGGGTATCGAAGTACAAAATATATTCAGAGCATCAAATAGAAGCTATACATTGATGGACAGATTAATAGACTGTTCCAGTGTTCATAACCCGTTGCCACTGAGGCTTTTGTAGTCTGCAAATCACCTTCAGCTCTTCCTTTTTCCTGCCCTTGCCATATAGACTGGTTCTAAATCTTACTGTGTTCTCCAGCCTAATACCATGAGAATCAGGCTTTTTCTTTCTGTCCAGAGAACTGCAACTTTTATTCAAGCCCTTCTCTTTACTCACCTTGATTAATGAATCCTGTTTTCTCTGACCTCCTTGATTTCTTTGTCAGAGTGTTATGAGCTACAGAAAGCACAACTGCTAAAATCATCCTTCTCTCGCGGTTGGATGTGATGGTGATGGCAGTTAGAAAAAGTTGTTCTTCTTAACCTATCTGATAGAAATCTGTCACATATGGAGAAAGAAATATGTTTGTTCATCTCCTCATCCCTTATGTATTGCAGAAGACTGGGGGAGGAAGACCAGGGACACTGAAGTGATTTCCCCTCCTCACCCTCTCCAGCTCCCCTTTCATTCTCATTGTATGTTACTCCTCTTTGAGTCTGAGTTATAGCTGACGCTAAGCTCTAACCTGTAAAAGCCAGTCTGGGCTCAGAAATTGCTTATAACTCAGGTCAGTGGGTTATCTTTGTGGGTTACAGGTGCTTGAATGAGATCCTGGATTAGATGTATGGCAGATAAATGCTTATCAATTGCCAAAAGAGGAACAGTTCTGAGCCTAACAGTAGTGTGGCCTTTTAGGACCCATATAGGTTTTTGTTGCCTGTGAGTCTTGTTATTTAGTGCAAAGGACTCTGGTGAGTTTGAAGTGAGATCTACCAAACTAATTTAGAGGAGGCACCAGATATCCATGAGATAACAACAATTTTAGTATCTATCCAGGTAGTCTGGATTTGAGCTTGAAACCTACAAAAGAGAATCTCACTTGGTTGTCTTTTCCCTTTTAAGAGCTAACATTATAATTCCAGGAATGAGAGGGGTTTTTTGTCTGAAAGATAAATTTGCTAATTCAAGGTTTGACCTTTCTGCGGTATATACCATCAAAATCTTTTACACGGTGGGCTTAAACAAATTGTAATTGTTGGGTTTGGTGACTTTTTTTCCTCAAAGTTATCATCGGTGTCCTAGCTGATTCTTAAAGGAACAACCTGAATTAAGCAAAATGCTACAGCTCCAAATGTTAAAAAGACTAAAAATTGATCACTAATATTAAATCTAAGTTAAAGAATAAATAGCTGTACATTAGAAAAATATAGTGATTCATAGTTTTCACACTGCTTTGCGCTCCAGTTGAAGTTGAGTTGCATTTGAATTTTTAATGAAAAGTAGTTGGTACAGAAAAGGTAATACGGACTCAAAACCCATCTTTCTACATGGGATTGTGTACAATTTCTTTTTTCTCCTCTATGAAGAGGAAAAAACCTGTCTGTGCTTATATTTTTATACCTATTATACAATAGTGTTACTTTTGTCACGTAAATAGACTTATAATTTATGGGATGTGTGGGAAGTTTCCCTGTAAGGTCTGATTTATAAGGTGGCTTGTTATTACCTCCTGTACCTTGGACATCTCTGCACTTAGCTGATATGAGTGCTGTACATGTCAAAAACAACAGGCATAAACCAAGAGTTTAAGGAGTTGCAACAGCTCACCTATGGATAACAGCACTGCTCAGAAACTCTGCAGAGCAATGTGGTTTAATACAAGTGGTTTCCAACTACCTTGTACTGTGGCACGCTCTCAGTTTTGCCATGGTGTATGACACAGCTTTGGCTAGGTACTTAGGAGAGATTTACAGCTGCCTTTCACATCACCTGTAGCAGGGGAATCACTGTCAATCTACAGAAGTGTTTTGAGATCACAAAAATAGGTAAACACAAAGATAAGGACACGTCCAGGATCTCTTCAAATTTGTTCATGATCCTACAAAGGAATTATGAGTATTTAGCAATTGTGGGGATGATATTTGCTGTCTACAAGAATGCTACTCTGTGTGTGTGCACATGTGACACTGACATCGAGTGTGCTTCTGACATGCTAGCCCACTCTGCTGAGCTCTTATTTAAGATTAGTATACTTTGGATCTTAATAACTACTGAATAGTGTGATTAATTTCTTGACAGTGAATCCTTCAGTTCTTGGCCTTATGTTTGAGAATTTATTTGTCACTAGAAGAAGCAAGTTTCAGTCACAGATGAACGAGTTGGTAGATGGGGTACAGAACCTACGGAAGGAATATGGTGATTTGACACCTATCCTGGAGTAAAGACCCTGGGCTAAGGGCTGAAATACCTATACCACTCACCCAAGCTATGACATACCAGACATATTAATAAAGGTGCCCCAGCATCCCAGGGATGCTGAGGGGTGAATGCTGAAACTGTACAAGTGCACATCTTCAGAGTGCACATGTAGTTACTCCTTATGAGCAGGATGTCTTTGACGTACCAAGATAGAAACAACGAGTACTAGTGCTTTCCAAACTTTGAACCTATGGACCACTGTCGGCCCTCACTCTCATGGACACCAGTGTAACCACATAGAACTGACAAGCTGGTAAATGTTAATATTCTATAGGTTTTGTGAATCAGCTGCAGAGCACATGATATGGCCATAGAGATCACAGTTGGGACCTGCTCTTTTAGGAGCCTATCATATACCATGTTGCCTTGCATAACAGTATATGAGCAAACTGCATTTGATGTACATATCTGCAGGTGAGTAGGAATGCAGGATAAGCCGACAGAATCTGGGCAACTGAATCCTCTCTTTCTTGCTCTGGCAGACAGCCATAGAGCAGATACTAGTTCAGAGGAATCCGTAGATCATCCTATGTTGTCAGACATCATAAGTCTCAACACTTAACAGAAATTTAGGATTGTAGTAAACGTCTAAAAGCTGCACCTATAATGTGTCACATGCAGAAATCAGGAGAATGGAGGATATTACTAGTCTTCCAGATCTGTGTGCTAGCAAAATATTTGTAAAATTAGCTCCTGTGTGATCTCAAGAAGCTGATCGTGCCCTAAATTACTGTTGGGGCAAATAAAACCCCTCTGATCCCTGCTAATCTGACTTGGAGAGCAGATGTCCTCCTGATCTTAAATCTGATGAATGGCTTAATCCTTTGTGTGTGAGCAGGACACCACTCAACTGAGAATTTTGCGTCACTAGGAACACAGCTGTACTCTGTTTACATCCTGATTTTGTGTCATCTGATTTCCAGAAGCCAAATGATAGACTAAGGAAGGAAAAGAAAATTCCTTTCTGGTCCACACAAGTTAGTGTCTTGAACAATGAAGTTAATACAAGTGTAGGGCAGCCACCCAGCAATCCAGTTGGCTCTCAGAACTCCTCTTTGCATATGCTTGAGAACTGCATTTCCTAGGAATTGCACCACAGAATTAATTTCCTGGGTTTAGGACTTCTCTTAATTTAACTTACAATCCTTTCTGTGAGTACATCTTGCTTCCTAAATTTCTTGCTCCCATGTCCACATTTACAAGGCTTTTCCAGAATTTCATTCTTGAAAAAATAAAAACCTTCCACTTTCTAGTCCAGATTTATTTGTGACCAGTTTATTGCAACAGATGAATCTGCCAGACCAAATGCTGAGAACTTCTGAGCTGAGATACTAAGAGGCCAAAGTAACTCTACATCTTTTTCCACATGTACCTGCACCCAAGCTGAATCACAGAATGTTAGGGGTTGGAAGGGACCTCGAAAGATCGTCTAGTCAACTCCCCTGCCAGAGCAGGACCACCTAGAGTAGATGACACAGGAACGCATCCAGGCGGGTTTTGAATGTCTCCAGTTCAGATATGTAAAATTTTACAAATTTTAAAGTCTGTGTGATAGCCAAACACCTGATATTTTGAGCAGGAAGACTTTGAATGGAAAGCAAAAGAGAGGCCTCACAGATCTAGTGTATCTGTTCTCCTGATTATCAGCAAGCGCCAAGTTCCAGTAGTCTCTGTCACCTCACTGTGTTTTCCACACTGCCATGTTATGGCTATTTTATGTAATTTCCTTAGACAATCTGCCAGTAAATGCACTTACTTTCTCTTCCACTGTTTTTAACCATTTCTAATGTATTTATTAATATTTCTCATTGCTGTAACCGTTTCTTTTGCCCCTAAAATTGTCCACGGACTTTAATTAAACCCATAAGCCTGGAGAATTTGACAATTTAATTCTTTTAAATGCAGCCTTATTGCCAAGCAGGGTTTCCCTGCAGCCTTCCCAGCTGTTGTTTTTATAGAGGAAACAGCTTTGGGTGTCATGCCGTTAACTGCAGTCAGGTACTTTTCTTCAATGGGTATGGCATTTAGTGATAATTGAAATGAACTAATTTAAATGACCAGCTAGTGGAAAACAAATACAAACTAAACTCAGTCTAAATAAAAATGCATTCTTCAGTGTAATCACTCTTTAAGAAAACCTAATAATTAATCAAGGCCTGTTGTACAAAAAAATATCATCTGTACAGATCTGTATGATCTGTAATTGCCATGCTTGAAAAGAGAGTTGTACAATTTGGAATTTTTATTTTCTTTTTTCACACAGGATAAACAGTATATCTCATGATCCAAATCCTTTATGTTTCTGTAGAATACTTGAAGTGAAACAGTGCATCTTTTACCACTGAAAACAGAATAAATGGGTCCCCGAAGGATTTATTTTAAGTCAGATGCATTTGTCATTCTATATTGATAATCTTTGCACTTCATTATCATATTCAGCTCACCATTTATATGTAGATGACACAATCATTTATGGTAATAGATTATACTAGAAGAAAGCTTAGTATTATCTTCATGCTGATTTAAATGAGCTTTAAGATCATCTGGCACAGTCTAAATTACTATTAAATATTAATGAAACAAAGATCATATTATTTGGCTCAAAACAGAAGTTGGGTAAACTGAACAACTGGCAATCAATGCGACCTTGGAGACAGTTAGCAAATGTCAGTTGTGAAGAATATAGATACATCATTTTTTGTCATATGACTAAACTATTGATTAGCAGTGAAGGTTTGAGAGAAAGCCAAGAACTTTATTTGGGCTCAGAAAATTTGTTGACTTGGGAAAAGAAAATATTTCTTTTCTTGCGTTTTCAGTTTGTGTTATCTACTTTGGGTTTTGCTGATTGCTGCATAATGTTTGTTAGGAAAGATAAAGCGTTTTTAACTTGGTTATCTAGGCAAATTTGCTTTGAATTATACATTTCATAAACATCACCGTCTGTCATTTTAGCAACAATTGGCAAAAAAATAAAAACTGTCAATGTTTCATTGGTATGTTGTCCTTCTACTCTCTCCCTCATCCCATCCACTATCTTCAGATAAGTTACAATCGTCAGTCTTCCACATTTTCTGAAATAGAAAAATTAATAAGAAAATCTCTATCTCTACTTCTTCATCTGGAACCATACAGCTGTGAATTTGATAGAGTCAGGAGATTCAGGTAGATGTAGTATTTGTATGTGTTTATTTTTACATAGGTCTAATCCTGTGATGTCCTGAGCATGTTCTAGCAGATGCAGATTAATTCAATGGCAAGTATGTGTCAATTCCCAAGAGGACAGATAAGGGACTTAGTACTTTCCAGGACATGTTCTCATTCTTAGAGACTCAAGTTTATAATCCTACAGTGAAAAGGGGAAAAAAAAAAAAAAATGTTCTCTGTATTGTTCAGTTTATTAAAAATGCAGAAGACTTCCTGCATTTAAACACTGGAAATCCACCTCTTTTTTTGTGTAGCAAGACATGTCACACTAATACATCCATTGTCCCAGAAATGCCAGCTCTTTTGACATTATAATGAATCTCATGGTATGAGATATTGTTTGTTGTTACCCTCTTTCTGTGCTAGACATAATCAAGAGCAATGTGGAAACGTTTTCTATTCAGGGCATCCACTATTCTCTCTTTATGTTTTTCTGGTCTGTGCTGCATTAAGCTGGGCATGGTTTCCTTTGAGCGTTTGCATTTAGGAAAGGGGTCAAAGCCATTTATTTGACCTTCATCTGGGTCTTTGCTTCTCATAGTGTCAGGAGATGTAGACCTACTCTGACAGCAAGAAAATACACAGGGAAAGAGGAGGATGAGATATTTGATTTGTATGTTTGGGAATGAAGCAGGTTTAGAGGGGCAGAGCAGCTGGGGAACTGTAGGCCAGGACAGAAAATTGAGTTAAAAAGGGCAGTGGGGGCTGGGATAAAAAAAAATAATGGGTGTGGGAAAGTCATTGTGGGAAAATATATGTAAGTAGGAGGCAGAGGAGTCTAGATGAGTGGAGGGGTAGGTACCCTCTGGGGGCACAGGAATAAGGGGTAAAGAGGAAAAACAGAGGAGGAGAAAGAATGAAGAAGATTATTAGTGTTGGAGAAAATAGGGTGCAGGCAAGATAACGTTTCTTGCCAAGATTACCAGAAATTCAGGTCTAAAGGAAGGAATTGTTGGTATTCGGTACTGGGACAGTGTATGCCAAATAGAACAATCTGATGTCCAGTTCATTAGCTTACCTGGAGCAAAACGTCTGGAGTTGCTGAAATTACAGATAGAAGAACAGGGGAGAGGGAAGAGTTTGTATCTTCCCTGCTGCGGGCATTTGAGAAAAGTTGCAGCAATCTCTGTCAGAGCAATTGCAGGGAGGAGATTTGTGTTTTATTTATCTATTTAAAGATATTTTCTAATTCAAAGTTAGTATGTCACATGTTTCAACTACAGATGCCTTCCGTAGGAGATAATCAGGCAGACTTCTATCAAAATAACTGGTGAATTGTTTTTAGAATTAGCCTTACAACTGATTTAAAAAACTAATTCAGCAGATTCAATTGTTGAATTTCTTCATTAGGCAACACCATTTTCCCCAGTCTTCCTACACTTGCCCTGGGAAGACACTTAAATCAATTTTCTTGTCCCTTTGTACCACCAGCTCTCTTTGAAAGGATGAGAGAGTCTCAAGAAGGAGCCCTGCTCTGAACAATAAAGCCATACTTTTATACCATCAGTAAAAACGTTGATCCACACTGTAATCACACCAGGAAGAGACTGTTTGAGCCTGTGCATGTTACCTAGTGATAATATAAGGTTCCTAATGAATACAGATATTCTTCAGCGTGATTAATGTTTCTACTAGCCACTCACTCTGTAGGTAAGAATGAGCCCCATGTTGCAGTCACAGGTGTTTGGGAGTGCTGCTGTGAGTTTAGTAATGAATGAGCTCTGACTTTTGCTGCTTAGATTTGCCTGTACCATTGCTGCCAGATGGGTATGGTTCTTCCTGACGGAGAGTGATGATACCACGTTGCATCCCTGGGCTCATTCTGCATTCCCAGAACTGACATTTCCTTTGGTGTGCAAACTGACAGCCCTCCTACAGGCAGGCTTTCTGTCTCACCCCTGTCTGAAGACAGGAGACCCCTTTTTTTTTTTTTTTTTTTTTTTTTTTTTCCCTGAGGGGGCTCTCTCCCTCCTGAGTCTGTTACTATTCTTCGTTTTTAAAAAGATGTTCCCTTCACCTCCCAGTGAAGCTGAGGTCACCTTCAACCTACCTTTTCTTCTAGTTTGAGAAACATTCCTTCATTATAGTCCAGTTAAAGTCCATTGCTTTACTAGCCAGGCAGCTGTGCCATCTTACCCCACCCCTATTCCACTTCACCCATACCAGCCTTTCCATTATCTGACCTACTCCACATTTGTGTATTGCTATGTCTCCTGTGTATTCCAAACTCTCCTACATTTAACAATATATATGCTTGATTTTCCACTTTCGTCTCTTCCCCAAACGTTGCACTTGATTTGCTCCCTGGATGTACTCTGGCCAAGGTTTCTCAAAGCATCTACTTGCTATTAGCTTTCAGGGCTATCACTGTAACTACCTCCAGTCATTGTACCTGAAAGAAGCACCCTTTCCTGCATAGCCCAGATCCTCACAGAGCAGTTGGATCCTTTTCTTGCTATGTAGCTGGGAAGACTGAGCTTTATGGAAAGTAACAGCCCATGTCTGACTGTAGAGATAGTGAAACCACCAGGCTGCACCCCCAAGGCTCAGCCTGGCTCGCTGCTGCATGTTGAGAAGGAGGCAGTCCCTCCCCTGCCAGTATCCTGACCTTTCCATTCTGGACTGTCTTGCAGTAAATGTTGAATGCTTCACATGAATCTACAAATCAAAGGAACTTTTGAGGGAGAGGCAAAGATAGAGAGAGGGTGAGTGGGCGTCCGGATAGAGTTTTACTGAGGCTCACATGCCTACTCAAGCCATACATTCTGACAGCACACTAATGCTGCTCATACTCCTTTATTATGGAGAAAATGGAAACCTTTTCAGACTAAGATGCTTAAAATAGTCTCCTAAATCAATGCTTAGGCATATAAATAGAAGCAGTTTTATTTTCAGCAATGCTGAGTGTTCTGGTGATGCCAGTGTGGAAGAAAATGCTTTGTGTACAAAAGTGCATGATTAGAAAATGTGGAGGTTCAAGAATTGTTATTTACAAACAGTTAGAATCCAAGTAATCTTTTTTTTTTTTTGAGTCAGCTAGGCTAGGCTCATCTTTGGCCTCCATCTTTCTTGGTTTTGTTGATGATTTGATGTAAAAGTAGTGTCTGTTATTATTAGATATTTATGTCTACCATTTGAATCTAACTTTATCATGGGATGGGAACGAGAAAGTGAAGGTCTTTGCAAGTTTCATAGTATCACACTTTTGTTGTGTGCTTTGTAGATACGAAACGTCTGCTGCCATACTGCACTGATCCTGCAGCTGATTCCAGCTCTCACAGAAGCTGTGATTCACAAGGCTCCTAGTTTTTACTATAGCAGTCCCTGAAATAATTTCTAAAGAAGTAGCTGAAGATATTGTAACCTTAGCCGCTGCATGCCGCTATCTACATCTGCATCCAGAAGGACCTTTTGATTGGTTAGTTTTGCTTTTCACACATGGATTTTGGGCAGACCTCACAGTAGACTAATTGCCTTCCCTGATTTCCTTCTATTTCCCCTCTGTCAATCTCTGTAAAGATTTTCTGTAGAAATTACCCTACTATGAAGTGAGCAAACTGCTGACAGGAAGCACTTGTTTTTACATGGACACTCCACTCCATGCGCTAATCCAGGATAGTGAATGGAGCAGGATGCCAGATCTAAGCACTGATGAATGCACCCTCAGATGTACCTGATGTTATGTGGGTTGTTGGCATATCTGCCTAAATATGGATTTTGGCCCCAAAGCTTCGTCACTGAAATGGATTTTTGGCGTGTCTGGGAATGCTATAAAATTACAACTTTTTTTTAAAGTCAGTGCCACTGAAATCATAACTATGAAATGCAGTAGAAAAGTCAAACCACTCAACAGAGGATTCTCTGCCCTGTCTGTGTGAAAGACAATCTAGTAAAATGGATATATTCCATAACAATTAAAAATATGGGGGTTTTTTTCATTTCCTTTGCAAACTGAAAGCAACCTGAGGTTGATACTGGCAAGTATGAGTCCGAAGTTGTTTCCCTCCAAAACTTCTGTTTGGCTCTGATTAATTCTTCTTTTAGGGTCATGAAGGCTCTGTTTCCATTTGGTTTTTGTTTCTTCTTAGAACAAACAGATAATTTCATACTGCAGTCTTCACTCGCCTAAGTAGTTGAATCCATGAGGTTATTTGTATTAGTATGGCCTGCAGATTAGGGTCTTAAAACAAAATATAACCAAATTAATCATAGCTAAAAAAAATACAATTTTCATATGTTTAGCATAATCTTTTATAGAAAAAATCTGTTGTATTCTTCCTATTAATGCAAAACTTCAGATACCAATCAGCTGACTCAGGAGCCTAGGTTACTCTCTATGTATATTCTCATCAAATACGGTGTCACAAGAACTTTCAAGATTTTCTTGATCATATATCGTAAGTTGTAAATATATTCTATTCCATGTGGTACTAGAAATAATGGCTAAGAGTTCTGTCATATTTCCTTCACGTGTTCAAAAATGTTCTTATGTAGTAGAATTCTGACAATATTTTGTATTTTATTTGGAGGAGTTTAGGTTGTTTCTTTCTTAAATGTTTAATGACAAGCTGAAGATAACTTTTCAATGTTATAAAATTTGTAAAAGTGACAAGGAAATAACCTTGAAAGTTCAAAGAGATGTTCTAAAAAAGATATAAAGAATGTAGAATGTTTTAATAAGATTTATAGTCATTAGCTGAAAGCATTTAAATATATTGACCCTTGTGTTAGTATAGGCTTTTTATTATTAAGTGAATACATGCTTGATTTTAATTGCTTCTTTCATGTAAGAGTGATTTTATGAACTTGAGCTTATAATGATTAACTTTGAAATCTTACATATCATGGGCAATTGAGCTAAATTTAGATGAAAGAAAGGTGAACCATTTCTGATTCAAACAGGGACATAAACCAGATGATACTGATTATATCAACGGGTATAGAGCTAAGCAGTATCCTGGGAGTGACACCACACAGGCTGGGGGGCAGGTTTTCTTCTAGCGCAGATCGCTGGGAACCCAAACCAAATATTTACATCACTTAATTCAGCAAGAATAAGCTAGCAGATGGATGGCTTGTATTAACATAGGTTTTTCGAAAGACGTAAAGGGAACATTTGCAGGAGTGGTCAGACAGCAAAGCCCAGATCCCTGAACTCTGTTCCTGGTTCTGTATGTGTTACTATCTCAGTGCTTCTGGGTTCCATTTATGAAATAAGACTAAAATTAATTTACTTTTTCAAACACTTTGGGATCCAAAATTGCTTGATATTAATAAGCTGTTTGCAAGCCAAGCTCTGGCAAATCTCCTTTGTCCTTCTGGCATAGGAGTCACTGGCAAGGAAGTGAGGTTGGGGTGACCTGACATAGCCTTGTAGTACTGAGGGAGCTCAGGGCTGCTTTACAGTTGATACATGCTGTCCACCAATACATAGTATTGAGGGCAAAGCAGCCCTGAGACAGCTGTGAGCAAGAGTGAGGGGCTTTTAACAGACTACAGGCAAAGTCATCTCTGTGCCTTCCCCATTGCTGCGTGCAGACTAGGGCCATAGGCTGGCAGTGCGGACCCTGCCTGCCCGCTCTGCTTGGGAAACGGCACCCCCCTAGGCCAGGGGGTTGAGGAGGATGAAAGGTGAGAGATGTGGCCAGTTAAATGAAGGTGAAATGCTAGAAACTGCCAGGCAGACTCTTTTGGGAAAGGCTGGTCTGCATGCAGTGTTTGTTCATAACAAACTGGGCTGCAGCTGCACTGTGAAAGGAAATAGCTTGTCCCCCACCAAGAGTTTCCTGCTCCCTTTGAGAAGCTTTGCATAGCACCCATGGCCAGAGATGCTGAAGAGCTCCCCAAAGTTATGAGACTTGTCTTTTAAACCTCATGGCTCTAAAGTGATATTTTAAGCTCACTCTCGTCTGGTGCCCTGACTAGGCTTTTTCATATGTATCACCTCTTAAAACTCAGTGAGTCTTGGGGGCCTTATGTCTCCTGGTACCTTCAGGAAAAATGTGCAGAGATTATGACAGTGGGCAGTATTTGACTTCATGTGGTCCCCTCCCTGACCCAAACTGCTTCATGCTTCTGTGTTGCTTGCACCATGCCTAGCTGCTGAGTTTGACCTCTCCTTTCCACTCCAGTATTGTTCAGTGGAGGCAGAGCAACTCAAGCAGCCACTAATGCAGATCCTCTAATAAAAGGCATTATGGAAATGCAACAGATGATACTGTTAGTGTACTTAAGTATCTGTACTGTTCAAAGTCTCACATGATAAATGAGTTGATTTGTAATTCTTCTTTCTCTTTTCCACAAAATAACAATCTTCTGTTACAGTAGAAATATTAATTAAATTGAAAGTTAAATTGCTCCTGTTGGCTAGCCCCATTTTCTAATTCGAAACCTTAATTAGTGACATTAGGATCAGTTTACAACAACAGGCCAATATGATGTCAAAAGGAACATTACTTTTTCCTGGCTGTTGTTTATTAGTGAAGAAAAACAGCAAGAACTTGTTTACATGCAAATGTCATCTGTATAAAAAGCAGGGAAATGCTCTAAAGAGAAGATATTATTATAAAGGCATAATTTTCTGGAGGCAGAAAAAACAGAGGAAACATTTTATGGTCATCAGCAGTCTCTCCATAAATCTGTACCATCAGGCACACTGTGAGGTTGGCATGTAGACTGGTCTAAAAAAAGCCCGAGACCCACAGCCTGGAGACTAGGAAGAAGGGGAAATGCAAGCAATGTGTCAAAGAATTTGCCGTCTGTGCTGAGCAGAAACCAGATGTTTTTGCTAGTAATTATTATTATGATAATTCATTTAAGTAGGAATAAAATAGGGCATGATTGTTTACTGCAGCCTGTTTTCCCTAGACAGGCTGGGAAATGAGAAAAAAAAATCTCAGAGGTTTTACTCCTGGTTAAATGAATAATTTTTTCATTTAACTAGGAATAAATATGGCAACAAAAATAGTTTTCGTACATATTGCACGGTAGCTGTGAATAGACATCATACACTTTTTTATTTGAGAAAGTCACTAGAGGCTGTTGAGGAATGTCAGGGAAGGTCACTTTGAATTTTTTTTTTTACACATTTTGCCTCCTCCTGAAAGAGGAGTAGAAAAACTGGAATGTCCAAAAACTGGCAAAGAATTAGGAATAATCTACCTTGGCAAGTCTGGGTGGTCATTTTAGGTGGGAATCATCTGTTGGGAATGGATAGTGCAGGAGAGTCTGTTGTGAGCCAGGCTTCTGGGGGTTCTTGCAGGATATCCATTGGATTTTGCTCTAGCATCTCTTACAAATGTTGATTTCAGATGTGTACAGAAGTTTAGAACTATTAAATCCTTCTCAGTTCCTGGTGTTTGATTAGGAACTCTTACTAAGCAGAAAGTAATTTTTTTCCTCCTCCTCACTCCCGCAGGATGTGAATAGCTACCAGTGTTTATTTTGTACAGGATAGAGAATAGTGTCAAGCAAGTGCTCAGCAAATATAAATCTGGTTGATCTGTTTAGTCTGAGAAGAAAAAGTATCGTTTTCAGCTGCTTTCCCTTCTGCAAGCATTAAGTTGGAAGCTTTGCGAGAGTTATAGAAGTCCTATAGAAAAATTAAAATCTAAACAGAGTCTGGAGGAGTTTAATCGAGCAAGTGCATTATTGGGAATCTCTCTGATGGTGAGGGTTAATTTATCACTCTGAATCCAATCACTTTATAAAAAGCCAGCATGGGTTTCATTTACTTTGATGAGGTTTATTGCAAGATTCCAGAAAATCAATTTTACTGTGAGCCATATTAAACCCAGGGGAATATAAACACTATATGTACTACACATAACTTTTTGTTATTGCTTACTGGATCACTGGGGAAATTATATGTTTACCGTGAAGAAGGGTTATGGCTACATTCGTTGTCTTGGGTAACTCCCAGCCTGCCCATTGTAGTGAAATAAACCAAAATGGTGGAGTCTGGAATCAGCGCTTAACTTGTCTTCATATAGCCTGAGGCATAGAAATGCTCAGCATTTGTGACTCGATTTTCTGAAGGGCTTTGAATAACTGTTATGTTATATACTATCACTCTGTTCTTTTGCAAACAGATGGTAAATGCTGGCAATATATGTGCTACTGCTGGTTGACCAAGCCCAGGTAATTCTTGCTTCCAGAGGTTCTTGAGGTACGAAGGCAGAACCAGCAGGCAGTGCAATTGAAAATGGTGAAGTTTGATCTGCTGGTTAGGAACTTTGAAGACAACTTGCAGTTTGCAGGAGTTCCTACTGTGTGTTTATTCTCTTTCTGTCCTCCCTCCCTATCTGTTTTACATAGTTGTTGAATTTTATGTGCATTAAAAAATGATAGGAAAGTAATTTTGCACAAGAAGATTATGTTCTCTCTGGCGATAGCAGGTCAGAAACTCATTCGGGCTTGCGCTGAATAGATGACGCTCTGTTTTACAGTTTTGTACATACCAGGAAGATCATAACATTTTTCAATTATTAGTAATTTTTTTCTCCTTATCAGGCTTTCCAGATTATGATGTACTACTTATGTTGAAGCTGGCATAATGGACTAAAATTAGTGGTTTTTACATGAGGAAACTTAGATTGCAAATAAATACACAGAAGTCATTTCCCCTTATAAAAAGGCATCAGAATTCCAGAAAGTATCTTTCGAAATCAGATATGTGTAGCCTGTTTCATGATGGTTTTCATCCTTTTTTTCCCCCAGTGTTGTGTTCTGTTGTTGACAGGAAATGAGCAGATCTCCGTGGCTTCAGTGGCTAAAGTGAAAGAGCAGAGCAATACATCTGTCTGTCTGTCTGTCTATCTATTGATATCTCTCCATGTGAGTTACATAAGAACTAAGATGGGAAATCTGAAAAGTTCTAAATGTAGTTAAATACACAGTTTGGTCTAGTTTTTGAGGGAACTGGAGACCCTAACCCCTTTATTAACTTTTGAGACTTCTTCTCGAAAATGTAGTGTGTGTTTGTATTTTTATTTGCACATCATATTTGGTAGCGTCATAATCCAAAAGCTCTTTCTTGGGCCAAACTCCATGTGAAATGTGTTTGGAGTAAAAGAAGAAAGAAGTGAGATGCAGCTGTTATTTAAAAGTATAAAGTCTATTATGGTTTATAGATGGTTGTAAAAATATTATAACAATAAATATAGAAAAACAATGGAAAAATGATCTCCCAAAATATTTATCTTAAAATTCCTTCTGATACCTATGTATCCATGTATGTTTATTTAGGTGTTTCCAAGGGATTGCACATGTATGAGTTGGAAGAACAATTAACAAAATTTGATTCACAGCAATATTATCAGTCAACTTTTTGTCTCTGTGTATGAAAAAAGTTACTCTTTTTAATGATCTATTGTATTAAAATTTCATATAATCTAATTTTTAAAAAGCAGATAACAGACTAAGTATAACACACTAATTCAGTAAAAGAAGAATTATGATGGATTCTCGTTATCTTATTGCCACTCTTGCCCTTCCCTGTCTCTCCTGCTGTATTTTTAAGTTCGAGGAGCTCTTGAAGTCTTTCTTTCAATGTTATCTTGCAATCGTTTTTGTTATGCAACTGAGTAAAGTGTGAAAACAAACAGGAGGGGTTAAAAAGGAATGAGCACTTGTTCTTCTTTTGTGTTGTTCTTTTGAATCTAGTCACTGGAACTTTGGTGCAGACTGAATGTCAGAAAAAGAATGTGGATTTGTCATGGACAACCCTGGATTTGGGTTTGATTTTGCAAATCCAGGGTGGAGTGTAAGGCTTTGCCTTCTGAACTTGCTGAGTTCATTTCAGATTAGATTTAGCTCAGTGGAAGGCAAATCAGTCTGAAATAGCAATACCTTTGAATATCCTATCCACAACATTTCTTGGATTCTTTATAGTTGTTTTTTCTTTGTATACAGAGCATTTGAGCAAGTACAAACTAGCCTAGAGCTGGTGAATACAGCAGAAGATGCTTTCTGAATCTGGAGCTTGACTATATTTCTGAGAATACAGCATGTGGCTGAGGGGAAGTCAATATCTTCAGCAAATGAACAAAAGCGCAAGAATCTAACACTGAAAACATAAAAGATGCGTTGGTATTGATATCTATACATACTTGTATATCTGTAATATCTAGAGACTAGTTTGTATGCCTGTGGACGTAATACGCCAGACACAACAGAAGAGTAAAAAAACCTTTAGTGTTGGTAAAATATTTTGTTCTTTCTTTCATTCTTTTCTTTGTATCTGTGCACCAAGGAACTAAATCATGCTTCAGTAGCTAAACAAATTATGCAAAATTATACACTATGAATATTTTGTATTCCAGAACCCTGAAGCAAGGACTTTCAATGGCTTTATGTCTGCAGCAACCTGTGTCATACTCAGATGAATTCCACAACTGAGAAGTCCCCCTTCTTCCTGAAACTTTACCTAGGTCTTTGTTTTTTTTTTTCTTTGCATTTGTCAATGATTATTAATAGCAATGTCTCAAGGGTTTTATTCTATGTAAGAAAATGGAAGTTACTACAGTCAGCCTTCTTTCCACTACTGCATGAGGCAGGGAAGTAATTCCCTTTATAATTCTGAATTTATTTAAAATGTCATAGAATCGTATAAAGAAAGTAATGTGGCAAAAAGAGGACTAAGTTTAAAAAAACTAGCTAAACCACACTTCATCTGATGCTGGACTGCACCTACTCTGATATCTCTCTGGTTGTGTGGGGGTTTTTGTATGCCAAAATATATTTCCTTAGAAATACATTTTCACTTTTTCTATAAAACTTGAATTACAAAACCACGTAGGCTTGTGTAGAGCAGACTGTAGCTATGGTGCACTGGAAAATGAGAGCAGTTTACTGAAAATATTTGAATTTTTTCATTATTTAACTAGTTTTAATTAATGATCTCGTCCTGTTTCCATCTAATCTTAAAGAGCTGGCATCTTGAGATCACATGCATCTGCCCCTGAAGTGGCTGGCAAAACAGAAATCTTATAATTATAACTTAACAAGGATTCTTTGGCACTGCTTACTCGTTCCTGGGATGCAGAGCCTGTGAGTTAATGCCATAATTTTGACTCCAAGTGGCACTGAAGCAGGGAATGTGGGTACATTTCAGCGTGTTCATTAATCTTCAATGTGTTCCAATAACTACATATCACATATTGGCAAATGCTGGAGTGGGATTGTGATTTTTGGGGGGTAAAGTGTGCTATTTACTATTCATTTAATACCACTAACTTTTCAAGAGCATGACGCATGCAAAGTCTCCGCTAACTCATGCAAAAATCTCAGCTTACTCTTGGAAACAGTTTTGGGGTTAGTGTACCTGTTTTCTGTCCAGCCCATCCATTCCATGCATTTTGTTGATGCCAATATAATTCAACATAAAGTGGAATTTATCAGTTACAATATTAATATTCACTGCCACTGGTAATGCTAACGTATTAAAATATTTATGCTTTTATGTTGTGCCTATTGCTGTTATATTTTAGTATTAATCTATTTGTCTTCTTTTACAATTGAAATTGAATGTGCTGTTACAGACAATGCAGTTGATGATAGAGGTCCCTGTTTTGAAAGGTATTTGAAAATTTATTTGATTTAGGTGTATACTGAAACACTTTCTTTAGCTGGAGCTGTAAAGAATAGCTGTATGCTGTGATGTGTCTGGCTTATACCTGCTCATATGGGTGTTCACTGCAGGCGTGGGGCACACCAGTCAATTAGAAAACACTTCATAGCGGCAGTACTCCTAGATTTGGTCTACTTATTTTGGCAAAATTTGCAAGGATTTTTGTTCGAGTGAAATGTGCATTATTGTACGTGTCTGCTTGCCATCATGGATAGTACTATTCCAAAATTAGTTAGCCTGTGTTGTTAGGTAAACAATAAACAGCATATATAGCTGTCTCTTATTGCCTGACAGATTGTGTACACGTATCAGTTTAGAATCCAGTATATTTATAGAAAGGAGGAACAACATATTTTGTTTTCATTTTACAAAACTAATCTATGTTAACAATAAAGTGTGCAGCTCAACAGTCTTTCTCTAAAAATGGTCTGATTGTGCATTTTTCTTTGTGCATTTTAGTGATGTTATGGCTTAAGTTTGACTATTCAGTGTTTCAGGGGAACATAAATAATGATATTTATATTGTTCATTATTTCTACAGCTCAGTGGAAAGTGCAAATAACATTCATAAAATGTAGATGGACAGGTAAAATTATAAAATATTATTGATGAATTAACCTGAGATCCAGATCGTATGAACGCAATGTTTCCTTTTTACTAAAGGATATGAGTTTAGACTGATAAAATACAATGCTAATATTACAATCTCCTGATGTTTTTATCATATTTTGCCTTTTAAAATTTTTTTACACTTAAATATGGAATGGTCACTAATGTTGTAAGAGATTCCATATACAGAATACAAGACTAAAGAAATACTACCTCTAGACCCATATAAAATAGAAAACCTGATGAAGAAAAATACTATTTAAACAGTTCTAAATACAGGTCCTTTTTCAAGAGAGAAATGAAACAGAATGTTTTTAAAAGAGAGCTTCTGGCTTAGTGTCTATAACAAAAGCTGTAAGGAATAATGTGTGGATTTTATTTAAGTGAGAAATACTGAATATTTAATGTATTTACTTGAAAAAGCAAATTGCAATATCCTGTCCTTTACATACTTACAAATGCAGTATTTATTTTTGTAAATTAAATAAATATTTCAGAGGAAGGAAAAATGTACACAATTTTATTCAGAAGGATTTTACAACAGAAAAGTGAGATTTTGAAGAGCTCTCAGTAAAATACTGCATGCATTGGTTGCTTTTTTAGTAACATTGAAGTGTGAGCCAGTTGGAATAGCACACACAGCTGCAGGAAATAATGCAAATTTTGACATTTGAGGTTTAATAAGTTGAAGCTTTGTTAACTTTTATACCAAAAAGCTAGTATTTTGTTGTAAGCAAGCAGTGGAATTAAGGAGACTATGCACTGAGCCTCAAAGTGAAGCAAGTCGTGGGATGTTTGCTTTTCCTGAAGCCTGAGTGTTTAAGTCAACTGACAATTACTTACCCTGCTGAAGAGAACTACTACTCCTATATTTTTCAAAATGCTTTTTTTCCTCTGTCTTTCCCACACAATACCTTTGATATATTAGACCCAAGATATTCAGAGACATGTCATATGAAAAAAACCCAAATCCTGTTGGTATCTGATGGAACTTCAGTATCTTCCTCCTTTGAAAATCCCAGCCTACATGATCACCATATTTATTTTTTTTTTTTTTTTTTTAGTATTAGGCATTGTTAGCGATTGCAACACAAAAACTTTAACAAATAGATAGTCAGGGAGTGTAACTTAGGTGAAGAGGAGTTTGGGTGTTTGAAGGAGGATGATTAAATGGTCTGAATTAGGCTGTGAAACATATTCTGGCTGTGGGAGGATAAAATTAGGCAATAACAGGTTCACAGGACGGAGGAATCCAAAGCTTGATTCTGACTTCTCCTGTGATTCAACTTTATACCAGAGTAGGGGGGAAAAAACTTGAAGAATGCCTGTGAGGATCAGGGAGGGATGAATACCTGCTCAGGGAAGAGGATTTCAGTTTACAACTGTCACTTGCCTTTTTTGACCTTATGTAGGAACAGGTGAGAAGATAGGAAGGAAGATTACCATCTAGATGGTTTTATTAACAGCTATAATATAGAGGTTCTTAAGTGAGAGATTTGCTAAAATATACTTGTGCTACAATTCTTCTAGGTATCCTAAGGGAATTGAACATGTAATAAAATCCTTTTGAATGTGGATCATTGGAACTTGGGTTCACTGATAAGTTACTACATTCAAACTGAAATCAATGTATTTAGTGATAATTATGCATTAATGATGTGTTCCAGGGAACTGAGGTGCTGAATTAGTTATTCCAAGACTCTTTTTTGTTCTTCAGATAGCAGTATGGGTTTAATTTTTAGACTATATTCTTCATGTGAACTCAAATTTAAATGGGTCCAGTCCATCCCAGTATCAAAATAAATCTTTGTGTATATTTGATACATGTAAGATCTCTTGTCTTTCGAGCTGCTAATGTGTAGTTCTTTGAATGATCTTTTCTAGCTCTAGGGACAACACTGTGTAAGGAATCATGGCCTTTGAGATTTACTACCAGTACCGTTAGACACTGATTCGGCATTTAAAACTGGCCAGCTTCACTATCTTGAGTTTGATATTTTTTTATATGTTTTTATTTGTAGTGAGAAATCAAACAAAGATTTCTTACAGAATGCCAAGACAGGTTTCCTCTTTTACCTTTTCCTTCTGAAATTCTAAGAAGGACTTTGTGAAAAGAGTGTGAGGAAGCATAGTGGAGCTGGAGACTCCCCTTGGTCAGGCAGGCCTCCTTTTAGGAAATTGCTAACCCATATGGTACACTTGGGATGGCTGAATTCCATCACCTAAATGTGTGGAAATGTAGGAAGTATCTGATTTGCAGTCTTTAGGGATGGGGCAACTCATCAAAGTCTCTAGATCTGTGGCTTCCTTAGGTCATCCATTCCCTATAGCAGGTTGCTATAGAAGGAAAGATTTGAACTAAAAATCTTAGCAAAGAGACTGTAGGATAAGATGCCTTCAGGTCATTTTAGAAAGCTTTCTATCTCCCTAGCTCCCACAGAAATTCAGCTCTGCTACCAAGTTGAATTTGTGCTGATTTTCAGCCAGGAGAGTTGGAAAGACTGGGGGTGACTTATCAAGGATGTTTCAGAGAAATGAAGCAGTTGTGCTCTGGGAGTCCTTTTAAATTGGGAATCCAGTAATAAGCTTACTATAATGAGACTTTGCTGTCCCTCACATGTTGAAGGATGAGGTGTGTCCTGAAAGGTAGAAGCACTTGATTTCATTTCCTAATGTGTACATCCATATGTAAATGGTGAAAGAATTTTGCCTTTGAGGCACAAAACTTGTACAGAATGTAAATTATCTTCAAACTGAAATAATTCACCTTTCTCAGCAAAAATAACATAACGGTTGTTATAAACACGTTTATGAAATGCTAAACTTTTAACACACAGCAATCAGCCAAAGCTATAAAGCAGTGTAAAAGACCGCACACTTAATAATTGTAAAATGTTACATGAGTGCGAGTCGCTTGATTAAATTTATTAGACATGTGTTACGAGCATTTTAAGAAATAAAACATTTATCACAAAATGATGATTTCTTCACTTAAGCTCATTAGGAAATCACACATCAATTCATGCATAATTACAGGGGAATTTCTGCCACTCACTACAAATCATTACCACATTAGCTAAAGTCGACTTAATTTATCTGTGATTTGGAAAAGGTGGTATCTAAATAGGAAAATTAGCTTATACAGTGGATGAAACAATCAACATCATCACAAAGGAGTTAGTCGTCTTTTACTTGTTAGACAAAGATGCACCTTTTAACTCTTTTATATGTAAAGCTTGTACTTTTGAATGAGCTCTAAAGCTTTTCTTCCCATGTCAGAATCCCATATTATGGATCCAGTGCCAGGTACTTAATGAATCGTTGATAGTCAAGGCACGTTTACTTGCGCCAGACATACTCGTTGTTTTTAATGATCATTGCAGTTTCAGATTGAATTGAAAGGGTTTGGGGGAGGCTGGGAGATGGGGAAGGAACAAGGTTTGCAAGCGCTGGTAAGCTAGTCCCGCAGTAGCAGAGCAGAAAGTGAGCATTCTGCCAACACTGGCAGCATTTACGTTGCACTGTGTTTACGTTCCCACAATGTTTATGGTGGACATAGCTCTTGTGTGGCCTGTTGCACCTTCTTTGTTTCCCAAACTTTGTGTAAGTTTGAGGATGGTGTGTGATAGGTAGCATCCAAGTAAAGGTGTGACTTGTCACCAGTTGTTTCTTTTACAGATAGTTTGCATCTTTTCTGTTTGTTAGTGCGCAAGTACTCTTGTGAAGGGAGTAAGTTAGGCTCCGAATAAGTAGGCTGCACGCTCATCTCTCCAGGAGGCATGTTGAAATGTAGTCTTTGAGACTCAGGCTTGCGTGTTTAGAGAGAAATTGCTCTGTACCTTTACAGCCTTTCATTATGTGGTTTATGACTTAGTTTGAGCATTTCCCTATTCTTCGTTCAAGTGCTGTATCATTCTTACTATTGGAATGTATTTGTGTCACAGTTACTGAGTCTAATTAGAAGGGAGTTTTGTCTTTTTTAATCTGGGGCATTTCTGTGATATGCCCTACAGTTATAGCTCAAGCAGTTGTGTTGGCACCTTGCAGGAAACAACGGGCTGTGCATAGAGAGGTGAGGGAAGTCAGATTCTTTGTAAATTTGCTTTGCTGTCAGAAATAACATACCTGGAAATACACCCTCAGTTTTGTATTGAAGTACTGATATTTTATTTTTGACAGCCCTCCTGAGGCGTTCTTGTGTGTCCTTTGTTTGGGGTCTTTTGTATAAGCTCAGTATCTGCAAGTTAAAAGTTTTGCCCCTCCTTCCACATTAGTACCACACGTTTATAGAATGAAGCATTGTTTCCTCTTTTTTTTTTTCCTGAATTTATCTCCCTGGCAACATGAGACAGTTGTGGTTCTTTTGCCACTAACTTTTTACTTTATGTACGGGCTCAAATACAATTTTAAGGGCAGTTATTTTCCAAGTAAGATGTAATGTTGAATCATCCCTGGTAAGTCCACGATTTTCAGTGGCATTAGTATATTTTCACATTGTTTTTCACATCCTTTAGTAAGGTAGGATGTGAGGTTGCATGAGTTGGCTGTGCCAAAGAAAGGGCTTGCTACTGCCAAAAGGGGTAGTCCTGCTCCCTCCTCCTTTCTGGTTCCTGTCTGACCCTTTGTTGAACTGACTCGGCATACTAAACCAAAGTAGAAATGTTCTCTTTTTTTTAAAAAAAAATAAAAATCTTTCCTACCAGTGTTGCAAGTTGAAAAGCTCCTTGAGAAGTCTACCTATTTCAGTGCCTTTGAATTAATGGATTAGTCCATGTGGTTAACAAACCTCGTGTATATAGTCACAATGTCCCTTGAGTGTGTTTTAATAAGAATTTTGTTTGATTATTGTTCCTTGTTCTATTATGATAAATAATAATTTCATACAAGAATTATGATTGCCATTGAAATGGATTAATATGTTATAAAAACAAAGTAAATTTGACAAGAAATCTGACACTGCTAATGCCGCTTCCATTTTTAAATCTGTAAGGTATCTACCTGCATCCTAAATTTATAAGCAAATAATTATATCACAATATCTTGTTAATACACTCCTTGCCTATCCATTTAAAAACAAAGGTTGGAGAAGGGCTTCTTAATTTGTGCAGCTCTTATGCTTTTAGAGATTTTTCTTTCTTTAATCTTGGAATAGACATTTGTAGCCAAATTAGTGATTTGATATACTGAATGAATTATGTTCTTAATCTCATTGCGTGTAAAACTCATGGTACATGCAGCATTCATATTTTCAGCTTTCATTGCTACTGGAATTTCAAGTTGGTTTTGATTAATCTTGAAGTGAGCATTGCATCCTAGTTAGGATGTTAGTTAATACATGATTGACAAAGAATGCCAACTTTGGCAATAGATGAAGACATTGTAATGATAAAAAAGAAGAGGGGGAGAGAAATCCAAGAAACCAATCTGATCAGCCATTCTACTGTGGTGACAGAAGCAGTTTAGTGTACATTGTATCAAAATGAATGGGCTTTGCATAATTGATTTCAACATACTAGTAGCCTGAGGTCTAAGCTGCTCTAACCCAGAACTTATTAGCCATCCTACAAAGATGAGAGAAAACTGTGCAATCTGCTACAGGGGAGGTAGAGAATAGCATTGCTATTAGAGTAAAAGCTTTAAAAGCAGGACAGAGCTATTAAGAGAAACCCCTTTTGTATATTTATTGGGGTTATTCTGTTCATCTCATTCAACTATCATAAAAAGCTATTTAGAAGTCTTTGTGCAATACCAAATACTGAGAATTAAAATCTTACTACTCAGTAGGTTTTATTACCTAATTCAGATGGCATCCCTGCACAAGTATAATAGCTGTGTTTTGAGATCTCTTGTAACTGGGATGCATTTTGAATAATCTCAGCAAAAATACAGATCAAAAATAAACAAGATGCTCTTTTGGGATCCACTTTACTTGCTTTTTGTTGCACATTCACACACTTATGAATACCAGTTATATTTAATAATTTTCTGTTCTGTTCTGGTGTGACTTCCTAAAGAGAAGAGGATTATGTGCATCACAGAAGCACATATAACCATATTACAGAACGTGAAAACACCAGTAGTTGGATGTAAAGTTATGGTGTTGAACAAATGAGAATACATGATTTTAACGTCCTGTTTCCTTGCAGCATTGTAAAAGTATGCCACTGCATGTTGTCTGTTTTGCTTTGCCTCTTGTGGATGGGTGCTCATGAGTGTATGGGGAGTCTGGATTCATGCAACAGACTCCTGAGAGTAGGGTGATATACTTGATAGTGGAAAAAAACAGTTTAACTTTTCTGACTAGAATCGAAGACGGGTAGTTGCAGGTGGAGGACTGGGAAACGAGGTTTGAATGAGCTAATGTGTTCAGTGTCAGGATTCCCAGGCTATTAGACTTCTTCTTTAGGAGACCATGACAAAGCTCTTCATTAGTGTTCGTTACGCTTCATCCAGCAATGTGAAATATTGACAGTGGCTCCTTTAAACATGAATATTCTGCACAGATCAGCATCAAGCACCTTAATTATGCACTTGCTCATATAAGGAGCTAAATGGTATTAAAAAGAATATTGTACATTTATCAGTAGTGGTAGTGTTTATTCTGAGTGGATCCAGTGCTGTGATTGACTGAATGAGGTTCAGTACTCTATAATTAGCAGACTTTATAACCTATTTATAAAAAGTTTGACTAAGGAAAGTTTGAGTAAAGAGAATTCCATGTTATTGGAAATGTTTTATTCATTTCTTTATTTGCACTACTTTCACACAATCTTCATAACTTTCACAGGTTTGTAGAGTTTGCTGAAATATCCTATATTGTTCAAACAGACTTCCTCAAAAAGACAATGAGGTGACTCTTCGGTCATTTTTGTTTGGTCTTAGTCTACTTAAGCTTGTGACATCCCTCACAACAGAGTGTCATGAATAGGTTCTGGTCACCCGTTGTAATGGATTTATTAATCTATAGGACCCATTTTAAAGTATCTCTTCTGTTCTGGTAAAGCCATCAATTTGTTTCAGAGGTTGAATCATGATTTTTGAGATTTATGCTGACTTTTGTGAAGGGGGAGAATATAGGCCAGGTTGTAACAGCTTTAAAAATATTCTGATTTTGTTCTTGAGAAAGTCTGGCAGAGCCCATCAGCAAAAAGTTGTGTGGCAGTTCAGCTTTGCCTTGCACAGCAGCTTGGACTGATAGTCGGGGGAAATCACTGTTAATAATAATAGTAATAATATGAAGGCCCTGGAGGACTGGTTGGAAGCAGCAGCAGCCCTGCCAACCATTTTTCGCCTCTTTGCAAAGAAATCTAAGACAGATTTAATACTTTTTTACATTAAAATAAACACTAGTGGAAATTTTGGGTTAGGGTAACATGCCTTTTCCATCAAAGAAGCCTTGTTAAATCTTAGTGAAAAACCTCATAATTCTAATAATTCTTGATATGGAATTCTTGCTCTATGGAGTCCTGGATGACAAAGGTCAGTATGTGACACACACAGATAACTTCTTAAATTGATTTTACATGTTTTCTCTGAAGATTGTCCCTCAGAAGAGGAGACAGGCAACATAATCAGGTTCAGCTTTGAAACGCAGAAGCCAATTGTGCATTGTTTTGGGCACCATCAAATCATACTAACATCATTGGGGAGCCAAGAATCCTTAAAATGAGCTGTCATGGGAACAATGAACAAGAAGGACACATAGCCTTGTTTAATTCCTTTCTGTTTCAAGTGGCTTGCAACATTTGCCCACATACAGACATCTTCACCAGCTTCATCTTGGTGAAACACTCTTCTAAATAATGCTTTTCAAATATTTTGAAGAAACATGGAATGAGAAATACAGAGAATCTTTGATATGAATCACAGTCTGTGCCTTCTTGCAAAGCTGGTTATTGAATCTGTTGAAAGACCTAGTAGGCTGGCCTGTGCTCCCCTGGCAGAACAAAATAGTGCTGACATAAAACGATGGCTAAATTTTCCAGGGTGATGTTTACAGTAGCTGAAATGGCAAGAATGTGGAAAAAGCAATTAAAAAGCTGAGTGTGTCTGTGCTAATTATGAATGAAGATAGTGTAATCTGGTGCTTTCTGTTATAGAGACCTCATTTTAAATTGTATACAACTTTTCAAATTATAAGCATTTGGGGTGAACTTCAAGCCAAGCACCTGCCTCAGGCTGCATTGTGGGAGAGTTTCAAGTAAGTTTGTCCATTTCTGAGGACAAGTTTAAGAAGTAAAGATGTTTTGCCTATCTTGAAATAAATGCATACCTGTTACGCTTTTGAAGCTCTAGTTTGTTTTCAAGCAGAGACTTGAAATTTGTCAGGGCATCCATCCAAGTCTTCACTTAGCGATGTTAAGTTCTCAATTTTTGGTCAGTTTGTGAGCCTCTGAAAATCTAGGCTAGCTTGCACAGCAGGCAGACTTGTCAGAACCTAATGGCTGAGTTCAAGAATCACAAAGGTGTTCAGTCTTCTGATGAGCTGTAGATTTGGGGGGTGGGGAAATAGACATTTAGGTAGGGGCTGTAAGGCAAAATATGTTTGTGCATATTGCTCTAGGGCTCTGAAGATGCTGAATCCATGCAGCATGTTGTGTCTGTATAGGTATTTTTGATGGCTGCTCGACTGAATATGCTTTATCGTAGGGCTTTGGGATCGGAGTTTGTTGCCCTCTGCATTTAACCTCTTCCCATGGCAGCAGTGTGCAGTGCCAGGATTTTCCCCTTGTCTTCTCAGAGGTCTTGCTGTTGCAGCCTGAAGGAAAGCTGGCATGACTGCGTGCAGAAGGGAGGAGGTTGGGTGCGGGAACCCCAGGAGGGGCCTGAAGAATTGCGGAGAGCAAGGAGGAAGAGGCAGGAGCTATAAAGGGAGGTGGGGGAGTGTAGGTGGAAGAGAAAGTAGCAGAGGGTCTTTGGAGGACTAGAGGCAGAGGAGTGGGGACTGGTGACTGGCGCGTGGGAGAAGAGATAGCAGGCAGTGTGAGGGCAAGCAGAGCTGAGATTGAACTGGGCCAAGGGTATGGAGGGCAGGAACAAGTAACATGGATGGAGTACAAAAAAGGGGCAGGAGCTGAAGCGGGTGGGTGAAAATGGAAAGAGGTGAAGAACAGGAATTGTGGCCTGGGGTACCGCTAGAAATTCCAGAACGAAAGAAAACCAAAATTAAGCTTGCTTGGGTGACATCTCTCATGTGCAAGTTAAATATTTGGTTTAATGATATATTTGTAGATATGTGCCTCTGATAGAGTGCAAGATCTTTGGGGCTCTGATCCTGCTCGATTGTGATTGCTAAATTACTGTGTATGTTTTTGGCACTGTAATGTTTTTATTCTAGAAGAATACATATGCAATCATTACTGTTTCCTAGTTGCATTACAATATTACATATTAGCAGTTTTACTGAATCTCTCTCCTGTTGATTATTTTTGGTATTTAGGTGTGAGGCTCTTTGTGTAGACCTGCAACAGTGGGCTTTCGTAGATGTTTTTGTTTCTACTAAACACGATAGCTGTAACGAAAACTCTTCCATGAAACCATCTTTGTTTTTTCCTACCCTAGTTGCAGAGATATTCAGCACATAGAAAATTAGTTTAACAAAAACATACATATGCACCCAGATTAAATATTTCTATTCTATGATCAGTAGCAAACTGGTGCATTAGTAAAAAAGCATGCTTCCGCCATGGAGCAGAACTGAACTCAGAGGCAGGCTCATCTTCCCACATCAGTGCCAGTATTGCTGATTAGATAGCTGCCACGGAGGGTTGTTTGGGGAGGGGACTTTGTGTGAGTGGCAGGGGAAAAATCTTCCTGTTTGCTGAATACAAGAGTAGCCTGGGTTCCCCTACCAGCTGGTTCTCCAGCGTTTTGTTATTTGTTATCATTATTTCCCTCTTATCCACAGCTAACTCCCAATAAAGGCACCTTACCTCCAGCTAAGAAAGTAAGAGAGAACAGGTATTCTGCCCTGAGAGTGGTCTGATAAGAATTAGTGGAAAAGCTGTGCAGCTGGCATTCCCCTTCTCCCCTCCCCAGCCTTCCTGTGCTCACTCATGATTTAATGTTATTTCCTTAGGCAGCAAGTAGTCTGGGACCTGGAATACTGAATTTACATCTAAACAGGCAGAAGATATGTGGTGGTGCAAACACAGCTTGCAGTGTGTATCCCCATTCAGTCAAATCTGCTTGGTTTTCTGACTAGTTTCTTATTGATTCATCTCATTTCAGAAGGCAAAGAACCAGCCTTCTTGAAGAATACCTGTGGCCTTCTGCTGTCTTTGGCATGATACAGATGGAATTCTTTTCCCAGAAAATAAAATTACTTCCAACTGACATAAACTCATTTTGCTAAGAATGTTGGAGGTGATGTTTCCTTGGATGTTGGATGACTTTGCTCTTCAGGCATGTTATGAATCAAAGAGAAAGATTCCTCATTGTGGCTTTTCTCAGCATAAGAATGAGTTTGGCTCTGCCATAGATGATTTTCAACTAGAAATTGTTGGTCTGTTTGTGTACTCATATACATTAATGGTACAGAAAAATTAATTATTTTATTATGCTTACCTTGAGCTGTCTTGCTTTCAGGTATTCATACACAGAGCTGGCTTAAGGCATCTCAGAAATGAAGGCAAAGTTGTGATTCTCTGCTCTGAGGCTGAAGGACAGGACAGGAGAAGCACTGATGTGAGCTACCATTCCTTCCCTCTACAGGTAACTGCTGCCTACATCCTCCAGCCCCTTTTTTGCTCAGTAGGGCAGGAGCAGCTGCTAGCTGTCCATACCAGAGGTGAGGTGAAGTAAGAGCTGGAGCTATATTGCTCCTCCCAACAGTATGGTAACCTATATGGAATGGCTTTTTTTTCCTGTGGGTAGAAACAGCCCTCCATGAGCAAACCTTTACACTGCAGTTATTAGGAAAAAAGTAATTTTTTGTAAAGCAAGTAAATAAGAATAAGTGACCTGTAATTTTTCATGTAGTGGTTTGGCTTAGTTTTGTGTAAGATCTCTAAAGAATCAACCTAACGGAGTCTTTTAAAGTCTTCAAGGTAATGGTTCAAAACAGCTAGTAATTGGTGAGTGGCAGGCACAAGATTTCTGTTTTCTACCCCAGTCTCCCTACTAAATGTTTGTTTCTGCCTGTTGTTGCTGTATGTTGTTTCATCAAGTAGTAGTTGTGGGCTGACTGAACAAGACATGCAGCATAGTCTGCTAGGGAGGGTGGTCTTCCTAGAAGCTATGAAAGTCTCCACATAGTTGAATTGATACCTAAGCTTTGGCTTCCAAATCTGTATGCAAGATCCTGATTTTCCCAGGGTTCTGAGCAGCTGTTGGTCCTTAACAGTTTTGATACCCAGACCAGATGTATGTATGCCTAAGTTAGGACCATGTTGACCTTTTGTGGTTAATGATATTACTGTTGTTTTCAGAGCATACCTTACCTGCATATGTTCTTAGGTGCGTGTGTTGAGTTTAGGAACTGGAAAAGAAAGTGATTTTATAGCTGCCTCTGGGTTCTACTCTTTGAGCACGGAAGCAGAAGAGCATGCAGTCCTGCTTACTTTGCATTTGATTTTGCTAATTTAAAGCAAGAAAATCTCTGAAGGAGCTGAAGTGAGGGAGAATGAGTGATTTTTCTGAACTGCATATTCAGTTACTGGTAGATAATTCTTCTGAGAATTTCTTGGACATATATACCTACTTGTGGATCTTTAACTCCAGATGCTAATTGAGAATAGTACTAATTAAACAACGACTATCCTTCCAAACCACCCCTCTAGAGAGATTTGAAATCCAAAGCTGCACAAAGAAAGGACTAAGGTGTTAATTTTGCTAACAAAAGCATTGCACAAAGCTGCCCTAAACTTCCAGTCCCGACCTCTCTATAAAATGTGGTTTATTTGAAAAAAAAAAAAAAATTGAATAAAGATGATACTGAGGATTACATAGCAGTCTGTTACCGATGCTACGGAATAATCTGTGTAACTTCATAGAGGCTTGCCTTTCCCAGACAATGATTTAACACCTGAAATCAAGTTTATATAATCTAGTTTCCTTGTATAATGGATGTGGTTTTGGGAAGAGCACTTATAAAAGCTGTGCATTGATTGAAATGGAAATTCTAATCCACCTTCAGCAAAAGTGTAGATGCAGGATGTAAAACCACCTGGTCCCTGGGGAACACAGTAAAATGCAAGCCAGCCATTAAACCTTCTAGTTCCTCTATTCCCTCTGCAGATTTTATGGCTATTAAAAAGACCATCTTTAGGGCTAAGTGCTGAAGAGACTCTTACCCCAAACGCTATTCAATCCTGCGTCTTGAATGTGGGATTATAGGAGGGATGAGACCATTTATGAACCTTTGAGGAACAGGTGCATGGTCAGTACTCTCCCCCTCCCCCCCCCAATTCTATAATAATCTTTCTATATGTAGAAAAACCACGACAGAAGTGCCATGCTAAAATAGTAAATTTACAGTTAGTGATGGCTATCTTGTTTAAAGAAATTATTTTTTAAGGACAGACAGTACTAAAGGATTATGTGGTTAGCTGCAATCAGCTAGTGATTGACTAAACAGAAATATCTTCTGCTGTGATAGTTAACTAACTCTGAACAGTTCATTGCTAAATACTAATATTTTGCAAGGACTTCTTCCTGACTTGGGCAACCACGTTTCTGTAGTTGATGGTCTGCATTCAGCAGAAGCTGCTGCTGGCCACAAGCAGGGATTCCAGAGTGCAGCAGAAAATTGTCTGGGGCAGTCATGGGACAAAGTGAGGAGTTTCTGTTGTCAGAAACTGCAGCAGTCGTTCGAGAGTATCATAATAGCCAACTGGAGCCTATGGAAATCATCGTCCTTTGATTTTCCTGAGGACATATAGAAGAAGGTGAATCAGGTAGAAGCACCTGAATTAATTTCCCTCACTCATCAGGGATCCATGTTTCTGATGACCAGTTTTCCTCCCCACGCCTGGATAAAAGTGGGTGTTGGGACAAACAGCTGTACCATCTCCTTCCCTAACAAGATAAGCAGGCCAGTGTTATTCAACGAAGAGCCCAGGGGACACTTTTGCCCCATTGACCGCTTTATTTTCCCTGGAGGAGAAAGTGAGTTGCCTCATCAAGAAACGCAGATGAGGGGGTGGCATTCTCCCTCCTTTACTTGTTCAGTCTAACAGGGAGCGTCAGGTGGTGACTGGGAAGGCATGAGGAGGGCAATGAGGAAGAGGCTACTGCTGGAAAGGGAAGTTTCACTGCAGCAGCACCTACTGCCCCTATCAGCAGCAGTAGCAGCACCTTGAATCTCTGGGGTGGTAGCAGCAACCTCACCATTTCTTAGTGTGCTGAGCCAAGAAAAGACTTCCTCACAGGTGACAGTGAACATGCCTGATCAGTCAGAAGTATTTCAGACATATTTACAGTGAGTACACCTGTGTTGTATCTGGTGGGAGGATCTTGTGAGAATTGTGCATTTCTGGGTTTCGCATCTGGCATCTGCTTTGTACCTGAGAAGCAGCAGAAGTTTTGGCCTAGTACAGGCAATCTACAAATCCTGTCTAGCCTTACAACAGGAATGTCAGAGACTTCTTAAGAGAACCCTGAAGACCAAATGCCTGCTTGATAGAGTGTTTAGGCTAAGTGGAGCTGTGCAAAGTGACAGCACCATTTGCACAGCATGTGAGTGCACCTATGAGTGTTCAAAGGACAGAATGCACCTGGCAATACCAGAAGTGCTGTCCCAGATTTACACCCCCCACAGACACTCCCACTGGCAAGTAATATAGCCAGGCAACTGTTTGGGCTGCTAGGAAGCCCTCCAGGCTCTTCTACAAAACCTGCCTCCTTATCTGAATCAGCTGAATAAAAAGTTATTTTTGTACCTATGTGCTAACATTGGCTGCTGCTAAAATGATCATAAAGGTGCCAAGGAGACAGTCTCAACACTAGCAGTATGGTGGGAAAGAACTGGGTATGCTTGTTGGTCAAATGTCATCTTGTCATTTTAGCAATGTGTGGTATTAAGAAGGCCAGCAATATTTCCAAATTGTGTGCAGGTATGTCCTAGGTCAATGATGTGTAGAGAAGAGAACTTTCTTCTGCCCAGAAAAGGATGATCAGGTATCTGCAGTATCAGTTTGCTTCTGGGCTGACAATAACCTAAAAGATGTATTTTCATGCTAGGGGAAAACAATTAGGACTGGGCCTATAATTGCCAGTTTAGATTTTCCTTATCAATTAACAGTTTCTGTATATTATGAACATTTTGGATGAATTTTTATATGTGATTTCTGTTGATAAACATTGGTAAGGACTTACCAACTATGCATAGTACCTATTTCAAGGTTTTGGTTTGGGGTTTTTTTTAGTGATAAGACATAGGCTTACTTACTGCCAGTGTCATGCCTTATTTGGACAGCTTTACCTAGCAAGGGAGACAGTGGGTAGTCTGATAGATACTGTGGTAAAGGTAACATGGCTAATGCAAAAATTGAAGATGTTTTTATGTAGTTGCTACAGACCTACTGAGTTACTACATACAGAGCTTGAGCTTTTTGCTGTCTTGCATGTTGTTTATACACTGTAAGACAGTAGTCTGACTGCAACCAAATCAGAGTGGAAGCATTTTGCACTTGAGTTTGTTCAGGTGTGAAGCAGTGCCGGAGGGAGGAGCCTCTGGAGAATATAGCCATCAAATTCAATCAGTACCTGTGAGAAGAACAGACACTGCAGTCTAGAGGCAGGCAGGAGTGTGAACTGATGTGGTGCACATTCATCACAGTATGCTGCTGATACTAAAAATCCTGACTTACAGGCACACTATTCCTCAGTGCTCCTAAACAGTGCAGTGCTGCTCAAACTCTGTGGTGGACAAATGGCTTCAAGTGTGGACAGGCATACTCATATGCTCAGGTCCCCCACCTGCAGGTTTTTGAGTGTAGCCCCTTAGAGAGGAAAAATGAGTCTGCTAACTGATTTCACCACAGACTACCAAACATTTAATGGCCATTAAAATCCTTGTATGCTGTAGCTTTCTGGCTGTGTTCCAGCTTTTACTGGCAAACGCTTCCTTCAAATTAGCTGTCTTTTAATACACTACTTTTGCAAGAACCTGGCGATGCAAAATTTCAGTTTGAAGGAATATATGTTGTTGGATTTTACACTTTGCTCTGTATATTGAAAATATGCTTGACAGCCTGATGTAGCTGGAAAGAGTTGGAGAGGAGTAATCAAACAGAATAAAATGGTTATCCTGATTGTTAAGTACTTTGTGCCAGAAAGGACTGAATCCTCTTAGTTATTTTGTACAAAGTCAGATGCTGGTGCTGCACCACTTTGTAGGCAGCCATTATGCACCCACAACAGTAGCTTGCACAAACAGCCTTGGGGATTGCAGTTGTCTTTATTAAGAAAAGGAGAGTTGCACTGTGTATTGTGGTTTTGTCTACAAAATCTTGCAGAGATATGCTGGAAGGGTTTGAATGTCTTGTGAGCAGGGTGGCACTTGTGATAGCGATCAGAGCTTATCTTTAGTGCCGCTTATTTGGAGAAATTAAACTCAAAATGTGGCGCTTATAGTACAACTAACTTCATCTTGATGCTGTCTTTCTCACACTGAGTCATATGGCAAATTCAAATTGGATCGTTCAAGCTGTACAAAAAGGTTAGAGGAATAAATACAGAATGTGAGCAAAATAGTCATCATAGCAGAATGGGAACATGAGCTCACCTTCCTGTTTATCTGTGTTTTTCAGGAGCTTTGTTAAATACAGGCTTACATTTTAGATGATGCAGATCATCCTCCCTGAAAAATCAAGGCCTTATAAATTTGCCTCACATCAGACATCCCAAATCAAGACTTTGAGATACCAATGTTCCTCTTATTTTTCAAGGCTGGAAGAGACAGGATAAGGTCTCCTCTTACATACGTTGCTGTCATGTCAGTCTTTTTGGGCCTCTGTATTGATCAGAGATTTCTCAGGCATCCATCCATCCTGGACAGGTCTCTTGCTTTCCCTAATCACCCTTTTTTTCCTTCCTCTCACAAGACCGCTGCCTGCCCAGAAGCTTCCTTGCAGGGCATAATTTTTAATTGTTCTGATTCTAGTAAGTAAGTTGGGAGAAAAATGTCCTAAGCTAATACTGAGTTATAGAAGTTAGATGGAAGGTTTTGATTATGATGGTCTATTTTCCTGTTTGGAAGAAACCCATTCTTGATAATGAAGTGTTTAGGGATTGCTGTTTGTACTTGGAATAACTACACACATGCAAAATTGCGTAATGCTAGAACTGTTCTCTACTTAGCTGAGACTAATGTTATTAAAACAAATGGTGGATAAATTAGGAAGTGGACATCCTGTTGCCAGGTCAACCACATTCCCTATTTGTAAGTATCACTGTGTGTATGAGAAGGATAATATATAGTGAGGACAGACAAGAGCTGCAAACTCTCCATAGAACCGTGGGAGGGAGAGGTTGTAGAAAATAATGCCTTTAGCAACAGTGACCTAAACCTTTCATTCTCTTATCGCTCTGTGTACATGTCAGTGAGAAAGAGGGAGAATTATTAGAAGGATCAAAAGGCAAAATTCTGTTTCTTAATTAACTGTATTTCAGTTTCCTGAGGAAGTACACAGCATATTTCTGTGTGTTTTCTCAGATTTCACTGGTGATGAGAGACAGTGGATCAAAGATATTGCCTCACTTAAACTGCCCTCAATTTCTTTGTGTTTACAGTAGATGATTTACTGACTTTACAGGTTTTGAATTTAATCCTGTAAATGTTTTTTAAGGTTTCATTATTAACCTTCTTGTGAAATCTACTTATTATGCAAAAAAAAAAACAACAACAAAAAAAAAAAAAGAAAAAGGAAGAAAGTTTGGATTTTTTCTATTTGCACCATCAAGTAAGAGGTTGTGTTGTTATGATGAAAAGGTGTAGTGGTCAGAGTCTTTCCTCTTTTCCTCTTTCTAGGTTGATGGTATTGAAAGTGTAAAGAGCAGTGGTTCATCTGTGTGAGAAGCAGTGATGTTTTAAACAGAAGGTTTAAAGTCAGTCAGTTGTGCCATCAAACCTATAAAGTGCTTATTTGGGGAATGTGCCCTGTATCCTATTGGCACGGTTTTCCAGAAAACTAGGTGTGATTCTAGCTCTGGTCTCTTGTTTCCCAGGTGCATAAGGGCTAGGAATACTATGGTGGGAAAAATGTGCTCGTGCTTGAAACAGAGGCAGTACCTGTCTCTTTCCAGCAAGTATACTTGCAGCCTATTAAGACACTCCAAAGGGAGTCTCTTTCAGTCCTTTAATTGTAATGATACAAACCAAGATAATTTTTTAAAAGTGAGGTTTAAAAGTTAGGCTTCCAAATAAGTGCAATCATTTTGTTTTTTTTTCTGCTGGGTATCCAGCAGTTCTTGTTTCAGTCTGCAGAGGACTACTAGGTGCTCAGCATTTAAGAAAATCGGGGCACTTATGTAAATACCTACATGCAGATGTAAGTCTGACAGACACCCAGTTTTGAAAGTCTCACCTACTGGGTGCAGTTTGGGTGGTCAATAAATTTTAGGTAGGTTCCTTGCGGCTGCGAGATGGAACCATGGATAGAAAACACTTGTTTTCTAGCTGGCAATAATTTTATGAAAAGTGGTTGCTAATCTTTTCTACTCTAGTCTCTTTCGTTTTCCTTCCCTTGTTTCATAAGACATTCTCCATTTGACTGTGGGGAAATCAAGCCTAAAGTATTGTTGTTTCATGTGTTACAGCTGCTCCCATATCATTTTCTGTTCTATTTGCATAAGTCAGAACAGAATTGGAGTACTCTTCTTTCCACTGAAGACTTCTGTTTTGGTAAGGAGGAAAAGAAAACCAACAACTTGTCTCATAGGTTTAGAAACCTGTATTTTCATCTTTACAAAAATGCTTTGCAAAACAAAGGGAAACAATGGCTTTTGCAGAGATTGTATAACAGAGAACCCATGGGGAACCCAGGGTATTTTATTATTTCTGAAATGCAAATTGCAGTGAAGAAAGGACATTTTTATATACATGAAAGTTCTGTCTTTTTTTTTTTCCTTCACCCAGCTCTGAAGGTAGTCATACAATATTTGTTGTCTGTTTAGGATAAGCACATGACTGGCATTAAGTGTTCAAGTGTGTTTGTTTCTTTTATCTCCCACAAGTACTGTTTTCCTTCTTTCTGTTCAGTTAAGTCATGTTCTGTATTTTATGCAACCTAGAAAAGGCTCTGTATTCTTAATCTTGTTATCTGCTTTCTCAGCATTTATTCATTTTTCAGTTGCCTATGGAAGTGGAAAGGTTAAGCTACAGTAACTGGGCTCTGTGATGTCAGAATCTTTCTTTGTAAAACTGCTGCTTGCGTTTTCTTCTCAATTTGCCTTTTGTTTCTATACACTTCAGCTTTAGGATAATCACATGTTATGTTAGATACAGGTCTTTTGTTCTTCCATAGATGCACATAGCGTGTTCATGGAACTGAATATAATTGATGTATGTAGGCAAGATACAACACATGTGCTAACATGATGTTATTAGTTGGAAAATAAGAACTAACGTAAGTTATTCAATGCAGAAGATGTCATAAAATTATCCATATCCTCTTTACTAAGTTTGTTATAACAGTGTGTGTACACAACAGCATGTTACTGATGCACCAAGGTCTTTGTTTTGATACCCAGAAGTGTTGTTTGGGCTTTGATTTGTTTCCCTGTGTTCTGTCACACCCCATTATAAAGCTTTGGGTAGAGAATGTTCCCAGTAAAACAAATCAGGTCTGCAGACTGTGTGCTTTCACTAATTATTTTCCATACTCTCTGTTAGATGGATACTTTTCAGGTTGGTCTTACTCTTACGGAAAACTGTCTTGATAGATGAGTAGCTCAGAGCAACATCTGTAATTTATGGATATAGAAAACGCGTGCAGTCTCTCACTGTCTTTACAGATGTGCTTTAGGGCAAGTGAGATGTTCAGATAATGGAAAGGGGGAATGTTAATAAATCTCAGTCAGGAAGACAATACTTACATCTTTTCTTTAAAATAAATTCAAAGCTGAATTCTAAATTACTTTTTTAAACATTATTGGTGCTTTTTCTTCATACTGTTGCTATTGTTAAATTGAATGCTAGGTAATATGCTTGATGTGTAATTTAAAAATAGAAGTAATTAGACAGTGAGATTTGTTTTCCAAAACAGAACTAGTAAATCACTCGCAGATCCCATAAAAACGTAGACTAGCGATTTTGATTAGTTGTTGGAATAATTTAAGTTGCTATCAGTGTTTGTTTCAGAATTAGAGAAACTATTACTGTATATTGGGAAAATGACTGCTGCAGTATTAATAACATTATTGTAATTTGTAAAGACTGTGAAGAAAATGAACAACATAGAAATTGCTGCTCTGGAACAGACCAGTGATCTGTACAGTCTTGTATCCTGTCTCTGACAGTAACCAATATGTGATGATTCAGAGGAAGAAATATACACAGCCAATTGTTTTGTAGTGCACCGCAGAGGAAAATTTCTTTCTGGCCCCAGATGGTGTTCAGTTTATGCCTTAAAGCGTGAGGATTGATAGGCATTGTAAATTTTACCTTAGCTAGTGTAACCAAATTGGATTGCTCCTTGTTGTCCATAACCTGCCCTTCACCTGGCCTTCGTAGAATTACAGTCCTGTCCCTTATGGCTGGATTCATAGCTTTTACATTTGCTGTTTTAAGCAGATGCAGTAGTGCAATCCGAGGACTTGTGCCACTATTTTACATGATGTCACACACCATTGTATTTTTCATCGGTAACAGCCTGTTTCAATGCTTTTGGTTAAACTGAAAGTGATACTTTTCTGTGGGGCAGAGCAGGCACTGCGCTCACCCTGTGTTAATTCTCTGCCCACTTGATAGCAACTGTCTCCTATTCTGAACACAGGAGCCTTGGTCATGGGAAGGGTTGGAGAGTATGCCTAGAACTGGCACTCTTAAGACTTTTGTGTCATTGCAGTGGCCTGAAAGGATCAAAATTGAGTTTTGAGCATTACCACACCCTGCCAATCTTGTCCTCAGCAGCCTCTGAAGGGAAAGTCAGCATCAGTGGAGGTCATTCTGTTCTTTCACTTTCTACATCCTGCAAAACTGACATTATATGGCCCCAGCTGAAGACACTGGAGTGCAAGGTGCTGTTAGAGAAGCAATTATTGTTTGTGTATATGTGACGTTTGGACAAAAACTTGTGAAACTTTCCTGGACTCAGCTGTCACAGAAGCAGAGACAAAGGTCTTTGTATTAAGCTTTGGTACCTTTCATTTGTTACGCACCCATCTAATAAAACCCTGTAGTCTGAGATGAGCTTTCTGACATCTGATAGTCTAGTAAAATAGTTGCTTATTGCAGACAAAAACTGACCAGATTTTAGGCTAGCATTTATAATGCAAGGCAGTGCAGGCTTTTGAAACTGCTTGCACTGACGCTGCTGCCCTTCCAGGTCTTGTTGAGTACAGGCTAGTTTGATGGATAACAGCACTGCATGTCTTACTGGTTTGTGCATTGGCTTTTAGCAAGTCTTTCGCTCTGTCCAGGGTAAGGAGAATCTGCAACAGACCTTATGCAGTTACTGTCCTCCTTGTCTTTGCCTCTGTGGGTGCCGATCAGTCTGTGCCTTCACAGTTGATGTTCAAAAGCAGCAAGTGGTTATCACAGGAAGCAGATTTTGCTCAGCAGCTTACAGACTTGTCATTAGGTGCTGCCTTTCAGCCTTCCAAATGCATGCTCCGTTGTCATTTTGCTGCTCCTTGGGAGATAATTAAACAAGTCATGTCTCCTTGCCAAACGACCAGTCAAAGCCAGGGAATCTGGGTTTCCTGAATGACAGTGGAACATCATAGCAATCTTGGGAGAAAAAAAATCCCTTTCTCATTGAAGGAGGGAGGCCCAGCTTTCCTTTACACTCCTTCAGTATTACTGCTGATGAACCTTCCAGAGGGATCATCTAGGCTTTAAATCAGCAGGAAGAAATAACCCTTTTGTTGGTTGGTAAGTGGCACCATGTCACGTGGCCCATCTGTGAACTTCAGCTGATCAAATCCAGCAGAAATTGTCCTTGAGTTGTCAGGCTGTGTGAGCTGGCACATTGCCTCGTCCTTTGTAGCAGAGTCCAGTTTTACCAGCGCTGCAGTAGTTGGATGCTCACTTGAAGTTGTGATATGTTAGTGAGGAAGTCTTTCTTTGTCCTATGAAAGAAGGGAGTTGTGGTGGTGATATGCTGCTGCCTAAGCTTTGGAAAAGGTTTCTGTAGTCCTGGACCTCCATAGGCAGGGTTGGTCCTCATGGGCCTCTGTCTTCCTTTTCTCAGCTGAGAAACAGGACTGTAGCCAGAAAGGCTACCTCAGGTGAAATTCATTCTGAAGCAACCTTTAGGTTTTCTCCTCTAATACTCCTCCTTTCTCCCAGCCCATATTTGTTCAGCAACGGGGCAGCTCACTCAGAGCCATTTGGCTGTGTAACTGGAAATCTGGATGCAGCAGTCTCTGCGATCAACAACTGCTGAGGGACAGTGTCTGTTTGCAGCCATGCTATCTGCCAATGGGAAAGTAGTGGGTTTATGCAGAAGATAAATGAAGTTTTATATACCAGCAGATGAACTGGAAAATTCTGCTGGCTTAATCTCAAATCCCAGATTTCATTACACTTCTTGGGTCTCCCATATAGGTCCACAAAACATTTTCTAATAGTGTATCGGTATGATTCCAAGGTAGTTGCAGTCAGTAGACTGCATACCTTGGGGGAAAAAATCAGTTCAGTGTGGTTTGAAGAAATAACAGGAAATCAGCTCTATGGTTATTCATACATTAGACCTACATTACATACACACAAGAAAAACACCTTTAAGTCTTCAGTGTACAAATTGTTCACTAAGTAAATCCAACATTTCCATAAAACTCTTGCTCTTTTCGCTTGCTCTGTAATACACTTTACCTTGGTCTTAACTGCATCACATTCCTCTTCATTTTAATTACCTTTTCTTAAGTTCATTTACAAATTTAAAAATTCAGAGATCTCCAGGCCATAGTTTTAAGAAGAAAGCATGGTTTTATGTTGAATAATGTGGATAAGCATGAGGAGGTTAATGCAAATCTGGGACCTTCTGCAAAGTCTCACACTTCAGCTTTGTCCCCTGTGCTTGGCTGGGCTTTTGTAACACTGATGAATGACTGCTCGGGCAAATATGGTGGGGGGGTTGTTGAAATCCCAGGACACATCATGGGTTGAGGGCATGTCCTACAGTAGCAGTTATACAGCTGGAATAAGACATGCATGCCCCTGCCTGGCAGTGCCATGTTTCTTTCACGTTGAAGGAGCTGGGGTTAAGCTGCTGTGGCCTGGAGCACCCTGGACCATGGGAGCTGCCAGCAGTGTGTTCAAGGGACAAGGGAAAAACTTTAAAACTCTGAGCTCCCCTTGGTAAATCCTTGCCTACATCAGGCAAATGAAGACAAACAAAATCTTCCTCCCCAGTCCCATGCAGCCTCTTAGCCCCTGTTGACCTCTGCATCTGATGAGGGTTGCTTTGACCTAACAGCCCCTCCTGATCACAGAGGTGAATTCTTGCCCCTGGGGTTAGGAAGTCTTCCAGTTCCAGCTGACCTCAAGGTTCAGCTCTGCCCCGGGAGTGGGATGCTGCAAGTCAGCTGTTTGATGGCATCTTTCAGCTGTCCAAAGCAGTGGCTTCTTGGCCCGCCAGTTCAGCAGTGCTGCATGAATCCCAGGGCAACAGCAGCTCCCACTAGATTTCAGAAAGCTGTCTGAGCAATACCCCACACGTCTTAGCTTGTACCCCACATGGCTCTGGTAGCTTCAGAATAAAATGGCAGGGTGGCATAATTGCCCAATTCAAGCAGGGCTTAGAAAGGGGTACAGTGATGCTAAATGAGTTAACGTAAGTTCACAGATTTTTCAAAGAGACATGGGGAACTTCCCTGCTAGGTAAGGTAAGAGAACTGCTGTTCTGCATCGTGTCCCAGCCAGAGCTGTGAGACAGAAAAGAATATTCTTTCTCTCGCTGATGCATATTAACCTCCCTTTGCAGGGATGGGACTCACGCGGTGGCAATGTCTGGATGCTGCAGGTTACCCAGGGGAGCATGTATTGTGCAGGCATCAAGTTTCAGCAGTGCTGGATTTTGTTTGGGATTTTTTTTTTCTGCAGTGTAACAGCCATGTTAAATTGATTTGCATGAGCCATGGAAGCTGTTCAATGGGAAGAAGGCTAATTGTCCCTTCAGTCTGCTTTTCTCCTGTCGCTGCATGCATTCAGAGAATCTTAGACCTCCTGGTAATCACAGAAACACATTCACACTGCAAGGTGTGGTTTGTGTTTGATGAGCGAAATGGTGGTTCACGGTAATCTTCCCTATATGTGTACTCAAGAGGCCAAATCTAATTTTTCTTTGGCTTGTCCCTGAGTGCTATTGAATGGATTTATTGTGTGAAATAACCACGAGTGTCAATCTCTGGTATTTCACCTCAGAAATTAATAGTACTTCCTGAGACAGTCTCCCTCAACTGTCAAAACTGTAATAGTGCTGAGCGGTCAGGCCTGGAGGGGGTTTGGGGAACGAGCTGCTCTGCATAGGGCAGGCCCAGACAAACTGAACTAAACAGACATTGGAATTTGCTGTCAATGTTAAACGTCCTTTCAGGAAAATGACTGACTTCTTTTCTTTTCCTTCAATTTTCCTTCACATTTTTTTATCCTATGTGGCAAATCTACATCCATGTGAGTAGTTATCAGCTACCAGAAACTCCCCTTCAGGAGAAACAAAGCAAATCTACCCATCCCCAGCATAGTCGCTTGCATGCTATTAAGAGCCAACCTAGATTTGATGCCAGTTCATGGCACAAGGTGCTGTATGACTCCTAAGTACTTCTTGTTAACACTGAGTAGAGTGAATACAGATGTGTTAATGATCTATTTAGTATCAAAGTATGGACAGCATGAAGCTTTTTTCCTTTACAAAGTTTAAATCATAAAAATATTTAATGCTAATGTCCAGATATATGTTATTAAGACTGTGGTAGTTTATTAATTTGTTTGCTGTAATATTTTTAAACCAGGCATCCTAGATAGATAGCATTGCATGTGCTGTGCTTAGTCAACTGTTCTGATAGGTGAAGGTCTGTTACATCTGTTCTCATCGGTGCCCTGGATTTTATAGGAATAAGCACACTTTGGAAAAAAATAACTTCAGACATTATACACAGAAGTCATTCATTTTGTCATCCTGGAATGCTTCTAGAGAAGGTCTGCATGTCTTTTGATTCACTACACTGTCTTTATTTATCCGTGTCATCCCCTAAGACACTGTATCAGTGTTCCTGTGAGAATGTCCTCTAATGCAGAAAGCATTAGCACCCACTAATCTCTTCTAAATTGCTTTTTACTACTTTTGATTCCTGAAATGTGGTAAAGTAAATGAAATTGCTGGCTTTGCTTGCTTCTCTGGTATTCCAGGGATATTGTTATTATTTATTTATAAACAAACGCAGGCCAGCACTTCACACACATACAATTGAAAGCATCAACTTGAGTCAGCCTGAGTCCCTTCCTGTTGCAAGCTATATTATATCAAGCACCACCATTAATGTAGTGTCTTCATTTTCTGATGGATAAGACACCTTGAACACTTTCTCCTTTTGCTCCCTGTCACTGCAGCAGTGACAGACATCACTAGTGCATAAAATACATTTTAATCTTAGGCCTCCTTGGTGGTATGGAGTGGTAGGGGGTACTGTGTCTTGTACCCAGCAGTGTAGGTTGGGTTTCTTAGCATCAGATCCCTGATTGGCGCTTCTGCAACCAGTCCTAATAACTGAGAAACTGATGCTAATTTTCAGCCTAATGGCCAGTTTATATCTCTTTTATTCTTGTGTCAGTTTTTTTTTCCTGCCTATTTACCCCATTGTAATTACACATAACATCCCAGTTGTCTATCAAGCTAACAGCTCAGCTTCTCTGTCCTCTTGTAAGATAGGCGTTTCTGTATCGTGGTGGCAGCACTTCTCTGCCCCGTTCTGGTTTGTGAATCTCTGTCTTGAATATTGAAGACATTATCACGTATAGTTTTTGAAAGAAAGCCCTTGTACAGTGGCATTAATATATTTCTATCTACTGAAAATGCCTTGATTGATGCTTTCTTACATTACATTTGTCTCTTTCATAGCTGAATCTTACAGACCGTACATCCTTCACCTTTGTAATTTCTTATAGATGAGCTCTCAGTTTATTGCAGGAGATTTTGCGGTTAGCTCCCAAGTGCAGAATCACAGTATTTTTTTGTTCATGTGGGACTCATTTCACATTTCTGTTGTTCTTGTCACCAAATAAATCCATTTCCTTTGGGGCAGTTATTGCAATCCTCCTCTCTGTTGGCAATGACACCCCACATGCTGACTGTCATTAGCCCCCTTGTTTATGCCAAGGTTATTAAAGAAAATGCTAAACTAGATTTATCCTTGAAAAACTCCAAGCTCCCTGCTGTCTGACATTGTTCCCCTTAATACTTTTTGTTGCTATCTTTCCTTCACCCACCTGCCTACCCACCAGCTACTTTCTAAATTGACAAATGGTTTCCACTGGAAATGCTTTAGTGAAGTCCACCTATATGAGACTGACTGAATTTCTCTTGTCTTTGTCCAGACCATGGATTATTGTACCATGTCATCATGGACAACTCTTTGAATTTTAGCCCATTTTGCCTTTATGTCCATGTCACTCATTAAATTTCTTTTCAAAATTTGTTCTAAATTCTCCCATATTCCTGAGGTCAGACTTAGAGGACTGTATTCAGTCACATTACTTTCCTATTCTTAATGCAGTCATTACATATACTGTTCTCCAGTCAAATGATATCACTTCTGACTGGATAGACTATTATAAAAATACTTGCTACAAGATCATAGCAGACTATTATTTCTATGAGGTATCATTATTATGGAGCTATTAAAATAAAAGGTGTAGTTCTGTTTAGCTTTATTTTCTGAAAGGAACTTCTAACCATGGTGAGATGAGAGCGCTCAGTTGTGTCCTATATGGGTGAGAAATCCTAGGCTGTTTTTTTATTTAGCCTTTAGTCTTTTTAATGTATGCATTGGTTTTCATTTCAGTGGCTGTTTACAAAAACAGATCTTCTTGGAATAAGAATGGAAATAAAATGAATAATACAGTGGTTTCCATTAAAAAAAAGAAAAAAGAAAAAAAAATCGACCATTGTCGTTATATATGAGAGAGGGAAATGACTTCGGTATCTCACTTCTCACCAGCTGAGTTGGTAATAGAAATTGAGTAGCACTGAAATAATGTTCTTAAAGGGCTGTTTTCATTTTGATAGGCCTGTCTTTTTCTTGCATTTTAACGGTTCTTGAGCAGACATCAACTATCTTGAATGTGACCTGACATGGCAGTACATGTTATAATCTTTTATTAACATAGGGGGTAGGATGATAAATTATGCCAGCTGTGTATTTGTTCACAAATTGTGGTCAGCAGAATGTAGTCCCCATATCAGTCTAATTTAGTGGCTTTGATGGGAAATAACTTTCTTTTTCTTTTTCTTTTTCTTTTTTTTTTCCCCATCTTTAACTTGTTTGCTTGATGGTGAACTTAATCTTAGAAAGGCAGAATGAGGTCTTCCAAATTGAGATTTGGACAGTATTTGAACAAGACCTGTTCTCTTTTTAAGAAAAAAGCTATGAACTATCTAATAGACCCAAGTGATGGGGGGGACCACTGCTTTACGTTAATTTCTGTCATAGCTCTAGTATCTCAGTGTCCCCTAGTATTAGGTGGGGAACTGCTATTCACACACTGATGCAGAAAGGAAAACGTGTAGTGTTGAGTCACTGGTAGTCCAGGAAGGTGTCTGGTAATAAGCTGACATTGGGGAAGGTGCCACCCAGATCATAGAGTCATAGACTCATTAGGTTGGAAAAGACTTCTAAGATCATCAAGTCCAGCTGTCAACTCAACACCACCATGCCCACTAAACCGTGTCCCATCTACATGTTTTTTGAACACCTCCAGGGATGGTGACTCCACCACTTCCCTGGGCAGCCTGTTCCAATGTTTGACCACTCTTCCAGTAAAGAATTTTTTCCTGATGTCCAATCTAAACCTCCAACTGTGGACCAAAGGATGTTCTTTGGTTTCACTCCATCTTCCATTTTAGTTTTCAGTTTGCTGCATGTAGATTTCGTGGACGATGGGGTCTGTTTAAGAGGCAGTCTGACTCATTTCAGCTGAACTATGCACATGAATATAGTAAGCAAAATTTGGCCCATTTTGGCTCATCTTCTTGTGCCTTGTATAAACGTCCTTGAGCCAGAGAATGTCGACATCTAAAAAAATGTCCAGATGAGCATTTGGTTGTTTTTCCTTTTTCAGAGCTTTGAAAACAGGGGGTGGGGGGGAACCAATGAAATCCTAATTCACTGTGTGATCAACTCTGGAATAATAAACATTTCTAAGAGAAATGTGTAGGCTTTCGTAGAAACTCAGTGAAAAAATATGATTTATAATAACTTCTCAGCCCCTGATTTTGCATTGATGTCAGATAACAAATAGTAGAAGAATGTTTCTTGGCTTTGTTGCTACCATGTAGTGCAGAGCTTATGCACATTTTTAATACATTTTTAAATAAAAGAGGCAGTTTGATAAATGGGTGGCCCAGTATTGCAATCACACACAGAATGGACAGCTGTACTATCATTTTCCTGTCAGGAACGCAGGGTTTACATTCGCATCAGACGCTAATGTAAATGTCTTCACATTTTCCGTTTGCTTAGGTGTAAAATTATTTGGGTAATGGATTCTTTATTGCACTATGCCTTGTGGCTGTGCAACTGATTTAATCTGGTACCTTACCTACCATTTTCTATGGTAGGTAAGAAGATTGTATAGTGTAGAAAGCTGTAATTTAATAAAATTTTTGAGACCTTGAAAAGCTGTTTTGCCTTCCAGGGATTTCCAACTCAGTTTAAATATTTGCATGGCTTTACAGCTAAGTGTTGACAGGGATGTGTAGCTTCTCAACCATTGGGGTATTGGAGCTGAGGAGGAAAAGATTAAAAAACTATGTAAAACATTTTTAAAAACTATTTTTGAAAGATTTCTGTTTCTCTTAAGGCAGCACCCAAACATTCGTGCTTTTATTCCCCCTCAGAGGTGACCAGCCATTACATGTTTCCCAGCTGGATCCCATACTTCATTTATGGATATTCACAAGTTATCCAGTAATAAGCAAAACGGAAATGAATTGCCTCTACACCTTGTAGCCTTTGTGTAGAACTTGAAAAGGCTGTAAAGTGCAAGGAAGGGTTAGCACTAAGCCTCCCAAAAATGTACTGTACTGTTGCACTCTGGCAAGTACCTAATGGTCCAGATAAGCTTCATATTGTGATGTTAGACTTATCTTGCTTCTCTTAGGACTAAAGAGCTGTCAATGGGTTGCAATTCCTTTTGGTACTATAATATATTGTTACAAAAAGAAATCTGGTAAGTACAACTGAACGATGTTGCATGTAGAGGTGAACTTACCCTTTTATATTGATCTCTCTGCAGGTGTTTTTTCTAACTAGTTATAGGAGTGAAAGATTTTCTAAATGACCTAAGTGACATAAGATCACAGATTTCATTCAGAATCAATTTGTAACTCTGAATTTTTATTAAAAAAAAAAAAAAAAAAATCCAGGTGCACTTTCATAAAACTCATGTGAGTCGGTTCTGTATCTGCTTAGGCTTTTAAGGGCAGTGTGTTGACTTGTCATTTTCCCCAAATCACAGGTTCTTTGGTTGTGCACTGGTGATTGGCAGCTGAAACTTCTGCATTTCTGACTTGTGACACCTCACGAGCCTGAATTCCCAGAGCTGCTAAGCTTGCAGCTCCTCTGTGCTTTAGTTCCCACACTCAGCTATAGAGTAGTCTAGCAGCATTGACTTACTTGAAGGGAAATCCTGAAATTCCTGTTTGGTAGGAAACTGAGATCATTTAAATTTTTATTCCTTTAGGGAACAAATGTTCCCTAGCTGTGTTCCAAAGGTTGGTATTGTTTGTGGAGTAGAAACATGAGAATTCCTGCCTAGCTGTGCTCTGAAGTCCCTTAGATGACTTTTGGAAATCCCACACTGAGTCTTTGGCTGCATTGAGAAAGGATCACAAGCAGGGAGCAGTTATTGCCAAGTTTTCTGTGGCAAAGAGGAGAATAATGTATTGATGAGTTAAATTTGAACTTTTGCTTCATTTTACCATTTGTGATCGTTATTCTTGCCTACACTAGAATAATTCTCAGAGTTTGGCCTACGGCTACAACTATTCTGTTCCATCTGTTGCAGAGATGCAAGTTTAAACAGGCAGAGAAATATCATCCCAACTCAATCCATGTATTACTACATCAAGGCAAAATTTGCCACTTTTCGGTGTAAGGAATTTTACTTTCGAAAAAAGGTTTTCTATATCAGCTCATCTCCAGTGATTTCATGGCTCCTTCTCATAATACATTCAGTGCTTCAGAAGAAACAACAGAGTGGCAGGTGGTGTAGTGCAGAGGAGGCAGCTCTTGTGCCTGCTGATGCATTAGCTGTATCAAATAAACCTCCACTGATTTTACTAATACAGTGGTACAAATGATAGAAACTGCCTAAGGACCTTTCTGTTTCTTGGAGTAATGGTAGCATTGGTGGGACCTTGCAGCACCAGAGCAATAGGGGGAAAATGGTAGGCAGATAAGGTAGCAGCTGCTGCTTACTCACTAAAATGGTGAAGTACAGCAAGTGCCTTGTGTTCTGTTTCTAGTTTGGTAACTGCAGTACTTCAAGTTTGTGGCTGTGTGAGTAGCATTTTAGCACCAATTTGAAGGATGTTTTAGATCGTACCCCTTCAATGTTCAGCCTAAAAGCTGAAGGGACAAGATCCACATCCTTTCGCTTCTATGTGCCCTTTCTTCTTTCACTGTCCTTGCTAATAATTTCTATAACTCCCCGCCCTCCCTTTTTAAGCAACCTGTCACACCTCCATTGTTTCTTCTGTGCCTTTCTGCTAAGGATATTGTATTCTCTTCCTATGGCTGTTAAAGTGATGTGCCTTAAATCTTCTTTACAATGTTGCTCTGCCTGTTGGAAAGCAAAGCATTGACTGTGGATATAATGCAGTTTTGTTTGAAGTGGTATTTAAGTAAGAGGCAGTATATTGGGAGGCAGAGTTGCCAAGTGCCTAAGGAAGGAATGGAAACTTTATTGTTTTCATGGTCCTCTGCCACCATTCACTTAGGAAAGTAGAAGGCATGGGATACCTACTATTGGGAAAGAAGTTCTAAATAAAGTGTTGGTTTCCATCTAAGCTCCTGTTTGCAGCCCATTACAAAAAGTACAAACTCAAAAGCCACTCTGGCTTCAGTTCCCAATGAAACATACATTCGATTATTTCTGTTTTCCAGTTTCTTTGACAGCTCAGCATCAGTCCCGCTTCCACCTCACACAATTTTAAGATCCTATTCAATAAGCAGAACAAGTATAAACATGGTTCTGTACTCCAGTTATCCTGGGGGGGGAGGCGGGAGGAGAGGAGAAAAAAAAAAAACCTGGAAAGGCACAACAGCATGCTTGGTGGGGTGTTTTAACAAGACAGATCACTTTTCTTCAAATTTGGAGTGTTGCCCTAATTTCGCAATTCTTTACTCTCTGGTCTGTTCTGTCTAGCCCTGGGTCCTTTCCTTTCTTTTTTCTCTTCCCAGCCTACATTCCCCTCCCTCCACAAGCACTGCTGACTCTGCTCACTCCTGTTTCTCCCTTGCCTACGCTCTCAGTGTATCATTGGCTCCATGCCTTACTCAGCCAGGATAGTGTCATGAATACTGCATACTGTTCAAATGTGCATGTCTGATGTGCAAAGTTCTAAAGTAAATGCTTCTGTAGATAGAAACTGTGGGGGGAATATCACAAACCAGAGCCAAGAAAATTGCTGTGTTTTCTAAAGAGAGAAAACATATTGAAAATAGTCATTTGTGAATGACACATAGGCTTAGTGAGTCAATCATATGCAGTGTTCTAAAAAATAGGGTTTATCATAAAACTAACGTAAAATAGGGTTGTCTGTTAACCCCCAATCTCCTGGGCAGTTTGTCTGTACCATTGCTACATGTTAAAGTTTTACCTAAAATTTTCAAAGAAGTTTCCATTATGGAAATTAAGCAATATCCCTAAGCAGCATATTTAATTCACTGGTGGTTTCTTACGCTGCTGAACATGGAGGACATTTTACTTCTTCCTTTTTGCAGGAACACTTCATATACATGTTATACACGTTAGCTGACTTCTCTGCTTCAGACTCTCTGTTCCTCAGACGGAGTACCTCTCATTTTTCACAGTGTTGCCTCAAAGTGCCTTCTATCCAGACATTGCTCATCCTTGTTTTCTCACCTCTAAATTCTAAGTGGTGTACAGTCAGTGGATTTTTTGAAATGTAGAGTCCTAAACTGAAGAAAATACTTCGGAGAAGGCTTTGTCAGCTCTTAGCGCTGTAATGTTTGGGGGGGTTATTTTCTCCTCCCAGCAACGTGACAGCGTTGATTTATGTTTGATTTCTGAGTCATTTTAACCCCTCAGGTCCTCTTCTGTCTCTCAGCTGGTCATTTTGCATCCAGTATTTGTGCAGTTGATTGTTGTGACCTTCAGCTCGCTGACAAGACCTGAAGTATTAATATTTAGTGTTTTTCTTTACTGAGGCACATCCTATTTATTTCAGACCACTTTTCTGTTTTCTTAGGATTGTTTGGGATTCTAATCCTGTTCTCCAGCAGTTTTTGCCCTTTCCAACTTTACGTGGTCTGTAAACGCAAGTGTTTTACATCATCCAAGGCATTGATGAAATGACTGCACGCTATAAGTCTCAGTAAGACGACAAGCTGGTGATAGCTATCCTTCAAATACAGTTTTTCAACTAGGAATGTGTCTGCTTTATGTTACTCATATTCCTTTTGGTTCACTTTGGAAGTATGCATGAGGTGGGTTAGGGCACCATTGGTAGGTTTTCTAGTAATGTCGTAGGAGTTTGGATCGATGTCATTTGTGTTGACTGCTACTGACCACCTTGCTATCTTCTCCATGTCTGTAGAATAAATCTTTGTTGTCCTCTAACCTTGCCAGCAATTACAGGTAGGTGCACTGAAGTCTGATTCTTCCTTTTTGTACGTTGTGTATCTGCCTTTTTCCAGTCTTCAAGAACTTTGGAAGACAAAGAGATACTTAAAGACTTTTCTTGAAAACTTTCTTGCTCACAAGGTGGTTGTCATTGCTTATATCAGGCTGACACTTTTTACTTATGCTTCCCTGTAATTATTTGCTTGTAGATGTCATATAGTGTGCAAGAAAATGTCAACCTTTCAATTAATATACTCTTTTTAATTACTATTACTGCCCCTCTCTTATTTAGCAAAGCTGTTCCTTGATAGCTTTTTGAGATGAAGGCTGTTGTTCTTTCCAGCTGTCTGTGATGTGCCTTTTCTATTTCATTCTGTAGTCTTGGGGCCAGGTTCTGACTTAACCTCAGTATCTTTGGCTGTCAGGAGACGTGATCTTCAGTCAGAATAAGCCAAGAGCATTTAAACTGTCTTAAGGTAAATCATCCTAACTGTGTCCCAGGCCACATTTAGGAGGTGAAGCCATCTTTGGTTTTTGCCCTTTAAGACAAGCTCAGCAGATATCTGGCTCATCTGGGAAATGAGCTCACTGAGTTTACATTAAATACTTCATTGACTTAACTTTTCCCTCCTTTGAATGTAGTACTTCTTTAAAGTGCCTTTACAAACTTATCTTTCTTCCCTTTAACCACACATTACAGGGTGAAAACCTTGCCCCACTGAAATCAGTATGAGCTTCAGTTAGGTCAGAAATTTCACCCTAGAATTTAAAGTATGGTTATATTGTGCAAGCCTTAAGTACTGTGCTTCATTTTGCTAAGCTTCCTTTCTCTCTCTAACCACTCTTCAGTCAAAATTAGAGACTAAGGAGACCAGTGCATATAACTGTACAGACAAACCAATGTTACAAGAATTTTTATGTTTTCAGAACAAGGCCAAGTTCTCTGCAATCTGTTTCATTACGTGTTAAATAAATTTGGATAAAGAGTGGATTTGTGCCTCAGTGAACAATCCTGGAAAATCTGAGTTGAATTGATGACCCTGACATTGGCATTACCTTATCACGTTTTTGCTTTTCCATCTGTAAAATGAGGATAGTGACACCGGTATTTCTTTAAAGTCCTTGTAGATCTTTGGCTGAGAACTTTTGACTATATTCTGTAAGTGACACTTTTTTACTTTCCAGAAACCTTTTCAGGCTTCCGTCAAAAAAACAAATGTGTTCAGTTTTTTGTACTGGCACTTAGACTTCAGTGTTTCTAGACCTGTGAGATGTCTTCCAAAAATGAGTCATGAGAGATGGGCTCTTCCTTTTGTAGCTCTTGGTCTCCCTGCCGAGCTAGAGAAGATCGGTACTTTTGTCTCCCAGCAGAAACTTCCACTAGTATTGATGCTTCCAGGGAATAAGTGTGGCAGTTGTCTTGCACTTAGAAAGTGAAGCTTGTATAGGACTCTCCTAATAAAGCAGTTGTTTTGGAGTCCCAGTAGAGAGCTAAGTGCCTTTTAGAATATATTTAAATTAATGAAGGGATTAAAGGATGTTGGTGCTTACAAGAGCAGAGAGCTGTTCTTAATGACATAGAACAGTGGTTCAGAAGGGAACGGGTCTGACTACACCATTACATTAAAAAAAAGGAGAAAAGAAATGAAGTTTGCTTGAAGATCAAAAATTCTGCATTTGTAGGAGAGGAAGGTAAAGAAACTGAGAAATCTTATTATGTTGTGGCAGTTTCTGGGATATCAGAGTGAAGATTTTTCTAATTATCAGGAGGGTTTTATTTGGGTGGGTTTTTTGTTTGAGTGGGTTTTTTTTTGTTTTTTTTTTTTTTTAACAACTGAGGATTTTAAATGAGAAAAGTAGCTGTTACATAATATTTAGCACTGAAACATCCCGAGGTTTTTGTGCAACTCCCTTGGCATGGAGTCAAGTAGGGATAAAGTACTTATGTTTCCATGTTTCTTAAAATGATTTTTTCAACACGGTGAATAGTTCTGGGGTCTCAGGGGAAGAGTCTAGGAAAGACTGACAGTGGAGTTGCATCATCGGCTGCCATCTCAATGGAAATGGGAACAAGCAGACAACTTCCATTAGAGGCCACCATTGAGATTACAGCAGCGTGTCAGAAGTACCGTTTGCATTCCAAAGAGTAATTGCACATCACTAGAACATGTCCCACTTTGCTGCATGGTAGAAATAGTTGATACTGGCTTGGCAGGGGAAGGAAAGAGAATTGTGTACTGCAAGTAGGCAAAGCTTTAGACCTGTATTTCTATCTCATCGCATATACTCTCGGAGATACTTCCTTGTGGAGGACTTTAAAAGCATGCATGCTTCTATTCTCAATGATTCACAGCCTTATATGTTTTCTAAGTTTCAAATCTAAAAAGCTATTCTGATTTTTTTTTTTTTGATGCATTTTTAAAGGCAAGGTTTTTCAAACTTCAGCTGCTTGCTTTGGGAAACCATTCCACTGCCTATGAAATTTTACTGTGAAGTGTCTTTATCCCAATGATCTGATTTTTCTTAATTTCTTCTTGTTATGCTTAGATCTTTCTCTTTATTTTAACCCACAAAATTCCTAGCTTCATATCTTCAAATATTTGTAGATTTTATGTAAGTTGGTTTTATGTCTTCTTCATTTTAGGTCTCTTGGGGACTTTGGATGTCTGCCCTGTGAATCCTTGTATTGTTTTCCCACATTAAGATAATTGGCACCGAATGCATTGTCCTAAAAATGATCCTTTCCTTGTTCGTATAGGTACACCTTCTGCCTTTGCAGCCTAATCTCTCATTGGATAATTTGTTACCAAACAGCTGGCAAATTTGTGTTTCACAAACATCTTTCCAGGTCATTTCTGAAGGTTTTTTACCCTGCTTTGGTGCCAAAGTGCAAGTTAGCAAATTTAAACTCTTAAGCCACATTAGCACAGAAAAATGATGAAGACGTTTATTGGATAGCGGAAAGCTTTTAGGTTAAGCGTTGTGCATTGAAAGGTGAGATTGCAAGGAAGGGAAGGCAGGAAGAGAAGAGTATCTGGGTAATCTCTACACCTGAGGAAAACCTATGGTAGCCTGAGTGCTGTAGTGAGCCCTGGCACCACTGACAGTTGGCATCTTTCATCTCCCCTGCCTTGTGCTGAAAGGCTGGACCTCTGTGAAGCACCTCCAAGGTGGGCAGCAGAGGGCAAAGGCTGAAGTGCAATTGCAATTTGCTCCCTCCCTATCTCTGACAAGTATTCTGTGGCAAGAACTAGCGATTGGCATTGCTGCCTCCCCAAGTGCTCCTTCTCTGGAGGGCATAGGCCGCAGCTCAAGGGCCTGCACCTCATGCAGCCCTTTGCAATTGTACAAGGGCTGCTAGCCTTATTACAACCTATGTTCACCTTGCTCTTTTTGTACAAGGGTGAATGATCCTGCAGAATACAAGATGACAGACAAATATGTCTGTTTTCTTAATTTCTATCTAATAAATGATGGCACAATATATGATATATTAATGACACAAAATTGGGAGGAGTGGCTGACACACCAGAAGGCTGTGCTGCCATTCAGAGAGACCTGGACAGGCTGGAGAGCTGGACAGGGAGACATTTAATTAAATACAACAAGGGCAAGTATAGAGTCTTGGATCTGGGAAAGAACAACCCCATGTACCAGTAGAGGTTGGGGACCAAGCTGTTAGAGAGTAGCGTAGGGGAAAGGGACCTGGAGGTCCTGGTGGGCAGCAGGTTGACCATGAGCCAGCAATGTGACCTCATGGCCAAGAAGGCCAATGGCATCCTGGGGTGTATTAGAAGGGGTGTGGTCAGTAGGTCGAGAGAGGATCTCCTCCCCCTCTACTCTGCCCTGGTAAGACCACATCTGGAATAGTGTGTCCAGTTCTGGGCCCCTCAGTTCAAGAAGGACAGGGAACTGCTTGAAAGAGTCCAGCGCAGAGCCACAAAGATGATTGAGGGGGGGAACATCTCCCTTATGATGAAAGGCTGAGGGAGCTGGGTCTCTTTAGCTTGGAGAAGAGGAGACTGAGGGGTGACCTCATTCATGTTTGTAAATACGTAAAGGGCGGGTGTCAGGAGGACAGAGCCAGGCTCTTCTCAGTGATGGCCAATGATAGGACAAGGGGCAACGGGTGCAAGCTGGAGCATAGGAGGTTCCACATTAACATAAGGAAAAACTTTTTCACTGTGAGGGTGGCAGAGCACTGGAACAGGCTGCCCAGAGAAGTTGTGGAGTCTCCTCCTCTAGAGACATTCAAAACCCGCCTGGATGCGTTCCTGTGTGATCTACTGCAGGTGGTCCTGCTCTGGCAGGGGGGTTGGACTAGATGACTTTTCAAGGTCCCTTCCAACCCCTAACATTCTGTGATTCTGTGATATTTGCTTACGTTTTTAAAGATGTACCTTCTTTTTATCTCTAGTTGAGATGCCTGCCTTCCTTGATAGGTGTGGTGCTTGTCTTTTCTCTTAGGCATTCAGGGTATTTTCCCAGTCTGCGCTTCCTTAGCCTATTCCTCATAGCATTTTCCAGTGAGATCATTAGTGAGATATATAAAGGGAGCTTGTAAGAAAGGTGGAGAGAGACTTTTTACCAAAGCCTGTAGTGACAGATCAAGGGGCAAAGGTTTTAAACTGAAAGAGAGTAGATTTTTACAATGAGAGCGACGAGATGCTAGAACACATTACCTAGCAAAGTTGTGGATGCCCCTTCATTGGAAATGTTCAAGGTCAAGTTGGATGGGGCTTTGAGCAACCTGGTCTAGTGGAAGGTGTCCTGCCTATCACAGGGGGGCTTGGACTAGATGATATTTAAAGATCCCCTCCAACCCAAACCTTTCTGTGATTCGGTCCTGAATATAATTTTACCTTTTTGACAGGTATTTGGATGTTGGAATGAATGTCTGTTCTTTGTTCACCGGTGTATTGTTTAATGTCCTGCTCAAGTTATCCGAATTCAGTTCTTCCTTCTTTTTCTCAGCCCAGCAACACTTGAGCTGAAACTGTTTTCTTTCTGGGTACTAAGGCTTGATTCAGCTGTACAGGTTCTCACTGCCTCTTTTGTCAGCCTAGGGGGATACTTGTGGAAAGTAGTTATTGCACCTTGGGTTTCAGTCATACGCTTCTGGTTCACAGGAATGCTTTGTGCTGTGTTTGCTTAGCTACAAGAAGAAAGCATTTAGATTTCAAACCATTGGAGAGAGTGTGTTCTGAAAACCAAACTTCTTTTTATGTTGCCGCATTACTCTCCTTAATGGCATATTGATTTATTTACTCAGCCAAGCCAGGCCCAACTTTCTGCCCAATTATGTGTCTCAGCATCTTGCAATTTCACATCTTAAGCAGGACTCAGACTTGTTCCTCCATGCTGGGATCAAGCTCTGTAACTGCAGGTTCTTCCTATGCATTTCTTTTGGGCTCATAATGAGCAACATGGTGCAGGTATACCTGGAGGCAAAAGCAGTGGGTTCTACCCCAGATGTTGAACACCTTCTCAGCAAAGCGTGGGATTTCTGCTCCTACAGCAGCCTCCTGATTTCCCATGTGACATCATGCAAATGAACAGATCTGGGCACAGAGATGAGTTTGAAAGTTTACTGTATAGGTGCTTGAGTCCTCTTCTCTGCAGAGGTTGTGTTGATGACATGCAGGCCAAGGTATCTTGAGCATAGAAGGTCTCTCCAGCCATTGCATTTTCTTCAGAAGGTTTCTTTCTTTAGGTAACAGCAGCATGTAGCTTGGCATTAAGAGTTTGTGCTAATTGTCTAGCCATGGACATCTAAGGTAGGGCAAAATTTCAGACCGCTTCTTTAAGAAAAGCAGTTCAGTCTGGTGCAGTGTTATGGTGGTGTTTGCTGAGACGGTTAAGCTGGTCAGAGGATTTGTTTTGAGCTCCTAAGTTGACTGAACTGATCACTGTTGCCAGAGGGGTTTAACTATCTGAATGGGGTCTGGGTGGGCACGAGAATAAGTGAGGCAGGAGATGTGGGAAAGGAAGGAGTTGAGTGCAGCACCCCCACTTTCCCTTACAGCTTTCGAGATGCTGGCCTGACTCAGTGTCTCCTGTCGTTTCAGCATCTCTCTGACACAGGGAGAGGCAGACCTGCCTTGGTCCTGGCCACTTGCTTCCCTTGTGCTGGCAGCTAACTGACCCCCTTGGGCCAACTCAGCTCACTAAACCTTCAGAAAATTAACTGTTTATAAAAATGTGAGTTCTCCAGCTGTCTCAGCAGATCAGCTCTGCACTAAAGCCAGTTCCAGGGGTCAGCAGGGTGTCTCTCTTAGGAACAAGCCTCAGACTGACTGCTATCCTGTGAAAACAACAATGTGTCCTAGCTCCTTCACCTAGACTGAGGTTTGGTGCTTGACCAATGCCTTTAGACTGCCTCTAAACCTAAAAAAAAAAAAAAAAAAAAAATTTCATGGATTTAGCTGCACCTAGATCTCTTCTAGTGTAGATGAAGCTCCAGTGGAGTATCACAAAAGCTGCTTTGACATTCACGCTTCATTTTTGACAGAGCTACTGTATTTTTAAGTAACATCTAGTGCACATGGCTGTATAATTTACAAATTGCATATTGCTAGCCCAGAACACTAAATTTTGTATTCAGATACTGTGATACTTTTTGTACTGCTTTGTTAGAGTATGACTTTTCAGTCTGAGAAATAGTGACATTTTCCCAATTTCTGTTGCTGGAGATTGGTCATACAGGACTGTCCTCAGCAGAAGACAACACCATAGTTCATACCAGCAATTCAGCTTTTATGTAGTAATAATTAAAAGAAAAAAGTTTGTATTTATTTACTGGCCAATTATCCAATTTTTTAAGATTGGTCTTCACTGGAAGATAAAATGAAGATAAATGCAAAAGGAAAATTAAGTCATTAATGTACTCTTTGCTTCTAGCTTTCACTTCATTTGATTGTAAATTGTTTGCAGTAAAACTGCAAATTAGTAGCTTGGATAAAGCTCTATAAATTCCTTCAATATCAGATTTAAATGAGAAGGAATTGGGCCTCTAACCTTCATGGAGTATAACTGTAGCTGGATGCATTCCTAGGGGCTAATTATCCATTCCTCCATATCATTTCCTTGAACTCTCAATTGCTCACTGTTTAATGCACATTGGGTGGATACTGGAAAATGCCTAAGAAGATGCGAGATGGAAACTTAGACAGGGAGAGGCTCTCACTAACAAACACGGAGGTCAGAAAACGTGCTGCATCCCACAGCAGGCTTCTGAATGGGAACGGCTCCCAAAAACCCATGTTGCTTTCCAAGAGCAGTGCAAAATGTATATCCTGAGCTGGCAGAAAGAGAGACAAGGGTTATAGTGAAAGTAGGTTTTCTACATTTTGTAAGAAGTGCAGGTTGAAATAGCCATCCCTCCTGGAAAGGAAAAATACTACATGAACTTCAGTCAGTTGTGTCCATACCTCTTACCTAGGTACAGGGGAAGTGACCTAAAATGTAGACAAGGTAAATTTTGGTTTAGTGTGAGGTATTACTACTGTTACTTCATTTATTTTATAACTGAGACAACTTCTTCCTGTTTATCACACAGCTAAGAGAATAATTCTTCCATTCTCAGGCCTGTGAAGCAGTGTCTTTTGTCTCACCTGAATTGGTTTTACCAAAAGCCAAAGTGATAGGAAGAATAATCTTTACAGGCAATACTCCAAGTTTTTGGAGAACAGCCACAGAGAAAGAGATCCTCTTATAGAGGGTCTGTTGGGTGTGAGGTGGCAGTGGCCAGTGGAGGTACGTCTGCGTGTGCTTGTTCTAGCTGGGCGTATGGGAAGAAGGCGCTTCTGTGATGCAGAAAATCTAAGTTCCAGTTTGTGTGCATAAATAACTGGATTCAGGTATTAATTAGAGAGCATAATTTGTTTGGAGTGTTGAAGATTAAGGGAACTCTTGTCTTCCTGTCAGAACAATTTTGCCTGCATTGCGCAGTCTGATAAATCAGATTGCATAATGGGGGTATTGTGTGGATTTTCCAAGAGCAAATCGGATTATGCTGATATTAGATCCATGCTTTTTTTTTTTTTCTTCTCTGGCACACTCCTTACGTCAACGGAAGAGCTTCTGCTCCCTTTACTGTCAGGTTTATCTGCCTTTGTACGCTACGTGGTGGCTCCTGTTAGCTGTATGGGGTATTAGTGCAGTTGTCAGCGGGGAAGGCTTCTTTACCTCAGGCATTCGAGAGACAGTGCTAGTCACGTGTCCTGCTTTTTGGACTTTGCACCTCTATCTAATTCTAACTTACTTTCCCTGATCCAACAATCCTTCAGCCTGGAAAGGACAAGCAGCAACACTCCTCTATTGTCAGCTTTGTTCAAGCTGTGGGGAAGTACAGTAGTTTCTGTTCTGTTTATAAAACAACAAGCAAGAGCAAAATGCTTGAATAGAATGAGCAAAAATAAAACCAAAACTGTGAGGCAAATCCTATTTACCTTTTTCACTGGGTAAATGCAGCCATACAGTCCGTGAATACGGTATACAGAGAGCTTGGGCTGTGTATGGGTGGGAATGCATTTGCAAGGAGAGGAGGTCACCTGCAATTGTTAACAGTATCATTAAGCTGAAATGAAACAGGGAGATAAAAGTTATGGGGATTTGGGTCTGAGTTTTGTTGGTTTGGGTGGCTGCTGTTGTTGTGGGGGTTTTGTTTGTTTGTTCTTACTGCTTTTTGTTCTGCGAAGATGAGGATGTCTTACCTGTGGATTTGTTGCTTTGGACACAATTTATATCCTTCTTAGTAGTTGCTTATCCTTTTGAATGAAGTTATGTTGGTTTAACGCTATGCAGAAGCCCAGTCTTAGAGAAGTGCTGGATGTCCCTGGCTTTTTTCAGTTGGATATATTGTGTCACTAGAACAGTTAAATTTCGCCAGCGCCAGGGTAGTATACCCCGTATGCAGTCACATCATATGCTGGCTCTGGAGCTTTTATTGCTTACGCTGTCACTGCATATTAAGAATTAGTGAGCAATGTTCACTAGATTGTTTTAGACGTGGTTTGTATATTATTCCTAACATACTCTGACAGACTGTGCTACCCCAGCTGCGCTGTGTAGGTAGTACCAGAAGGAATATCAGCCAATGTTGTTAAGTTTGGAATATACGTTCATTTACAGCCTTACATTCTTATTTATACAGAGCTTTATGAAATAAGCATCTGTTGGGCTTACAGTTTCTGTCTAGAGGTGAATCTGTCTAGGGCCTTGTCACCAAAAGTAACTTCTAAGTTCTGCACAGATTTAGAAAACCACGAATCACCCATGATTTATAATGAGGAATATTTTCAAACTTTCCTTTACACACTGGATTTTCTAAAGAACAAGAAAATGTATGATTTTTAAAGAAAATGCTCTCTTTTGGCAGAAAGCAGAAGAGAGAATGCTTGATGGGTATTGAATTATGCAATGCTTGTTGCTCAGTTGCTTGTGAAATTTGTGGTAGACCATTCTGTGCTTAGAGGCCTGATCTTATTGCTGTTGGATCACTTGAGTCATTTGTGGACTGTGGACAGATAAACATTAGATCTTCCATGTTGAAGCAGACAAATAAATGAATTTTTCTGAGTGCTCTATATTTGCTTCTCATCTGTCATGTATCTCCTGTAATCTTATATCTGTTAAGTGGTGTGAAAAAGACTCCGGCTCACCAACTCAGATCTTGGGGTGAAGGAAGAGAGAGAAGCTGGCTATGACAGTTGTAAGTGGAGGAGAAGTCTGAGAATGGGGGAAGATGAGGAAGATAAAAAAATATGAAAAATAGGGATATGAATGGTAAAACATGAAAAGAAAAACATAGGGAACAGGACAAAGGAGGAAGTGAAACATAAGGAAACTGTAGTGTGAGTGTCAAAGAAAAGAGAAAATGAGGGAAACAAATAGAGGAAAACAGAAAGATTATGTATTCATCAAGTCTTTTTTAAAATATGTAAAACCAGAAGTGTTTCAAGATGTGAATGTGTATGTATAGAAATGAATATGTAGTTTGAGACTTTTAAAATAGAGGCTGTAGTCTTGAATTTTTCAACTTGAATTGGAGACCTGCAGGCTTTGTGGAGCCATATTCCATTTAGTTATACTAACAGATGGCCACATCAGAGATACCTCACAGAGAGCATTTCTCCATCTTATTGCTCCTCTGCCCTGGGTTGTCCTTATTCTGCCATATGGCCAACAGGGATAAATGGTGAGGTCTCAAGAGTTGGTTCTGTTGGTAAATGACTGCCTATGAACAGGTGAATCCAGACAGATCAGTTATCTGATTTTGAAATGTAAAAATGTGTGTGAGACTGAAGGGTGGGCACAAGAAACATTGTGTTTCTGTGTTGTTTTGGATGAAATTGGGGTATTTGACGCGTGGCAGTAGTCAGCAGAATGGTAAAGACAGCATTCAGTGCATGCCTAAAGCATGTGCTAAATGGGCAATAGAAACACCAACAGAAAAAAGTCAAGAAACTTTTCCCCTGGGGACAACAACATAACATGTTTCTATAAAACTTGTTTGTTTGGGAAAACGTGTATGCTAGTTAATTGAAACATTCACTCCTGTCAGCTGAGAATTGACAGGAGGAACACCAAAGCAGGCAAGTAGCAAACTGTCTGAAGGCACATTTTTGGAGCCCTGTCTAGTCTGCAGCTTTTGAGTTCTTCGTTTTCCAAACTATAATATGAAAATTTTAAATCTGCAATGAAATATATCAGGAAACTTAAAAGCAAGTGGCAGTTTGAAAAGAGAGTGGTATGTAGTACTGAGATCTTCTGGATATCAGGGTAAAGGAAACGTGTTTTATATTGTTTGTCTATCTGCAAAGCTGTGGTATTATTAGAAATCCATTTCAAACTGAGAAGCTCAAAATACAACTCCCATTTAGGAACAGTTGTACTGCAGAATTTACCACACTGATATTTACAGCCAACTAATCTGAATCCCTCTATCCCTTAGAAATCGTCAGTCCTCTCAAAGGTGTGATCATCTTCCCACACTACCAGATTTGAATATTTAATCTAGAGAATGAACTTGAGTTGAAACATAACTCCTTTGGCAATGGAAACTGCCTTTGAAGTTTGGGGATCTTCTACATTCCATGTTTCCTGTTTTAAATTAAAAGAACAAAGCACTCTTGAATAGCGCACTGTAAGCACCCTGCAAAACCTGCATCTCAGACATCTGGCTGGCTGACGTGAGGAGACAGACAGGAGGTCCGAGGGCATTTCATTCATCTTCTCATCAAACAACCTGCCTTAGGTAAGAGCAGTTCATGCGACTCAGAGCTAACATGGTTAGTTGTATCCTCAGTTACCAAGCAGCCAGACTAAAGGCTTCAGCTTACTCCTATGCTTTGTTGATGAGGATGACGAAATACCCCAGACTAGCTGTTGTAGGACTTACAATTACGATCTCTTGGACAGAAAAAGCCCCAAATTCATTGTACCTGCCTTTCTCTGAATTTCGTAGGTCACTTCTTATCCAGGTCACATAGACCTTCCATAGTTTCTTGCTATCCATAGACCATGACCTCTCCCATACTCCAGGCAACAAGATTCATGATCCTGCTTAAACTGTGAAGCTTCTTAGGATGTGCCTGTTTTGCAGGCATGAAGAAACCCGGGCCAGATGAGGTTTATGGCAATAAAAGCTTCATGTCTGAAAAAATAAGGAATTGAAATCAACTTCGAATTTATCTAATTGTACCAGGTCTAGAATAGTATTTTCAGTCTAGACTCGGGGTTGAAATCATTTTAACAACATTGATGATAAATCTCTCACTCTGGGCTGAATGATGTCTTCTCATCTTCATATACTACCTTGGAGCATTCAGTGTTAGACTTGGGGTTGTGCTGTCCCTAGGCAGAAGGTGGCAAAAAGCGCAGCACAGATTGCAGCAGCACAGAGATGCAGAAGAGAAACAGCTCAGCTTATCTTTCACTTCACCAAAACTAGTGCTACCACGTAGGGTTGGACAAAATCAGCTTGTGAGTAGGGATCAGGTAGTTAAAGTTGGATCTAAGCAAGGCAGAGGTGAGGACAAAGGAGAGCTGGAGGATACCTTTGGCCAAGTCTCAGTTGTCCTGTACAGTGTGTAGTTTAGAAACACTGCTGGATTCTTCTGTGCCGCCAAGCTCTTGAGTGGCAATCTCTGCGATTAATGATTTCTGCCATCTCTAGTTGGTGGGGAGATTCTGTCCTAGCTTAGTTGTGATTTTACAGGACTCTCATGTCCCATCCGGGCTAGAGCAATGCAGTACGTGTGGGCATAAAGCCATTGGTTCTTAGGCAACTGCAGTCACACAAGAGTGCTGCATTTCCCCTCGGCAGAGTGTGCTTGTGGTAGCACAATGCACCATTTCTTTTCTCTGAAGTACCGCTACAGCTGCTGGGCCATTTGGCGATCTGAACAGGGAGCAAGAGCCTGTACTGGCTGCTGACTTTTTGGTGACACCTAGTTTGTCAGACTATCTATCTCAGAAGGGATCTGGAACAGCTTTTATGTTAAAATATCTGTTGTATTTATAAACCTGCACTGATGCTTGAAGAGGTGTTTGAAAAATTGTATATGCCATTTTTAGTTGAAGTTTGAAAAACCTGGTGTGTATCATATAGATCATATACTTCATGTATGATCATAAACATCATATATCATCATAAAATACTAAACATCATCACACAGCATGTGTATCTTTGCACAATGTCAAGGATCAAGGTTACAGATAAAATGGCAGGAGATGGAAAGAGAATAATATTCCCACTTTTATTAAAGATTCAGTGGTCAGTATGTTTGGATATTACCCTTTAAGGAATTAACAGTTGTTTGGTCAGAGTGATTCAAGTAATTGCTGCCAGGTTTTTCTTTTTTATTGTTATAATCTGGTTCTTTTGCCTGTCTAATTACAGAATTTCATTATTTCTGTTTCTGAATGATTCAGGTGTTGACTTGCTGGTAGAAAGTTTTAGCCAGACTGATAGTGAGAGATTTGTATTTCTTTTAAACTGGAGTCCATGAGCCAGTCAGAACCTCTCCATAAGCATGCTGAGAGAGAGATGAAGGCATCTGAACTTTTTTTTCTCTGGCAAAAACTCTGTAGTGGTATCAGGTGAATTCTGGTTTTCTGCTGCTTATGTTTGGATGGGAGCTGGTTGCTGATCATGAATCAGGAGCCAGGGGTGCTGTGGGAGAAGGTTATGCCCACACTAGCAATCAGTGCTGTGCCACAGGAGCAGAGCCATAGTGCCAATTTGCTGGTCCTGAGGACTTAATGTCCACATGAATGTATTTTTGAGGTGGTCTTACCTCTTGAATAAGTAAATTGAGACCATAGGAACAGACTCTTGGAGGAAGTTGCAGTACTAGTTCTGACCTACTGTTAGCTAAAATCAAAAAGTCCACTAAGAATACCTATTAAAAAACAAATAAACAAAGCCAAAAAAAAAAATCAACAAAAAAAAACAAACCCCAAAACTTTTAATGTTGTTGGCTTAAGATACAGGAGAATATGAGGAAGCTGTTTCTGGGGCTAAAACAAAAAGAAAAAAGGGAACCAGCATTAAAACAAGAGGGTAAGAAAGATGGCGGAAATACTATTGCAATTATCTCTCTAGGATTGCTGCTGATATTTTGACAAAGCCTATGATGACTAAGCCACTAGATTTAAGAAGTACCTGCGTATTGCGAGCATAAAGCAGTTAGAGTCTTACACTAGTATTCTATTTATTTAAAGTGTTTTTATTTAAAGAAACTGCTACACTGCACCCACCTTAAAAATCAAAATCTAATTACATGAAATGAAGATGTTTCCTAAACAGTCTCAGTTGGAGAACATGCTGCCAAACTGAAGACTTGGTACCAAGTGAACTATGAAAGACATGGACCGGCTTGAGCAGGCCCAGAGGAGGCCACAAATTTGATCAAGGGGCTGGAGCACCTTCCCTGTGATGAGGACAGGCTGAGAGTTGGGGTTGTTCAGCCTGGAGGAGACGGCCCGGGGCAGATCTTCTAGTGGCCTTCCAGTACTTTACTTAAAAGGGGGCCTGCAGGAAAGGTGGGGAGGGATTCTTGATCAGGGAGTGTAGTGAAAGGATGAGGGGTAACGGGTTCAAACTGAAAGAGGGGAGGTTTAAACTAGGTATTAGGAAGAAATTCTTTACTGTGAGGGTGGTGAGGCACTGGCACAGGTTGCTCAGAGAAGCTGTGGCTGCCCCCTCCCTGGCAGTGTTCAAGGCCAGGTTGGATGGGGCTCTGAGCAACCTGGTCTAGCGGAAGGTGTCCCTGGCCATGGCAGGGGGTTGAAACTAGGTGATCTTTAAGGTCCCTTCCAACCCAAACCATTCCATGATTATATTTTATGGTAAGTAACATGCATCAACATAAAGCAGGTAATAAGGAGACTGTAATGAAAGAAAAAAAACCAAAAACCTGCTTGGACAGTTTCTTATACACAACATGTTTAGTACAGGCCCATTTTGGAAATGCTGTCACTTAACTAAATTAATAGATCTCTGCTATTGAACTATGTTGATCAGCTGTTTCATAAGCAACATCAACTCCTACAAACCTAAACAGAATTTTCACGAAATAGAAGGCTTTAGAGCACTAACACAATTAACTTTGTGAAGTTGTTTTATTGAAGGGGAAAAGCTGTTTAAAAAAAAAAAAAGGCAATTTTTAAGTACTGTGTTGTTTTTTTGTATTTAATGTGACAGTCTATCATATCTTGATTTTTGCAGCCAATACTTTTTTTTTTTTTGAACTTGTATCTGGGACGAAGGAAGCTAGAAATGTGGTTTGCTTAACAGGTTCAAGTTACTCTGCATTAATTTGAACGTAAATAGTGTTGGAACTACACTCTCAACCAGAAAACTTTTCAATTCTCGTTAAGCACATTTTGCTCCTGGTCATATTGGCTGCTTAAAGTGTACTTAAACACAGCTTGAACTGATTTCAATTTGTTAGTTTTCCTCTTCTGTCATTTCACTCTTCTGCCCCGATTTGCATTCCTGCCCTCCAGTGCAATGTTACTCACAAATCTCTCGTTCTCCTGCACCTCGGGCCAGCGCCTTTGCTTTTTTTGAAAACATGTTGTTGCAATTTCTACAAATCATGGAAGAAAATTATATAATCTTAAAAGCTATTGCTCTGTTCCCTGTATTAAATATTCATATTTTTACCCTTCTATTTCCATCCCCTCTCACAAGTAGTTCAGACCAGACTGACATAGCTTCTGTCGTTGAGGGGCCAAGAGTCCTGGCCTGCATTCTCAGCAGAACAACGTGAAGCCCTGGCAATCTTTGTCATTTTAGGCGAGAATGAGCTCTTTAATTGTTTTTACATAAGTACTGAGATGATCATAGCTTTTATATGTCAGTGCTTGCTGCAATTTTTTTTCCCTTAAATGCCAACTCAATGACCAGATTTTTACAATTTATAGCTACTCAGTCATTTTGTCTGGCTTTTTAATCTCCAGAGGCCAGATGGAAGCGTGATCCTTCAGCGTTGCTTGTTTTGCATAATGTAGGCATTGGACCTACATTTGAATAGCACATAGTCATAGCTGTGTAAGTATGTAGGCACTTTTCTTTTCCATCCTTGTATTTTCTCTTCTCATGTTTTGGTTTGTTTTTCTTTAATGACAGTTTTCTACAGGGAAAACTGTCACGACCAAGTACACGCTATGCCCTGACAGAAGAGTCTTTCACAGAAGAAAATTACTTTGGTCAAGGAGATTTGAGAGAGAAACTGACACTCAAGTGGTAAGTTTCTGAGACAGCTGATGACTTACCTTGGTTTCAGGGCACTGATAAAACTGCTGTTGGCCTGATCTGGAATGATGTGGGGGTGTTTTTCCTTCTTCAGAAGGTCTCCTACAATCCTAACTTTGATTTTAGTTGTATTTATGGATTTATTCTCCAATGTCAGACTGCAATCAATTGATTGAAATCCATAAATAATAAACATCAAGTTTCAATTTAAGATGCAATAACAAGATGCTATCAGAAGAAGTTTTACGTACTCGAGCAGCTTTTTATAGCTAAACTCCCTCCAGCGTCAAATCCTGACACGTTCTTAGTGATAGGAAGCTAATGGCTTTCCTGCATGTTTGTTGAAGCCCACGTGACAAATCCTATACGGCAACTGAAGGAGAGGACATCACGCACCTGTTTGTGGAAGGGTTATATAAAAAGTCCTGTGACATATTTTAGCATCTACCAGTAAGCTGAGCAACTTGACCTGCTTTACCCCTCGTAGGATACATGATATTAAATTAACAGCAAGAAACAGAGGAGGAGGGGGAAAAAAAAGACATACTAACATGAAAAAACACATTTTATTGCACTTAAGTTATAAGAAAATAAAATTTCTAAGTGAATCAAACCATAGACACAATCCCTTTAAAGGTTGTTTTCCTCCATCATGTCAGGTTGTTACATAACTAAAATTAACCAACTGGAATCTGATTGTTTTAAATCAGACTATAAATAAAACAAAAAAACAAAAAAAGGAGGAAAAAAAGATCGCCTAGGATACAGTGTTAAACCACTTTCACAGTTCAGCTTGAGTTGTGGCTCTTGGAGAATGAGGCAAACCATTTGACTCTTTCGTTTCTTTTTGTTTGCATGTGACATCTTTACAAAAACGTAAGTTTTTGCTCTGTCAGTTCCTCCCAGCAATAACTGTAACAGTTGTTTTTTTTCTCAAATACTGTAAAACACTAAGACTGACCAGCAAATTTATTTTCATTTTTGTATTTTATAATATTTTTTAAAAATTTTGTCAGGTTTTTTTTAATGTATGTTCATTCCATTCACCACAGCCCTCACAAAGAAAAATTTCCCCACAGAACAGGCTGCAATAGCTTTGTTCTAAGGAATGTGTTTTAATTTTTGCCCAGAAAAAAGAAAATAAGCTTTACACACACACTCAATTCTTTATTTGCAGGCAAACTTCACTCTTAATTGTCTGAAACTCTTCCACTCTCAGCCTCTTAGAGGCACAGTTGGCTCAAGTTTCAGTGGCAAAAAGTCTTCTTCTGTAACCAAACTAGAGCAAATTTGGAATTCAGTCTGGGACTAAAACGTCACAGCAGAAAAAAAAAATAAAAAAAAATAATTTGCTTTTCTTTCTTTCATTTAGCAGCATAAATAAGTTTGGCCACTGGGAATACAGTACAGGGGTGGGACAACAATCCCGTAATTGAAGACCTACTTCTAGCACCAGCATTGCGAATTAAATCCATCAGAGGACTCTCAAATCCCAGGACAACTTGCCACCTCAGAGCAACTTATGCATTGAAGAGTGTAGAAGGAAGCAACAGTAAATAGATTAAACAGAGGCTAATACTGTGATTGACATTGGCAATGGTTGGCAAAAAAAAAAGAGGAATAAAGGAAAAAAAAAAAGAAAAAGCTCTGATAAAACTGTACAAAACAATTCACAGTAATATTTTAGCTTTTCCACACCAGGAATGGACTCTTTGTTTTTGTTTGTTTGTTTGTTTTTTTTTTTTCATTGCAGATGCTCTCTAGTTTTGAAAGTCAACCAGTGACTGCTCATAGAGGTTGGAAGGGACCTCTGGATGGTGTCCAGTCCAACCCCCTGCTCGGAGCGGGGCTAAGGGACAGCGCGCGTTGCTCGGAGGGGCTGCCGGGACCCGGGGTGGCCTAGGGGCATACGAGCAGGCTCGTATGTGCAGCTTCTTTCAAGATCTTTGTGGTAAAATCACCTGTTAACGAGAACTGCAACAATTTATTTTTCACCTCCAAATTGCTCAAGGAACAGTTGGAAGAAAGTAAAGAAATAATTGCACCTGGTTTCATTTCAAAAGTTGTATTTTTGCAAAGCTGCCCCGGTCAAAAGTGTAGCCTTTTTATGTGACAAGACAGCAAATGCCTCTCTTGTCAGTTATAGTTTGTCATCTTTGTCTTCTCCTTCGTAGTCTGTAGGTCTTTAGGATCTGTTGCCCCAAGCCAGCATCCTGCACCACCAAGGACAAGGGATTTTTTTTTCCTTTTTCCTTTTTCTTTTTTTTCTTTTTTCTTTTTTTTTTTTTCAGGGGGAGGGAAAGGAGAACATCGTCTACACGTTTGGACAAATTCATCTTTCTACCCTTCACTTCATATCCACGTCAAAGTCCAACACCAGCAGCTTTGTCTCCTCAGTCCCGTTGCGGCTCCCAACCGCACACACTAGCTTTGTGTTAGAAGCTCTGATTCGCCACACGACGCCTCCACTTCCCCCGCTCTCCAATGTGACTAGATTTCGGATAAATTCACCCGTTTTCAAGTCCCAAAGTTTTACAGTCCCATCATCTGAGCTGGTAATTACAAAGTTCTTGTTGAACTGTAAACAGGTCACAGCACTCTGATGCTTGTTGGGACCTGTAACAGTAAACCAAAACAGTTTTATTTGTAATTAGAAAGCAATGTCAGGCGGCGCTGCATACAGAATAAACACCTAGTGATCTGCGTAATGCTGTTTCTATCTATTAGGTGTGTCAGCTCGGTCTTTGTACGTTAAAAGGTACAGAAGCCTTGCCGTGCTTTCCAGAAGTGAATGGAGGTATAGAAAAATTCCCCAGTATTTCCTGCTTTGTTACAGCGATCTCATTTTGTTGTATCAAAGAGTAGGGCAAGTGTGTGCGTGGACATTCATGAAACTGAACTTAAGCATCCAGCGTGAGGTGACCCCTGTAAGCGTTCGTCTCCAGGTCCCTTCGAAGTGTTATTATGAGATTACTCTATCAGTAAATATTGAGAGTTATATATTGATGTATAAATATACACTGTTGAAACAGCAGAGTCTGCTTTACAGGGTTCTGCTCCAGCCAGCAATGCTGCATATGATACATGGGAATAACGTAAGACCTTTTTTCTGGGGAGAAACAAAACAATGTGCTCGTGATGCCTGAGTGGCAACAAAAAAGGAAAGAATCTTTCTTCTTACTGAAATAAAGAAAACATCTTCCACGCATTTCTCTTGATTTATTGCAGCAGACAGTGTACTTTGCCTCCCAATCCAATTGATCAGTAGGCTTTGAAACATCCAAGTGACCCCTAAATAAATACGTTGACTGACTGTTTTGAGATGTCACTTCCTACATATTTCTGTGGCTTATTAGGCTAATATACCCGTAACAAATTGCTATCAGTCCAGACCATCTGCCTTTCATAATAGGCAAGTGATTTGAATAGATTAGATTAAATACGTTTTGTTCTTCCAATTCAGAGAAAGATCATAGAGCTGTCATCAGAAAAATATTTAAGTTGTAAGTGGTCCATGATTGTTTCTTTGTATGTAATTACTTTAAGTGTTTTTTATACAGACTCTGCAGCACAGATGACTGCAGGCAGCTTGATTTACATGAAGTGTAAGCTTACCTTGCAATGTCTGTAAACATTGTCCTGTTTTAATGTCCCAGATTTTCACTGTAGAATCGGCGTTCCCAGACACGAGTATATTGTCCTTGAGTTCCATTCCACTTGTGAGAGACTGGTGGCCTGTTAGCGTGTGAATGCAGTTGCCTGTCTCCACATCCCAAACTCGGATGGAAGTGTCAAGAGATCCACTGACCACATGGATACCATCAAACTACGAGAAAGGTAAATCTATTACAAACAATTACATTAGGATCTTACAAAGAAGACTATTAAGCATTTAATTCACTAAATGCAACATTAGATACTACATATATATTCGGAAACTGCATTACAGAGTAAGAATTCAGTCCGAGACGGCCATGTCTGATACCAGAGCAGGTGATTCATGGTCAGTGTAATCTCCTCTTATAGACATGGGCTATGAGGTACATGGTTTGAGGAGAAAGGCTCTGAGACACTGGTCTTTTAAACGTAATACAACTCCTTCAAACACAACAGAATCCTCATTACACTGCAGCGTGCAGTAAGTGAACGTTGTTTTCCTAATAAAGACGTTAACAAGCCAAACCTGCTTTTCACAAGTCAGAGGGACTTTAAGCTGGAGAAGGGCAAAAACATTAATCCAGAATCATCTGCACAAAAGCCAAAACACAGGAAAATGAAAGGAATGTAATTGAAAAATGCTGGGTTAGCCATTTTTATAATCGTAATTGTGGGCAGTAAGGAACTTCAACTTCCTAGTCATTGCATGGAAAGGCATATGGGCTAACATGGATGTCCAAATTCTTGGATTTTTCTGGGCATTTATTACATATAAAATAAAAATATGTAGAATGTGAACATGTAGAAAAATCAGCTAAGAGATGAGACGCATTTGACCAAGAGGACTGAACATGCAGAGAATGTAAAGGTGGAAAGGAGCTTGAGTGATAGTGACAATGTCACAAGAGTCCAGAGTTCTCAAAAAAGGAAGGGAGAAGAGCAGTAGAATAAAACCAGTGGGCTTCAATGAGGAATACTTCAATAAACTGAGACTTCCTTCCCATGAGGTTTTTATATGTCTGTTCTCTGAGGGGAAGAAGAGTTCAGGAGAGCTGGCACTTTCTTAGAGACATAAACTATCCTTGTCTGAAGGAAAGATGGGAAGCGTAGTAAATTAACGAGACCCACTTCGCTAAAGCACAAAGAACTGTGCAAAAAGTAGATACTAGATCAACAGATGTGTTTAGAAGGGGACACTGGGACAAAATCAGAAAGGCAGGGGACAAAACAAGATAAAACTAGCAAGAGCCATTAAGGGTGATAAAACATGCTGTAAAAAGAAAACAAACAAACCAAACCCCAAAACCACGAGAAAGGGCAAAATAAAAAAGCTCATTTTTGCTCAGTGGGAAGGAACCACCAAGTGGGGCCAGCTATTTAACTTTTTTTTTGCTTCAGTCCTCAGCCATCTGAGTGTAGGCTCACAGTACTAACACCACTGACAACCGAGTACCAGCTTTTGCTAGAATGGGGAAAAAAAAACAACCCACATAAGGCAAGTTGTTTTAAGACAATCTTGGAGACATCTGCTGCTAACTTTGAGAACCCATGGAAGACAGACAAGTTTCAGATGGCAAATACAATTCCTTTCTTTATTGACGGAGATGACGATGGGAGATGGGGAATTACGGATTGGTCAGCCTAACTTCTGTTTTCAGAACAAACTAACAAATAATCCATCTGGTTGTAAGCCCTTAGCAATGTGGTAAGTAGCAGCAACATAGATTTGTGGGAAAATGATCTTAACCAATATGATTTTATTTTTTTTTGTGACAGAGTAAAAAGCCACATGAAACAGCAGATGTCTTGGTTGTATTTTCACAAAGAGGGAGGCAAATCTGAGGCAGGGATACCAGCCTGTTCAGAACTTTGCTCACAGAGTTATTAGAGAGATGAGAAAGAGTTCCAGGGGGGGTCTGGCATTTGGTATTTTCATTAGGATTTGGGTGACATTTGAAATGGTAGGACTGACCCAAAGCAAAGAGCGTAAAAGTCAAGAGAAAATTGTGAAGATCTGAGCTTGGCAAGGAATGAGTGACGGTACAGCTGCGGCCTGGGAGAATGAAGCCTGGGCAGGAGTCTTTGTTACAGTGAGGGCAATCCCACACTACTTGTCCTTGTGGACTGACTGGTATCTAATAATGGCAAAGAAAGACCCCAGTTAAGGGAACTCAACTCTCTGAGACTGCTTCTTTTTATAAAACCTGCTGAAAACTGACATCTTGGATCTCTACAGTCAAACAAGGTTGAGTGTCGCACCTAGGCTCAAAAGAACGCAGACAGGAACTGGCACGTACAGACTGCTTATCTATGTATGCATAGTGTTTCTGGTGAAAACATACTACAAAAGACTCTCTGAAATAGGGGTATGCTATATAAGGTATATAAAATAACTTTTCATTTCTAGTAAGCATTGATAAGACCTTGACTGGAATTTTGCATCCTGTTTTGGGCACTCAAAACTAATTTGAGTTCAGATAAAAGGATGGGGAGTGCTAAGTAGCCCAGCAGATTTGTTGGGTGAAAACACTACAGCGTGTTTTTCTTTCCTAAACAGAACTAAACCAGATTGATGTAACAAATTTTGGATTCTTTCCCCCTTTCCCGCAAATGCATTGTATTCCATGTACATAAGGTATCTGGAAAGAGAGCTTTAAGGCTGTGCATCAAGACAAACTTTACTCTGACACTGCCATAGTCAAACAGACAAGGGTTTGGATCAGCGGCTGAGCTGTTATCCGTGAACCTGAGAATCTGTGGATAACTTCAAAGGCAGCTAAGAAAGTGCAGGAAAATGCAACATGGTCAGTATTCTTCAACCGCTGCATATGGATCTCTGGAAAATGTTACGGGGTCTACAAATGGGGAAATACTGAGGTATAACAGACTCTGCCATGGCGCGGGGATGGGGAGGACAGGCTGGGTATTCAGCCCAATTATTCTGTTTATGGGAGTTCTGCCGTTTGGGGCTATTTCAGGCCAAAGGGCAGGAGCTCACCATGCAATTTAATCTTTCTGTCCTAAAACTGTAGGCACCTGCAGCCTCCTGCTGCCCAGAAATTTGTTTCAGAATGCCAAGTTTCATTTAAAGGGTGTAAGTAGTATTGGGGTGTAACAAACCCCAATTATTTGAGCCATTATTACTACGGTATCAGCACAAGACATGAATATTCATAAGCCAAAATGGGAGCCACAGGTGAAGATAAGGCAAAATAACAAACTGCCCCAGATGAAACCCAACGTTCGGAATATTTTTAAGAGATAGGTAGGTAGTACAGCAGTTTTAACTCGCTTGCTGCTTGTCTAGCAAATACTCCTCAGCATATGAATGTATGAGAAGGGCTGGAGATCTTGATAAATTTTACTACCTATTTTGAGAAATGAAGCCAATTATTTTGATCATGTTTAATTTATTATGGTGAGATACACCTTACGAAAGATGCACTTTATGAAAAATGTCTCTAGCACCGAGCTTCACTTTCTGAGCCACAAACCAGAGTAGTTACGTGCCGAACACCATTTCCCGATTTTGAGCTGTCTTTGTTAATTTCTTTTTCAAGTCCTGCCAGATTGTGATGAGAACAGGCACAAGCATGAAATTAATTTCTTTCGCCTTTCAACGCCTGGCAGTGATGCTTTGACTCTCTGAATGAACAAGATGATCTTTTGGGTTAGTAAAGGTAAGAAGAGTCTACACAAGGTCTGTGTGTGTCTTTGCCAGCTTAGTTCCAAGGAGCAGTCTGGGTGACTGGTGTGCAATAAAGCCACGCCACAGAGCAGCACCATAATAACCCGCATTTACAGAAACACGTCTCTCTTGACAAAGCCTCACAGTTGTAGATCTGGCCTCTACTCAGAGAAGAGGAAGTAGAAGGCTGGAGATTTACATTGGAACATTAAAATTTTAGGTTCAGCCTTACTGTGAATTACAGTTTGGAACTGGAAGATGGGACTACAAAACACGGATAAACAGATCTGCATAATTCAGAACATTAATCCAATGGGTTTTGAGGCACATTTTCAATTACTATATCATCCAATTTATTTAAAACAGTAAGTTTAGAATTTCTTTGGGGAATGCAAAAACATAGCTCCAAAATACATGCAAGATTTCAAAAAAACCCCCAACCAAACAACCCAGCAAGTCACAAAACTACTTAACTTGCTGGTATAAAGATCTGGGCTTTATTATACCGGGTGCTTTAAATAAAAAAAAAAAAGCTCCTCTCAAAAAATCTGTTTCTAAATTAAGACAACCTGTAACTCGTGTAACAAAATGACAGGGGACTATCACAGATGACTCTGTATTCTTGTGGCCTGTATAATTCTGGAGCAGGTACCCACAATTTAATAAACATGGTGAAATAAACTGACTTTAAATATTACTTAAGGAAACTAAAGCAGCAGATGAAAATCACATACCTGTAACGAGTAGACTCTGTTAGTATGCCCTTGCAGCGTGTGCAGACAGGTCTCTGTCTCCGGATCCCACACTTTGACCATAAAATCATATGCACCACTTACAACCCTTCTGCCATCATACTGAACACATCGAACCGCAGCTACGTGGCCCATCAGAACGTGTAAACACTGGCCCGTCTCTATGTCCCAAACTCTCAGTGTAGCATCTCGAGACCCACTGACCACTCTGGAGGAACAAGAAAACCCCTCCTGTACTTAGCCTTGGACATAAAAGTATTAAAACAATTATATAAATCAGTATATATCAGGGTATAAATCAGTTATGAGTTTTACTTTGGGACATTAGATAGCATTAGTCCACTACCCACCAACGATCCGGTTTGGCATGACATCTTATTAGGGTTGCAAATGACTTGGGTGTTTTTCTTCCTTGCTCTACTCACCTCCTCAGGATCTGTCTAGCTGATGTAATTAGCAATCAGTATTTAAAAAGGCACTTTATTTCTGAACAGCAAAACGATGCCATGAGAAATGACATGGACTGTTGTATCTGTCTATGAAAGTTTATGAATACGCTGAGCTTCAGCCACTGCTATAAACATTCTGTTTTAATTAGCGAGTGAACTAATTATAACAATTAAACAAAGATCTTTAGAAGTTTTACTTTTAGTAAAGTAACAGTTATTCTGCTTAATTTTTTTCAGTTTATATTTTTAAAAGCTTTTTTAGGCAAGCACAGACATGAGAAGGAATTAATATTTATGGCATCGATAAAGAAAAACGTCATCATTCTTCAAAAAAGAAGAAATGCAACCAACAGGCACTCTGTCAACAGCTCCACAGTGCAGCCAAGTAAAAGAGCTTTGCCAATGTTTGTTGAATCAAGACATGGTTTACTATTGTAGAAATTATGATATAATCAGTTAAAATTTAAATGAAATGCTGCAGTGACAATACTTAAAAAGTCATTCTATGAAACGGGTAGAAGTTTGTAGCATTGACAAAGAGGAGAAATTATTCAGAGCGTGGGAGACTGGATCAGAGAGTAACAAAGAATTAGTTTTGAAATAACACAGAATGTGATTTTATAAAGTACATGACTCAATTTTCTGTTCTTTAATTAGTACTCTTAAGCTTTTTCTTTTATTAATCATCTCCTCCCTTGTGTAGATTTATGTAGTTTAGTTTGACTGCTTTGCCTGGTTTGTATTTCACGCAATGCTGGATGAGGTCCCCAAGTTTAACACGCATTTTTTGTGAACACAAGTGTAAATTCCAAGCCAAGCTGTGGCCGTAGCTTTGGGCGAAGCCTTACCTTTTCTCATGGAGATGCATGCAGCGCACGGTGGAGGTGTGCCCGTACAGGGTATGGATGCATTCTCCAGTCTCAGCGTTCCAGACTTTCAACGTTCGGTCTGTAGACCCACTGATGATGATATTGTCCCTCATCTGCGATGACCAGACTCCACCCGTGTGCCCAACCAGCGTTCTCAAACACTGAAAAGAAATATTTTGCTTAGTTACCCTTTTGACAAGAGTTGAATGGAAGGAACCTTAACAAAAAGTAATCTAGGAAGTAACAGCAGTCTCTCCTAGCAAAAGCTGCAAGACCACCGGAGACTGCTTTGTGACCGAACAAAAAAATCCCCCTCTTTAGAAAATACCCATCAAATTTCTCTCTCCGTTGTTGGTACTCTGACTATAAGGAACCTTCCCTACCCTTGGTAAACCAAACTGTCTTCCCGAATTTCTCAATGCAGGGCACGTTTTGCAGCCCTGAGTCATTTTCCTGGCATTTTTTCTGAGTCACTGCAGGTTTTCCAATAGCTTTTTGAAGCAGAAGTGTTAGAACTGGAGAGACCATTCACTTAGTAGTATTACCACCCATCTATAAACCATATACTCTCACTGTACCTTTTTGTTTGTTTATCCAAGAAACACCACATTCTGTAAGCCACAGCTACAGCAGCAATACTGTAAAATCATGTTTCAAACCTTTTTCAGACTTTACTGTTGCCCAGGAAAGAATCCCACACTACACAAGCAAAGCCCACCTTCTTTGATCTCAAACGTACATGATTTCTCACCATCTAGAGACAGTGTTTGCTCACACCTGCTTCTGTAAAACCTCTGTCACTCTGGAACAAGGACTTGTCTCTGTCTCAGCCTGTCTGACTTACAAGTAATGACTCTATGTGCTTTCTCACCAGGCAGCACCAAGTGCTAATTAGCACAGACAAGAAGAGATCCTTGCAAGACCCCTCCAGAAAGATTCGTGAAAGAAAAGAAAAAAGAAAGAGTCCACTCGATGAAGATTCTGCGTTTACATGAACAACATGATCTCTATAATTACCCACTTTCTAATCCATTTAAATATGTGCCATGTTGATTTTCACGTCACTCTATTTTCTCTTCAGCCGTGCCATGGGGATACGGCCTTGCAGTGCATGTAACCATCTATTTCTGCACTATTATTTTTATCAGTCAAACCTGTAACTACACGAGAAAAGAGGTCAAGACAGTTTGATGATCTCCCTTTCTGTAATCTAATGCTAAGTGGCATTAGTTGCCATGGCCTTCCTTTAACTGTTAGTTGACTCCTCTTGATGTAGCCCAGTATTTTTTATCTGAGACAATGTATCCCAAATATCCAGGCTTTCAGCTTACTCTACTTAAATATTGACACAGTTTAGCTTTCTGGCCATCCTTTGCATCTTCTCCTGGTGCTCATACCTTTTGAAAAAAACCCACCAATTTTACCCCACACATTACTTTAGATCATCAAAAAATGATCAAATACAGATTATCCAGATCAACTGTAATAAGAAAAAAGCGTAACCTTGGCAGTTGTTGTTTAACATCCTTGTGAGTTTCTGCTGCAATGAAGCGTTCTGTTACCACTGCATGCTGTATTTCCATCACATGAATTTCCTCCCAAAATAAGTATTTTTTTCTGCATCAGTCATAGTATACTAATTTCTGTTGTGAATATCCTGTTCTTTCTAACACCTTGAAAATGCCTTGCGTTTTTGCTGTACACAGATTTCCTGTTCTTTAACATTTTTTACCAGTCTTCTGCAATTCCTCACTCCTAGCTTAATTCACTGCTATCAAATCCATCTTTTTCAGTTCATAGCTGTTATTCACTTTTACAGTTCCTGGTTTTTTTTTAAATTTCAAACGATTTGCTCATATTTTAAGAAATCATCCTTCTAAAGCAGTAAGAGCACAGAATCCTTATTTTGGGCTTTACATCTGTCAAGGGAATTATTTAGTCATGTTCATTTGCACAAACCAACCTTTAAGGGTTTTTAATTTTATTAATTCTTCAGCATCAGTAAGCATGAGGGCTGATACAGCACTCTCCCATCTTCCATATACAATTCCTGGCTCTCTTAAAGGTTTGGGGCAAAGCAACACACTAGGATTTGTAATTACTTTCAAAAAATTACTGAACAGGAATTGATAACTCACACTACTATGATCAATTTTATATATTTAAAGGAACATTTTGCTTTGGAGAGGGTGGTATGTACAAAGGAAGTATTTCTCATTTGAGTTTCTGCTGCCCTTTTCAATTAAAAAATGTAAATTTCAATACGGGTTCCTTCATTAGACAGTTTGTTGTAGGGAAGCCAACAGAGGCAGGGTAAGGCTGCCTATTGCTTTGAATTTTATTCTTCCTCACAGTAGTATTTACAGTCCCATCAAGGATCTTGTAGGCATACAAAGACAAATGCTTAATACATTCAGCTTCCACATTATAAAGTGGATACCTTTTACAACTTAAACATGTTATCCTCAATAGCTGTCCTGTTGTTCACCTAACTGTATCATTAAAACAAAGCTAAGTGCACACAGTATTAGTCTAGAAGGAAAAAGTACTGTTTCCCTGAGGCCTTCTCTGTATCCTTGGAGCATGGTCAGTCAGTCACCTTAAAACAAAAAATCCATGTGCTGAGTAGCTGTGATGTTCTAATATGAGCAAAATGTTCACTACGGTCTTTTTGATTGCACATATTGTTTTGCTTCTCTAAGCCAAAATTAAATTATTGAAGCTTATTAAATTCCTGCCTGAGCTGGATCTAATTTAATAGGAAATATTTAAACCTAAAGCAACTTACTTTTTTTTTTTTTTTTTTTTGGGTGGTTCAGCAATACAAGCAGCTTAGAAAGAAAAACAAACTTTGTATTTGAAACCAGAGACCAGTAAAATGAACACCCCATTTCAATAACTTGGAAACAGCAGAAAGAATGCTAGAAGGCAAGTGAGAAAGGGAGATCCAGAGGGGTAACAGCAGGCTAAATTAAGCTTAAGGAAGGCAGTCACGTATCTGTCCAAATTCTTTAGAATCCATGTCACAAACGACTCCACAAGAATAGCAGAATCGCCAAGAGAACAAGGATCTATGCCAACGGTAACATGAGCAGCATTGCAATTTCACATCAAGGTGACTTTTTTGAACTAGACTCGTTTCTGTGCAGGAAGAGATGACCCGAATGCTTACCGGTACCCTTCGGTTCTTGCACCAGACGGCACTACTGCCCACCCTGTGGCACAGTCTGATGGCACATCAGCGTTTGTGCCGTACACCAGGGCTCTACCTGTAGCTCATTTCCTAAGGAATTCAGCAAAATCACCGACCTACCTTGCCTGTAACTGCTGACCACACTTTCAGTGTGTTGTCATCAGAGCCGCTCACTATTCGGTTCCCGCAGAACTGGAGGCACGTGATCACGTGGTCGTCATGGCCTTTGAGCACCTGACGACAAAGGACATAGAAACGGACAGTCACGCTATAACGCAGGATATTAGAGAGACGCAGGAGAAACAAAGTGCTCTTCTAATTCATAAATTATAAAATGCTAGGGTTACTTCAACAAGAAGGCAGCCCCTGAATCCCATATGTCAAGTCTAATTTACCGCCAGCTGGACCAAAGAAGGTATTTCCCTTCTTCCACGGAGTGATACCGCATTGCTTAGCGAGCGCATGACAGTTATTGTAAGCCTCCTAAACGTGCCGGGAAAAACCCCTAATACAAGTAGGCTGAATTCATAACTGGACACTGCTCAATTCCTCTGCAGTTATTCCATCTCTTCATTTTTCAGTTGAGTTACTTTCACCTTTTAAGAGTTGTTTCAATCTTGAACAAAACAATGGGGTTGTATTATTTGCGGCATATTTGTACTTCGGTGGTCAAGGCTGACAAGACCTATTTTTTTTCCTTACCAGCCAAGCATTGTAACCTATTAAATGCCAGCCAGCACCAAAGTCAAAACCTAGAAAACCATTAACTCAATTAAATACAAACAAAAAAGATAATTTAATGTGCTGGAAATGTAGACTGGGAAGTTGCTTTGTAGAGGTGGGATTTTCAATGCCTGATTTGGGAAAACCTGCAATTTAGTGTATTTCACTGCAATACAGCAAAAAAATCCTTATCAGAATACACAGGATGAGACATTTTTTTATTTAAGATATCTGAACACTTTTCAAGATGTTCATAGAAATGAAACGGGCATTTGGATATGCCTGAGGCTGTAATTTTAATAATAATTCCAAGACAACTTGATGTGGCGTATCAAGGCAAGAAATACAGAGCCCTTGCCAGAGATGTACATAAGTCACAGCCAAATAAACAGCAGGATATAGCCACAGGTTTTCCATGGGAATTTTGGTGGTGGGTTTTTTTTATTATTTTGTTGTACAGTAATCAAGAAGACAGGCAAATTGCCTTAAAACATTAAAACGCTACAAACATGGGTTTTCTTCATGTTTCTGACTGCTTGTTCAATACCAGGTTTGATTAGACAGTTGCTATTTTATTTTACAAAAGGTCTGAAGCAGCGCTTCACTGCTTCTTATTGGAAAAGATGTAATGATAACATATCAATGTCATTAAAGAACTTTAATACTTTGAAAAACAAACAAAAAAAATCTTACCGTGGAATGAAGCTATTGTCTTGTGCTGCTCAATTTAGAAGAATAGGTATAAAAATGAAGCATGAAATGATCACAGAATAGTCGCGGAGTGTTTTTATGTTGCGACATGGCCCAGCTCTTCAAACACACACATACATATATGTATTTACATATATTATATATGTGTGTGTATGGTTAATTTTAAATATCAGTATTTCCAATCAAGTTTCTGAGATTAACTGCCTCAAAGAGACCGGCATATTTACAGGAATTCACAAAACTACATGAATTTTTAGAACAGCAGTGAAATAATTGTGCTGTGTGAAGAATCACATTTTGATTCGCTAATATGGTGCTCAGAAATTAATTTTCTAAATCCAGGGCAAGCTAAAATACGATTTATTTTTCTTCTGTAACAATACATTGGTTTTTGTGCATGGATAGTCTGGCTTGTCCGAGTTAAAAAAAGCCCTATGAGTTGATCCTGCTTTGTTCATGGCACCGTGCACACAGCTCGCTCACCTTAGGCGATTTAAGCTCTCCTCGCCGCCAGTTGGTATCAATCCTGTGCTGTCTAATGTAGGCGCTTTTCCACGGACTGTGTATAAAGCCTGGTTTTATTACTTTCCTCCTCTTGATATGTAATGGTTCATCAATCCCTAAAATGAATTTTAGAAAAGGGGGGGAGAAGGAGAGATGAGGCCACCCCAAGGAAAACGACACCTCTCCCTCCCAGACCTTTACGGTGACCTCCGACATTAAATACTGCACTGTCGTAACCACCTCCGGGTGCCAACACCCGCATTGTGTCAGTGACACTGCCCGGCTCCTCAGCTCTTTACGCTACAGCTTTCCCCGCCGTTTAAGCATAATCATTACTGCAATTGTGGCTGAAAATGCCCCAGTTCATCACTCCTTGCTGGCAACCTACGAGCTTGGTTTTGGATCCCCCTTTCGAGGCCACGCAGCACAGCATTGCCTTTTTCAAATGGCCACTGCCCAACAAATTCCATAACCACTCGTATGCTCATCTTGGAACCCTTCAAAAGTCATCCCTTCTGCCTGCTGTCCTCCTCTCTGGTCACCCGTCCTCATTACCTTTAAGTAAGTTCACTGTGACTCTGGATATTAGTGAGATTCTAGTTCTTTTCTTGATTTGAAAGGCTGTGTGCTTTTGGCACTGTCCTCTCCTGGCTGGACCTGAAGTCTAGCTATGCCCTTTCTGAACAGCGGCAGTGCTTTGTTTTAGCCTTGTTACTACAGAGATTTTTTATTTTTTTTTTTTACAATTCTCTCACCCATCTCTCCTTCCTGTGCAGCCCCCCTCTCCAGCACATCTCATTACTAGCGAGAGTCTTGTCTCTTGCTAGTGTGTGGATTTCACTCTTCTGACTTTAGCCCCTTCTCTGGGGTTGCTCTCTGCAAGTCTTGAATTAGCTGCTCCTTCATATCACTGAGTCTAACCAGCCTACAACACTGCTTTGTTTGTCTGTGCTCTCGTGCCTGGCCCTGTTTATTTTTACTTCTAAGCTCACAAATGTAGGCTCATTCCCCTCTCAACCTTCTCCTTTTTTTCTCACTCTGTCCTCTTAATGCATTTTTCACTGATATTTTTAAAAGGAGAATCTTTAGAGAAGATTTAAGAGGTTCGACACCTGGTTTCCATTGCAAAAGAAAACTAATTAATTTAGGTGCCTTTACAAATAGCCAGCTACATTCACAACGTCCTGGTTTTTAAAGCCTTTGCATTGACCTCTCACAAGCTCTTCTCTCCATACCACAAGGCAGCCTGGATGGGTCCCTGTGTTTGCCTGTGTCCAAGAGGGGTACTGCTCTGACACACATGCATGTGCTCTGCTCCCCAGAGCAGGGTCCTTGTTCATACAGTTCTCTTTCTTTAAAAAACAAAGCTTATGTTCTTCATGTGCTCAAGTATGTGGCTACTTTCCTGGGAGCCTTTTTTTTGCCCGCTCATATTACTGCTGAACCACGGTATCTTCTTGATTTGACATGTGCAGGCAATATCCGTGTGGCCTACAGGTTGTGTGTCCCTCTCTAAGCAATCAAGTTAGTTAGCACCTTCTTCCCCTACCATGTGCCATTTCTCTGTTACAAACCACGTGAAATCACAGCATCCCTTCTACCCAACCACTGAAACAGTTTTTCCTCCATGTTATTTACAAACTGCAAGACTATAGTCCTATCATTTTTACATCTCAGCTCCTAAGTGCTTTGGTTGTATTTTGAATAAAAATAATCCTTAAAAAGCAAAAGTACTTGTATTTTAAAAACATACACCTAGTACAATTTATAAATAGGATGCTCAGACTTAACTAATTTAATTTCTAGTACTCCATGGATTATTTCTGCTTCCCACTTTCAACAGAGGTACATACCACGCAGCTGAGAGCATCACAAGCAGTAAATTTAAAGTCACATCAATTGCCTTCGTAAAACTTTAAGCCTATTATGTAAATGTACTGCACTTCTTACGACAGCAACACTTTGACCATTACATCCGTCTTTCTGCTCAGCCTTACCCTCCTCTTTGCATTTCTCTCTCCAGAGAAGATTATCTTCAGCCAGAATTCTCCAGTAACGACATGTCTGGGCTGCCTGCAGAAGGTCCCTGGGTTCCAGGAATGACAGCACATACAGTGCCAGCTGTAAAAAAGAAAGAGTATTTTCTGCATTGCTTTTGAAAGGAAAAGTGAAGTAATTTCAAGTATTATCACACATCAGGGGCTAAAATACAGAAAATTGAAACAATACATTATTAAACAATCTCAGCAACTTAACAGAGCTACAGTTTATTCCAGCGGGCACATGAAAGTGTAACAATCATCTTAAGTAACGAAATCCATACAGATCATATCAGAAACAATTCTTGCATTTGCAAGAAAGTAGATGTCAGCTGAAATCACTATTATCTTTTTTTTTAAATGTAATCCATATTACTTTGAACCATTAACAGCATTGTTACTAAAATAATTATGCCTATGTTATTTTAGCTAAGAAGTACCTAAGCAAAAGTTATTTTGAGAGCTTAGCTAGCAAGTACAACACTCGCCATGTGAGCAAATGGGAAAGTATGTTGTGATGAGTAACATCACCCAGTAAGCCTAAATACAGAAAAAGTGAACACTACGGGCACTTGAGTTCAAAAGCCCCCTGCAGCTGTAGGAAGAGCAGCACACCTATCGCTCGCGGGCTGATGAGAACACACACACACTCCCAAGCGGCGGCACAGGCGGTGTTACAGACTGGGATGCAGGAGGACTGAAACATGTAACGTCGACACTGTACGCAGCACGTTACAAAAGAAGTATGGGAAATCCCAATGAGCACCAACAGATAAACAGATGATGAACTTTTCCATGTGACAAAATTAAAAGATACTGGGAGAATTCAGAGCGCAGTTGACTGAGCTAAGCCATATAATGACCATGATAAAACCCCCAAAGTCTTCACAAATATCTTCATATGTATTGAAGTCTTAAGCAGGGACAGAGGCACCTAAAACACATCCCAAAATACAGGACAGCTGTCCTTCAGTGTACAATGATGAAGTACAGCTTTTCTACTTGACAGCAACAATGTATCTCCCCAGTCATGGAAAATAAGAGTATAAGATGCAGGGAAGTCCCTTCCAAGGCTACAAACTCCAGAGAAAGAACAGTATTGATAAAAGGTGATGCACAGAACTACTTACATGCTGAAAACAGTGAGGTCTTTGTCAGTAACTAACAGGATGCAAAAGTTGTCAGGAAAATCAGATCCTCCACTTTCACTTCTGCTTGACATATCTTTTTGTGTTTAGGATTTTTTTTATTTAATTTTTAGCTGAAGTTATGATGTATATAAATAGAATCCGCCCTTGACAGCAGCACAGACTGAAATTCAGTAAGGAAGTCACAACTGTAGGCTGTTGACCTCAGCAGATTTTTTGACCTTATTATGTGAGAAACGTTTACTTTTAGTAATCTAGAGCAGCCAGTAACTGAGCAGGAAGTAACAATTCAGTACGCCAGAACTGTTTGCATTTCGACCGCACACACACCTTATTTGCAAGCCAACACTGGCAGCTCACGTTGAGCACGTAGGACTCCACATTTGAGGGAGCCATGTCTTAAGTTATGCATTAGATCCCGTAGGCACCCCAGGCTGTAAAGCTGAGGAATCTTCCTTCTGTCCCTGCTGAGGGAGCCAGCATTCAGGACCTGGTGTAAGGCTCCCTGTTACACGAGCAACAACTGTACCTGTGCTTTTAGACTTTCTGCCTTAATTCCTTGTATGCAAAATGATTTAAGACGTGCTGTTTCCTAACACACATCAGATAGATAGTCCCACATGCGGCAAGACTCACACCTGAGAGAGAACCTTTCCATTTTTGCGGGATGTTCCTTAATCGACAGGAGAGTTTGTTTAAATATCACTTGTCCTATCTGTACAGATACGGATGCTCGCTAAGATGGTGTTAATTAAACCTGGGAGCCAACTGATTCTAAAACAGGTTACATATGGGTGACATTTATTTTAGAATATATTTATCCAAATAGTCATCAAGGGTCAACGCAGCCCTCAGTTGACTTTAAGATTAGCAGTGCATAAAAGATGACGTCCCTTTGTCTCAGCTCATGGATCTAATAAGAAAACTTCAGGTAGCAAAGATGTGACCTTTGACTCAGCTGCCTTTAGGACTACTCTCTGCTGTAGTGTTAATAATACCCAGTAACGAGCAGTCTCTCACCTTTTTCTTAACTCACACACACAGCACCAACAAAATTTCTGTGGCTGATTTCAACAAAATTCCCAACCCGTTGGTTTCTAGATCTTTTTTTTTTTTCCCAAACAAGTCATTTAAATAATTATTTCTAAAGTCTCGGCAAGAAAACACGAGTATTCATTTCAGATTAATTGTGCAACTGCACATTTCCTCAGGAGGAAAGCAAACATTTTCTTGGTTATTCAACTATTAAGTTACTGTCTTTGCATTACAGAAGAAGTTTTTGAAGAAAAGCCCTCCCGTCCAAATCGTCGCCTTGTTCTGTTTAGGTAATAAAATCACTGCATAGCATCCAACAGCACTGGAGATAACTACAGATGTTAATGCGGAGCGACAACTCAGGAGAGCGTGTTTTCACAGGACGCTGGCTTTGACAGGGAAGCCCGTTTACAGAATTACTGACCCCAGCAACTTGATCCTGCCCCCACAGCTCAGCGCGTCACCCCCTCCTGCAGCCAGCGTGAGCAGCTGGGGACAGCATCACTTAGGAGATCTGGGTGAAGAGTGATCGTCAAAAAGGAGAGGGGATGGTGGAGTTAGCTCAATGGGTTCTTTAACTCGGTTATTTTTGGTGACAGTAACCCGGGGCTAGGAAGCAAAAATTATTTAAGCCAGCTTCACTGGTGAAGCCAGCCTTTCGTGAAGCTAAGCACTTGACAATATCCCGGTTTCAAGAGGCAAGAAAAAACATTAAAAATAAACAAATGAAACACAAGTAGCTTACAATGGAGTCAAGAAACATAAATGAGAAATGAAGTTTTACAGCTAAATAGCGTATCTTTTCTGTGAAGAAATTGCTAAAACTGAAACAATAACATGGTCATTAGTTACAGCATAACTAGATCACTGGTTGTACTTGAAGTAGTTTTGCCACTAAATCATGCAAAGACGACTGAGCTCTGAGTTCCTGTTACCAACTCTGTATTAAATTTCCAGACTTAACAGATGCAGAAGTACAAATTATCTTCTGTCTTCTTAAAATATAAAGTCTTGCTGCCTTCCTCCACCTCTGAACTAAGGCTGCTTTGGGCAGCTTCTCTAGAAACACGGCAACCATGTAGAGGTCTTACTAAACTCTTTTCCTCCCCCAGCGTCCTTTCCCTTTATGGAGAAGGCTGCCACAGGAAATGCTTCTGTAAATACTGATCTCATGTCATGTGTACTAAGTTAGTACTCGTTGCATAAATTGCTTCCCACCCTTACAAATGCTAACCAGCAAGGGAAGGCTGTGACATGCCCTGACTTGTGAAGGTATGACAGTATGTAAAAGGAAAGAAGGGTCTTGCACCTCTAAGTATTCGAAAATAGGATATACACCAGAAAAAATGTCAAGAAACAGATACAGAACAGTCTTTGGGTAATAAGACCATGTCAAACACAGCAACCAAACACTAGCACCAGAGTATCTTTTAAGAACTTGCTTTGCAACGTGTCTGTAACTGAAGACTCACAAAGACTTCAGCCCTCCATCAAAAAGTTCACATGGAAAACCCAACATGCGGTGGATCTGGCAAAAGAAAAGAGACTTCCTCCCCACTCCAAACAACAAAACCATTTCCAATTCCCTAAAATCAATAAAGCTCAGAAGTACCATTTCTAAATTAACTAAAATATGTTCATTTAATAATTGTAGCAAACTGGGTTTACAATCTTTCATATCCACCCTCACGTTCTAATTGTGAGGACATCAAGAATTACTCTTCTGTGGGAACATTTAGCTACACACACTGAAATCTAAATCTTAAGTTTCTCTTTAATCTGATACAACATGATCTGATTTGCAGTAAAGGATTTACTGTAAGGTATCTGCTTAATTAGGGTTTACCTTTATCCTCAGTGAGAAGTGCTTTTCTGGGTGTACTTTTGGTTCTTCTGGTAGAGATTTTAGGGCTCGGTTTGTTTAAAACAAATTCAAAGATAGTATTCACAAAACCACCACCACTTAAAGCATTAAATAAAAATGCTTATACTTACAGAGTAATGTGCAGAAAGGTCTTGCATCCAGAGAAAATTTTTGTGTGTGTGTGCCCTAACAGAATTAATTCTCAAAAACAAACAAAAAAAAGGCACGATCAGCCCAATTAAGATAGAGACATATTTTTAAAGCTACTGGGATTTTGTTTAAAGGAGTCATCTGTATTTCCAGGTATCTAAATGCCTATCAAGAGATAAAGATACGTTAATCTGAAATTACAGCTGCCCTGTTATGGTGGTGTACCAAACTGTGGACCTCTAACATCAGTTTACATCACTATGTGGGCAAAACTGAACGCCATAATTAGCAGGGAAGTTTTTAAAAGATGGCAGCTGATGCACTGCTTAGTCCAGTATTAACCTGTGTTTCTCACCTCTTTTGGGAGCAAGGAAATGAAGTCTCTCTGAAACTGGGGCTCTATCACTTGCATCATGTGTTTTACTTGTGTTGGTTCACAACTATCAATGAGTTCATCTAAAGCAAGTAATTTCTCTGGTCCACTCCAGCTCTGCAAGGAAAAAAAAAAAGAAAGAAACAGTAAGCTCAGTTTAATACACTAGTTTGGTTTATATCAGTAAGCGCCGTTGCTTTGCCAATAAGGCAAGTGAGGTTTCCTTGTCGACCTATATACAAGCATATAAAAAGCCAGGAAGGTAAATACTCATGTTAATTACACAAAAATGAGAAGTTAATCAACACAAAATATTGAAAATTACTACATTGATTCATAAGCTAAGAAAGGATTTGTTGTACACACACATACAGATTAGCAATTAAATAGATAATAATATTTAATAATAATAATTAAATTAATTAAGCTTCTTTTGCAGTTGATGAAATCTACGCACACAGTACTGACAGTGAAGGGGTTGCAACAGAACGTGCTCCCTCTCCGACTTTCTCCATTGTGCATTCAACACAGATGGTAACTTCTAACCTTCAGGATTCATCTGGCCAACCAAAGGCTTCAAATGAAACTAGAGGAATCACAAGAAAGACACTTTCTCTAAGAGTACATTAGCTTACTGCCTGCTTATTGCTACGGCATGTCCCCAAGTGACAATGCTGCAATTTCAGAATCCTGGCTATAAACCAACGTATATTTTGTAAGTATCAATTTACACTTGAATAAACAGGGAATTTTGATTGGTAATTTTCTTACTTCACATTTTTACTAATGGGCACCATAAAATTGGAAGATTTTAATAAGGCACTCATCTGAGAGCATAGCAGATTAGCAGCATCATTTGTAGAAAAAAATTAATAACTGAATATACTGCACATCTGAAAAGCACATCTTAAACTCATCTGTGCTCATCAAAGAGTTTTGATTTGTTATGTGAAAACAATTTAAAGACAAAAATAATTTCTACAGGAAAAAACAACAGCCACTGCTAACTGATTTAGCAATAGAATTAGAGCATGAATAAAGCCTTAGAGAGAAAATGAGACATCACAGTTTTTGAGAGCAGATTCACGTTCATGTTCTTGAATGTTTTCTAGAGCGACATTTAAAAGTAAATTAGCACAAACAAGCGATATTACAGTTATGGTAAGAGGCTAACTGAAATTAAAAAGGCAAGGCATCTTGCAATTAAGATTTCTGTATTAATCTGCCATGTATCTCAGGGCCTTTGTAACTCAGGCTCTGAATTTCTGTTCTCTGCATTTGATTCTGGCAATTAACTCTGGTTGCCACAATACTACAACGTGTGTGTGTTGTGAAGTTTCTGCAGAACAATGAGGCAAGTGAAGGAGAAGGTGGAATTTTTGAAAGCGAACGCAAAGCAGATAAATACCCCTCTTTACTCGAGGTATAAAAGATCATCGTGTTCCATCATTTCCCCCTAATCAATATGTCAAAACAGTTAAAATGTCAAGAAAAGTATCATTTACCCAGGTGACGACCCACCTGACTTTCAGGTGGCCCCGCTCCATCGGAGCAGTGAAAGCAGCTTCCAGCTGCCTCGCTTAGGGAGCCCTCGAGGACCTGCCGGGACAGCTGTGACAAGGTGGCAGGGTGGAGCGCCCCGGCCACATGCTCTGGCTCTACAGCAAACACGTGGCAGACACCGGACAGCCTGCCCTAACAGAGGAGGGGAAGGAAATTCCTATGGCCTGAGCCTTTCCACACAGTGTTCAACTGGTAAAATGGTCTAAGCTAGCAAGAAAATGTTCCCCATCCATGTGTGCACATGTAGATTGTCACCGTATGAGATGAGGGCTTCCCTGTCTCATACCCAATACCTCAGAATGTATACATAATACACGTAATAGAGAAACAAGAATGTCTCGGCATAAATCGCAGCAGTGCTGTTACAAACAGCTTTTATTCTAAATTTCTTTCAATAGAAACATTTGCACCACAGAGCAGGTCTACATAAATCATGCATCGAAGAACTATTTATCTCACCGACTTTCCGACTGCTGTTTGTTTCATTAACCCAGAGCTTAGCTGGTGTTAGGTACAAACGTTTGCAATCTTTAATCTCATCTGTCAGCCCTGTTTGAATTTAGGAGAATTTAAAAAAGGGAAAGTAATACCTGTGCTACTTATAATATAAATTTCCAAGGTCAGTCTATCCTTAATTTATAAGCAGCTACATTTATTAAATTAGAACAACTCAACCTGAAAAGTACTGGGTTTTTTTTTGCTGTGGCAAACACTGCTAGCAGTTACGAACATGTTCTTGATTAATAATTCCACTGTACGCTATCTTAATCCGTAACTCTCTTACACTTAGACATTTCTGTTTTTAAAATGGAATACAGATCTGAACAGAAAAGGGAAAAGATTCGAGAAGGGGAAAGAGATGCTAATGAATAAAAGCAGCACCCTCTTTCATCTGTCCATTCATCATTAGGGGATGGCTACAGGCAGCTTCCTCAGGCTCTGCTTAAGCAATCAGCTGCTACAAAATGTTTTCTCTAGGACATTGTCCCCTTAGTCTTTCACTTAAGCAAACAAACCTCCAGCCCCAGTCAGTAAGGGGTCTCTGAGGGAAATGTTTGGCATGGAAAACTGGGATGAAGCCTTGCCAGATGAACACAACTGTTTGTGTTAACAAAGGCAAGACTAGTAAATTACTGTTTCTGGGCCCCATAGCTTGATCTGTTTGCAAAAAAATTGCATGTAGCACGTTGAGCAGAGAGGATAAGAAACGAGTTTGTGGCTTTGATGAGAAACAACAGCGAATAAATGTCGCAGAAGAGAAAAAAGTAAATGCGTGCCAAACAGCTTGCAAAGTTTCAAACACTGTAGATGACCAGAGACTTCTGAGACAAGTGGTGTAGTGTCCAGACACCTTGGATTTCTACCCTTTCAGGTTGAAGATCCTTGTAAAGAATATCCTTTATTAAAATGCATTTGTTTCATTTGTTTCTTGTCTTCAAAACTTAAGTTTTATTTTAATGTAAAATTAAAATAATTTTTTATTTTAAATTTTATTTATTTATTTTATTTTAATGTAAAATTAAAATAAAGCTTTTATTATGGGCAGTGGTTCCCCCTGGATAACTCCAGGATTCATTTGTATACACCTTGAAAAGCCAGCAGGGACGACTGATACTACTGTTTGCATAATCTGAGATTCCTAAACAAACGTCCACCCCTCTTCCCTCCCGTTTCCCCAGGGAGGTATTGATTTGTCGGCCAAGGCCTTTGGGCTGGTTCATACCATTTCCTCATTCAGTAATGCAGTTGCTGCAACCATGGCACTGGAAACTATCCCTTCTTTTTCCCCCTTTGCTATTATGTTTAAATGTCTTTCCTTTCTTTTTCAGGCATGCAAAACAGCTTTACAAGAAATACAAACAGCACCTTTGCTGCTTCTACAACTTCCACCTCACCCCTCCTGACCTATTCTTTTATCATCTTCTGTTTCTGCACCTCAACTCCTCCATGACCTATGCTTTTCTATCGCAAAGCTCTCATCTGCTAGCTCTGCTCTGTACAACTACAGTTCATAGCAATTACATCCTTTTTCTATTATAGGTATATTTAGGACACCGGTTTTAAAGGGTTTAACTTCAGGGCGCTGTTCTCCGTTACTGAGTTCTGTTAATGGACGTCTGCCATTTCAGAGACCTGCAGGAAGGGCTCTTCTGGAGCTTGCTTCTGTCCGACTCTTGGATCAGTTACCCAGAACCCTGCCATCCTCCACCTCAGAAGTATCTCAGTCTGGATACAAAAAGCACATATACAAAATCCACTAGAAGAAACACCACCTACATCAGCAAGTAGTTTGTCCCAACAGGAGGGGTTCAGGAGCAGCTGGTGCTGAAGCCCCCACATTAACCCATCTCCAAGACCTAGTCCGGTCCCCTGGGCTGAACATCTGCACCACACATGACGCCAACCCGTGCAGAGGAGCAGTGGCTTGTTCACACCCTTACGTCCCTGCTATGGGCTGGACAACATAGAGTTTCTTCTGAAAGGAATCTAGCTGGCGTGCATCAAAAGTGCCCCGAGACCCAATCCTATGGGAAATAAGCAGGGACGATCAGAAGATCTGCTTTCAGTCTGCAGTGTTCCTCTGAAACAAACTGACAACGGTGACCAAAGCCAAAACGGGTGTGGAGCTTCTCTCCCGTTCTGTGCATAAGGGTGGCACCAAACCCTTGACCTAGTCCCACCACAAGATACAGAGCAGAAAGAGCTGCAATGCTGGCTATGATACAATCTTTACCACATGCCTCACGTAAGAGGCGGACTGCTCAGTCGCACATTCATGCATTCATGAGTGTCTTCTGAAGAATAAGCAATGGAGAACGGTAAGTAATTTGAATTTAGGTGGCTTAGCCAAGTCTTTATGTAAAAGCAAGGAACAGTACTCTTCCTGGCCAGAAATAACAAAAGCATTTTGGACACTATCTAAACTGCTGAGAAAAAAGAATGCTTCCAATTTTAGGTAAAATAATAGCATTCGCTAGTTACTCAAAGTGATTGCCTGTACTTACTGTGTATGGAACAACTTTTCAACACAAATACTCCCAAGAAAACTCAATTTTTTATCTCACTACTTAAATAAAACCCAACACTAAGTATGTGAAGCAGGAAGAATGAAGAGAGAACTTAATAATTTTTAAAGCAGTACGATCTCTGACTGAACTTAGCATGTAGCTGATTTTTTTTTCCTTATGGCAAGCAATTTAGTGACTTAAAAAATACATCCTGCTTCAAATAAAATAAAATTTCTTGTAAAAGAAAAAAAATCTTGTAAGGACACACTTGGGCACTGAGTTCTAAAAATTTTATAGTGGATATTAAAAAGATCTGAAGCTGAGAGCCACTGCAAAACAGAAAAAAAAAATAAATAGGCCTTTAAGAAATTAAATGGCTTGAATCTATTAAAAAGCTTTTCTGTTTTTCTTTCCAGACTAACATTGCACTGAAATCAATATACATCTTCATTTTTAAAGGGAAAGTGCAACTACACTTCCAACTGTTTCTCCTTTCTGCATTAGTTTTTTGTCGCTTTCAAAATAAAAGGCTTAGATCAACTATAAAACGTAACAGCAGCTGTAAAATATAAAACATAAATTCAAAAAAACCTGTAAAGGCCATCTTAAGTTTTCTTAATATCTGAAGAGTGATCTTGCCTTTTAATTTGTAAAGATAACATAGGAGAATGACTGAAGGCCCATGTACAGGTGAGAGACCTCGAAATAACTGAGTATCTTGGCCAGCTTCTATGCCAAAGGCTGGTTCTACCTTGAAACAATATGAATGTCCAGCTAACGTGCCCCTGCAAATTTAACTTCAAAATTATTTGGAAATGTATTTTCATACAAAATAAGAGAGTGCTATTAAGCAGGCTTAGCAGGCACACAGTACATAAAGAAGAAAGCTCTCCCGTTTTGTGTTGCAAGAATGGTGCTACACGTGCCATTTAATTCTGCCCTTTGGGCAGAGCTAGCTCCCCTGGCTTCAAGGATGCGCTTTTATCATTGGACTGTTTAAGACTTGCCCCTTTCATAAAACTCACGTGGAAAATAAGCACACAGCAAATGAGGTGGCTTGGCGTTAGCGAAGGAGACGTAATATTGAGATACAGCTACGTGAATCTGAAAGCTTTTGGTTCTAAAATAAGGGACTCCCTTTTGTGAATGCAATAAAAACTACCAGCAACGGAAGTGATCAGTAAGTGCTATTCTATGATCTCCAGTTATGAGAGAGGCCTATCTCTCTCTCTCTCTCGGATGGATCAGCATTTAGTACTGCAATTAAGTATTTTGAAAAGTCCAAAGTATCTAATCATATATTTACTAGAGCATGGTTTCTAACCCCAAATTTGGGACCCTAATATGATAACAACTTAACTATAGGCAAAATTTCCATGGGCTTATGCTGACCAAACAGCCGATACCATCGCTTTTACTGTCAAGCATGTTTGCACCACTCTCAAACATTTCAAGCTTTTCATTAACTTTTTTTAAAATATGTAACTATTGAGAACTAGCAATCTTATGCGAGAAAATACACATTGTACATTGCAGATAACAAAACAGCTTTCGTTACTACAAAGGCTTTAACATTACAAAATGTTAAAACAGACACAAAGTACCATTCAAATACGATTCTTAGGGGTTAAAAAGACATATTTCTATGAAACAGTCTCAAAAAAAGATACACCATAATGATTAAATGTGAATAATTTTAAGACACTGAATGATGTGTACAAGAATCTCTTAATTCCAAACTTCGGCTGTTTTAAACAGATTAGAAACATGTACGAATAAAGAGGGAAGGAGTTCTACATTATTATTTTAATGTTCAGAACTGACAGTGATTGAGATCAATGGTATTATGTGGCAGCATGAATCAAGCCAAAAGCATGCTTCTGCCTGCAAAATTGTATGCTCTCTACTGTATCTACAATATTGCTCTTCTATCTTTGCCTGTTACAGTAATTGAAACAATGCCTCTATTAGTTAGTTACTCCTTTTGGAAATGTTTTTAGAAGTAACAGTTTATTAATCATGATAGGAAGACATAATATTTCCATTTTTCAAACCAATGACTAGGACTCATCCCTGCTTCTTAAAAATACAGAGCAAAACTGCACAGTAAAGAGATTACGGAGTAGGAGCAGAGGCCTGCCCCAAACTGTGTTTGTATGAACGTCCACAGAACTGGCGTAGGTGCTACCAGATTGATGTCCACACAGATTTCAGTTTTGATCTGTGAAGCGGTCTGTAGCAGTGTCCTTCACACCTTTTCTTTTGTCAGATTAAGTTTTAGGCATTGCTGAAGGCTGTTGGAAACACACAGGAAACCTCTTTCCCCCTCCCTTCAACTGCGTACGCCTGTACTGGCTGCACTGCTTGCAGTATACAAAGATCAGTAAAAATACACATTGAGTTTCCTTTTAATCTATTTTTGCTAAACTATTCTTAGAAGACATCAGACTTATAACAAATTTAGTGCTATACCTGCACTGAAGCAAACCATGTACACTAAAGCTCACTAGTCTCCAAGGGAAAACGTCTCAAGTTAGCTTAAGGCTGTGGAGGTAGCAGTTACACATTGGACAGACTTTGCAGAAAATGTGAAAGCATCAAACAGGAAGGGTTATTTTGTTAAGAAACCAGAGAACACAGCTATTTTTTGTGAATCTCTACAGTAACTAGAGGAAACAGGGAACAACAATTCCTTAAAGTTGACGCTCATTTGTTTTTGCAACAGCACGCAAAGTCAACGACAGAGACATCCTGGGATGTGTAAGGAGGACTGCCTCTACTGAAGCAACCTTTTACTTAAATCATGGTGGTAAGCTGCTTCAGGTGTTTATTCCTCTAAGGTTACCTGAAACATTTTCAGCCATTCCTGAAGGCCCGTCGGTGGCTGCACAGATGTAATGCGGCGACGTTGCTGTCCCTGGCCATTGGCTGCCCTCAGGTCCCCAAAAGTAGTAGGTGTGGCAGAGCACGGCACCAGCCCTGTAGTACTACAAAACAAATAAAAAGTGATAGTCACGTATGAAACACTAAGGGAAATTTAAGAAGTCTATTGCACAACAAAGTACCTAGTACAGAATTTGCAACTATTACTTAAACTCTTTAACTTCGTGCAAAAGCATTAACACAAGGAATTGTTCTGCTGGCCACTCAAGAGGTCAGCTCCCTCACTTCCATAAACGCGCCTGTTTCTGCTGCTGCAGTACTAATCCTCCAGCTAGCGGGAAAACGGGGATCACCTTTAAAGGCTGAAAAATTACCACTCCGTTAATTGGCCATCAGGTTGTCTATAAAGATGGAGGTTTATATATTCCTTTCCTTGCCAGAGTATTTCCTTTCCTTCTGGGCTGCACTTGTGCCTTCTGACTGGTGATGTAGGGAGCCAGAGCTCAGTCTCACCTGTATGTGAAATGTGCCAGTGCTGCTTCATCGCCAAACAGAAAAAAAAAAAAGCATCTATTTTTAGCTCTTAATATATTTTGTTGACAAAGAGCTGGTAATATCAAGCACTTCTAGTGGCTCAGTGGCTTGGAATTGGGCTTTCAAATACTCTATACAGTCTTTTAAAGTTTGTGTGTTGATGGAGTGACACAGGAATTAAAAGGGGGGTGAGGTGAAGAGGGAAAAGGAGCCAAAGGTGCTCCCTGAATTACAGTTTGATTTTTTTCACTCTGACACGTTAAAAACCAGCTCATTCATATGGGATGGAGGTTTTAAAAGAGCAGGGATTAAGCTGCTATTGTAGGAGTCTAAAGAAATACAGCTGACTGGGTTTTCTTTTTCTTTTTTTTTTTTTTTTTTTTTTACATAATATAAACTACTTCCTTCACAGAACATCAAAGTTCTATTCCCTAGCACGAAATTCAGAACTCCAGTAATGTTTGCACAAGCATGAAAATTTTAAATACAGTGTGGGACTCCAAAAAACCCCTTTGCTTTTGTGTATGATAAATCCAGCTTTTTAGCAGGTATGAGCTTTGGGGTTTTACTGACTTTCCAGTGGCTACAGGAATAGCTTCAAATGATGCAAGCAAGTTCATTTTAATATTTATCTCATCATACTCTACAAATATTTCACTCTACTCTTCCTTGTTCTGAAGGAAAATCATAGCATGTCCTAACATTTACCCAAACTGGTAAAGAAAAGTAAAGATTGGTTTGAGCAGGCTTATTTGAACTGTATATTTTACTGAGTAGTAACAGAAACAGAAGCTGCTACAGTGTTTCACAGATGAAGGATCCTCTTAATGACATTGGTTTACTGGCATTACTTGTTACACGCAAAGAAAGTTCATCGGGCCTGTAAACTTTAAAAAGCGTCTGATCCTAGCAACTATGGGAACAAGCAGGCACAAGAACTACATTATTTGCCTAAATGTTATTTAAATCAAATATAATCAAATAGTTTAAAAGAGAGGATCAGATATTATTTAAGGATTCTTTTATGCCAATAATGACTCAAAATCCAAGCAATGACAATTGAAAGTATTTTTATAAGAAAATCTGGCTTTACTGCTTACTCACTCTCATCACCTGTACAGAGATCCAGCAGACGGCCTATCATTTAAGGCTCTTAAAACTGGCTTAATGGGATCTCACCAATATGTAGCCTTCAGCTTGCACCAGCAGAACAGCTACACTTTTCATTTCTTCTGGTGTAAGCTGGTCCTCAGTCAAAAACAATCATTGAAAACAGGATTTAGAAGCCTATTTCCTTTGACCTGAGATTAAACCACAAGATTTTTGTCCAGGCTTTATTTTTCCCGTATGTTTTCATTCCCCTGAAATGACCAGTCAGGCTTCTGTGGAAACTGGACAAGTCCAAGCGGTTACTCTGAATCTGACAGACACTTGACAAAAAGTGTACTTTCTTTGTTGCTGAACTGTTCCCTCTGTGAGGAGTGCAGAGAACAGTGTGTCACGCAAAGAACTGGTGGCCAACCAGAGTGTTCTTCCATTAGACTGATTCAGAAACCCAGAGAAGCTACCAACTGGAGATGTGAAGGGGATGTGGAAGCTGCAACACGTGCTTCTCAGCCACAAGACATTGCTTCTTTTTCTCTACTGCAGCATTTACACATCTGAAAAGCAACCCTGGAACCTGTTTCCCCACACTGTCCTAACTTTTCACTCACTACCTGATAAACCTCTTAAAGGGAGAGAAATAAAATATAAATTACTTCTGAAGGATCCATCAGTGACTGCACACTACTACAGCGTGTTCAAGAGAAGTAGCATCCCCGGACAGGTTTGGGAGACAAGCGCAACACCTGCGGGAGGGCTGATGCTTATTACAAGGAAAAAACGTAAAACGGTGTAAATTCAAAGAGGATGGGAAGCAGCGTGACACCCAAGCACAGCTGTTACGGCAACTACACAGTGAGAACTGACTGGTAAGGCGTGCATCCAGGGACCTACCCTGCCGCTGCTGCTCACGTTTAGGAGTGCCTTACCCCCCCGAGCACCTGACCGGAACAGCAGCAGTTATTTGTGCGATCTGGTACCGTTGAGGAGCAGTGCGGACGCAGACTAGAACCCATCATACGTTCACATTGTGGGTAACGAGGATGTGCGCGTTCCTGTTAAGATCAGATGGTCTGCTCTGCCTACATAAATTTCCATTCTCTCGCTCCTGTTACCATAGCAAAGCGATACATTTGATCACAGTTTGTAATAGTCTTAGGGTTTATCATTATGTCCCTTTTTAAAAATCTGATTGATTTTATTCCCAGGAATGCTTCAGCCCTCAAAAAGTCTGCAAGTAAATGGGCATGCTATATTTAGAATGAAACACAGACCTCAACAGAAGAAATGTGAGTCTGGCTACTTCCTTAAAACTCATCTTCAGTTCACGTAATTTAAATTAGCTAAGCAATATACGAACGCTGATACCACCCCTTCTTTGCTTTACAGCGCTTTAACGTTAACAGAAGCCATAAATTAGGCTTAGCAATTGGAAAGACGGGATACACCAAGAATCAGGACCCAGTGATCTGTTACTGCATTTAATTACCTTGTGTATTCTGAGACTTTGCAGGGTTTCTTTCCCAGAGAGAAAGAACGGACCTCGGAGCCATGGTCCAACTTTCTCTTCATCTGCAAGGTGAGGGAAAAGAGTAACAACACGGATTTAGTTACATGACCAGCCTTACTTCGTGTACTTCTGTAAAATTAATCCATTTTTACCTTTTACTTTAATATCTAATTTCAACAAAGTTGACAGTCACAAGATGATTTAAAGCAACATTTTAGTTTCTAGCTTCAACAATATTTGATACGTGTTTTACATGGTGCATGTATATACTACTGCTGGTTTAGGGTCCCAAATCTGTCAGAATTACATTCTTTTAATTTCTAAATTTCAAATGTGAAAAAGTATGCAGAACTCTGTGTTAGTTTATTTACTAAACTGTTCTCTTTATATTCTGCTGGGAGGGGAGTAAAAGAACTAAACCAAACCCCTTCATTCTTTGTGAGCAGGTGCATTGCTAAGTGTCTCATGGAAATGGTTAAACTGTAGGTAGCCTGTCTGCACTATAAACCAGATATACATTTTAGGGCCTATAAAAAAATAGTATTTTTTTTCTTTTGTTTACCTTTTTATTTCAAAGTTGTACACCGAAAACATTTCTAAAACTGCAGTAAAACTGACTGACAGATTAACCAACATTTTTACAAGAAGGGTAAGGATGAAAAACACTAAACCTCAGTCTCGAATGTCACCCACAATTAGATATGATCAAAACCAAATAATGAGCAGGGCAGCTGCTAAAAGGGGAAGCCAGTCTGCAAAAAAACTACCAGAGAGATGGAAACCAGTGAAAGCCATATTTATCCAGTCAGACAAACACAGATTACTTTCTACATATTTGGTTAATCTTTAACCACAGGCTTTTGGACCCACTGAGATGTATGCATGCCAAATGCAATTTCTGAGTTTTTTTGTTGGCTTTGTTTTTTTAAGATGTGATACACCAAAATGCTTCAGTCAGCAGAAGAATGCTTACTGCTGGTTACAACTGTGAGCTGCAAAATACATAAACTACTTCTATGACAATTTGGACTTCCGTTTGACCATTTGCTCCCTTTTTTCAAAATTTCATGTTTAAGATATGGTTTTAAAGTTGGCATCTTTCTTGCACAACTGATTTAATCTTTTTTAATGGGATGTTATAACATAGTTATTTAACCATTTACTGTATCAGCCTACCTACCTAGAAACAAAACACCAAAAACCCAACAGGATTCTCTAAGGCTTATGGTCCACGTAGTTTTGTTGTGATTTTTTTTTTTCTTTTAAAATACCTTTATGGGTTTCCCTAAAAGGAGTCACAAAAGATCTTGTGTTTTGCTTCACTAGCGATTACAAAGGAAAGCTAACTAAGGTTAACTAGTCTCGTCTTTACAGTAACAGCTACCACGCAACCAGCAGAGCTTGCCTCGCAGCCCTGTTTCCTTGCCCAAGCCTCACATGGGACGCTCCACAGCATCTCACCAGACAAGCATTCAGTCTGAACCACTCCGAGCGCTGCCGAACCACCAGCCTCACCCTCGCCGCTTCCCCACGCAGTGCAGCCCCCCGCGCTTCCCCCAAGACAACCGGCTGTAAGCATCACTGGAAAATAACAGATACCATCTTTTATCGCTGTACTAGAGGAGCGAGCCGTCAAAATTACTGGAAGCATAAATAAGATGTTTGAGCATGAATTTCAGCATTTGATGATAGACTTTTCAGAAAGGCTTTTTCTTGTTCACTGATAATTTTTATTTCCAGCTTGCCTTTCTGAGAGGTTATCATCATCGTATTCCTCTTCTGCTTCTCCTAAGAGGGAGATGCAATCTCCCAAAAGCACACGTTAAAAATAAGAAGTATGAAGCCTGCAGCAGAACAAGCAGCTATAGTGATCTACTCTTTGGCGTTAGCAAAGGAAACAATACGCAGTTCCCTATTCTACTGCCTAATAATTATTTCACCCCCTTCTTTCGGTTGGGTTTTTCTTCAGGTTTTTTAGGGAACTTTCTCAGGGGGTCCACCACACAGACAGACTTTCAGCGTCTCGGAACGTACTAAGTAAATATACGGTCAAAAACGTCGTTTACCATACGACGAAGATAAAACTTTCTCTACAGCAGAGAGGTCTAGTGACGAGATTTAGACATCACTAAGGTATCTGTGTAACCGAAAAACAGAAACTGCCGAGCAAACATCCCCGTAAATATTTAATCTGTCGCCAAGAAAACACAACTCCTTTAGACAACGTTTATTCACCGAAATAACTGAGATTGCAGTATATTAAAAAAAAAAGGGGGGGGGGGGGGGGCGGGCAGCAAACTGTATTCCGCATCCCCTCCCGCCACCAAGCGCTGGCAGGTCTCCCCGGCAGCACCACACTGCAGCTGCCGCTGCCGGCACGTTTCCGCCCGCGGAGCGGCGGCGCGGAAGATGCGCGCCCCCCCCCCCCCCCCCCGCCCCCGCCCCTCCCTGCCTGCCTGCCTCCCTCCCTCCGCGGGCGCGTAGCCGGGGCGGAGGGAAGCCGCGGCGACTCACTTTGTAGAAGATCATCTTGAGGGTGCCGTAGAAACCCATGGTGTCGGCGCGCTTCCCCTTGCGCGGCTGCGGCGCCCCGCGGGCCCGGCGGCCGGGCAGGCGCTGGCAGTACAGCCCCTTCTCCGGCAGGTAGGTCACCGCCTCCCGCGCCGACATGCTCGGGCACGGCGGGCGGCGGCGGCGCGGCTCGGCCCGGCTCGCCTCAGCCCTGCCCTGCGCGGAGCCCGGCTCCCCCTGCCCGCCCGCCCGCCTCCCGCCCTCCGCCCGCCCCCCGCCTCCCCCCGCGCCCGCCCCGTCCCTCCCTCCCCGCCCGCCTCCGCAGCGGCGGCGCGGCACTGCGGGCGGCGGGGCCGGGAGGGAGCCCGCGGGCCCCGGCGGCGGGAAGCCGCCCCCACCCCGGACAGGCGCGGGGGGAGAGCAGTGCTGCGCTCGTGGGGGTTGGTTCCCCATCCCCTCCCCCTCTTTTTCTTCCCCCCCTTCCTCCCAAACCGCCTCGGAGGCCGGGAGCCTGCCCCCCGACCCTGGCGCTGTTCCCCCGGTGCCGCACGCTTCACGGTTTTCCAAGCGGGAGCAAAACAAGCTCATTTCCACTAATTATAATTATACCGTCGCCCTCGGCGAGCCTGGCTGGGCTCGTACGTGACTGCATGCCGTGGACGGGCGCAAATTAGTCCTTCAAAAGTGCGGTTAATTTTAGAATAATTTGAAACAGTTTTGCCAGGGAAAAAGATGCTGAAATACCCTCTATTGGCTAAACAATGGAATAAACGGGGTTTGAGGATTTCGGAGTTGAAAGACCCGAATCCGACAATTATGTAATACACATTAAAGCGCTGGTGCGCAGCACGGCAGCGGCGAAGCCGTAAAACGGAGGAGCAGGGCCCGGGCTTCCCCAGACGGCGGGCAGCCCTCCCCGCGCTCCGGGGGCAGCCCCCCTCTCTGATGAAAGGCAGCCCTCAGGGCGACACCAAGCCATCTTAGCTCGGTCTTCGCATCCTGTGAAGGATTCGCACCTACAGTTCAGCGAGAGCACAAGGAAAGCCCGGGGTAATCACTTGCCAAAGACGCGCCTTTTCCCCTCCTCTCCTGCTCTGTGCAAATCAACGAATCTGCTCAATTCACCCTCACGGTTCGATTCAAGGGCACTGAAGTTCCTGACATATGGTTGGGCGCTCAGACAGATACCTGCAACCAGCACAGCAGCTACGCAGCTTGGCGTTTTTTTGGTTTGTGGGGTGGTTTTTTGTGTGTTTTTGTTTTTGTTTTTGTTTTTCCCAGCTTCTACACAGACAACTCAACTAAGCGACTCCAGCGTCTGCTTTTCCTACTTTTGTGGGGGTTTTTTGTTTGGTTGGTTGGTTTTTTCCCCCTCCCACAAAGTTTTCTGCCCAAGTTCAGAGCAGAGCAGGGCATACCCAGAGCTGATCTCAAGCTGCAACGTTCCCCTGTGATATTCCCCAGGCGCAACAGGAACTGGAGAGGCTCAGCAGCCCTCTAGACCGGTGCACTCACACAGGAACAAACACGTGGTCAATTTCCGGATGACCTCAGGGAAAACCATCTTTTTCTTTTATCACCCAAAGCAGTACAAAAAATGTAGAAAACAGAACACACATCTAAAGGAGTAGAATTACTTTCTGTAAAACCCATCAGCTTCCCCATTAGTACTTAAAAAAAAATCTCATACATGCTATTACATTATAATAGCTGAGCGTGCCAGGTGTTAGCACACTCAGATAAGGCAAAATCACTGCCCCCATAGCACACAAGATCCTGCTTCTATACGGTTTTACATGTCTCCCATCCAACACTGAGTCCTTGTAGTCTTTTTTTGTCTCCCAGTGAAAACGGCTCTGCCCATCAAATCTTGGCGTTTATGCCATTATCCATTAAACTGCAGTGCTGTATATTTTATGAGAACAAAATGGTCTTGAGTTGACTTCATACCTCAGATATGAACAGAGCTGTACATATCCCAGGAGACTTACTGTCTTCCTTTGCTAGCACATCACATGCAAAGGGGAAGGGAAAAAAAACATAGGCTGCATATACACATTAAATAATCACAGGAAGCAAATTAATACCCAAATCATCCGAGTAAGAAAGAATTTGAACATTATTGCTGTGGGGATTTAGAAGTGCTTCATACACATGCATGCATAATGCCCTGTAATGTTCACAGCTATCTCTGTCCCTTCTCCAGTCCCTGAGCGCACTCGATGCGCAGGGGGGACGACAGCCACTCTTCCTCCAGCATCGCAGGGGGCATTGGCGGGAAAACCTCAGGGATCAGCCTCTCCCCCAGCCCAAAGGCAGGTGTAACCTGACAGCATGACTAGATTTATCTTTTGAACAAAATGTGCTTTGGAGTAAGCAGTCAATGAGTTGAATAATAATTAGAAATTACTATTTTCCTCTTTTGCAGTACTACTATTGCTGATTCCTTCTCTTTTGATAATGATTGGCAGATATTCTCTCATGATAAAAACCAACTGATTTAACTGCTAATCTCTTTGCCTCAGTCAGGACCCACGTAGTAACCCCAATAATCATTTGCTAGAGGTAGAAAACTTGGTATATCAGGTATTTATTCTGCACAAAACGTTTGGGGGTTTTCCTAATTTTAGATACAGATACCACAGACAGAGTTCAACATTTGAACAGTGACCGTCTTTCATCTAGCACCTGCCTTTCTCAGCGCAAGAGACAAGAATTGCATATGGACGTGGCTCTGGCTCTCACTTGTTTAGTATTTTTCTCTATAGTGTCACCACTTTCAATTCTTTACAAATAACGAATCATCCTCTCTACCTCAAATTAAGTTTGATAGTCTGCGGGCAGATGCAAGACTACCCTAGTTGAGCATCTGCTGTTCCCCAAAATCCCTAACCGCAGCCTGGGCTCTCTGTAGTCAATGGAGAGGAACACACTCCACCAGAGGCCAAGGGCACCTACTGTTAGGCTCCTGCTCTAAATTACTGTCTAGGAAGAGCTTCCTCTCCCTTGACTTTGAGAACTCCCTTGTCCTCAGAAAAGTTCCATGTTATGAATACACCTCACTCCCAAGGGCAAGAAATTACTTAAGGCTTTGCAAAAGTAGCGGGGAACTGCCGAGCCTGGAAGACAGAGCAGCGCTGCAGGTCACACAGCTTCACGCTGCGCCTTCCTGGAAAACACAGCAGTGGCGGAGTAAGAGCCCAACCCCTCGGATGCTTTTGACAGCCCAACAGCAAGTAGCAGAGATGACGCATTCGTTTACATCTCTACTGACGTTTGCAATAATATTTATTGCAGGAACTTAATACATTGTAAGAATACTAGCTTAACAGTATAAAGTAAAAGCTCATCACTAACTAAGGTACATTGAGGAAGACTATAGTTTATAAAATGTTAAAAGAAAAATCAAAAGTTGCCATATTTCTTCCCTATTTGATATATATATATTTTCAGCTTCAAGGGTTGGTTTTAGTTTGGTTAAGCTGATGATATTTTTTCAAGGTTTTAAAACCACAAACAGCATACAATTCATGACATTTAGAAAAATGCCTACACCAAAATTACACAGTTTCCAGTGGACGCAAGTCCAATCTTATTTCCTGTCAGTACTGCCAGCTCTTAATTAATAAAAATTCACACCATCCAATTCTTTTCCTGTTGGCAACATTTCTAGCACCTTTACCAGTTTGTCATGTGGCACGCTGTAATTAAGACCGTCTATTACTTCTAATGAAAGACTAGAATGAATTATAGAAATCACCCACAGAGCTAAATAATCCCCAGAAGAACAGAGATTACAGTGCAACAGACCAAAGAAACAACATTTTTGGGTTTTTTTAGGTGGATGAACATTTTTGAGCGGAGAGACCACAGTGTGGTCTGGCCGTGGTAACGACCAGTCAGCTTTTTGGAAGTACGCTGGTGCTTCAACCTTGGAATGCAAAACCGTAATTGGCATTTCACATGTACACATATGTGCATTAGGAGCATAATGTGTGCAGGAGGAACTGTGGAGCAATATGGTTTGGTATCTCCATTAGTATCGGTAAATGCATCATTCAAGACAGTGCCAGAAGGGATTCTGTGTACTCTGCACATTTAGCAGACGTTTAGCAGACTGACTCCTTTAGAAACATTTCAGAGGGGTTTTTGTGTGTTGTCTTAATAGGATTGTGGGTTTTTTTCCACCCAGGAAACCAAACACGCTAATTCAAGTGGGGCCAAATCCCTAGCTGCGCAAGGTTTACCCTGGAGACAGCGAAGATGGCCCAGGAAGGACAGTCACACTTAGTTAATTTTCCTTTCTCAAATTTGGACCTCCTTAGGTTTTAAACACTTCCCTTCTGCTTGGTAATCTACTTTGGGCAGCTGAAGCAGCTAGCGTTTTGTCTTCTACATTTGAACTCTTCATCTGACCACATACTTCATTTAATTTGCCAAATGCTCCCATTCAGGCAAGAATCTGGCCCCACAGAGGGGTACTTCTGCCATCTGCTTTAGACATTTAACTACAGCTTAGCTTAGCACACCTACATTTAAAAGCCTAAGTTCCCCATTCAGTCAATGAGAAAGGCAGATGCTAGAGTCCAACTTGTTAAAGCCTTAGAAGAGGACAAAAAAAATCCCATACGATAGCAACTGTTAAACGTGTTCCAAAGGCATCCAGGGCAGGCCTTCCTTCTACAAAAAGGCACCACTAATGCTGTCAAATCTTTTTCTTTTTGAACATACTATGAAGTGAAACAAGTGACCCACTGGGATCATGGAAATCCCATGTTCTCATGGTTCTCCTGGTTCAGCTTGGGCTAGGCAATGACCTTAAGGCTGTCACTAATTTGAGATATATTAGTGCGCATCCTAGCTGCTGAGCTGGAGCGATTTTACAGGTAAACTCCATACCCGCAGGCAGGGTGAGAGAAAGTTTTAGGACACTGACCAATTAAGGAAAAGTGATTTTTGGATAACAGGCAAAGTTCAAGGGCACAGCGTAGGATGCACCTCATCACACGGGTGTAACCCTGTGTGTGTGCAGAACACACAAGTAGTATTGATGCAACTGAACAGACTTGAAGAAATGAATTTAAGTGCACTAGTTTGCGACCAACAGCTGCTACACTCCGAGTACAAAGGAAGAACAAGTGCAACTGCGTTCCCTGGAAGCAGTTTACATGGAAGAATTTCTACTCAATTTACCTATGATGCCTGCAGCAGGCTTACAGAGGTCCATTCCGGCACGTTTGCCTCAACATGGCTACAGAAAGAGATTTAAGCTTATGATTTTGTGTAGTACGAGTCAAACACAATCCTGCATATTGCAATGTGCACTGATCAGTAGCTTACTGATCAATGATGCATTTTTGCAGTACTGATGAACTTAAGGTTTGGGATGAAGTAGGGAAAAAAGCAGGAACTATTACTGGAGGAAGGACATGCAGAAGCACTACAGTACATTCCACAGTCTTCTGAAGCAGAGTTAGGCAGAGTGGAGAATACATATTACAAAGTACGATAGGTACTACTGAACTGTTTTACTATTTCTAGTGTTTCGTTTTAAAGACTGCTTTCAAACTGAAATTCCCCACACAAAATTATTCTTTATTTCCATGCAAAGTAAGCTACTGCAGGTAAACAAAATTCTAAATGGCCCCCAAGTTTTGTTTTTCACATAAGGAAATGGCATAGATAGCAACTGAAAAATCAGATTAATATTTATTAATAAATCCTGATTTTTTTCAGAGTAGTATGGACTTTGATTATAAATACCATTTTTAAAGGTATATATCTGTAGCAGAAATTTCCCATAAACCACTTCCTTTTAACATTTGCCTTTAAAAAAATGTTAAGCTTTAAATATATGGCGATAGGGTTCAAAAGGTGAGCTTGTTAATGGCCGCAAAAACACCTTTGAAAGGGAGTTATACATGAAGTGTACGTAACAAACTTCAGCACTGGATATTTAGAATAAGCTTCTAATTATGTTTGAAGAGCAGGGAGATTGCAAAGACAGGCCTAATGTAACATGGCATCACCATGTCTCCAGCAGAGCAGAACTCCCCTCTGAAGGTCATATTTCCCATTCTCTTTGTTGGTTGCCTGTAGTTGGACACAGAACTTACAACATACGCTTCGATGCTTAGGTTCTTTCAAAGGAGCACAGCCAAAAGCTGTCATACACGCATTTACGAAGGGGACAGTTCCACGCTTGTGGCAACACCAGCTTGAAAATGTCCCACCCTCACCTGCTCCTTCCCATCCCCAAACGGCTCTCACCCTCATTTCTGCAGGAACAAACATCTGTAGAAATGCTCTGTGAAGCAGATTCATTAACTGATGAGGGGTGAGAAGAATTACTTCTCAGTTTTTCGCCTTTTTTTTTTTTTTTTTTTTTTTTTTAGAACCAGTTACTGGTTTAATGTTCCAACATGCCTTCACAAACAACTGAGCCAGCAGAAGCAAATGAGAGCAATTCACAGGCAGAGCACAAGCTTCTTGAGCCAGCTACACCACAGAGAAAAAGGTACGAGGAACTGTGACCAGAGTGTCCCACGCAGAGAGCATAAGCCTATTATTTACACCTAGAGGCATCACCCTCTTGGCTATAGTTTCATGTGCATTTAAGCCAGCACAGCCACTGGAAAAACACAAAACAAAACAAACCCCAAAGAAAAAAGCAGTCCCTGCACTCACGGGTATCACCTTCTCAGGTGTGCCACCGCTGCCTTTGTTGTATGGCTGCGTGGTCAAAGGGCCACAACTGACCTAGGGACACTTTTTTGCTGGGCTACTTTTCAGCCAGGTCAAATTCCCCATCTCGCTCACTGCATGGCCACACAGATGTCTGTGCCAGCACAGCAAGAGGTACAGCCTGCTCTCCTTTTTAACTTCCCAAGCCCCCAGAATAGCTACCTCAAACGCTTGCCAAACTACAGCCCTAGGTGAAATGGCAAGGAACTGGGGTCTAGGCTTTGTCCTCCCAACTGAAGGGGCTGTATTATTACCACAGAGTGACTTACTTGCATTGAAAAACATACTTAAACCTGTCAAATGGAAATGGCCACTCAAATATTGAAGTTTTACCATAAAACAAGCACAACAAGGTGAACCACAGGCAGGGGGTATAATGTCAACCTTCCTTAAACATGTCATGTTAAAACTCCAGGGAGCTCGTCTCATTAGAAATGTATATTATTTCACTAAAAAAAAAAAAGCCAAACATTTTCTTCCCAAAGCACTTTTTGTCTTGTTAAAGAAAAAGATAAATGAAGACAAAAATATCAGTGGAGCTAGGCTTCACGTTGCTTTTAATTCCCTGGGACAGTAACCACATGCAAGTTTCCTACAGAGAAACCTTGTATGGTTTGTTTTAAAACTAGCAATATTATCACATAATAAACATTTTTCATAATGCATATTCATAAGGAGCAGAGTTAAGGTTGCTAATGCAACCTGCACTTTCATGTACTTGACTGCTTTCTGTGCAACAGGAACATTATGAGTTGCTTTTTTGTGTTTTTGTTTCTACACAGTATTGTTACATTATTCATTTTTCAAAGGAAAAAGGTATTACATATAATGCATCTTGCAAAACATCGACTAATGGCAGCAGATCTTCATAAGAACTGCGTCTCCATTCATTGCGCTCCTAATAAAGTTAACTGTAATCTATTTATTATATCATTAAACTTAATATATTGTAAGATGAATTCTATTTATAGGTGCAGTAATAGCTGTGCTAATCACTCAAGTTCACATTGAACAGGGCTGGCAGCAGTTGCTTCAGAGTACATTCCTAAATTCCCCAAAGAGATGACCTTGCACTCTACGCCCCGCGCAGGTTGCCGCGGACAGCCAGCCTGGGGTCGCCCTGCCCCGCCGCACAGCCCCTGCAGCCTGCTGGCACCCACGCTTGCTTTGTGGAGGAAGCTGGCACCGCGCTTCCCCTGCGGGTTCCTCCCTTGGCCCGCTCTCCTTCCGGATATCCTTACACACTGCTGAGGCCAAGGGCAGCGGCCGCCACACCAGCAGCCAGATGCCACTTGGGCGCAGAGTATTCAGCTTGGGGCAATAGCAGGACAGCGGTCCACGCCTTACTAGAGGGTCGCTTTCTAAAATACCACCCCTGGGCTCCATTTTTAGTAATTTTAGCTTATATTCCTATTATAGTAATTTCACAGATTCTGCCTGTGACGTAGTCCATGATGTTAGAAAACCATGCACTTGAGACTGTTTATAATCCTACCGCAGGCGCACAAAGCACAAGCCCTTCTTGCTGATCAACAGATGACAACCACAATACCAAACAAAAGCCCCACCCTAATAGGGCTCCTTTCTTCAATATTTCAACCATAGAGCTCAGCTGGTTTTGTTTACATTGACAAGAATGTTTCCAAATTGGCCAAGTGAGAATTTCTGCCTTTGAACACCAGTGGTCAAACTGTTTTTACTCGTATATAAGCAGGTTGGGAAATCACCTTTGTACAGAAAAAGAAAAGTCTGCTTGGACTTGGAAGGCTTTCCAAAAATGTCTGTCCTTTGCACTGAATACAAATAGAGCACTGCCTGTTCTCCGTTAAGTTTTCCATTTTTATTTTCTTTGGAGATAGCTTAATTTCAATTGCCAAGAGAAGTGCTTATTTATCTGGCATAATCTATAGAAGTCTATTTACAAATTAGTTTCTGTCCCTCATTTGTGGTATGTGAGAACGATAAGGGGTGAGCCTTTAGGCTACAGACAGAAGAATTCCTAGAGTTATAGATTATACCAGAAGGATTTAGGAAGAATTTGAAGAAAAAACTATTAAAAACGTCAAATCTCTTTTCCTGCCTGCGTTACCTAAAGAGAATATAAAGGTTACAAAACCAAGCATTCAAAGGAGTTTGAAATGACAGGTGTAAGATGCTTTTACTCCTAAAAAGCTGCTTACCAAGACAGTCCTGTGCATGGTGCATACTAAATAAGATGGAGATTCTATGGAAAAAACAGCCTCTGAGGTTGTGATTTAAGATACATCATTACCCGCTTGTGCAAGTGCATTTACCCACTTGTGCAAGTGCACCCTGGCAGGATTTTATAATGCCAAGGGAATTTAATTTTCCCCCCATCATCTGGCAACACAGTGACTCCCTGTTGGGCATGCCAGTGGCATGGAACAGCCTGAGTCACCAAGCGATGCCCCACTGCTGCAGGTAACCAGTGGCGAGGAATACACCAGGGTGCCTTGGTACAACACTTGGTACAACAGCACTAGAGGAAGACTGAACATGACATGCCAAGTTTCAGGGCAGTCTGCTGATAGCAGAAGGATAGGATGCATGAATGTCAGCTTCGGAGTTTGTTCTGTCGAATGTGTGTGAATCTCCTGGGCTTTCCCCATCCCATCCTCATCCTCATTTCTCTGTAATTACAAGCCCCAGGGTCCTCTATTCCCCTGTATCAATCTCCTGGCCCAGCAGCTCCCTATTAGTTTCCTCCCTCCTGGCCTCTCCACAGCATCTCAGTCTAACAAGCCTTACTGTCCTACCTTACTCCTTTCCTTTCCATCCTTTTCCATGTTTTCTCCTTCCCTCAAATTCAGGGGAAGCATTTTTCTATACAGCGTTCAAGCATCAACAAGGGGGTGTGTGTCTGCACTGCAGGACATAGAGGATATTTGGCTTTCCCACACAGACACGTGGCCAGGTCTGCAGAGCAGCTGGAAGCAGCCACTGCGGGAACACGCAGCTCTGCCCACGTTGCCTTTGGCTACAGCAGGCTGGGCCCGGTGGAAGGTGCAGGTCAGCCTGGTCAGCCCTATGACCTCCTTGCAGCCCAGAGTGCCTCCGGTACTTTCCACGACATGCTGCCCTACCGGTGAGTGATGGCGGTGGTTATAAAGAGGACAATTACACATTATACCTGCTTGATCCAGCTTCCTTTTCTCACCACAACCCATGCCTACGGTAGAGCACAGAGAGGGGGATTTACTCATCTTCCATGAACCGGCATGATTTATTGCCATGGCAACTGTCCCCTCTCCAGAGGCCTGGGGGAGCCATGATGTGAGCTGGTTTCTCCCAAGTACATTCTTCGGGGCCTCGGGGTGAGTCCATGCCAAACCTTTGCGCAGCAGAAAGGAATGCCAGGCATGCCGGGGTCACACCAGATGCTTTGAAGCCTTGCTAACCCACTGTCATTAACCTTAGGCTGTGCAATCTCCTGTAAAAAGGGGCAGAGCGAGCAGGCCAGCAAACCTGCCCTGTCTAAACAAAGTCTTCCCTGAACAGGTGCTTCCAGTCTAGAAACCATACAACACACTTGCCTGTCTCTACAAGAAAGGTACCACCACATAATTTGTGGTAAGTAGTCCCTCAGCCAGATGAGAGGGAGGAGAATTGCCAATTTTTATTTTTTTTTTAAACACTGAATCTAACATTATTTAGGTAAGATTAGGGAGAATACATTCGAGCCCCAAACTGAGATTTATAACAGAGATCTCGGAATGCAAAAAGTATGAAATAAGATGGCGCATTTCACAGTGTTTCAGAGATATTTTCCAACAGTGCTACCTGTATGAAACTTAAGAACTATAGCATAAAAAAGAAAATGGCTGTACCTGTCCACTGTTGTGTCTAAGGTTCTTTTAGGAAACCATTTTGTTGAGTAAAATGTTATGCTCCCTTTGTAAAGCTGTAATATTTATACTTGAATTAAGAAGTTACAAGTAAAAAAAAACAAACCTATTTCTACTCTCAAGGAAAACTGCGTATTGCAACCGTCACATAACCTCAGACATTATATGTTTAACCATTTCTCCAAAACTTCTGTCATCTTGCCAGTTCAGTGTGATGCAACATGTGCTCCCTAAACCAATCCATTCACTGTGGGATAAATAGCAAGTCAGTTATCTAAATTCCTGGGTTTTGAAGCTTACAATTTCTTTATTTATAGACAGGATGGAGCAAATTAGAGATTGCAGAAATTTTTGGCTTGCTGTTCCATTCAACCACAAAATTAGATGGCAACCATGGTCTTAAAGTTTCCAGTGTTATGGAGACTCTTAGTATTTCACAAATTCAATTACTTAAGGAAACATAGCCCGCCTAATGTAACTGATTTACCAAAAAAATGAAATCCATGAAATACTACAAAGCAAAACCTCTCAGAATAGTCCAAGCCACCAATGTAGTCAGCTGTATGGGGAAGTTTATTCTTTGCATCTTAAACTATTTTTAATATTCTAGAAAGATACAAAATATTACAAACTATTATTTGAAATTAGTACACAAGAAGATGGATTAAAGATGCTGCAATAAAGCCTGTGCAAATGTATGGCCTAATTCCTGTTCCTTCTCTTTTGTTGAAAGCAACTGCTAAAGCATGTTATTAGCAATAACGTTGCTAAAACGATGGCAGCGATGTTCTGACAAATCTTTACAGAGCTTTTTGCCCACTTTCATTTTATTATCATATTCTAATATTCAATCACTGCCAAACTGGTTTATGTATGCCAGTCTTTCTCACAGAAATGGAAAAAGAAATCCTGCTATACATCATGGGCCTGCTGACGTGACAGGGAGAGACTGTGAATGGAAGTGGGAAATGGAAGCGGGAGGGAGGAGTACGAGAGCGCTAGTCTGCAGTCTGGTGTTTAGCAGAAATCTCAGCTTTCTGATCAGAAAGTCTGCAAAAAGTCGAAGTGCAGAGTACCATTAGGTTCCTTGTAATTTAATCTTCAATGCGAGCTTCGCACATCATGTGGTCTCTTCCCTTTAGTCTAATTCCACATGCAGAACAAACTCACGCCTTGAAAATGGTCAAGTCTGAATAATCCCTGTTTTACTATCTACCTCTGACAAAATGTGCTAGAAGCCACTGACCAGATCATTTGCTCAACCACCTACATTTAAATCTCTATGCAGTTATTTAAATACAGTCCCAGTTGTTATCTGAATACCCCCTTGGGACAAGACTTGAAAATGTTCACTTTTGTCTCTTGTAAAATCATAGACAATGTTTAGGAATATTTGATTAAGAAGAAAATTCTGGGAAGAACTCATTTGCTGCTTGTATAAACATATTTCCTCATTAAAATTTGATAAAAACAGTCTTAATGGAATACTACAACCTCATTCATGCTTTTGAATAAAGTGATTTAAATTGGCAAGAACAAAGTTTAAACACACTTCTTCGCAGCTAACTGTCGACAGCTTTTTTACGGCCTGCAGGGACAGGTATGACTCATGCCTATGCTGTTCTTCAAAAACTATTTTAAAATGCAGATTTTTTTTCCACTGGTCTATTGTGCTTTACATGTAACTGCAAACCAAAAGAGACTAAAAATAGAAGGCAGACCACTATCACCCAAGGAATTAGAAACTCCTAGGCTACGTTGATTGGAAAAGCTGAATTAGTTGACCAATACGAGGGACTCATGTTGGTTCCTACTACTAGATTTCTGTCAAACTTCATTCAAAGTCTCTCCTAGTTACAAATTATTTGAAATCCCTGTGTTTAGGAACAGCAGGTGGTCTCTGCTTTTACATGCAACATTACACTGAGCAACCCTCTTATTGTCTGGTATGCAAGACTCAAAAAATAAAGGTGTTCACCCTAACCTCAGCAAGTGAGCATAAGAACGCTACCTGGTCACAAGTCATCTGGCAAAGGTTTGGGGTTTTTTTAAACCAACAGTTGATGCAACAGTCTTTTCATGTGCCTTATGAAAACCATGCTAACGTTTACCGATTCTCATTAACACAAAGTAAGTTTGGTAGAAAGCTAATTTAAGAAGGAATCCAACAGCCTCAAGTTTAGACTGAGCAATCAACCTGCCAAGGAAAGTATAGCAGAAGATACTAACCTCCCCTGTAATTCAGAGCAGCATTTTAGGTACTGCAGACTACTGGGTTAAAAGCTAAAACAATAAGATACATTTCACCTTAAGATAGGGATGTCAGTCCCTTTATCAGTACAGTCCTTCAAAGAGTCTTCTGAAATCCTCTTCCTTTTAGACAGACAAGCCCCAAATCTGTGGCAAAATGTGTGGGCTACTCAGTAGTGAAAAGCACACTAGGTGCTCTTAGAGTAGTATCTTCTTAACCATGAAATCTGAATACGCTTGGTGCTTCTTTATGCAAAACACCAAGGGAAAAATTGCTAAGTACTTATTTATTTTGCCATATCACAGAGGAAAGTTAAATGTCTCTCAGCAGGTGAGGATACCAAGCAGCAACAACATTTAGACTAACTGGGATTCGCTCACTTTCCCATCCATGATAACTAGTTACATTGCTATATTACATGCATTTAGGTTAAGAGTGGATTTTTTTTTTTTCCTTTTACAGCACCTGGCTGTTTTATATTGCACTCTGAAAAAAGCTGGGTTAGCTGTTCAGTACTACCCACTAAGTGTGGGAAAGAGAAAAGAGGAAGACTCAGTCAGAGCCTGCATTGATCTAAAGCATGGGTCAACAGTTCCAAGACACAGAAAATCCAATTCATTTCCCATTTCCAAGTTCCAGGGGACAAGTATTACAATCTAAATGGTATCTATAAAAGAGCCATGATCCTAAAGCTGTTCTCTACACAGAGGCAGTGCACACCAAAGTTAAAGAGATGGCTGTAGCAAAAGAAATCTCAGAAGAAAAGAAAAAAGTCAGAAAAACAATCATAATGCCCCCTCCACCCCCACAAAAACAATACTTTTTTTGTTGCAATAGGAAGTGGAACTCTAACTTACAAGTTTAGCAGATGCTCAAGTATGAGAAGGGGGGTACCAGCCTAAGGAGCAGTCATAAAGGCCAAATCCAATCCTCTCTATCTTTTGAAAGGCTATTTTCTTTATCTGCATCTGGCAGTTAGTATCTGTCTACTTTTATATCTACCTAAATACAGAACTCAGCAAGCAAAGTGTCTTCAGCTCCTGAGGAGAACTTGTGCTCAAGGATATGTCATACCTACAGGGATCCCAATGAGTGGTTCGAACACAGTTAAGCTTTTCTGTCTACTGAGGTACCATCAGACATAGCACTTGATGAAACAGAACACGTAACTGGCCTCCAAACGCGACCCCACCATGCAGCCCACCAGCTGATGGTGTCAAGAAATTTTTTGAGGGTAGTTTGAAATTAGACAAAGGCTGCTGCAGTATCATCTAGCTGGGCCCCTGTCACGCATCTGTCTTATGCTCTCCCACATAAGTTTGAACAGTAACATCTATATCTGAACAGATCTGTTCCTGCCCAGCAAAAAACTGAAAGAAGTTATCAACTGATTCCTTCCAGACAACACAAGAATTTCAGGAATGAAAATTAACCACTTTATGCCCCTGACAGGTCTTTCTAAACCTTCTACCAGTTCTTCCAGCTTTTCATCTCCCTAGAACAAAACCACAGTTCTCAGAAATAGTCTCAAAGAGCACATAGCTAAGAAAAAATTTCCCAGTGCTCAGATGTTAAGCCCCCCTCCCCCCAAGCATTAGTGGCTTCAAAATGTTCTTAAATGAAAGGGAAAAGAGGAGCAGCTTGCAGTACTTTCCACGTAATGCAATTATACAACCTTTTATCTGTATGGATGCCAGCACAGAATTGCATTATTCCTTTCAAGGCCTTTGGGAATGAGGTGAGAATATTATCTTGATCTGCATTAAACCAGTAACAGAACTGAGTATATTTGCTTCTTCAGTTAAACTAATTTTAAGGAGGTCCTAATACATTTGTTAGCACTTTTTGGGAGATCTCAAAGCTGGAAAGAAGAGAACAGATAGCTCAATGTGTATAATAAGGGCTTGTCAAATAACCATCAATATTCCTTGTAACAAGATTGCCCTTTCAAAGTAAGAACTACTTAGAGATATGGTAAAGATCCCAGCTCAGTGGGACTGAATGGAGCGAGGGGCCCACAAGCTGAGGGCTTAACTAACCTAAAGGAGGAAAGGACTAAAAACTTGGCTAGGAATCACAACTGTTTCTTCATGTTGCTATTTCCACCTTTTGGTGGTAAAGAAGCCCGGGGGTAACGCCTGGGAACAGCAAGTCTGCAAGCACATGCTCTCCATATCAATGCCTCTATACAGACCAGAGAGAATGACTTTAGACTATATCAGTAGAAAATTGCAGTTGACAAGGAAATAAATCTTTTAGAAAAGGAGGAGACTGATTTTCCCAGTTCAAAACACATTTTCAAATCTATGGGAAAATGACTGCTGACAATGAAACACGTTTTAATCAAGAACAATTCTAGACCAGAGGTCTGTCTACTCCAGAAACATTCCTCATGTCTACTGCTATCTCCTCCTAATGAAATGCCCATACCCCTCTACAGATTTTCTTCACTGCAAGCCTGTACATTTCATAAGCTTTTCTGAAACAAACTAGTCAAAACCAGTTCTCAACATGGAAAGCCATGGGCATATCCTCTTCTGGATACAGCTGTACCAGAAGAGGAGGTTACTCTTCCTTCCTTAACCTTTCTCAGTCAGTGAGCCAAGTTGGCTTATACAACTATATATAGTAGCAGATCTCTGGCAATAAATGCACTTTTTTCCCCTTAAACAGGCTAAGAAGTGATGACACAAGCAGCTTAAGTGGCAGATCTGAAACAGCAGAAGTCTGCTGGCAGGATGCATGACAAATACCTGCAAGTAGCCTGAAGGGTGGCAGTTTATTCAGCCAACACAGCTGAGTTGGAAGATGACACATTTACAGTACCAACTGGTCAGATTCACGGAAGCCAAAATACATTGGATTCCCTATTGGTAGGAGAAGTAACCTGAATTCAATGGGAACTCATGGTACTGCCAGGATTTGAACCAAGATCTTAGAAACTCATGTTACTGCTACTTTAACCGTTCAAACCTCCTGAATTCAATACCTGCAAACAGTGGCATATCTGACTTTCAAGAGTGCCTTTCTTTGAGAATTCTGGAGGTAAATGACTTAATCCAACATTGAGAGATCTTTTGTAAAGTTCAGTTGTGTTTGCTGTCAACTGTTGCAGTTACAGGACCACCTTCTCCTGTATTGGCAGTCCCAGCTCATTCACACACACGCAACAACAACAAAAAAATCCTTACTGTGTCATGGGGCAGGGCAAGTCATCTGTTCCCCAAGTGCTTTGAACAGATAGATACACAGACAGCATTGCTAGAACACATTTCATTTATTCAGTTGAGTAAACAAGTCTTTGGTCTAATTAATCTTTTTTTTTTAAAGGAGTCCCGAATTCTGTCTCTAGTGCTGCTACATGCAGCTTTGTGCAACATCTCTTGGCTCTGTGAAAAGAAAACTATAGTAACCTACTTGCAGGATAGATACATAAAAGGTCTAAGCTCTGCTAAGAATTACATGTTAGTAAATATATATGGGGTCAGCTCATAGACAGCTAACGGCAGCTATTTGCAGGGAAGACTTGGATTCATAGTCTCTTGCTTTCTCAGTTTGTGAGACAGGTTAGAGCAGCAGTGAGAAACAGCAGGTTTAATATATACTATCAGATAAAGTGTAAACTTTTCAGAACCCCTGGATATGTGCTCTGAAGCCCACTCCACAATGATTCCCTTACTATTGCTCAGGCCAGCTAAATGAAGTGGCACTTTCATTCCCCAGGCATAAAATTATACATTAGAGAAACAAACTCTAGTAACTTTTTATTGATGTGTTTTGGAAGTGGTTTTGGTTTCACCAGATGGAAAGGTTTTCCAGTGAAATCAAAGTAATTCTGCTCAGTTATTAATAATGTGCACTTGCACCCACATAAAAGTTTTCATTTCAGAACCAACTAATTTTTATTAAGGAAGATACGTACTCCAAACCAACTGATGAAATATCTACAATATCTTCAAATCACACATTTCCTTCACCACCTTTCACAGACCTTGTACTGCCACGCCAATTCACAAGGTGATTTTACTACAGAGCCCTTGCTGCTGCTTATACTGATGCCAACAGAGCCTCCCTAAGTCTGCAACTACCCTCCAACGCTGACACGGTTACATGATTTCTGCTGTACCAGGGGAAGCAGTGCCCACCGTGCCCCAGGGGGTAACAGGCTTGCTTCAGTTCCCTGTCACTCACTCTTTCCTCTACAGCCCCCTGCACCCACCAGCAAAGCAGCTCTTGCACAAACTGCCTGACCTAATCCACTCCAATCCAACAAGCCAGGTTGGCAGAACCTTACTATTTAAAATATCTATTTCAATTTGACAACCTTGCCAGCAGATTTGAGAGGGCATTTCCCTTAAACAGAGGGCTTGTGCTGAGCTTACCCAGGCAAACAATCTACAAGACTCAGACACGTGTTTATCAATGACTGCAACGGTCTAAACTAAGCCCCTGGATTTTGCGGAGATGTGGTTGTGGAGCGCTGGCATGGTCCTTCTACCAGTTGTGCTGTGGGAGCAGAGTGCCCACAAGCAGCTGGAAGAAATAGCATCTTAAGCTGCTACAGCTTCTTGTTAAGACTGGATCGGAGCTTTTTGCCAACAACAGCGCTCTTTGCCCAGCTCAGTGGTATGAAGGGTTTGGTTAGCTGAGAAATAGCAGGTAAAAATTGGGACTTTTCAAGGCATAAGACCTTATTGCTACATCAGCAAAGCTATTACATAAATGATCATCAATTCTATGAAAAGTAGTCTGGCAGAAGCAACCATCCTCACTTTTTTCTTTAACCAGAAAATCTTTGTATGCTATCATGAAGGCATATTCATCGTTCATGTGATTTGCCTGTAAAAGCATAAGCTGTCACAGCTGACCTCTGAATGGATAATAGAAAGTAATATGGTAGGCTACAACTCAAACCATACTTCGGCAATAAAGACACCAAAAAGAGACACCAAAAACTTCAACAAAGCCTAATCTGCGTACAGAAGTTTAGGACATCTACTCACTGACTTGAAGGACACCTTTAAAGGCTGTATCTGCAAGCTCTTTAAGAAATCCACTCATGTACAGAAATCTGCAATACGAAAAAAATCCTGGGAGGGAGAGTTCAAATATACAAAAAAGTACAAAGTCAAAGACAGCACAAAGAATTTATGACCTTCTCTCTCTGTGTGTCTTTTTTAGAAACTCCTGTTTGAATACCTGATTCTCTTGGGTTTTTTTCCCTTTTTTTTTTTTTTTAAAGAATCTGTTCACTGGTAAATAAATAGAACAGGCAATTCCTCTCCCACCTATTTTAGCGAGGTCATAATAATAAACTTTTTTTTTAAGTTGCAGCAGACATGAGGTGAAAAATTATTACTTACTGGAACATAGTAGATGTATTTCAATAATTCTTTAATCAGTAAAAACATGGACTTCTTTAAAAACATGGTATACTTTCCTGGAGATGAGAAAGCTCCTCTTACCCCAATAAACAATTTTCCTTCTGTTTTATCTAGGACCAGTTTCTTGAACCAAGATACATGCAAAAGGCAACTTACATAAAAATATTTGTATAAAATCCTCAAGATTGGAAGTTACACAAGTAACTTTACCAAACAAAGCGACTTTGTTTATAATCAGAGTCCGGAATTTGATGCTAGTATTTAAACAATATGTAAGAATTTAACCACGAAGAAATATAACACAACATGGACCTCAGCTAATGGTCAGAGACAGCTAACTTCTATTGTATGTTTGCAAAACAAATGAAAATAGTAGGAAGATATATTAGCTTTGCTTTTGAGAGCTGAGAGTAAAGAATTTCTGTACTTATTGTTAACCTGTGTCATATCTGAATTCAGCCGTTATTATTTTTGTCCTTTGAGTTCCAAAAAATGAATGGGAACTTTACTCTCAGAACACCAGAAGCCATAAAGACACTACACAAAGAACTGGGAATGGAATGGGTCAAGTAACAAGAGCATAAGTCTGAAGATCAGTATGTGTATCTCTCCATTATCAGTGCATGATAATTTTCTGCTATTTTCTGCAGAGGCTTCTTTGAACAGAACATTGAAGAGTGATTATATGTCCAAACCTTAATAAAATGTCAAAATCTGCTGCTTCATTGTGTCTGCAGTTATGATTGTTTCCTCCTCCTACACATGGGATAGGAAAGGATACAATTTTGTATTCACGGTGTTCCAAGCTCTATGTTTTAAATTGTGGCTTGGTGTAAATCAGTTATTTGCCAAACAGAAAGACACTATTATAACCTCACATTTTAATAAAACCAGCATTTTTGTCCTTTAAAATACTGGTTCAAATCTTGAATACACTTCTAGAAACTGAAGGGTTTTATTAAACAGTTAGTGGCTCTCACTGCAAAACAAATACTGTGGCCAACAGCTTATGTCACTACGACAGGGACAAAAGACAGCAGACTGGGTTCTGCCCTGCAGTTTCAACTCTGCTCAAGTTAAAATGAGGGAAGAGCCTTTGGGGAAAGAAGCTGTAAAATCTCTGTTTTGGCCTCAAAGCATCTCCCCTTTGCCAGGGCCAAAGTTCACACCTCCAAACTCTGGGGTCTGTCCAATGCAGTATCCGACTGGGGTAGTCCTGCCTCCACCTCCCGCTCTCGATGCCAGATGGAAACTACAGGCCAACCAGACCTGCCAATCACTGGCATCAAAGCAACGTTTGCCCTGCTCTCTGGAACTCCCACCATGTGACGATTTTCACAGTCAAGCTGAATTATGTCCTAACCTGCAGGCTGAAATTCCCTCACTGGTTTTCCATAGCACAGATAACATTTTCTGACAAAAGAGAACCAAACTTTTAATATTGATTTCTCTCTGTATTTTGGATGGACCCTCATTTTCCAATGTGGACCACCACCTGGGAACTTGTTACTGATACGAAACAAGCTCCTCAGGTAAGATGAAGTATACTTTTCCTTTTTTCATCATGCTACTGTCTACAGACAAGTTATGATAGTATTTTTTTCTCTCTACTGTAGAGAAAAGAATCACTCTTTGAGCTTCAACAGCCAAAAGCATTGTAAAGAGTGTACACAATCTGTGCAGTTCCCCTCATAGAGGGAACACATCAAAAAGAAAACTTCTGTCAAGAATGCACAGCTAAACATTGACGGCCCATACAACGGTATTTAGTCAGCTTTTATGCACTGGCTGCTGCATAGCTGAATAGCACATCTTACCACAGCCTTCTTGCCAGGAGATTTAGCCCTCCTAAGAGTTGGGCTTTGATGCGTCAGAGAGGAAAGGATAATTCTTGTATTTTCTTTGGAAACAATGCAATCGTGATTGCGAGACATACTTGTCTGAATTAGATGTATAATACCGGGTCTCATAAGAGACGCTCTAAACTTCTAAAGCTTGCCTGACTGTGATAGGAGCTATTAAGGAGTCTGCTTTAATGGATAAGAAATATGACAACTCCCACAGAGAATCAACTGGTGCTGTGCTGGAAGGACTGAAAGTGCAGTCCTACCGTTGTGCTTGCCCTCACAGAGGGGGGAAAAAGAAAAAACACAGTTCACGTTAAGATTTCCAAAAGCATCTGTCCTGACTTTTGTTGAGAAATACAAGGGTGAAGATCTTTGACTTCTTATATCCCTTCTGAAAGAATTTATGCAATTAAATTGAGAACTTTTTGGTATTCCCCAAGCGTAGGTAAAAGAGCATTTGCAGTGCAAACATTAACCACCATTTTGAATCCGGTGGCACTGAAAAGATCCTTGAAGTAATTGATTTTCTTGATGAGGCAGAAGCATCAAGTAAGTTCACCACCAACCTCATAAGCCTGAGAACCATTGCTCCATCAGCCAGTACAGCATTTGTCTGTGTTAGTCCTGCTCTGAAAAACGACATATTGCACCTAGATTATCACCAGCTTTGTGAGACAGTTCATTTTCTCTTATGTCCTGACAACTAGGGAGACTAGGGAGACCAAATAATAACCGTATTGCTGCTCCTTGCCCACTCCCCAAGGGTTAAAAAGGTCAACTAGCAGCCTACTAAGTGGATTACCAGTCAGCATGGGTACCCATGGACTGGCTGTCACATCAAAATTCAATTTCTGCCTGGTAAACCATGCTGTCCGATGTATGTTTTTCATCCGATTTATAACGCACGCTGGAATAGAAAATTTTTGTAACCAAGAGGAAGGTGATTATCTTTCTGCTTTGGAAATAGCTGAATCCATGATGCCTCTTCACTTACAAATTCCTCATCAGATGATGTTTTCAACTAACCAGAATAAATCTATTATCCATAGTTTCAAGACCTCAGTGAATCCCTGCATTGCAGCCAATGGAGGCTGTACTCTTACTCTTCCTGGTACACGCTGCCTAAACTAGTATGGACCAGAATAAGTGCTTTCCATTATTTGCAGCTGACATCTGTCATAATAATTTGCCTGTTTCACAAATAGGGGATATGTTTGTATTTCTCACATTGTCTTCAGAGGGGACAGGGTACTTGTTTCTTTGCACTTCCTATTTTGAATTAAGGCCATTTTCAATTCTTTTATCAACATTCTTCTCAGAGGGCAACTTGCTCCCTCTCGTATTCTCGTTCAGTACAGGCCTTCAGGCTGACTTCTCTGACACTGCATCCATGCTGCACTTACTGGAAATCATGATATGCTGAAAAAAATTAGGAATTTGATTCAGCTTTCCCTCCATACCTCTACAAAACTAATGTGAATTAGGACTGTATTTCCTTCTCTCATAGAAACTGTAGGATATAGGAACAGAAATGACTGAGACAGTCACTAGTCATACACAAAACAAGAGAACGCTAGATGGATTAGGATTATGCTAAAACACCTCTTGAAAAGACTTTATAGGAGCAGGCTGAATAATTCTATTATGAATTTTTATAAAAAATCCTTCGTAACTCAAAAGGTACTTCCAGAGATTGCTCAAGATCTGAAGCAAGACAACAATATATAGCACCTGTGACTTCTGCACAGCTTCACAGAATCTATTTATGAGGCAATATCTATGAATTTTATTTAACTGAGGTTATGGACTATTTGGTGACTGAATGAATAAAACTGAAGAGAGTGGCACCAATGTAAAACTAGAGAAAGGCATATGACGGCAAAGCAAATTATTGCAAGGCTGGTGAATAAGGCTGCTAACCACTTTCCTTCAGGACTCTGATGCTGTTGGAGGTATACCTTGCCTAAGTGGTATTTCCACCTGCCGTACATCTGGGTACACTTCTGTTTCAACAATACACATGAAGGGCCAACACTGTAACAATTTCCTAATTATTTTAATTTGCCTCTTATTTTTTTGAGAAGGTTTCCTAATTGAATACTAAGCATCAGAAATGATACATCATTGAAGCAATACTGAGCTCTTGAGTTTAAGTACAGCTGTTAACACGGACTCCAGGGATGCAGGACTGATGTCTTTTTTTTTTACTGGGTAACTTCACAGGGTTGGCCTATTTGTCCAAACCCCACCATGCTGAAGGCCCATCAGCTGAGTTCTCCAAAGCAGAAACATTCCCAACAGGAAAACTGGGCTGAAGGCCTGTCTTCCACTACAGAGGCAGACAATCTTCTCACAAAAGTGAAAAACTTCAAGAGAACATTCTGTTGTAACTGACAGCTTTGGTTTTGCCCATGGGTTGCAAACACAATGAAGCATCCAGTTCAGGAGGATCCAGGACCTCAGCATAACAAAGACAGAACCACAAGGTCTCTAAACACTGTGAAGTTCCAGTAAATGCCATCCTTTCTCTGCAAACTGTCTTTGATGTGTTGTTCTCATTGCCAGTTGCTTCAGATGTTGATTACTCATTACATTCATTCCTTCACTACTTTCATTTCCCATAGATAACTAGGCTACTGTTCTCTCACTGAAGGTTTTATCATGAACTCCTCCGAAACAAGTCAGTACAAAATACCTTTAGGGGGACAAGGTTCTGGATGGAACTTCATTCAACTTCATCTACAGTGGTGCTTGCTGTCTGTCTGCTTGTTAGGAATATTTCTTTTAGTCTTTAAAGCAAGATCATCTATTACCTTAGGGGCACTTAAGATCCTACCATAAACTTAACCACAAAACTCCTGTGTAGACAGTGTAACAGGCAAAGCTAGATAGCCCAAGATCTCTCAATCTGTTCAAATCTGTACATCTATCAATTCTGAGCATCAAACACTACTCAGACATTAAGCAAACAGTAGTAGTCTCATGCATTACTTTTTAAATAACAAGGAACAGACAAACTATATACCTGTAAAAATTATAATAGCGCAAAGGAATTTTGTAAATTTTTCAAAATATGTAAGGCAGGAACATGCAAAAGGTTTTCCAAGAGGTGGTTCTTAGATAACTTTAAAGATGTAATTTCCTTCTCATAAGTCTCAGTCATTTGAGATTCCCTACCACATATACAAAGATGACATCATAGTTCTGGAAGATTCTAACTTGTACCACAAATGTAATAAATTCTGTATTTAGTGTTAAAAACTTATCTAGACATTCTGAGTTCTCTTATAGCAAAAGCTTAAATTATTTACCAGCCAAATACTCCCACTGAATTAGTTTTACACATGAACTGAATTCAAATTAACAGTGAAATTGCACCATGCTTATAAATATCCAGACTTAGATGATAAAGTTCCCATGTTACCACCTGTCCACAGCCTGCAATGTACCTAGTGCTTTCTGCTGTGCAAGGACAAAGGACCAAGTTAATTTACAGTTGCCCTTCTTGGTTTACCTAAAAACTTCTGAAATACACTTACAGAATCTTTAGTTCATCTCCACTCAATCTGCTTCATAGGAAACTTTACTGTTTCCTTAACTTTAGGCCACAGGGCCGGGCACAGTGCTGAGTAGGGTCCTTATTCAACATGTCGCCCATTTGTCACACCTGGACACCGCGCAGCTGTCATACCACATCCTCCCCCATGTTTAGCTGTGCCAACGGAGGATGCTACTGCCCCCACTGCAGAACCAAAGGAACAATCTATAGGAGAGCTTTTAAATCCACTTCAGGCAAATTTAGCTGGGTTACTGCAAATTGCCCATTTAAATTGGCTAAGCTTTTCTGGCTGATTGCCCCACAGCCGGTGGTCGCAGCTCTACTGGCTCTAGCAAGGCCAAAACTGCCACCAAAGGGGCAACAGCAACCAGCTAGGGGGAGATAAAGGTTTCTGGTAGCATGGATGTTAGCCAACTGACTGTCTGTCTACAACCTCTAGCATGTGATTTTTAATCAAAGTAGTGATACTAGCACTAGCAGTCATAGGAGGGCATTTACGGTGACAGAAATGCTTACATCTGCTCTACATGCGCCACAGATAGATGTTCGCTCTGAACAACTTGGCCAGTGAAAGACGTTTTACCACCGGGTATTCTACCACCTTTCTGCAAGAGGTTACTGACCTTAGAGCTCTGCTGCTCTTTCATCTCCTTCATACAAAAAGATTTTCCAGGTAGCTTAAATCACTTTTGATAGCCTTTTAAACTTAACTAACTTTGCCTAAAGCAAATTACAGCATTTACAGGATCCATTTGCCAGCAAAGCTGAAGGGAGGAAACAACTTCTGTCAGAGCAGCAGTACTGGGAAAAGAGGGAGAAAGGAGGAGGGTTGAAGGCAGAGGTGTGCAAATAAAGCCTCCAGCCAGCAAAGCTGGATACAGAAGATGGCAGCTGTTCATAACATCTTGTACTTTTGTATAACTGCATATTAAGACAGATGTGCAAAAGCAAAGTGCTAGAGTTTATAAACTCGGGGGGGTGGAGGGGAACTACCCCTGGTGCAGCAGCTATCACAACAGGGGGGTCTTACTTCGGCCATTGCTTTTTTTGCTGTACTGCAATACACATCAACTATAATAGATTATATTTGATTTAAAGAACTTAAGCGAGTTGCAGCTGGCAAATTTTGCACTTCACTTGCAAAACACAGACTGAATGTGCTTAAAATGTGAAAGCTAACAGCATTTAACTTGCAACTCAAAACACATAAAGCCCCACCTCAATCTTCAATTTTATCAGCATCATTTCAAACATTATCTCTAACTCATTCAAAGCAAAAGTCTTTGCATCACATTTTCCACGCATAGCTCACTCTATAAAGCAGTAATGGTATTTTGCAGCTGAACAGCACTGTTCCTGACAATCTCTGGATGCTTTGTAACTATTCTTAAAATAAAAATCTGGGCAAATAGTTAAGTAGGTAAGAAGCATCTCAACTTGATTTCTTCTCTCCAGAACATAAAAATCTGGCCTACATTGTACAAACATCTGTTAGCAGATCTGGAATCAGAGCTAGTCTTCTGACTTCCAGGCATTGGCTTTAGGAACTACAATAGTTTGCTGTGCTGCAAGACCAACATCCACAAATACAGCATACCTCCTTATTATTAGTAAAGCTAGGTTTAGGGGTAGAGGCAATATCTTTCACTACCCCAAGTAATATAGCTGGGGCAGGGAGAAGGGGAGGAGAGTGAGAAGTTGAGCTGACAAGGTTTCAGGTATGCTTCTGAAACTACCTGGTCTGCTTTTAGGAATGCATCTGAGACTTTCTGGTTTCCACCAAGCAGAAAGGGTAGCGTTAGTAATGAGAAGCAAAGAGTTTCTCTCCAATGGGGAAGAAAGGGATGAAACAAGGGGAAAAAAACCAAGATGATAACACGCCATGAAATCAGTACCTCCACTGAGTCTATGGTTTTATTGTCCCAGGCTCAATGCTTTGGAAAGCATTCTGTCACTCTTCCTGGAGGGTTAGGACCGAGAGGGTCAGAGACAGTATGGGTACTCCGAGAAATGTTAACTCACTGGCGTTTCCATCCTTCACCAGCTGTCAGAGCACTCCATCTGTGCAAGGCCACTGCTTAATCACCCCTGGGTGTCCCCAAGGGGCTCGGAGCACTGCACGAAATGCACCAAATTCCAGGAGGAAGCCAGGAATTTGATGATCCTGTTACAAAGGCCATGCACTAGACCATGCAGAGCTGTGCTAGCACATACCAATTACCTCGTATTTCAGACAGTAAATGATTAACATGTATGTCTCAATGCAGAACACCTGTTCTCAGCTTGCACTTAGCCTCAAAATTTCCTGCTTCCATTCCGGGCCTGGAAGAGCAGTCCATATGCCCAAAAGCTTGTCCCCCCTTCCCACCTATGGTAACAGATCCAGCAGAAGACGTACCAGTTCCAGAAACAAACTTTGTTCAATTATCTCTTCAGATCATCTCAGCCAGTGCAGTACTACCCATATTGCTAGCAAGAGAATCAATTTCCATGTATATGTAAAGGGTTGGCTTCTAGCAAAGATTTATATAATTGTATGTAATGTGAAGTTCAGTTGCAACATCAAAAGGAAAATTACTTTTCCTTTCATGAGATCTGGGATTTTTCACTCATTTGTTTTGGCAACAGCCCTGATCACAAACACAGTCCACAATACTATGTTTTTTTTAAAAACTCCACAAACCAAATCAGGAGATGCTAAAGGAAATGAACCCTAAAGTGGGGGCAGCAGGATAGTATCTAACATTTCTGCAAACAATCCATTTGTCACTTTCATGGACCAGGGTTAATTAATATTCTATAAAGGTCTTCCAAAAGCTGAATACCTCTCAAGTTCTGAATTCATGGGGCTGACCTTAGACTTTCTCAGAATGATTTTTAATGCAGTCTGTTATCAGCAAAACCCGTTTAAACACATGTCCCATCTGCCAGTACCCCATTTGCAAAAGAGCTTCTTATATTTGCAGACAGTAAAGCTTCTGCCTGCTTCCCTCTCTCCTCTAAATACCAGCTGTATGGTAATGAGCACAAACAGCTGAAAAATACTGCACAGTAACAAAGCTGGTACGAAGCGGGTAGAACAACACTTCCACTCAATGAAGCAGTTGTAGCATGAATTTAGCAGATTAGCTATTGAACAGGGGTGGGGGCAGGCTTGGAAAAAATGCAAAGGGTCTGCACAGATAGCAAGAAAATGAAAAGAGACCAAAGGGGCACAAGCTACCAAAGAAAAGCCCAAATTCTAAAGTACTTTTGTTGAACTGCATGAACCAATTCTTCAAATTTTCTAAGGCTTATTCCTCGCATACTAACGATATGCCAAATGCTATTCTGATCATCTGCAAGTTCAGTTAGTTTTTAAAGGTGGCAACTTGTTAATGAAAGTTTTCCATTCATTAGCAAATCTCTTCATTGGCTGGGGGTGGGGGAAGTCCTTAAGAACAGGAACATGCTCTCCTACTACAATTTCTGGTACTTTCAGCATGTGTGACCAACAAGCACCATATTATCTATAAAAGTGTTTCATAATAGCCCTCTCAGCCTATCCATTTTTGTAAAGCCTTTTTTTAAAATGCTGGCGACATCCACATTACCTTCCAGACGCTGACAAGCTTTTTAAGCAGTGAGCGTAAAAAACCACTTGCTTTTAAGAAAACTTGTGCATAACTGCATTCAGCTGACGTACAGACAAGGCACACAGTTGAGTATTTGTTTATGCAAGTAGCTAATTAGATATACACTGTTTGCATAAAGTCTAAAAATTGCACATGCACTTTTGCACTTGAAACTGTATGCATCTATCTACTGGCAGATGTGAAAGACGCACGCAGTTTTGACACATAAAGCTGACATGAAAATACACAACTTTTTTCTTGTTTGCGATTTCCCAGCGGCATCGAGAGTGTTACTGTTGCTTTTGGAGAATTGGAGCCTAATGCTTTCTAAGAAAAACACAGAAAAAGATGGTGTATTGACACTGCCCAAACAGTGCCCTGTTAAAAGTTTGATACATAGGGCTTCAGGTTTTTTAATTCCCAATTTAAAAGCCTTACTGTTTCAATCCCTGAGCTTGCTAACATTTGTCTTTTGTAACAAGTAAGGCTAGTAAGATTTTCTTTTTAAAATTCACCTAGTAAGACATACTGCAATAAAAACTCTAAAAGTAGTGAAGAGTGAAACCTCCCCATCTGGGGGGGAAAAAATACATTTACCTCTAAGATCGTCATAACGCTGCTCTTAAGAAAGGACGTATAATCTTTTAACCTTTATACGTCGCACTTAGAGAGTTAAACAGAACACACACACAAAATTGGCTGTGTTACTGGCTTCTTTTCACTGCTGATCATAGAATAAACAAAAAAAAAAGAGAAAGCAATTTTCTCAGGGCATGAAAGAGCTTGTCATGTGGCTATACAATGGCATTCTCAAATGACATTTTTATTGCTTATGTCTATCATAATCCTGTAATAGAAGAAAAAAAAAATCACTATTAAATCTCATTGGAAGTCTCCACCTAATTTCAGATTTTAATCTAGGTCAAATCTATTGAATTTAAGTTAAAGAACATGTACTTTGATCCTTCCTGGAGAATTCTAGCACCCATTTCACAGTATTTTTCATATTTTAAGCACCTTAAGGATTTAATAAAGAGTTTAGCAAAACACAAAACAGGTAACAAGCTAACAGACATTTTGAACATACAGAGATGCATAAAACATTAACTAATGATTAATTCATCATAAACCACTTATTGGTTAAAAAGTGTTAATATTCAGTCAATATATTTATTGTCAGTCATTAAGATTATCAGTGGTTCCCACAATTTTCTGCACTTCAAAATTTCATAAATATCACTCAGTTCTTATTTTTTTAATCTGTTCTCTGAAGTGTTCAATATGCACCAGGATGAAAACTGTTTGCTTAAAACCACTATGTAAATGAAAGTATTTTTATTATGAGAGAAGGTGCAATTCTTTGTTGATGGAAACTACTTTGGTACTTTCCAGATATGTGTATTTCTTCAACTCATCAGCACTCCAGGAGGAAGGAATATGATACTACATAAGTTCTGTATCTAGATGGTATTAGCTATGCTACTAAGCCAGATTTGCCTTGCTCGTTATCTTCAAAGGAGCTTGAGCTTCTCAATATTACTGCTTACCTTTTCAGGCTATCGTCCTGATATACAGACTAGGGTATATCAGGTATATGAAGCAGACTCAATGAACAAGGAAAGCACCACTTATTGTGGAAGATTTAAACTTGAAAGGTGCAAGATTTTTGCATGTTCCATATGAAATCTTCTAAAATTCCATGTTTTACTACTTAGAAACAAAATTAGACATTCACAGAAACAAAACCAAAGCTGTCTACAAAAAAACCCATTATCTTTTTTTTTGAAAATATGACACAAGAAAAAGCTCGCCACTGAAACTGGCAGAGCTATACTCACTTATTCCTAAAGTTTAACCTCAATATCTTCATTGTTATATCATTTGGCCAGAACACCAACTACACCAACTAGAACACTGTCATAAGAAAAGACTGGAATGAATGTTGGCTCTGTTGATAAACAGTGACATGAGAAATAATCAGAATCACAGAACGGTTTGGGTTGGAAGGGACCTTAAAGACCATCTAGTTCCAACCCCCCTGCCATGGCCAGGGACACCTTCCACTAGACCAGGTTGCTCAAAGCCCCATCCAACCTGGCCTTGAACACTTCCAGGGAGGGGGCAGCCACAGCTTCTCTGGGCAACCTGTGCCAGTGCCTCACCATCCTCATTGTAAAAAATGTATTCCCTATATTTAAGGCTTATATCTATAATAATTTTTTCAGACCATACATCCCAAGATGATGACCCTTCTGTTTGCAAAGGTCGTTTCAAGAGACACTGACACAGTGCCTGCTTTGGATACCAACTTATTCTACTCAAGAAAAATATATCAGGCATCTCCAGTAGTTCAGTTCTGCAGTGTCTCAAGTAATGCACATACAATGGTTGCCATTAACAAGGAAAATGTACTTCAAATGTGCTTTAATATCCAAAGTTTAAAAAACCCAAAACCCTGCCAAAAAAATCCACAAACAAAAGAGAAATCAAAGTTGCTTTGTCAATGCCCTTTTTATTTCAAGCCTAGCTGTACTTTTACCAGCACTTGTCCAAACTCTTCACGTGCTTCTAGCACATGGAAACCTTTAAACACTAACAGTCTTGAAAAAATACTAAATATTATCTATATTCATGAGTATGAACAGTATTGAGGAGAAAACAGTGACTCATTTTAAACAAGAATAATTTTAACTGTATTGACATTTCTAGGATATTTCTTTAACTTAAAAAGATGAACATACTTCCCTTACAAGTAATTCATGTACACACAACAGATAAAATAATCACATTTCAAAGCGTGATCTTCCGGAACAGATTGAAAAGATGAAAACAGAGGAAGATTTATAGACAGCACTATACTGCCCCTTCACGTCTGCTACAGAAACACCACCACAAGATGCATGCTGTAAAAGAATTCACTGAAAATTAACATAACTATGTTAAACTGTAATTGTCTTACATTTTCATATTTGATAGCCCCCCCGCCTCCCCCAATAAAACATACAGACAATGGAAGACAATTAGAATAAAATTAAGCTTTTACTTTAGTGGGAAATGACTTTTTTGTACTTTGATGTTCATATGTAGTCCTTTCTCCTAAAAAAAGGTATCAATCTTCCACCTTGATTACATAGCGCATTACAATTTAAGAATAAAACAATTCAGTTAAATTTACCATTTCCCTGGGGGGGAAAAAAAAAAAAAAAATAAAATGAATATACATAGCCATGAGAGAAAGTTTTAAGTTAAAAATGGAACAGTAAAGCTTCCATCAGAATCATCTCTTAATGGTATGAGAAATTGTTTGTAAGTATCTAAGCTATTTCATACTACTTACAAATTCCCTCAACTTTTTAAATAATACAATTTCCCCCTAAGCATCCTGTTTCTTCTAATTTAAAACATAATTGATACTTTGCTTGTAATTTAGTGTTAAATTTGTTGTTCTGATTGATGTATGGGTTTTTGTTACAGGTAGCATTAGGTAGAACATCAATCAGAAACTTTAGATTTTAGACAAAAAGAGGTGTCCCATATCTCCATAAGGCTCACCCCTCACAGCAACATTAGCACATGTACGAGGCAAACAAGTCCACTATGTATATAAAAGCGTTAAGCAAGACTTTCATTGAGTCAGGAATAATGTTTTCCAAAGAGTAATCTAATAGTTTATTTATCACTGCTTTGATGACTTAACCTCCTCGTAAAGACTACACTTTGAGAACAATTTAAAAAAAAAAAAATAAATAAATCAGTATATAGTTGCACCTTGTGGCCAAGATATGACCGCAGAGTCATGGATGATTTCTAAAATCTTGGTGGGATGATAGTATGTTTCCTGGGAAAACACAACTAGAAAAGTAGACAGAAAACGAGGCAGCTGGCATCTTTATCTGGTTTGCAAGTAGATACCTAATAACTATAAGCACACGGTATTTCGCAAGTACATTGCCTGTCCGCACAACTTGAAAATCGTTACTATGGGGAACGTGAACTTTATTAATAAATAATTCAATCTTCCAATGCATAAATGCTCAACTGCCCCCTCCCCTCTCTTCATTATTAATCTTATTAATTTTGGATAACCTTCTTGCCTGTTTAATCTCCCAGCCTTTTCAAAAGTAAGAACTTGAATAGAAAAGCAAGAAATGTATTATAACTTAATCTCTGGTTTGAGTAAATCTGTATTTTCTACCTCTTCAATGCAGCACAGCTATTCAGTTTCAAACTGAATACTAATCTTGAGAAATCAAGGTTCCCTAGTCCAGTCTTCATAATGTTGTTAAACTACATAAAAGACAACAAGATTTTGTAATTCTATTCTGTGAAAAAAAAAAGGAATAATGTAATTACTTTTCTGTACGTTCTACAGACACGTGGCAAGGCAAAAGTATAAGCTATTTTCTATTTCAAAAGCTGTAGTTTGCTTGCACTTGAAAACAGTTAGTAACCAAAAAAATAAGAGGAGTGAAGCATGGTACGAGTAAATTTATACCATTAATAAAGAAATTTCTTAGGTTTTATTAAAATTAATAGAGTCCAGTTGTGTGGAGGACTACATGCTACAGTTAGCATTTCTATACATACCTGCTAGGATAAGTCTTTTGGTATTTTAGAATAAAGTATATTACTCATTCATGTTAATAGGAAAAAATACGTATGTTCACACCATTTGTTCAGATAAGCTACTTAACATATTTTCATCTCCAGAAATTCATGGGTGACTTTTCTGCAGCAAATCCATAAAATACAGAAATAAATGGCAGAACTTAAGTTCTAGCTCTTTTCCGTTCAGATTTCAGTATTAGGAAGGGGAAAAATTAAGCTTTTTTTTCCTTAAAGAAACTGGTCTTTGTAGAAAAACTTACTACAGTAACTTGGCAATTTCCCCAGTATTATGAAAACCCTCTCAAGCTAGGACAAGAAAAAGCAGTTCTTCCCAGCCCTTCCTACAATATGATCAATTGGCATAAAAAATGTACAGGATGACAAGGACCTTACTGAACATCATTGGGAACCAAAATTATATTTTTCATTATGAAAACAGAATGGGGTACACAATGAGACCACAAAACAAACCACTAAGTTGCACAGAGGCAAATATATTTTTTAAAAAACTAAAATGGCAAAATTTACAGGTTTTTTTAAATTTATGCTCAAAATAGTTCATGTGCTACAAATGTCTATATCATATATAAGATAAGCAATGCTTAAGTAGAAAATGTGCCTCAGAAAATTCTTTTGCTTATAAAATACCCTAAAATGGCACGCCAGAGTTCTTCCTTTTATGTGCTCTTTATTAACTCCATGGGACATTTTAGACATGCCATAGCATCACAAATGTCTCTCTGGGTCAGCTAAAAAAAAAAAAAAAATCCATCTAGCTTAGCAGAGTCTGCTGATAATTTAATTGTCATCATAGACTAAACCCCTGTCTATTAGACTATTCAAGTCACCTGCACAGAAGTACAACTTTTTCAAGAAGGAAGAGGAAAAATTAAGTTGGATTATGAACAGTTGTGAAAAAGGGTGCAAAGCAGTTCTCTGAATGATGTAGTTTGGAAGTTTATATGCTGACAGACTTCAAACTTCAGTGCAATTTGCATTCTTCACAATAATGGTAAAAAGGACACTTAAAGACGATCTCCCATTTTTTGAACTTACAGCACACACACCTCCTCAGATTTTACTACATTATTATTACTATAGCTTTTTATGTTTACACATATACTATGTATTTAAGAGTCCAGCTTACAAGGGCTTCTTACACAGCTGCTTCACCAAGGTCAATGTAGGGCATCCCCTCCCCAACACTCTTACAAGAAATAGTTTCATAACTACTGGTATGCCATGCATAGCAAAAATCCATTTTTCCATAACCATAAAGAAAACATCCAAAGGATTGTCTATTAACAATGGGAAAAACAAAATTCAAGCTTTCTCTTCTGACCACATGCAAGTAGAAACTAAGGGACTTAAAAGACAAGACAGTTGTTCTATAATAAATCTTGAAAACCAGTTATTACAGTTATTTTAGTGACAATATGTGGCCTTTATGTATTTTCTCCTCTACCTAGTCATATTTTTATTTTATTTTATTACACAAAGTATCAGTCACCACACTATATGGGATCTTTCCCTTAAAACATGCATTCTGAGCTTTGAAGTGAAGCTGGCACTCAAGGGAACCGCTATGACCTCTTCAGGGGGTTCTCCTTTAAGAAAGGCATTGCTGCTTAGAACTTCAGTATCAGATTAATTGAAAGGTTTTTGATTAAGAACAGGGAGTTTATTTCTATCACACTGGTAGCACCTAGAGGTCAGGTGCCCGTAACTACAACAATCCAGCATGCAGTCTGCAAGCAAGGCATAAAACAAGATTAAAATGGAACTATGGCATAGTATGGGTGTCCAACACTTGGTGTCAGGTCTTCTTTGATGGATTCTCAAACAAATCATGATATATTCTTTCTCAAGAATATATTCCTGTTTGAGAAACTTCATGGTATCATCTACAGTGTCATTTTTTAAAATGATGTAAAGTTCTTGTCAACTGCAACTGTCACCCTGGGAGTACTAATACTTCAATACCTTCTACCACTACAAATTTTTTCTATTTTGCTGACATGCATACACAGAAACAGCCACACTTTTAGCAATAGGGGTCTGGCTGCTTGGTGCTATAGCAACTCATTTTTTCAATTCTGTCTTTTGTCAAGCCTCACTTTGTGTGTATCTCATGTCATTTATAGCCAATGAAGCAATGCTCTATCTACAACACAAGCCTGGGACTGGGGTGGCACTGCCTAGCTTTCTGCACCCTGTGATAACTATATTGCTAAACAGTCTCTGAGTTTGCAGCTTCCACCAGAGAAGCAAGAAATGCCATTTCCCTTCAAGCAACCACTGTAAAGAAACTAAATTACTGCATTAAGACCACAAAAGTTGCATCTGTAGATAAGCTGAATCTCTCACATTTTTATTTAGAATAATCTATCAAATGCTCCTGACCACTTCCAATTTTGCTTTCAGCTGAGAAACAGATTTAGGGATTTTTGTATTTTTATGAAAATAAACACAGCTGTAAATCAGAGCTCAAACACTCTCATTCATAAATGAAGAAAAAAGCACATTTTACACTTCAAATGTAGTGGTGATTTTTCAACACGTAATGAACTTTGTTTACAAAGTAGTGCCCTCAAAATCTCTTTTCAGAGAGTCTCTATGCAGCAGTATGTCATCCTCCTGCCTACACCTTCTGTTGCTTCTGTATGGAAAAACTGTCTTTCACTAAACCTTGATTCAATGAATACTAACTATCTGGATGCAGAGACATAAACACATTTCAGAAGCAAAATTACAATTTCAGAAAAAAATTCATGTATCCCAGAATTTTTCCCCATTCCAAATTTTAAAAAAAAAAGTGTGTATCACACAAAATAGGTTAATTCACATTATTTCCAGTTCCATTTATATATTGAAATTTTTTTACCATACTTCACAAATAAATATATACAATTTTACTTAAAACAGGACAGCAAAATCTGAGGAGGATTTAAGTTTAAGGCCATTTATTAATAATCAAGCTACAACGACAACAAGAACTGAATTTTAATGTCCACAAAACCAAATGCATTCCTAAAGCCTCACTAATATGGGAGCTTGACAGAAGAGAGAAGTAGAAAGGGTCACAGGACCTTCAAGAGGTCTCCACTCTCAGTGGAAATTACACTGTTCCCAAAAGGATTAGGACACAATAGAGTTGTCTCACTTGGCTTTGTGCTAGATGCCTTCTAGACCAGTGCATAGTGAGAACACCACAAGTGTCCAGTTCTTGAAACATCTTTTCTGTATCGCCCCTGAGACCTCCAACTTTTAACTTGTTGCAACCTGACATGTGCCCAGCATTCAATGCAAGTATTTTTTCCATTTCAGTTTAACAGGAAAGAAATCACTGCTGCTTTCCCAAGTCCAGCACAGAAAGACAGGGGTTCTTAGCAGCAGATGCTTGCAAGTTTGGAGGCTATGACAGCAGCCATCCATGAGGTGAAAGAAACAAGGATAGAAAGGACATAAGGCAAGATTACCTTAGTTTCCAGATTTCTTTATAAAGTTACTGTTTACAACTACACCTTAGTTCTTGTCTCCTCTCTTGTGCGTACAGAATAGAAACTGTGTACTGAAGATAAGCTGGCAGAATTTATTTCATTATTGTTTTTAAGACATGAGGGGTGAAGGACTGGAAAACCCAAAAAAGTTTCCTTATTTATAATACATTAAAAGACAATATGCAAGGTTTTTCCCATTTAATAGTCTTCCTACTGAAAACTGAGCTCTTGTTTATACTGAAAAAATTCTGATTACTTTAAAGCTAGTATATAAGACAAAATAAAGGGAAAGAAAAATAAAAAGGGAAGAACTTCATGTTTGTTCTGCTGGATAATAGTAGTAAATTTGATAGTTTGCCTAGCTGTGAAAATCCTTAATGAAGGCACAGGTAAAACAGGGCAGGTAAAGCTTTTGGTTTGATACGGTTTTAATATGCCTGTAATAGATACACATAATCGAGGGCAGAGTCTTACAAAGCAGCGCTGCTGCTACTTACTGGCAAGAAGCTAGAAGGAAATCTTGAAACTCTCCCTGAAAGAACAGCATCTATATCTGTGTACGTATTCTGAGGATTGTTATTAAGTAGTATTAGATAATGAGATGCTATGCCTCCCCAGTTCTGAATGGGAGAAGAAAGGAAGAAATTACCTACTAGCTTTAATATTGCATACTACGGAATGAAAATTATATATTGTATTTTAAAAATAAACCATGAAGTTCACTGTCAAAGGAATTCAGAAGTTCAGAAAGGTTTTTAGCATATTTATAAGCAGCAACTGACATCCTTTAGAAATACAAAGATGGTTGCATATATTAGGTTTTATAATAGGGCAACAGCTTTGTGATCCATGTCATTACATGCTTTGGAATGCCACATCCAATATCTGGCACTCTGATTCTTCAAGGACAACATACATTTGTATGGCCTCTCTACTGGAATGCATACTGATATTTTGTTCCTTGAGAGAAAATTAAAAAAGGTTATTGATAATGCTGAGCTAATTTAAAGATTGGAATGAAATGATTGGACAATACTCTCTTAAGGTACATACAATACAGAGGGGGCTAACATTTGGGGAAAAAAAACACCATATATTCAATTGCTTTCATTTTGTTGGCTACTTTGCAGCAGTAATTATTTTTCCCCTTAATTTCAGTATTTGTTTTAGAAAGTTAAATTGGAAACATCTATAAAGAAATATAGTCTCTTTGAAGTCCAAATGTTTGCATTTAATTCCCTTTCTCCAGCATCTCTTTCTTCTCTTCCCCCAAATTTGTCTCCTAGGAAGCTTAAAAAGAAAAAAAAAAGCAGCAATACTTCATGTTTGACTGTTTAGTCTCAAGACTCCACAGACTACTCACTCCCCCATACGTCCACATACCATCAAAACAAACTATTTCTCAAAACTCTGTAAAGAAGTTAAAACTCCTAGTAAAGATCTAAGCTTCAAATTCGTGCCACATTATAGGAATACAGAAAAAATGGACCAAGAATAAAGTGTGTGTCCTGTGTCGCCTCACGGCAAAGAATTTCTTGCATGAAAGTGCACAAATAGGTATCCTGACTTCATGGTTCTGAAAGGTAAGCAAAAAGGTTGAACAACTTTAAGATACAGGCAATCTGAAATTAAAATCAGATAAACAGTAGGAAACAGTTTAAATGACATCTAAAATGACTACTTAGTACAATTCTTTATTCTTCAATAATTCTGTCCTATATTTCACCCCACTGGGGTTTGATTTGTGTCATCACAAGTACCTTTGCAAAAAAGATTCTATTTATCTTCTTCCAAATACATAAATATACAAATACTGTAAATTATGCATAAACTCACTAAAATATGTAAAAAAAATTATGATGTTTATATCACGAAGATTAAAGAGAATGAAGAACCACCCACTGCAGGAGAAGATCAGGTTCAAGACCATCTAAGGAATCTGAAGGGGCACAAGTCCATGGGACCTGATGAGATGCACCCATGGGTCCTCAGGGAACTGGCAGATGAAGTTGCTATGCTACTATCCATCATATTTGAGAAGTCGTGGCAGTCCGGTGGAGCTCCCAATGACTGGAAAAGGGGAAACATAACCCCCATTTTCAAAAAGCGATAAAAGGAAGACCTGGGGAACTACAGGTGTCAAGTCTTACCTCTGTGCCCAACAAGATCATGGAGTGGATCCTCCTGGAAGCTATGCTAGGGCACATACAAAGTAAGGAGGTGATTGGTGACAGCCAACATGGCTTTGCTAAGGGCAAATTGTACCCAACAAATTTGGTGGCCACCTACAATGGGGTTACAGCGTTGGCAGATAAGGGAAAAACAACTAATGTCATCAAGCTGGACTTACGCAAAGCATTCGACACTGTCCCACATGACATCCTCGTCTCTAAATTGGACAGACATGGATTTGATGGATGGACCCACTCAGTGGATAAGGAATTGGCTGGATGGTCGCACTCAAAGAGTCACAGTCCATAGATCGACGTCTGAGTGGAGATCAGTGACAAGTGGCGTTCCTCAGGGTCAGTATTGGGTCCGGTGCTGTTTAACATCTTAGTTGGTGACATGGCCAGTGGGATTGAGTGCACCCTCAGCAAGTTTGCCGACAACACCAAGCTGTGTGGTGCGGACAACATCCTAGAGGGAAGGGAGGCCATCCAGAGGGACCTCGACAGGATGGAGAGGTGGGCCTGTGCAAATCTCATTTAGTTCAACAAGGCCAAGTGCAAGGTCCTGCACCTCGGCCAGGTGAAACAAATACAGCCCTGGCAATAAGTGGCTTGAGAGCAGCCCTGCCAAGAAGGACTTGGGGGTGTTGGTGGATGAAAGGCTGAGCACGAGCCAGCAATGTGTGCTTGCAGCCCAGAAAGCCAACTGCATCCTGGGCCGCATCAAGAGAAGTGTGGCCAGCAGGTCAAGGGAGGTGATTCTACCCCTCTATTCCACTCTTGCGAGACCCCACCTGCAGTGCTGTGATCAGTTGTGGGACCCCAGCACAAGACAGACATGGACCTGCTCAAGCAGGTCCAGAGTAGGGCCACAAAGATGATCAGAGGGCTGGAGCACCTCCCCTGTGAGGACAGGCTGAGAGAGTTGGGATTGTTCAGCCTGGAGAAGAGAAGGCTCTGGGGAGACCTTCTAGCGGCCTTCCAGTACTTAAAGGGGGCCTAGAGGAAAGGTGGGGAGGGACTTTTCTTGATCAGGAAGTGTAGTGACAGAACGAGGGGTAACAGTTTCAAACTGAAAGAGGGAAGACTTAGATTAGATATTAGGAAGAAATTCTTTACTGTGAGGGTGGTGAGACACTGGTGCAGGTTGCCCAGAGAAGCTGTGGCTGCCCCCTCCCTGGCAGTGTTCAAGGCCGGGTTGGATGGGGCTTTGAGCAACCTGGTCTAGTGGAAGGTGTCCCTGGCCATGGCAGGGGCTTGGAACTAGATGATCTTTAAGGTCCCTTCCAACCCAAACCATTCTATGATTACAGATAGAGAAGACAGTTTGATTGAGAGGTTTTTTGCTCACTAACATTGTTCAAGCTTAAGTAGAGCAAATCTGAATCACAAATCTTGAAATCACCAAGAAAACATGAAGCCTTAGGGCCAATTATTAAATAACATGTCTTAACTTCTATATCAACATACATATGCAAATGTCAGACAATGCTAAGAGCAAATAAATGCAGATATGTCTTGAAAGATTAGTTTTATTAGGCTTGCAGTACCTATTATGACTGGGTAACTATGTCTGAATAACCTCAGGGAACGTAAATTGCCTAGTGAAGCCCAAAGACTATGCTGAAAATTTTCAGCAATTATGAGTTCATATAGCCTATGTGTCTACTGCAAGAAGCTGCCAATGCTACCTAGGTCCCCCAAGTCAGAAAGGCACTCCAAATTAGTGGACAGGTGCAAATGATGTTTTTTAATATTCCCGCACTTCAGTGACCAGTGAGAATTTTTACTGAAGGTTTCCCTCTGTATCAGGAAGAGAGAAGTCAGGGTGGGTGGGCAAGTGTGCATCTGGTGGGGGGGTGTGAAGCTTTCTCCACCGCCTCTCCTCACTGCCATGTTTTCAAGAATGAATTAATTCCCTGAGGATGTCTTCAATCACTTACTCTGTCCACACACCAGAAAGGTCACTTCTGATACAAGCTCTTCCTAAATCAAGAAAGGTAAGGCTGAAACTGCTAAACACAACCATAAAAAGAAAAATATACAGTATTTCTGGACATATAAAACGTTCATTTGTGTGCTCAAATTAAAATGGGCCAGCACTTCAGAACAGGAAACTATTTCCTCTTGACCCTCTCAGAAGTTTGGATGCCTTCCCAGAAATCTCAAAACCAGCGCAGGGCTTAGTACTGTGCCTGCAAGACAGCTGCATCTGGATACAACCCTTCATGGGAATGCACAGGACAAACCAAGTAAGACAGGTTGAACAGACGTAATAAACTGAGGTGGTGCCAGGTCCAGAAAGTGATCCACGTTAAGCAGATGCTCCAAAGAAATTTCACTCAGTAAGGCAGCGCAAGAGGCAGGCCATTTGGAAAGCTAACTTCAGTTATGCCAACAGATCTCATGGAAACCCATGATTGCTCACACAGATTGGTACCAGGCAGTTCAAGCTGCCTCCTCTTCTTCTGGATGGAATGGCTACAACTCACTGAAGCTTTTTCCCCCATGATGATCAGCTCTTTATGCAACAAGAAAACAGAAGCAGACAAGAAACGTAAAGAAATTTACAGCAAACTAATTTGACAATTAAATGGAGTAATTCCAACAAACTTTCTCTAACCTATGAGCACAGAGAGGCATCTTAAACATCAACAAACCAACCCTAAAATTAATCTACTTCTGCAATTTTAATTCACATATTATTACATATGAATTAGGCACTGACTAAAATAGCTGCTGTTACTATTCAATCCATTTGCTTTCTAAAGTGAAGAAGTACTGCTATGGACATATGCCTTCAATAAATCTGGAAATTAATTTCAACCCTCCCATTAATTGCAATTAGTGTCAAATTTTTATAGTGCAAAGTGACCTGAACACATAATGAATGATATTTCAAACATGATGAGAAAACTAACAATTTCTATCAGAAGCAATTTTATACCATTAGATAAATCTCAAGTCAGAAATAGCACAGACACCACAGATCCTGCGATAGGCTAAAGGGATGATGTAGCCTTGCTTTCTTTAATTTGTACGATTAGTTTTTTGCCATGTGCAGTGTCCGTTAGATAATCTTACTTATTTCTTGCATCAGTGTGAATGGAAACTGCAAATAAGCGTGTAAACTGGCAAGCTCACATGTTTAATACATGAAACAAACAGAAGATTATTATTGTTTAAAACAAGCACATTCTTCCAAGAAAAGAAAGGTGCACAAGCATCTGTTCTGGGTGCTATTCAAGAAAAGAGAATTGGTACCAACTATGAGGGTTTATTATCTGCCTGGAGATAGTAAAGCAAGGGTAAGAAGTGGAAATTGATTGACATCTAATATTTTATTATACTTAAACCTAAACACATGTATTAAAAAAATGAATTAATAGATGCCATAGCAGCAGTATTTTTTCAACCTGATGGCTTATCTGGTTCAATTATGAAATATTAGACTAGCCAGCTACATAATTCCTCGTTTCATTAAAGGAGGTGTGTGGGCAGGAAGGGCTTCCCAGAACTGCACACAGCATAAGCAGAGAGTCAAAGGACAAGAACATTGTGGTTGTAAAAAGGCAGGAAAGAAAAGGGAGATACAGAATACACACTAGACAGCAGAAGACTTGTTTGAAAGCTTGGTATTTAGACAGGATTTGGAGGAGAGGCAAAAGAAGGGAAGACTGAGAGGCCATGAAGAAATTGATGGGAAGAATTCAGTCTGAAATTTCACTGACAACAAACCACAGGAGAAATGCAAGATGGAATGTAGCAGTGCTGCAAATATGTTAAAATTGCAAACATTCTTGCCAGCTGCTGCTGTTATCACGAGAATTAATCTTGTGTTAGGGTTTATTAATAGCAACATGCTTTGCAAGAGACTGCCATTTGTACTTGCAGAACACTGTATCATGCAGATTGACTTAGAGCAACAAAATCTTAACTGTTTAAGTTCAGTAGTAAGTCTACCTAAACACAAGGTAAGTAGGGAAAAAAAAGGCATTAAAAACATACCAAAAATACCTTTGTAGCACCTCTGCTGCTGTTTTTCAATTTTTCACAAAGTAAAACTCTGTGAGGAGAGTGTCCTTAGAAAGACAGCAATACAGTGTCACCTACAGACTCCTGGCCTATAAGCCAAGGAACAGTTTTCTGTTTCTACCAGCCAACACCACATTATGTTTTATTCTCATTTTGTCATCTATCTTTCATCTCTACAAGCAGTAACCTCTCTGTACTGGGACAATTTTGCATACAGCATTTAGGACAAAGTTATCATAATACAAACAGCAATACTGGTAAAGAAAAGTATGCTTTTTAAACCCATGTCTATATATATAAATGGAGGCATCTAAATCATGAGGAAAGACCCCACATGATACAATGTAAGAGTGGTATGCTGCAACCGGTTATCTTCTTTATGCACTAGCCACATTACAAGCTGAAATATATGCTAAGAAACTGGAGTCAAATGCACTTTTAGAAATTCCACAGGAAGGTACACATATTAAAATATCTAGCCTCAATTTTGCATGTATTTGCATATTACAGATTCCTAAAATAAGTCTTTTACCTACCTGAGTCTTCTACATACAGGTTGTCTCTTTTTCACAATGTACAAAAAAAAATCCTATCTACTACCTTGCATACGCAAAGCAATGCAGCACAAACAAGCTTAGTAAACTATCTGAAATAATGAACCATCTGAAATAGAAAGAAGCATGTTTTACTAATTACAACACAAAACATTTGCTGTCTTTGCCAGATGATTATACTATTCCCTGTAAAACAATAACATTTTCTTGGTTCACAGAGAAGTTTAATACATTAGCTTTTACTAAGTGTTATGCGTTCTTTTAATATTAAGTATAAAATAAGTTGCGTTACGGAAGTATTGCTAAACTTGGACAATTCATAAGGGAAGAACATATATAGAAGAATACATTTATACTTTTAGTATCATTATGCATTTTAACTCATTCTTCTTCCTTTAGCAAACAGTTTAGGGTCAGCAGATCTTTGGTGACCTTGCAATGTATTAGAATATGATCTACAAAACAAATTAAGAACACCACACAAATTAATCTTACAATGTTTTTCCTACTACAAAATGTTACTGTAGTAGCTAAGTTATTTAAAACATATATATTCTATCACCTTCTTGCACAGGGTCAACATTTTCTACAACATATATAACCAGCACTTCTCTTTCACAAAGACATGTATATTTGCAGCATATTAAAATGTAGTACAGTTTGCAATTATCATCTGAACTTTTAAGAAAAATCATTACTCTACTTCATGGATTGTATATTTTACTATTAAAATCATGTCCATTTGAGAGTCAAGTAGAGCAGTTTTTCTGAAATGTGATCAAACTGCACATGACTACACAAATCATCTGCAACCATCTCAATCCTCTTACCAAGAAACCTTGCAATCAAAGTGCTTACTCAAAAAAAAATCAAAAGTACAGACTTCCTGGAGTAAAAATCAAGGGAAAAGTCGCGTCAGCTAGAGTGGTGTTCTCTTTTCAAACAACAGAGTAACATTATGAAATACTTGAATAGAATTTAGAAATACACCTTTGCTGTCCCTATGCAAAACTGTATTTTCAAACAGTTTTGTCATGAAACAAAGATAAATAAGCATATCAGGAGATGGAAAGAAGGCAAAGAGAGACAGAAGAAGAGAGGCCCACTTTTAACAGAGGATGAATATGAGAAGCCGTGGGGAGAAAGCAGAGTATTAGCAGTCCAAAACTAGGCGAAGAGCAAGTGAGAGAGCACAGACCAGAGCCTCCGAGTTTGGAAGACAAACACAAGCTGAGCAGTGAAACTAGGAATGAGATGGGATCTTCACTCTGAGGAGTGGAACTATTTAAACTGGCAAAACCATCATTCCCTGACAGTAACGGTTCATCACATAAGGATGACAATCAATTGGTTGTTATAAGTGGCAGAGAGCCAAAATCAAGATGCTAATACTACAACCCTGCTTAAGACTTGTCTGGGTGTCATTCTATTTCAGTTTGACTTCCATTCAAAACCTGGGGAACACCAGAACAATGAGTGCCCCAGTTAAAATTAATTTGCCCTCTTTGTGTTTCTGCATTAAGAGGTAGTCATGACATGGCAGAAAATTTTTTCCTCACAAAGGATCCATTCCCCAAACCTGAAAAAGATCTGTTCAGGAAATTAAAATGGCTTCATTTGTCACAGAAGAAAAAGTGTTTACTTAGTGATACAAGGGACTGCAAAAAGAGAAAAAGGAGATTCACAGTTAAGGCAATTAGGTTTCAAAGCAATAAATGAAGTATTTAATTACACATTTCACGAGTTCCCCTCCGGCACGATCAATCAGCAAAGAGGCAGCTGGGTCAGTTTATGGCATCACTGCTGTCTCCCATTCCCTCTTTTCTTCTGCTGGATGCTCTAGCCTCCACAGCTTGAGACGATAAAAAAAACAGACTTTAAGCAGGCAAAGAGCTTTCACAAAGTCAATCCAGCATATTTTAATGGCTCGACGTGAATAACGATAAAGGTTTCTACAGACATCTAAACAATTCAGCACAAAGGAGTAAAATCGCCCAGGCAACCTTCCTTCTCACACCTCCAGAAGGGAAGTGACTGACTGCAGAATCATCCTTACATGCTTTTAGCATCTGCACCTGCGCATCATTCTGTAACAGACAGCACTGCTCATTGCATGAGAAATGCAAATTTTAAATGCGTGAAAACCACAAAGAAACAGATTTTAGCAAGTGTTAAATATAAATGAGTTTCCAATTGCTGCTTTTATCATGGCCAGAAATAGGTAGAACAATTTAAATATAAAAGTGTTTCTCAAGAGTCAGTATGGTGACAGAAGATCACTAAATATTCTGAAAATGCAGTCTCTGGGAGTTGCAGTGGAGGTTTGGACGAAAAACACCCACAATTACAAAACAAACAAAAACCACCAGCACACACACACGCTCCCCAATCCCAACAAGCTAGTTGCCAGAGGTTGTCCAAGTATTTTTGACCCAGTACAGCAGGTTGGACTAGATATGCACTGTTTAGCTAGCAATTTTCTTTTTTCCAGGGGACACAGGGAACAGCTGTTTGAACAGCAAACTAAGTGCTCCCTCCTACAAACGGCTATCTTAAGCCCAGAGCTTCTGTAATGCCCCACAGAAGGGGAGGGGTAGACAGAAGCATACTTCTGTGTGTGCCTAGTTCTACAGAGGCATAAACACTAGCTACACCTGACGGTATCCGTAGTTTTGAGGTTAAAAAAACCAGATTCTGGCATGGCTTGGCAAACCTCTTGTAAGCATAGCACGGGGCTCTTCAGCTGAGTCAGGTTAAACCACCCTACCTTGAGCTGACCAGATAAGAGGGTCTGTCCGCTTCTTTTCCCACTTCTGTGATACCTATTTTATTCCCTCTCAAGTACAGTACAGGGTCAACTGGTTTGCAAGTAAAATTAAAGAGATAATTGCAGAAAAAAGGAAAATAAGAAGGGTGAAGAGATACTTTTTAGACTGCCTCTGTTCCACATTAAGAAAATAAATAACACATCGCTTTTCTTCAAGGCTATCACCCCACACAGGAAAAAGTTTTATTCCCCTTGTGAGAGGAGATGGAAAGCATAGGAAAAGCAGATTCAGTGTGGAGATACTGCATATACTCAAAAAAAAAGAGAGGAAATAGTTCATTATTGAAGGTTATTTATCTTCTAAAGGAGTTACCCTCTAGGCAGAGTGTTACACAAGACTTAGTCTTGCTCATTTCTGTAACTTTGCAGTATTCCCTTCTTTCCACTCAAACCCATCAGCCTTTCAGTTAACTGCCTTCTGCCGGACCTCTGAAGTACTTATGTTTCATTCCAAAGATCTTCCAAAACTGAAACTCTAAAAATAATAAAAGCAAGAAAACAAACACTATAAATTGTAAGTTTAACAATGAAAAGTAAAACCTCTGTAAGGCTGGCTTTATTGTGAATATTTGGATATCCAGAGCAACGGACACGCTTCTTCACGAGAAACAAGAACAAACTTCCTTTCATGTAGATACCATCTGGTGAGTCCGGGACCTGTACTTCCATTCAGGTGACAATGTCTAACACAAACAAGAAAGTTATTCCTGACAGCCACTCGAAGAGGCTTCTTGCCACCAGCAGCCATAATGGAAGTTCCCTGCCACAAAGCCCAGAACCAAAAGGTCTCTTATAGCAGACTCAGGTCTGTGGGAATGCTCCGATTTGTCGCATGACACTCATAAGATTCCCTTAAGTTTTAAAGTAAAAAATTATACACGTATACTTACATCTCTCCCTCTCTCTATGCACACACACACTTTCACACATCTTTTTTCTTCATGCTCTTCTTACCAAATGATAAGAAATTCCAAAGGAAAAGGATTTTTTTTTTTTCATTTTGTGTTTAAGGGGAAAATAGTTTAGTTCCTTTTCATATTACTTAGGACCTGATCCAAAGTCAGCCGAAATACAGGAAAGTGTAAGACGGGAGAATATAACATTTCAGAGCAAGCTAAATAGTTTTTTTTGTCCATTAAGTAAATTCTTACTGTCATCCATGAAATAACATGCTGTACCCAAGCAAGAAATATGATTTGTTACTGAAAAATTCAGGACTACATCTCCCTGAAAAACTGAATGGATGGACTACTTCATTAAACTGTTGATGCAAGCATTTACATAGATTTGACTGACAATGAAAAGAGTGTTTTGGTTGTTTTAACACAGAAATGAAGGTATAAAGAAACAAGTCCAAATAAGTGCAGTTGTTCACACATAAGACACATTAGTATTTCAAATAAATTGTTAGCATACCAGTCAACCAGAGGAAAGAAAAGGAACTGGAGTCTCATTCCAAGCGCTCTGCTGTAGTAACAAATGGACTGATACCACACGTAATGCGTAAGACCAGCTCTTATATATAAAAAAACCCACAGGCTGGTATATAAACCAATGCTTAAATGCTTTATCCTATGTTCATGTAATATACAAGTACATCCTACGGAGGGAAGCGGTTCACTGATGAACTAAGTTGATGAATTGCCCAAATTTGGTCGGATACATTTTAAGGGTGAAACATATGCACATATAGCAAAACTATTCTCACAGAACGGTACAGTACAATAGAATCTCTGCTGTTTCTGAGAGTGCAGGCACTGAAAATGGATACATTTATTATCTTGACTTGTCTAGCTTGGAATATCACAGGGTGCACACTGAACCCCCTGCTTTATAAACAATTCAATGCTACTTTAAGCCACTTGAAATGAAGGAATGCTTCAAGTGAACAAGTAACTTCAACAAATTCTCCAGCTTATTAGCACTTCTTAAAAACATATATTCAATGTGATGAAATTGTCATACAGCAACCTCCAAGAGCAGTAAGTACTGGAATTTTCAGGAAAAAAAATTAAAAAATAAAGAGGTAAAACCCCCTATTTTTAAAGTACAGCTTTTGAAATAGTTAAGAATTCTAACAGTTCAGAAGGAAAAACACTTCTACTGTTAGAGGTTTAAGAGCAACCTAAGGGAAAAATCACATAGTTAATTAACAGACCAATTTTTTGCCAACTGGAAGCATTTACTATGGCAAACAAAATACAGCACTTCATTTTGGAACATACGTGAGATGTGTGACTCTCGTATGATCAACGATCAGCTGCAGTTACATTTCACTGAAGAACTAAATGATATCTGATACCTGAAGTGTGTACTGGTTAAAAGGTATTCCTTGCTTCTTCACATTATACTGCAAAATCTACTTCAGGGCCTACAAAAGATATGTCAATGGCTAAAAAGGACTATGGCTATGTCTACATTTGACAATACTGCATCAATGTTTTCAGTGACAGCTCTGAAGGAACACATATGCCTATTGGTTAAGTCCAGTACTTTCAGAGCTATGCACTAAAGTTATTCTGAAGTGCTACACAAAGAATGCTAAGCAATACTATTTTTAACTGGATTCAGATTAGTAGTATTGCAAACAAGTGTTTTAACTACATGAGCAAACTGACAAAATGCATAAGGGCAAACTGTTAAGTCGTGTGACCATTTATAGCGCACTTCTTGATAGAAGCCCAGTATAACTAATACAGAGGATGCAGAAGCTACAAATTGTCAGCTCTCATAGCGGAAATATTTTTACTCCCAAGGATCATAGTACACATTTTAAAGATGTTTTGCTTGGTTTAACGTATAATTAAGGAGGGAAAAGAAATGAGTTCAAACAAGGAGAAGGTCAATAATCTTTAAGTCAGGTCAGTGTATAAATGGCCCAATCACACACTTGCCAGAAAAAAAAGCTGGTATTAACATACTACCAACTCAATTAGAAGCAAACTGTAGCTCATGCTCTAAAGCACAACAAGTTTAGGCCTGAACATTAAATGCTAAATAATTCAATGCATTACTTATTAAATGAAAAGTAGAATTTTAAAATAACTCTAGGAGTTGCATTTTAGTGAAGACTTTGTGTCATGAAACACATCTTACATGAAAATACTTTCTTTGTTCTTGCTATGTTTAATAAAATGCTAAGTCACGTAACAGTATTATCTCATCTGTTGATATCCAAAATTAGATTTTTTTGTTTTGATGTTTTTTAATATGCAGAAATGAAAGTGCAGATCTTACATGCAACCCCTGTGTGTTAGCACAGAAGGAACCCAATATGGTAATCAATACGAGTTACATGCAGGCTTTGAGTGTTGCAAGGCATGAGACTAAAGGCAGAGCTCTCATCTTTTCCACTATCAACAGCCATCATACTGAGAATTATTAGTGTCAGAAGACAAGATAAATAAACTGATGATAGCTTAACTGGCAAAACATACATTTACAGCACTTCTTCATTTCCTCCTTAGTCATAATGCTAAAAGAAAAGTAGACACTGAACAGCTTCTTAAACCCTCCCAGACCTAAAACCTCTGAGTCATTAAACTGACTGCTTGAACTCTGTCTAGGACAAGACAACTGAGCCAGACTGTGGTCATTTTAGAACAATTCAAAGTCTTCAGAGAACCGCTTTAGAATTTTTTTTTTTCATAAATTTGTGATAAGTTAATGTACAACCACACTTCTCATTACAGAAAACACGCACATAGAACATCAGCATTAAAGTTCCAACAGTGTTACATGTTAATACAGCCACAAAAAGGCTCGTGAAATATATCTACTACACAGTATACTACGCTTTATCCAAGACAAAGAAACTAACTATCCAAACATACTCCAAACACTTATCTTCAAGAAACAGTTCTCAAATCATAAATAAAAAATTTGAAAGCATATCTATTAAAATAGTTACTTTATTGAATTCAACCTTACGAAATGTTCCTATTCAATGTTTAAACACATGTATAATATCTAATTTCAGAAAAAAATACTTTTCTAAATACACATGATCCAATATTAAACAGTCATATATATATGTTCTAATTTTCACATTGCTGCAGGTCGATATTATGTTGCTAGCTTTCAACACATGCCATATACCTTTTTCATATAAGAAACATGCTCAGATATGCAAAGCAACATAGTAAAAAGAAATCAAGCTTTCAAGGGTGATCTTGTCAAACAAATTTTGTCTATGATTTAACTAAGTTTGCTAAAAAGGAGTATGTTGACATTCAAGGAAAGTCAGCACATTTACAAATGCTGAGCCAGATTTTAAAACTTGCATCAATAAATGGAAATAATATTTATTCAGTAGCAACTGAAAACTCCAAGTAGCATTGGGAAAATTCACTATGAAGAGTAAATTTATTTATAGTTTTACTGAAAAAGTGTTCCAAAGAACAATAAAGAAGGAAAACTAATTTTACTTCAAAGAATATGAGCTCAGCAGTATGCAAACTCAGTAATGAAATCACGATGGAAGTTGATTTGAAAATACTCACTTTTAATTGAAAATTGTATTACAGAGAGAATAAAATGTAAAACTTTTTTTCCTCTCTCTCGCATTTAATTAAATGTACTTCAAGAGACACTTTATTCATGCGGTTCCTGAAGCTGTAGTATAAGACCTGCGATAGTTTGTCAGGCTAGGATTGTCTATATATAAACTATATCGCAACCTCCACATAGTAACATGCTATTTTTATTTTCTGTAACAGCAAAAGCGTTATCTCCATTACTGAGTTACAGAAGTATTAAAATCGTATTTCAATAATTCTTACTAAAAAACATTTAAATATTAAACATCTCTAAATTCTCTGCTTTAGTATCCAACAAGTCGCATGTGCCAAAACAATTCAGAACTGCATTCAATGGATTTTAGTCCAAACTATCTACATCACATAAAAGAATGAATAAAAGCAAAATACACATTTATGAATGCACCTATTTTATACAGCATTTGTTTTCATCTACATGGTTTACAACTATAAAAGAATCTCTGACATACCACTTTAAATGACTAATAGCTTAAGACAACATGTACAGATTTTAATTAAAGCACAAGAATTGTTGAAATAAATGACCCGACGGCTCCTCTATGGCATCCTGAGTGGATAGATAATATAGATATAAGTATTTCCTCATAGAATGAATGCACCATGACAAGGCACTGAGCTACAAGCCAAGCAATCAAAATTCAGGTTTCAAAGACTTTTACACTTACCCGCCTACGGCAGAAGGGCAAGCCCTGTGCAATGATGCTGATGCTAAATATCTTCATCACGGTTTGGTGTGGTAGAGGTTCTTTGGCACTTTTAAGATCAACAGGAAGCAAGCCATGGTTGATGGCAGTTTTCCCAGGTTTGGACATTTTATCGTTCTTACTTTGTCAAGTCTACTAATAACACAAGAACATCGCTAAAAACTTTGCTTCTAAAGTTGCATGATTTCTTTTTTCCTTTTTTTTTTTTTTTTTTTAAAGTTTCAGACTGGTGATTCAGCTCCCCACAGCCTGCTGCCTTTGTCTCTCAACCTTCTCCTGCCAAGTGTCCCGACCTGTCTGCTGCTCAGTGAAGTGCAAGCTATCCTAGTATAGACAGGAATTAAACTACCAAGGGGCATGCAGACTGCTCCTGCCAGTCAAACAGCTGGTGGACCTCCCCTGCAATATCAGAAGAGCCTTCTCCAAAAAGGGATCAGCAGATTGAAAAAGAAGAAGAAAATCGTGGCTGCCACAAGTTTTAATAGCCACAGTCACTTATGCCAGTAAAGTAAGAATTTTTTTGTTTGGGGTTTTTTTGGTGGGTTTTTTTTTTTTTTTTGGAACACAAGTTGGTGTTGTGCTTTCAGAAGGAGAATCCAAGGAGACTGCAACCTTCAGACAGTAACACTGTTAGTGCAGGATCAACTTCACCACTCTCCTGGCAGATTTCCTCTGGAATTTCAACAAAATTTGACAGCTAATGACTGAAAAACTGATCTGGACTTTGCTGTTTCTCAACCACCATCCACCAACATAATACATTAGTAAGTCCAAAAGTTAAAAAAAGAAACAAAAATTAAAATAAAATTGGGGGGGGGGGGGGGGGGAGGAGTCCCATAAAATGAACATAATGGCTCGAAACTTGCTCTTTTAATAGAAGAGCCATCCTTGTATTTTCACCTATATTGTGATTTTTTCCTCCTTCTTCCTGGCTCTCCTTACTTATGTACAGGTACCCCAGCCTGCACCTCCTCCCCTTTTCCCTGCTGCTGTGGGGGGAGCAGCATCCAGAGGCTTTGGCTCTAGGAATGCAAAGGTACTGGAATAGTCTTCCCTTTTCTGGTCATCACAGGTTTGGGTACCATTTTGCTCAGGCCCATTCATCACACTGAAAGAAAGGAGAAGGGCCCCTGAAGGACATGTTGCCCTTAGCAACAAACCTGACTGAGAGCCATTTTTCAAGAAAAAAGTTCTTACTCCACTGAACAAAGCTAGAACAGCAATGTCTATTATTCAGATTATCCGCAATTAGTTTACTTTCTTGATCAAATCAGTTTTCCTCCAATGCCTCCAGGTTCCCCCAATCCCCTTCTGACCCTATACTTGTACATGTTTCTTACAAATATATTCAAATTTTGAAAACCTTTTTGAGCAAACCTAAGTAGAAAGAGACAAAAGCCTGCAAAAATATCTCATGAAACTGCTGATAAGAGACACCAGAAGCCATCAAAGCCCTTGTACAAACTGAGGCAGTACAGTCCAAAATACAGTGAATAAACAACCATTAAGAAATCTTACAAGTCCCTTTACGCACAACCCAGCAAACATAATTAACTCTATAATTATGTGAGGGCAAAAGAGGGAGTGTAGTAATGCTTTAATGCTTGAAGTACAAAACTGTAACTTGACAAAAGACAGCATTAAAATATGCCTGTATTAGCATCTCCACTTACACCTTTCTCTCCCCTTCAAAAAGCCAAGCTAGTAAGCATGTCTCACTCGCATATAGAGGGCTTCCCTGACTAAACATTTACTCATTGAATGCTTTTCAAAAAAAAAAAAACTTTTTTTACATCTATAAAAATCCCTAGTGTTTCATTGAGTATAGACACATTACAGTTAAGGATTCACTTACAACAAAATATCTCTCAGACAAACAAACAAAAAAATCCCTTATTTCATTACAGATGTTGCATACAGAAATGCTGTGACAGAATGCTGCAGTATTTTCATGCACCAATTCCCCCCACCCATTTCTACCACTCCATTCAAATGCCATTCTAAAGCACATTTAGAATACATTTTCTTCTAAAAGACTCTTTACATTTCCTTCTTTATATTTCTTCCTGTCAACTCCAAAAAAAAAAACCAGTTTACCATTACCTGTACTCAACAGCAGTATCATTACATCACAGTTTATAGCTTCATTCTGAATTACTTCACACTTTATACAATAAATATTAGGCTTTCACTTGGCTAGAAGACTTTGGAAAGGTGTCTTGGGATCTCAGTTGCACTCAAAGAAGCACTCCAAAGAGGGAGAAAGAGTAGCATTTTGTGTCTACTTTGAATAACTGAAGAACAGAGCCAAAACCCCAAAACAGATCAACTTACATATCCCTACTGATGTATCATTCAAAAAGACGCACCAGGTCAAAGTCTTCCATTTTTAATGTACCAGTCGCTGTCTCGATCATTCCAACAAAGCGGGAAGTTTACCAAAATGTATTTATATTCATGTAATTTGAGATTTGAATAGTATGCATGTAACACAAGATCAGATATAGTATTTTGTACAAAGCAAACCTCAGATTCTAGTTTAATAAATACTCAATATTTCATTTAACTGCACACAGAAATATGTATGTGTGTGCGTGCGCATCAAGGGAAACTGCTGAAATAAACCTCACCTTTAAAAGGTTATTACATTGTGCAATTGCTGAAAGGAGAATTTGACAGTGTAGCAGATCACTATTTTAGTGTCAGTCGTTATTAGTTAATATCGGAGTCTAGTATCTTACAACTTGACAGGCTTACACTCTCTTTTTTTAATATTAGCTCACAACCAAAGTGCGAAACAGGAACATAACTTGGCCCATTTACAGATTTACATACAACTGGGGAGCAGACAAGACTGAAGCATGGCATTCTCCAAGCACCACTCACAGCACAAGTCTCCAGTCCCAGGTTATTCTCACACCTCTGAAAAGACAAAACTCTGATTGTCAGCCCTCCTTCTTTTGCGGTTTGAGATAAAATTCCCCAACAGTACATTGGTTTTTCCTCAGGAACTTCCCAACTATTTCAGATTAATCCCACAGGGACATACTTTAGCTGAATAAAGGTACTGTGTTCACATTCAGTGTAGTCCCCTTTCTAAGCGAATAAAGCCAAAGCAAAATAAGGCACTTTTTTTGTCCCACATGAAATTATAAGGCTAGATTTCACACTTTACCACAGCACTAAGGAAAAGCTTCAGGTTTTATCTCTGCCTATTTTTCCTCCCTTTTTATCATCGTCTCTCAGAAAAAACACTTGCATTAGCAGATGAGAACTTGTTTGCCCAATTTTATTTCCATGTATCATCACTTCTTTTTAGTCTTAGACTTGCTACACATTACTGACTGTAGGTATTATTGTCTTACAGTAATGTTTAAAGACCCCAAGCTATGTTGGACAGCTATGAACATTTAGTAAGTGAATGTCCTTAGCCTGAAAACACAGTCTAATTTAAGCAGTAAGAGGGTGTAACAGAAAGACAAAAATGGATAGGGTTGGCTATGTTAGACGTGTCAGGAATTTATTGCATATAGTAGAAATAACTTATTTTTGTATTTATTACACATATAATTCTAATTTAAGCTCTAAATGTAAAGTTTAAAGAGCCACTCTTGCTTTTATCTTTAAAAATGTGTATTTTTTATATTATACATGGTGAGAACATGTATAAACCTGACAAGTGTGAAATTATGAAAATTTGAGCTTTAATGCTTTGTAATACATTTTTCTCACATCCTGTTTCTAAATAAAGTGGGGCTGATTTCAAATAATGCTCTTTTTAAGTGCCTGCCTGTCATTTTAATCAGAAGATCACATTTGAAATCAGATCACTATTTAGATGCATAAAAGTGCCTGAAAACTTCAGTTTGAAAACATTAGTTTGAGATCATCATGGACTATTAACTGTAATTTTAAGAATCCAGAAGACTCCTTTTTCTTTTCTGGCTGGTCCAGTGAAGAGAGGTCTTTGTAAAATGAAAGCATGTAGTAAGCAGCAGTAATTTTTATACCTTCCAGTCAGAGTAATTTAAAGTGATCCTGTTGCAGAGCTTTTTAGGAGCTGTTATCAGAAAGCAAACATTATGAAATTAACTAGCTCATTCAGTATACTTAACACAGGAAGGCCATGGTTTTAAGACATGGATCTAGAAATTTATTCCAACAACGACAACCAGCTTATTCAAACTTTACAGAATCTTCTCCTAGAGCTGACAATTGTTTTGCATATTAACAGGACTAGAAAACAATAAGCACACTCACGACGTTTTAATATGGTGATGGAACAGTACAAGACCTAAGGAGACCTAAATGTAAAGTAAAAAAAGTACTTGCAAGGGTATAAAGATTAAAATGCAGAAAGCAGAACCTCAGGCAATTTTTCCACAGTTCTTAACATCGGTGAACAGCTGCCCTCAAATGGATAAAGTAGAGTACTGCAAGATTTTAAAAGTCACTTTCTCAAATTAATAATACCAGCATAATAATCCTTTGAATATATTTGATCATATACTTCCTAAATAACATTTTTTGTGAGTTCTGCATAGCTGTAGCAAACAGAACGCACTATCATTTACATTATGCACATGCCTTATTGTTCCCTTGATATTCACGCTGGTCCCTGCCCATGTGTAGAAAAAGCAAGAAACATTTTGTTAGCAAAGCAAGGCAGTCTATACTACATCAGTAACTACATTCATATAAGGGCTGTTGTCCCAAGTTTATTTGTGAAGGATTTCTAATACCAGTATATAAATGGTTCCCAAATGATACATTGCACTGTAGCCTGCTTTTTACAGGCAGACAAATAAGCTATACAGAAAGAAGGCACTCCAATACAAAACCAACTGCAACCATATTAGCGGTGCTGCACAGAAAAAGCTATTGCTCTGAAGAGTCTCTATCATATCCAAATTTACTCAATACAAAAATCTGTATGTCTAAGAAGGCATAATGACCCAGATGCCTGAAGAGGGTATAGAGGCAATCAATGGAGAAGATGATTCTGATCTCACAAGATCAGAATCTCCTAAAAAAGGTACACTTTAATAGTATGCAAAAGGAGTAAAACTGCTAGTAGAACTTGTGAACTGATGGTTTTCTCTGTACTTTAGGGAAAACCAAACAAGTGTAGACCTGTTGAACCATGAGCAACAAAATGAATGAAGCCTGGTTCCAGGTGAGATTGTCATGCCAGTTAGAGCTGTGTTTGAGTTACACTACAGCTTCTCTGAGGCTTTATGGTCCCAAAACTTGAGGGGATCTACATGGAAAAGTCATTCTGAACAGTCTAGCTACAGCAAAGCTTCATTTCAGGCTTATGAGTTTGGACTAATAAATGGCTTCTACAGTGTAAAGTGAGGAACAAATGTCAACTGAACCTGTTCGCATGGGCAGAGGAAAACCCAACTCCAAAAGGATTCAACGATATCTAACAGGTGACAGTCACTTTGTAGACTTTTTCCTCAGCAGATGCATTAATAAGTCTCCCCCTTTCCTAACTACCATCTAGTTACCTTGAAAACTTGTGTAATCTTAATATCTCTCTGTCAAATTGGGCGATAAGGAGTCAAGAGATGCATAACCTCCGGAAAAGAAGACAGACAGTGACAGGCAGATATCCCAACTGCACAAGGTTTGTTTTCTTCAGCAAAGCTTCATAACATAGTCAAGAAAAATTCAGATTTTCTTAACTTGGACTCACTCAGATGATACTTCCTGGTTATAATTCTGTCTCTGGAACTGTATTGAGGCACGGCCATTAATAACTATTGTGATGAAAGAGGCTGTTACCTAATACAAAGAAAAGCTACTTTAAAACTTTTGCTATGGAAGGGCAAGAAGGAGATATACCTTTCGCAGCTGCTGGCAGAAGATGGTACAACTTGTATGACACTCCTATAGTGAAAAAATATTATAAACGTTCAAGTATAGATACGGTTGATGATAAAGTTGCTGTCTGGCAAAATACGTCACACTCCGTAAGACAGCATTCCCCAGAAATCCACTAGTAGCGGCCAAGGAAGATATGGAATATCTAGTATATCAGCAAAGGAGACATCATCAGATGGCCATACCTACTAGACATTTTCCATGCCTATGTGTGTGCTTATATCCGTTTAAATATCCTAGTATCTAAGTGTGAGTGCATGGAGAAATGAAATCATACTCAAATTTTACCTACCATTTTAAAGCTCGCATATGGCATTTAACTACACTAGCCTTGCCTACTGGGGAATCTAAGCAGTAGGTCATACTAACCTACAGCAAAGGTTCACTAGTTTCAGTTTCTAATTGTGACCTGTGAGTTGCATTCACATAAGTGAGTTTGAATGACTGTCAGTAAAAAATAATAGATCTCAATTGGATCTCTGATCCCCCAGCTGATCTTCTTCAAAGCTAAAATGAGATAAACAGGTCAGCTGGAGATCCTAGTAGCAAAAAGAAGAAGAATAACACCTTCCCTCCTTCCTCCAGCTATCTTACTCCAAACCCTTCCTTAAACTGGCTGTAGAACTACTTAGCATTGAGAGCATTGAAATTACTGCACTAAGTAGGATACCTGAAAACCCTCAATTTCTGATTGTTGCTGAGTAATTTTTCCACTAGATCAGTTTACAAGGCATTCAGATGCATGAAGAGACAAACAGCAAAACTGTTTGGTAGTGGGAAGTAGTCAAGGTCTCCATCTTTGGGCAACAATGAGCTATTAGATCACCTCTCTTTGTCCATGCATCCCTTCACGTACTCGTCCAGAAAAAACAATGACAAAAGCTTCCTAGGCACCTCAACAAATATAGAATTTCATCTCAAAAGAAGGGAAGGGAACATGCAGGTATATGCAGCCATAGGCGTGGGATCTGCCCTCGGTCATGACAGTACTAGTGCAAAACAGCATTTGAGAGATTACAAGGGACCATTTGCACAAGCTAGCTTTTTGCAAGGTCACATTAAGTGCTTATGAAACAAACATACATACTATCTAGTAAACTGCATATTGACAAGACTACAGAATATGAATACTAATGATGCTACCGTATCATTAAAACATACACTTCACCAAACCATGTGCATTCTAAAAACGTAATTGCTACCATAGACAACCCTGTAAGTGCACATGATAATTGTAACCAGAGGCCTACATTATTTGGCTTACTCCACGAGCCTCCTAATTTTATTTACTGTACTATGGAGTCTTGTTGCTATTGTCACTTTTTTTTTAAGCTATCTTTAAAGCATATGTCTTCATTTCTTCATTAAACATTCCAGAAAATATTCCAGGTATGTAACAGAAATCCAGCTGCATCCTCTTGCATTTTACAAATATTCCAGAAATGTCTGCCCAGTCCTCATTGGATATAATATGACCTGTCAGATAAGCAAGATAAACTCTTTGGTCTAGTCAGAGTTGCACCAGCTGTTAAAAAGAACTGCTACAGCTGCTCTGCAGGAATTTATTTGCTGACCACTTATTTATGCTGTTGTTGCACCTTTAAATAAAGCTGAGAGAAGAATTAAGAACTACAACAACAGGTAGAGAAGTCATGAAATATTTAACATTGGATTAAAATGCAAGTCAAATTCCCAGCTGAGGATAAACCAGGGGAAGGGAAAGCAGGTGTATTTATTAGTAAAGAGGCAGGTTTTATGAAAAAGGAAGACAGGAAACCACAAAATTAAGTTTTCCATACAGTAATTCAGCTTTTCTTATCACTGTATCACCCTTCATGTAAAATTCAAGCCTTTCAGTAAGAAATTCTCTACTTATATACAAGGCAGTACCAAAATATTTAAACAGGATTATCAGTTTCGGAATAGTGTCCAAAAAGCACTGCCAAAATTAGGTTTGGACTTAGAATTTTCTTCCTTTCTACGTATTAAATGGAAAAAGGAACAACCCCCAAAATATCAGAAAGGTGTTAAAAATATATCTGTCACCTAATACACCTAAAAAAATTTTTTTTTTCTTCTGTTGTGAAAAATTCTGTCCAGATATCCTTTATTCAGCATTGAAAAAATTCCTCTTGTATAAAGCCTGACAACACAGTAACACCTTTCATATTAGCTATATTATCTATGGGCAAAATAAAAGGTTGAACAAATTATTACATTTGGTGCGTTGAAAACAATATAAATATCAAGGCCTATTTTGATACAAGATTGTGTTTTTCTTACTAGAACTGTAAAATACACATAAATAACAAATGCAACAACCGATTGTTATGTTGGCATTCATTTGATAGCACCAAATTAAGCTATATAATCCTTTTCAGCTGGTTAACAGCATACTGCAAAGGGGTGTGAGGCTATTTATAAAGTTCAAGATATGCAAAGTAAAGAATGCCTAGATTACTGAAAAAAACCAGGTAGTCTGTGGAAGGGGTGGCACTCTTGGTTAGTATGGTTGCCAACTTGATCTTTTGTCTTCTTTCCTGTTTTCCACACCCCTCCTTCTTTTTTCTTTTTAGAAGATGGGGAAGCTTTGCCTGTATTTTTACTTAACAGACACGGGCTTTCTCTGATTTATTCAAATACTACTTATTTAAAATGCTTTTAAGTACTTCATAGAATTGAGTTTTTGTATATGGACAACCAAATCCAGCTTTGAGTTTACTGGCTGTCGGATACTCTGACATCAAACCCTGCCAGCAAAGAAATGCAGTGCAGCAGTACCAAATTCTGACTGGCACAGCGTAGGAAGAGTTTCATCAGTCTGTCCTCCAAAACAGATACACATGCATACATGTAAACACAGCCTTTAGTGTACTTGCTGTAGGACATGTAATGCTAGCGGTTTACACCAAAGCCAAAAGTTGTGCAGATGGGTGAATGCCTCAGTACACTTGAAAGTGTTCTTGCTTTGGATGAAGTCCAGCTTAAAGAGGAGGAACAACAATATTACATTTGGCAAGAATGAGGGATCCATAACTAAGGATTTTAAGTCTGACTTCTTCCATTTAGCTGTGTCACTTCCAGTTTCTTCATTTCATTTTTACTTATTCATTTGAACTAAGTGAACTACTTTCTGTGTGTTTTAGAAAATGTGACCAAGGGATCAGAACTGAAGGAATTACGACATTCATAAAAAGAGTGTTAGTTATTTGTTTCCTTTTTTTTTTTTTAGTACTCAATATATTTGGGTTAATAACAATCACTGCAGTTGCCATCTTTAAGGGGCACTCCATAATTTAAGAACAAAGGGTCTCCTGCCCACTTCCAAACATAGATAACCAGTGGTTGGATGACAGAAGAATGTGATTTGCACTTACAGGAAACATTGTTCATACTTTACATAAAAGTAGTAATGACTTCTGATGAATAAGGTGGAATTGCCCTGCTGGCAATCTGTGGTGGTGGTAGGTACATTTTCTGTTTCAGCAGAGGCACCAGGGATTGAACGAATGTATTAAATTTTAATAACATTAATGGAGAAATATTTCATGATACAGCTGAGAAGCAGAGCCACTGTCTCCCAAGATTGAATTACACTGAATTTTACGGAAATTCATAATTTCCTCCTTTTATATTATGCAATATATGGTCAGGTAAAGTCAGTAGAAAACATCAGCTTTTAGTAAGAACAAACATAACAAGAAGCAAGGTTCTATAAAGAAATAGTTGGTTTGGACCACCTTGACTTGGGATAGAAATCTCTGCACTTTCTTAGCAATTGTGTCCTTCTCAGATCCATTCCCTCTTCCCAATTCTTGTTGTTACAAACTAAAGAAACAACATTTAAAATTAGCAAGAAGAGAAAGTAGAAGTAAAAAACCTGAAGAGATGTCTGATGACAGCAATGTTTTCCACTTGTATTTCAATGATTATTCTAGATACATCCATCTATGCACAAGAACTCCTAACTTTCACCTTTAAAATCTCAATACCAACCAACTATATTTAACATTACATCAGAAGTTGTACTAGACACAGTCAATGCACACAGGTTTAATTGAGGGTCTTTTTTAAAAAAAAAAACATAAAGCACATTTTGCAGTAATTCGGTGAAGTCCTGAACTTGTTTGGTCAGGAAAGAATGGGCAGAACTCAAACAAATTCACATAAAGTTGAAGTTTAGACAGTGTTTTCATTAACCACACTATGGACAAGAAGGGAGATTTGCGACACAGAGAACAGTTTATAGAAACCCTAGTTCTAGGTTTTATAGGGATTTTTCTAATACAAATTGCACCAGTAAAGAAAATTGTAAAACATTCACAGGCAACCTAAACAAAGTAACAGCAGATTAACATAACCACACAAAATGCATGTTTTATCATTACTACACAAGCATAGCTTCATGCACAGATCAGACACTATACACTACCAAAGAAAAACAGTTCACATGTCAAAAATCACCCTTTGTCAATAGACATTAGATGTTGTCTGTTCAAACACACTGCTGAGACAGCTTGGAAATTTTGGGTTTAAGCACTCTGCCTGTTCAGAAATTATTAAACTAGCACAGAAGTTGGTGTTGTCTAGTTTTCCTCTTATATTCAAGAATTTGTAAAGATATGTAAATTACTTTACTTTGCACGTTTGCTGAATAGCAACATGTTCTGCAGATAATGAAAAGTGTCCTACAGAAATAAAGGACATACTGCTAGTTTGCAGATTACAGTGAGAGAAAAAACACATCAGGAAAAAATGTTAGTCCCACAGCAGCTGTTAAACATAATTCTGGTCCTCAGATCACCTTCTGTTCCTCCAGGCCTCTAAGCTAATTTCAGGTCTCATAATTTTTAAGTATAAAACATCAGTGAATACAAGAAATGTACTGATCATAACTTGTATTTTTGAACATACACTTCAAATTCATAGCTGAAACAGTATTAATACCACCCATTTGGGAAGGCAGGGTGTCAACAAAACCAAAACCTAACTCACCAGCACAGGTTTTGCTTTCTTCACATTTCGATTCACCATTTGCATCAAGTTTCATAACCAGTAATATCAGCTTCAGTTAAGCCCCAAAAGGTGAAGCAGTTTAAAACTTACATTCAGAGCAACAGCATTCACTGATAAAATGCTCAGTAAATACAGCTGTATCACTACAGATTGGAGATATTTGGGCTAACAATCACATCATGCAACAGCACCTGCCACATAGTCGAGAACAACATAAGGAACAAATGGCATATTTAAGTGGGGCAGAGCTCCCAAATGAATGTTAGACAAGCCAGATATCCCAACAGAGTAAGCAAAATGAAAGTAATCTTAAGCACATTTTCCTGATTTCTGCTTCATAATGTTGTTGCCATACATGGTATTAATGACTGTGTTTTGGGTTGTTTGGTGGTTTGGTTTTTTTTATTTATTTTTTTTTTTTAAAAAAAAGCTCATTTTCAGAACAAAGACTCAGAGCAAAAACTGTGTAGGTGCCCAACCGACACTGATTTCAAAGCCTATGAAAATGTGTGACTACATGACACTGCTTCAAGTTGTTATCCTGAAGACATCAATTTAATCTACACAAAGTAAACCGATATGGCAGTTTGAGCAACACAGGCAAGTTCCTTTCCAATATTTACCTTTAAGGAGCTCTGCATAGGCTAAGCAACTAAAGGACAATACAAGTCAATACAGCCTTGTGGCAACACATCAGTTCTGAGCTAGTCTAAACCAAGAGGCTGGTTCCCCCACTGCCATCTTTTCAGCTTTAAGGAACTGGTGGAAATATGCCTGTGAACAGCGAACCAACATGGCTGCAGAAGAACTACACAAATGTTCAGGAGAAACTCCTGGACGTGTCTGGTGAGAGAGAACCACCAGGAAATAAGGAAAGTACACAGTCTGACATGCACGCTTCACTGCAAAGAAGGTGCAACTGTTCATTAAGTCAGATACCTATACAGACAAATCTGGCACAATCAAAAGCTCTGTAGGTTTATTTTCCAGTGTGGCTAGTTGAGGTAAATCCCTTGACTGGAGTTGAAAGACTGACCTCAATTGTTGGCACTGAATTGCTTGCACCTTTCTCAGCCTAGTAAGCAATCTCTGTAACAGGAAACTAAAAAAAAAAAATAAAAAAAAAATAAAAAAAAAATCAGCACTACCTCTTTCCACATCAAAAACCATGCATCTTTCTGTAATAAAGGCGGGGTGGGGGAATAATCAATGAAGATCTACTTATTAAATACAATCTTGTAGTCAAAACTATGGCTCAAACTGTCAGCATCAATATTTTCTGTTAAACTACTTTTCTTCCTTCCCAAGTACTAAGATTTTTAACTTTTCCTTCTATACACAATTACTCCACATATTAAACATGAGCACTTTTACTTAATTCTGTAGTAATATTTATAAAAATCATACTGAAAAGAGGTAAGATGCCCTTCACTAAGGGAAAGAAAAAAACCCACAATTTATTATAGAAGAAATTCCTGTCCTTTGCCTGCAAGTGACATTTTAACATAACAGTTAAATTTAATTACTAGGTATTTTCAAAACTTTGCTTGAGAAAGCTGAACTAGATAGCCAAGTTCTTAGATAAGCCACAAACTGTATCAGGCATAACCACTTTAGTACAAGCAGAGCCCACGTATCAATTAGCAAGCTTCACAATCAACTTACAGAGTACGGAAAATTAGCAGAGCAGCAATTATCTAACATCAGTTTTACCTGCAAGTGATGGTGTAGGAGCAATTCTACTTACAAAAGGCAAAAGTATAGCTAAACCTCTGCAAGCCTTCAGCAGCAAATGAAACCATTACTTAACACAGCCGAGTAAAAGCAGAGCAAGTGAGAAATACTTTTCAAAAGTGTTGATATTTGTAGTAAAGAAGCATGCTGCAGGTTACTACAGATGGGGAAGAATCTTGCTATCTACAGAAAAACTGAAAATCTGCATTCCTTCCATGGATGTTTTAATATTTAACAAACTACATCTTAATGACAGTTGCAAAACCTTTCCAAACGATCCTGCATGCTTGGAATCATTAGCAACTGAACTGTGTAGTATATAAATGAGAAAGTAGTCAAAGGTTAAAAGTGTTGATGTTGACATTAATCTCAGAGTATGAGTATTTCTAATGTTATTACAGTCCAATATAAAAACAAGGCTCCGTAGCAGAAGAGTAAAAAAAAAGTATTTTTTTTAAACAGCAAAATTTGCTCCAAAATAACTTAACTGTCATGATAATGCAGAAGTAATTCTGACTGGCAGTTGTAAAGACTATGTATTGTTTATCCCAAGTCATTTACTTACCTTAACTCATTGTATTTTAGTGCTGTAGTTCAGAAGAACCAAGGGAGGAGAAAATTTCCCAGTTTCTAAGCTTCTAAACAGTAATGTGAAATAAGCTTTAATTAAAAATGAGAATCACAGAAGCAAGAGGAGTAAAAAAAAATATATTGCCAACTTTTTTTTTTTAGTCTGAGTGATTCTTTGTGTGCATCCCTTTTGACACAGCTTTAACCCAGTTATTACTTTAAAAACTCTATAAAGCATTAACTGCTAGACGACTCAGCAGATGAAAGGCATGAAGAATCTACATACCCTAGGTGTAATCTGTGCAAAAACTAAAGATGAAAAAATACCTCTTTGTAGTATAAAATTTTTCTCGTTCTCTGCACACTCAGAGCGAAGAATTATATTGCATTCCTAATCACTCAAGCCATCTGAAAATGTTTAATACTTATTTTTTGAAAAGGAAATGTTCCTACATCATTTCATATACTGGAAACAGATTTCTTCACAAATAAAAAATAGTGAGTCCTCCCATTGAGCATGAAGAACATGCTTCAAGTTTCTAGCTGCAGGAGCAGGAAAAACCTTTGCAAGGAACACTGCACAAGTCTCCATAGGGCTGCAGCAAAGGAATAGCAGCCCCCCCTGCTGCTCAGAAAAGAATACTAACATACACCGTTACAAAACCACCGCCCCACATACAATATTCCAACCTTCTCTCAGTTGCGTGTACTGCCAGTACACAACACAAAAAAGCTGCTTCTAAGGAGCAGCATTTCTCCAATCATCCTTTATTTCCCCTATCCCTACAAATATTTTAGTCCATTAACATTCTGACAATAACTGCAGACTTTCATAGAGGAGTCCCTTTGCACTTCACATATACACAAAATGCCCAGTGCAATCTTAGTTTTCTTTCATTTTAAAAATTAATGCTACCCTTCCATACAAAACCAAAAATCACTGAAAAATAAATCCTTTATACCCTTGAGGCTCTATCTTCTAGCCTGGACCAAGCACCACCTTGTAGTAAAAACTTCTGTCCCATTCTGCTGCTATTTGTGAGCTCAAAGGTAAGCATGGCTTTAGACTTGTTTCAGAACTTGAGAGATGGGTATATTCAAGCTCCAAGGGGCAAATCTTCCAGCGGTACATCCTGTCCCATCTCTACTGAATTCAACCAGCTTATTTGTTCTCCCTCTCCCCCCTCTACTCTCCATGGTCAACGAATAACCAAGAAAAGGCATTCTCGGAACAGCACTATTACTTACGCACACACGCTCAGTGACTTACAGCCAAACAGGCAGTATGGTACCTAGAATAAGAGGATGCTGCAATTGAAGTACACCATTTTTACATGAAAATTAAGCTGATTCTCAGTCTTTACCAATGTTATTTGTAACATACATTATATATGAAAGGGATCTATTAAAAAAAACCCCACCTTATTACCTTTAGTAACGAAGCAAATGCTCAAATATGACAACTGCTGGATGGGCTATCAAAGCAGCTATTGTGGTTGTAGATCCAACTATACAAGAATTTTTCATCTTCGGTTTAGCTAATCTGTCTTCTCGTTATTAGAAAGCTCTGGTTAACCAACAAAACAATTACCATCACAGCCCACAATCCTCCAATAAGCAAACCCGCATTTGAAGAGGACACTAACTCAGAAAATTAGTGGAGGGTTCTGCATGAGAATGTCTGACCCCTTATGAGGAGTCACCATCACAAAACAAATAGTTAGCACAACATTTCACATTCATATACCCTAATTTTTAAACTGCATGGCAACCTCAATAGAAGAAAAGGAAGTAAATGTTCAAGTAAGAGGGGTTTGTTGCAAAGACTCTTGAACAGTGCCTGTTGTTCAGAAGGACCAAGCATCTCCCGGAGATAGGCTCAAACACTCCTTCAGGCACCCCTCCACACAAGCAGAGCAAACGAATATGTTTCATGGAGCCTAGAACAAGAAAAACAGCCATGCACCAGCTAACAAGCCTCCTGCTCTACCCACTCATTTGATTTTAAAATTCAGGTCCTTACAGAATACATGAAAACACCTTTAGTGCCTTCCGGTGTATCCTCCCCTCAAAACAGAATTTGTGAAGAAATATGAAGTGGCTCCTGGCATCCCACCTCGAATGGGAGGGTGTGGCATGAAAAGAAGAAATTATATGAAAATTCAAGACAGCATCTGCCTAAACTGATAGGCATACTTTAAGAGGAAAGAGGGCTGCCATTTGTGTATCTCCCAACAACTGTTTCCTACACGTGGAATAAAACTTTTTGCCATGAACACAGTAAATTGCATCTTCTAATTTCTGGATAATCTTCAGATAGTTTTCCTCTTCTGCCAGAGACCGGCTTCAAGCATGCAAGCAGTAGTAAGAAAAGAAACATGCCTTGATACCACAATTTGACCTAGAGCATGTATATATGTGCCTCTGGAGATCTCACACCTGCTAGTCTGATATGAAGTAGTTATTTTGCCTAATCATAGAAATCTGTGATAATACTTCCTGTAATGGATGCAGCTACTGTGTCTCAGGAATTCAAGGGTTTAAGTTTTTTTAATTATTTTAAGTGATTGTTTCCTGAGGTGACTTCAACACTACACACATTTAATATTAAAATTTTCATGGAATGTAGCATTTTAGATAAAGAAAAACTAACAGAATAAAGTTAACTTCATGGTAACTTGGGTATAAGCAGTCATGACTTTTTTTCCCCCCTTCTACAAAATACACCAAATCCACACCAAAGCTGAATGAACCTGAAAATAATTTCAACTGTTTAGAAACCATTTCTAAGATAATCAAGAAGCCAATACTCCTCCAAATAAGAAAAGTTTATAGCAAGTAAAGAAAAACAACTCATCTTGATGGAAACTGAAAGCCTCAATTAAAACCAAATTATTTAAGTATATTGAAGATGACCATCTTTAATATTAAAAAACTATGAAACTGGGAGTTGTAGAAATAGTTAAGCAAACAAAAAAAAGACACAAAAAATGGCACGAGTTAAAGATGATATGATCAAAATTATTTTTAAGAATTAGAACAATCAAAAAATTTCAGAAGTCTAAAATAAACCCACTGAAATATAGAAAAAAAATTAGAAAAGGAAACAGAGTACAACCTGGATAACCACAGGCTGAAACCCAGGTGTCAGTCCAAGAGAAAATGCAATGTTTGACATAGAATAGGATTAAAAGCACTGATGCCAATTTTTCCATAAAAACATGCTGGTTATCACCTAAGTCATAAACACCAGTTTTGATAAAATATTACTGGCATGATATATTTGTTAATACTACAATTTCAAGAATATGAAGACAGGTAGACAAACAACTTCAACTTAAAATAAGCAAGAATGTTAATTTATATAAGCTATTTCCCAGTGACAGTGACTACCAGTAATACATTCTTGTCCTTGCAATGTTACAGACTCCCATGTGTACTGAGGGATAAAAGCATTTAAGGGCAGTTGCTACGAAATATGTGAATATATTCGTTTGCTTATATTGTGGTTAATTGTTACATGACCATTCATAAGGAACTCAGTCAAAGTCATCATACAGCACTGGAAACAGATGCCACAAATACAACGTACTTCGTGAAGAATGAGCATCAAGATGCTTCTGTACAAGTCCTGTGCATATTTACTTTGCTCTTCTGTGATAAATAATATTTTTATATAATAGACATGACAACATTTGATAGGACACAGATCAATTGGAATTAAAATTAGCAAACAATAAAGGATCCGATGAAGCACACTAGATGCAAGAAAACTCTAGTCACTTTAATACAACCAAGTGCCAATTCTTATCTCTAGGTACAGAGGCCATGCTTACAGAAGAGAAGGCTCTCTGAAAAAGGCTTGCATCACATTAGACAAGTCAGTCTCACATGAAATCCCAATGCAATGCTGCAGTCAAAAGTGTTAACAGAATTGTTTCTTAACAGGCAAATATATAGCATGTAAGAATTTTGTCATTGGCACAGTAGCTATTGGAGTTTCAATCTCAGTTCTGATATCCACGACTCAAGATGGATATTCAAAATCAGAGTCTTCAGGGAAATACCGTAACAAGAACAAAAAAAACGGAAAAACATGCCCAACAGACAGTGTCATTGTTTACATTTAAGAGACTTCTCAGGAGTGAACTTGATTGCTTTATCTATGAGGGGAAAAAACCCCGCTTGTTAAACAGCTCTTGAGTACAACACAAAAATAAGAAATGGTCAAAAAAAGACAGACAACAGGAAGAAAGCAGAGTAAAATAAAGGTGCAGAAGTTTAAACACTGATGACAACTACTATCTAGACTTGACATAGACTGCCTTGCCGGACTGTTTACTATTTTCAAATGGTGAAATTTTTCTAAAAAAATGCTTTAGCTTGCACAGAAATCAATTTCCTTCCTAAATCACATAGGTTCCCGCAGACAGGAAAGCAAAAAAAAAAAAAGGTCAGATTAGAAAAAGACTTTATTCTGTAGCTTATGAGGAAAAGAATAAAAAGTAGAGGGATAAAGAACAGAGATATCAAAAAGCTGAGATAAGCTGCACAATGACACCTATGGCAATAGCAGTTGGTATTTTCTTCCGTCTCACTGTTATCTCTTAGTATTTAGTAGTGATGAAAACTGTGCGTTGCCAGTATCACTACGTACAACCAGATCAAACTAGCAACTGTGTTGGATCAGGAGGAACGTATGCTTCTGAGGAGGCAGGTTTACATCTACCACACAAACAGTAAGCAGCAGATTCAGCCATCATAGCTGATACTGGTGGGGCAAAGCAAGGCTTACAGGAGTACAGCATACAGCAAGGGAGCAAGAAATCCAGCCAGTTATAAGGAGAACCGTACTAGACTACAAATGCTGAGAAGCCTATCTGAAAAGCTAAAAGTAAGTCTATCGGCTTTGAGTTTCCTAGGATGAGTCTACCTTTAACAGGTAGAACCTGAAATTACTTACAAATGCAGCTGATTAGTCTACAAACACTACTTTTTCTTCTCAAAAGCAGCATATTAGTCAGTCATGTTTATTTTTACTCTGGTAATTCATTCATGCTCCAGCACAGCAATATTTCTACATTTCATAACACAGTATGTGTTCATATGGCTAAATGTTGGTTTATTAATGAATTTACAACATTAATGTTGCATTATGTCAGTCTTACTATGTAACCATGACCTAGAGCAGTGCCAGCTCAAGCAGCTTTCTTACCTGTGCCGATTCCTTCATGTGCACAGTTAAAACTACCTAAAATAGAGTTGTACCATGAATCAAGAACAATTCCCAGATATGGTTTGCTACATAGCTTCCCAACAGTTCCTGCAGAAGCACAGCCTGGGGTCAGAACACAGACAAAAATGGCCGCACTGCATGGAAACGATATGCAAAGCAATTAGCAGACCACGCAGAAATTGTGGATCTATACAAAAATCTATCAGGCAACTTCCTTCAGGCTAAACTAGCTTGTTTCACTTTGTCAAATACACCCAAAAAAAAAAAAAATTTAAAAGAAAAAAAAAAAGAGAAGAAACCTGCATTCATCATTGGAGATAAAGAAAGCTTCAGAACTGACCAAAACTGAAAACTATACTCTGCTCTGTCTGTAGATCATTTGAGTACAGTTATTTACAAAGCACTTCAAAAAGTTTCCAGTTCAGAGACTTAAAAACATATTTTTGAGTGTAAGCATTTCCTACATTAAATATCAAGTCCATACTGGATGCAGGTTGTTACCCAAAACTAAGTCATTCCAAAATCCAGGAAAACTGAAGCGTTGAAATAAAAACAAGATTGAGTTGTAAACAGCCAATTGAACGACATCAAATATGACAGTATTTCACTCCAAATAGAAAGCATATATTTCAGTACTTTGAACAACAGAATTATAAATAGAAAAATAATTTAATCTACTAAAAACTCATGTGAAAACATTATGACTTTTCAACAAAGATGTTAGTTGAGGTACTTTAAACACGCAAGTGAATTACATACTAATCGCTGTTACCAAAAACATACTGCTGCAGCTTCCAGAAGCAAATGTTCATCCTATTTACCTGTTCCAGTGCATCTTTAAGACTGATACTCAATCTCTATACATTTACCTTCACAGTCAAACACACAGGGAACCCTGTTAACTTACTGTCTATGTTTAGCCTGAACCCAGGGCTAACCTGCCAACAGTTGCTCTATTACCAAATGAACCTCACCAACCAGGGAGGGGAATTGTGGGGAAAAGGAGAGAAGATACATAGGCAAAAGTACAATAGATTTAATGAAAACACAACTAGTACAAATGGAAAAATACTTAGCCAAATTAATATGCTGTTGTCAGGATCTAGTGCAAAGTAGCTCTCAGCAAAAACCAGAGGAGGAGCAGGATGAACCCCAGCAGAAACCTCACAGGAGCTCCCTCTCCTTAGTAAACCTCTTTCCTTTATAATGGCCATGACATTATGGGATGGGCCACATCTGTAGCTAACTCAGGTCAGCTGCCCGGGTTGGCTTGAAACTGCTAATGGCTGGCATATGATTCTATCCCAGCCAAACCAGGACACTTAGATTAACTGATTTTTTTGTGGTTTGGTTTTGGTTTACATCAGTTTTGTTTTTTTTTTCCAAGTACATTGTAAAAATTTGAGGGGGTTTTGTCATTTTGTTTTCTGAAAGGTGAGAGGAGGCTAGGTGTTCTATCACCAATTAATGATTAAGAAATTGGTACACTGGCTTAGGAACAACATTCTTCCACAAGAACACTTGCCTGCTCCTCTCTTTTATTAGACAGCATCACCTCCTTCATTAGTCTTTCAGTTTTTGTTGCAGCTAGGAGTTAACAGAATTTGTTCTTCATGAAGACTCTGGAAAATACGGTGAACTACTAATGTACACTACAGCTAATACTCCAAAACATTTTTTTTTTAAAAATCTAAAATGTTAGGTGATACAAAAGCAATAACAATACTAATATTTACTCCCAAATTCTTATTGCAAATCGGAAGTTCTCAACAATCACTGCACACAATTTACAAGCTCCTCACAAGCAGGACACCATACAACATTATGTAATGAATTTGTAACTGAATCACTGGCTAACACTTTTTTTTTTAACCCTGTCTTTTGTCAATGAACTTACTGTAACCTGGCCAGAAGGAATAACTCAATGTTTCTGTAATATTCCCCATTATTTATTCATTACAATGTTTTCATCTAAATGACCAGATATTCTCAGAGAACAACACATATGCACAATTGCTTACCTTCCTTCTTACCGGCTTCAAGAAGGAAAATATCATAAGTAATGCTGTGAGAATCTTACTAAGTGTATGAGTTGGCACATAAAAATATAAAGAAACACCTTGATCTTTTGAACATAGTCATCAGAGCTCTATTCCTTAAAATACATAGGAGTATTTCCTTATGTCAAATGCATGCAAATAATTTGATTATTTGTTAAAACAGTAGATTTTTTGTGGACTGTGTAAGTTCTTCATAATGACCTCTTTAGGAAGTAAAATCTTTGCTTCATTGTAAATTATTTGCCAAAATTCAGAGTTAACAGGGATTAAGAACACCAAAAAATGTAGTTTCTCACCTTTGTCTTTATGTAGAATGCCGATGACTGGTGAATGGGCAAGTCCATGAGGCTATTGGAATTTGTGACACTGTTACTGTTAGCATGTTCATCTTCTCTACTGCTGTCATCAGACTGATCAAAATCATCACTCTCCTGGTCCATTTCCTCCTCCTCTTCCACCTCCTCCTCTTGATCACCAGCGTGTTCATCATCTTCTTCCTCTTGGTTACAAGTGGATTCTTCATCCACTGTAATAAGTCTATTGTTATTTTCTTCTAACTGTTCCTGCTGAGACTCATGCCTGTCATCAAATCCAGATTCTTCTCCTATCTCCCCATTCCTCCCAATGTGCTGCTCCTCTTGTTGTCGTCTTTGTTGCTGCTCCTCCTCTTCTACGACCCGATTCATCTGCTCCTCATCTACTTGGCTTGAGGAAGCATTACCTCGAAGAGATCCACCAGTTCGTCGCCTCTTGCTGCCCACAGAGAGCAGTTCCTGATTCATTTCCAAAAGCCAGCTTGCTACTTCTTGGACCTTGGCTAGGCTATCTGAAGATGCAAATGCTTTCACATTCTAAGACAAAAAAAAAGAAAAAGTGAGAAATTACAAAAGTTACATTTTATTTATTAGATCATTGAATCATAGGATCATTAGGTTGGAAGAGACCTCTGAGATCATCTAGTCCAACTGTTGACGTAATACTACCATGCCCACTAACCATGTCCCAAAGTGCCACATTTACACATTTTTTGAATGCCTCCAGGGATGGTGACTCCACCACTGCCCTAGGCAGCTTGTCAATGTTTGACTAACAAAAGCATTAAAACTTATTTCATTGTATTACTCCTGACAACTTCAAATTCTAAAACAAGGAACGATTTCTACTTGACACACAACTGGAAAAACCCCAACAGACCGCAGACAACTTTGTAGCAAAACAGTTATTTCTTCTATCAAACAGTCTGATCACGATCTCTGTAAGCAACAGATTCTGCAAAATTCAGAACTACTTGCCCTCCTAGAGAATCCACAAGAGCCATTAACATTCATGTTAACAGAAGATCGAAGTACATGATAATTACTTGCTAAAAATTGGACAAAGATCATTTTCAAGTGGCATTACATTTTCCCTCTCTTTTGATTACAGACTTTATATATTACTCACAAATGATTAACTGCTTTTGGTTTAATTCCTTAAGAACAGGCATAGTTTCAGGTATAATTGAAAGTTTCATTTCTTCTCACTACCATTTTCTTTTAGATAAATGAAAAAGAGAACACCCACTAAAGAATCTAGCCTTACCACTTCCAAGTCTTAAACTGGCCACAGAGACGCCCAGTGATCACAAGTAGACATCACTAGGCAGCTCATGCAGCCCAGAAACAGCACATACCTTGCCTGGCAAACATCGCTGTTAGCAGTAAAGTTCTCCAAACTCTAAGAAGCTACAAGAATTGTTAAATGAGACTGAGAAGTTAAAAAAAATGCCAAATTTAAGTGCATATTAATAGAAGTTGAACAACACAAATGCAATTTCCAAAGTATCCTCACATTCGGCTACACATGTGCGTGCAAAGCCATATACAAGAACAGAGGGATGTAACACAGTCTAGCTAGATCTTAAATTTGGCATTACATTTCCAGATATACAACCTTTGAGGCTGGCACATCATTACTCCTATTCCCCTAGATTCAAGTGACATGCTGAGTAGGTGAAGTCAGACATGAACTCAACAAGTAGCCAAGTTCACAGGTTGCACCTGGAAATGTGTGCAAAGAGAAAATAACTAGCTTTTTCATCATGTACAGAACCACTGTCCTTGGGTGTCCAAAGACCATACCACACACTCAGAAGGCTACACTGTGAGAGAGATATTCAGAAAGTACAACAATACAATACTGGAAGGGAGAATTACTGCTGAGTCTCCTTGGAGCAGAAGCAGTAAAGAAAATAGGTTTCAATGAGTACTTCAGTACAGGAAGATATTCTTCTAATCATTCCCACCCCTCTACCTCTTTTTTTTTTTTTCTTCTCTGAAATTCCTCTATCTCTTATAGTTTAGGGAAAAAAAAACACAATAAAAACAAACAGACAAAAAAACAACAAAAAACAACCAACCCCCCAAAAGCTAGAGCCTTGGATGATGGAGGTGTGGAACAACTAAACCTCAACTTTGCTCCGTAACATTTGTAAAAACATTCAACTTATTGCTGAGAAGGGACTAAAGTACCAGAAACCATAGCTCTAAGGTAATTTTCATTGTGTTGTACTATAAAAGGCTCAGAAACACACTAACAGATGTTTTTCAAGTCTTATATTGAGAAGGATTCATAGATGGGATCCCACGCACTTGTCCGCTCTTCCTCAGGGAAATATCACTTACATCCCAAAGACACAGTTCTCCAGTTTCCATATATCCAACCAGGTAACAATTACCCCCAAATAAAACCTTACAAGCTCAAAGCTGAAATACGTGTTCCAAAGAAAGCAACCACTAGCAGTTAGCTCCAGTACGTGAATGAGAAGCTAATACTAAAAGACAATTCAGCTCTACATGTCAAGGCAAGGACACGATGGAAGCAAGCAGGGGCTGTGCTGAATCCTGCTTTTACCAGTGGAAAAAAAGCATTAGGGCACTGGGGTGCACATGATCCAAAGCAGAAGCTAATGACTCTAACCTTGAGTGCAAGAGGCATCAAAAGCGAATGTTTCGTTTTCTACATATAGCAAGTAGCACTTGAGAAAGATGCCACGAAGAGCGCACTCCAAGAGAAATGTTTTCACTTACCATTTTTCCCCAAAGCCCAAAAAGCGTTAGCATATTGGTGTGATGTTTAATAACTCTATTTCATCAAATGTCAAATTTGGTTGCATATATAATTCTGAGGTCAGTACAACCTTTTTATCTGGCGTGCTACATAGTTAGGGCATTATGAATATGACAAGAAAAGATTTGGATTTTTTTAAGCATTAAATCACCTAAAAATCAGTAAGAAAAAAGGCCAAACAAGAGATTTACATCTTCAAAATCTAGCAATTTTAGCTTCCACCACAATGGTTCTCTAAATAGCCATGAAAGAATCTTAAAAGTTTTAATCGCATTTTTTTTGTATCAACAGCATTATTTCAAATATATGCATCAATTATTAGTTTAGGACTTGATAAAACTGCAAATGCTGCATTTGTTTCCATAATTTAATACATACTTTCAATTTGTATCTATAAGCAACCAATATTAAAAGTAAGCATTGAAATACTTAAGTAACAAAATGCATGATTTAGCTAAATGCTTAAGTGACAGAAACAACACTGTTGTTACTGTTAATATACCCAAATGAAATTCTAGCCAATTAAAAAAAATGAACATACACTACTACTATTATATATTTGTATTATTTTAATTTTTCCTACATTTTTGTAATGGCTATCAAATCACAAAGTTAGCTGCAGTCATAAGTGATTTCAGTTTTACTCTGTATTTGCACAAGTGAACTCAACTTGTTTTTCCCAGAAGCCTGTAAAATACATTATCAAAATTTAATTACAAGCATGCTACATCAGAAATCATGAATATGCAAAGGGGTGATGCATTCACTAAAGAACAGATGGATGTACATTATCTGAGAGATTTGAAACATTAAAGCTGCCTTCTGTCATCTAAGTGCTTTCAGAATTAACTACTGTCAGCTAATACACAAGATACAATCATTTCCATATATAAGGTAGATAAGGAATAAGACAGGATTATTATTTTGCAGGAAGAAGTGTACTTACAAATCAACTACCAGAGAACTAAAATTCTATGTTTTCAGCTAGTACAGTGCCTCCTTCATTTATACTCTCAGAGCCCAAAATTACTCAAATCAGCCAAACCCCAGCAGATCCATAGAGAAAGCTGTTACTTTCCTACCCACCTCAGACCACAAAGAGATTTTTTTTAGACAGACACCAAAGCATTGCAGTGCAGTGGCAATGCTTTGCATAAACATCAAAAACTCATTAAACTTGGTGAGCAAGCCTAACTTGTCAGCTCCCAGGTAAGTTTCCTAACACTTGCAGCCAGTCATATTGAAGAGCAAAATACGAAGAATCCCTAAGGAAAATGGAAGTCCCTGGACTGATCCAACTCTAAATTCAGAGCTGATGAATGCATCCCCCATCTATATTGAAGATTAAATGATGCTTAAACAGAATTCTTCAGTTTTATCCATTAAATTTGCATAGAAGTTATATTACAAAAATAATCCAGAACAACAGTAGCTCAAAACCACCTGTAAAAAACACTGGGAAACTACAGAGAAAACTCCTCAGGTTTATCTACCACAACAGGTTGCATTCTGTACTGAGAGAGAAGGATGACCCGTTCACTTCTTGCTTTACTGCTGAAGCACCTCTTTCCCTCTAGTAGATACAAAAGTTGGTAAACACTTTTAACCTATAAAACTTGTAACTATGGGAAAATCGGGAAACCTCCATCAGTACTGCTGGTTTTTATTATTCTTTTTTTAAGACTTGAAACTATAAAGAAATAAAAAGGGAAATGAAGTGGGTGCAGAGAGGTGGGGGGGCATTTTTTTTAACAAAGTATAGCAGAACTTGAAAAGGTTTTAAAGAATTAACTTTGAAATTAGAGAGTTAGACTGACTTGGATAGTAACCTAAGTCATGCTAATACTGATCAGGACAGCAATTAGTGGAAAAACAGAATAGTAACAGTCACAACATGGGTTTATGGCAGTGGACGCTTCTAGAACAAGCCTTCTTGAGCTTACAGATTTGGTGGAAAAAGACAATTGGACTAACACAAAAACCTCTGTAGATATTTGATTAAATCCTGCCTAACGTATTAATATAATCACAGAATGGCAGGGTTTGGTAGGGACCTCTGGAGATCATCTAGTCCAATCCCCCTGCTAAAGCAGGTTCACCTACAGCAGGTTACACAGGACTGCATCCAAGCAGGTTTTGAATATCTCCAGAGTAGGAGATGCCACAAGCTCTCTGGGCAGCCTGTTGCAGTGCTCTGCCACCCTCAGAGTAAAGAAGTTTTTCCTCATGTTCAGGTAGAACTTCCTGTGCTCCAGTTTGTGCCTGTTGCCCCTTGCCCTGTCACTGGGCACCACTGAAAAGAGCCTGGCCCCATCCTCTTGACACCCACCTTTTATATATTTATAAGCGTTGGTAAGATCTCTCAGTCTTCTCCAGGCTCAACAGCTCCAGGTCTCTCAGCCTTTCCTCATAAGAGATGCTCCAGCCCCCCCATCATCTTTGTGACCCTCCGCTGGACTCTCTCCAGTAGTTCCCCGTCCCTCTTGAACTGGGGGCCAGAACTGGACACAGTATTCCAGATATGGCCTCACCAGGGCAGAGTAGAGCGGTAGAAGAACCTCCCTCAACCTGCTGTTCACACTCTTCTTAATGCACTCCAGGATACCATTGGCTTTCTTGGCCACAAGGGCACATTACTGGCTCATGGCCAACTTGCTGCCCACCAGAACTCCCAGGTCCTTCTCCACAGAGCTGCTCTCCAGCAGGCTGACCCCCAACCTGTACTGCTACAGGGGGTTATTCCTCCTTGGGTGCAGGACCTACCTACACTTGCCCTTATTGAACCTTATTAGGTTCCTCTCTGCCCAGGTCTCGCTGAATGGCAGCACAGCCTTCTGGTGTGTCAGCCACTCCTCCCAGCTTAGTATCATCAGCAAACTTGCTGAGGGTGCACTCTGTCCCTTCATCCAAGTTGTTGACGAATATATTGAATAAGACTGGACCTAGTACTGACCCCTGGGGAACACCACTAGTTACAGGCCTCCAACTAGACTCGACACCACTGGTCACAACCCTCTGAGCTCTGTCCTTCAGCCAGTTCTCAATCCACCTCACTGTCCACTCATCTATCCCACACTTCCCAAGCTTACCTATGAGGATGTCATTGGAGATAGTGTCAAAAGCGTTGCCAAAGTCAAGGTAGACAACATCCACTGCTCTTCCCTTGTCCACCCAGCCAGTCATGCCATCATAGAAGGCTATGAGGCTGGTCAAGCACAATTTCCCCTTGGTGAACCCCTGCTGACTACTCCTGGTAATCCTGTTTTCTTCCACACGCTTAGAAGTAACAGCTAGAATGAGCTGTTCCATCACCTTTCAGGAATGGAGGTGAGGCTGACTGGTCTGGAGTTTCCTGGGTGCCCCTTCTTGCCCTTTTTGAAGACTGGAGTGACACTGGCTTTCCTCCAGTCCTCAGGCACCTCTCCTGTCCTCCACGACCTTTCAAAGATGATGTAGAACAGTTTAGCAATAGCATCTGCCAGGTCCCTCAACATTCACGTGTGCATCCCATTGGGGTCCGTGGATTTGTGAGTGTCCAGTTTGCCTAAAAGATCACTCACCCAAGCTTCCGCAACCAAGGGAAAGTCTTCCTTCCTCCAGTCTTCCTCCCCTCCTTCCAGGGTCTGGGATACCTGAGGGCCAGTCTTAGCAGTAAAGACTGAGGCAAAGAAGGCATTCAGTAACTCCGCCTTCTCCGTATCCTCTGTCACCAGGGTACCCACCTCATTCAGCATCAGGCCCACATTTTCCCTAGTGTTCCTTTTGCCAACAGTGTATTTGAAGAAGCCCTTCTTGTTGTCTTTGACATCCCTAGCCAGATCTAATTCCAAGTGTCCCTTAGCCTTCCTCATTGCATCCCTGCATACTCTGACAACATTCCTTTATTACTCCCAAGTGGCAAGTCCCTTTTTCCACATGCTGTGAACTTCTTTCTCCCCTTTTGATTTTTTCCAGAAGTTCCTTGCTCATCCAAGCAAGGCTTCTGCCTCCTTTGCTCAATTTCCTCCTCATAGGGATGCACTGATCTTGAGCTTGGAGGAAGCAGTGTTTGAATAGCAACCAGCTCTCTTGGGGCCCCCTACCTTCTAGAATAAATAACCCACTTAAAAAGCTGAGATCTATTAAACAGAGTAATACTGAATTATAATTGAGGTAAATAGAAAGTAAAAAAGGAACATCCCACCCAAGGTAAGTATCTCCTATGACTTCATTTCAACATCTCAATCTATCTTTTGAAAGAAAAGTCCTTATCAGCACACTTTGCCCAAGATCGACACTGGCGTATTGGTAACTTGAAGCTAGGTCTACACTAGCAAGCAGTGTAACATGGGCAGATGTGCAAAGCTGAGACCCAGCACCCAAAAAATACGGGATCTGGTGATGGGAAAGGCTGTTATTTCCAGACCAGCTCTGACTCCCAGGGCCTAAACTGACCCTCCTAGCTGGAGCATATCTTCTGGTTTAGTGCTCTGGGATAGCTGTGCTTTAACTCATTCTATTGGGGAGCAGCTGAGGACAATCAGGAGTTACACTTTAAAAGCGTGCTCTTGATCCAAATTCAGACTAACACAAAGTGCAAATGCACCTAATGATGGGTATTGCACCAGCACTGCCAGCCACCTAAGACCTATTAAGCCCATTTGAAAAACATGCATATGAAGAGGATTAAATGCAGCAAACAGGTAGAAATAAACAACGTAATTAACACTGATAAGATTGTGGACCATGTTCTATACAAAAGAAAAAAAAAAAGAAAAAATATTTCTAGTGTACAGCCATGATAGCTAACAGTGCAAAACGCTACAAGCAAGAAACCTACATGCTTATATTAAAGAACCTACACTAAAGAAAATATTTGATATATTGATCTAATTACTGGCTACACTATTTGTATATGGGAAAGATTTTGAACAATAGCAGAGTAACAAACCAAAACAATCAACATGCAATAGCTGGAAATTGAAAGTATACAAAGTCAAATGAAGAATCCACCACCTTTTTTTATAGATTACGGTAGTGGACAATTATTCTTATGCAAGGAGTTAATGAAGGCAAGACGCTTCAGATAAACCCACACCTTAAACTAAAGTTATCAGCTTTAAACAAAAGTTACAGGAGAGTAATTTTGCTGCAAGGCAAAACAGGATGACAAACTTGATCATAGTAATGGAATCCTTGAGTCATAAAATTCTGAGTTGAATACATTGTACAGAAGAGGAAAATAAACTTTCAATACGTCATCAGCACAAAGTGTTGATTACAGCAAAATTAGCATACAGCTTTAAAAAATATTCAATAACTTTTCATCAAAATAAAATACATCATTAAGAATACATCTCATTCTACAGGCATGCTATGATTTTTCTAAGAATGATAAACTACTATTTCCAAACATATACATACCTTAAATCTCTTGGTCAACTCCATTGTGCATGGCTCCAAGAACAAACTAGCAGCTAAGAAGATTCCCTGCTCCTGCTCTATTATCACCCTGCCCAGCAAAGCTCTGCCAACACTTTGTGGAACAGCATGTGTAACTTTTCTGTTGGATTGGAAATTATTGTGCTCTCTTTTGCACTCTCTCTAGATACTTTAACAATCAATTCATATTGTTTATTTGGTGCAAAGTGGTCAAAGTAACCAACACTAAATGAAAGTGCTCCTCTAATTACTTATGTCAAACATAAATCTGACAGCATACAAAACCCGCTAGATTTAGTATTCATTAAATTAAATAAAAAACACAATTAAAGTTTCCTGTGCAAATTAATTAAGCCCAGCAGCCTCTAAACTTCTTGTGTGGCCAGTTTTAATTTTCCCTCTCCCTACTGTAATCTTGCTCCAATTTTGTATCTACCTTCTGAGGCTTTTGAGCAAGTCCTTGCACCCTGACCTCCCCTCCTACGTGTTTCTTAACAAAGAGAATTCCAGTTTTCCCTCCACATAAGATGTCTGCCATAAGATGTCTCTCCCTTCTTTTCACCTGCTTCTATTAACCCCACAAAACCCTATTTCAACAGACCTTGTCTCTTCTCTCCCTTTTTCATCATCCAAACTTACTTTTTTCTCGCAGGACTGCCTCAACACAGCTCCCTCTCTAATCCCATGCCTCAGTCTCCCAATGCCTTTGGGCCCGCAATGCTACTTCACAGCTCCAGACACTTTGTTCTGTTCTGATCCACTCCCTGAAGAAAGTGAAGGGATTTAGATGAGAGACAACAGCACAACAGAGCAACGTCCCTTGATATCAGTTATGGGGGCAAACACACAGAAGCCGTTAAAAAGAAAACCTTGTTTTGACTCTAAACTGGCTTTAAAGACAAAGGGGTACAGAGGACCTATCACGTAATCCTACCTCTTTCAGTAGACACAGGTAAAGTATTTAATATTGGAAAAAATATGAAATAGCACACAAAACCCACTAGAGATTGAGAATACAAAAAGTAGTTTAGGAAATTAGTAATTGCTACAAGAATTTACATATATTTAGGAGTACTTAAGACGAGTGGCACGATAAGGAAATATCAGAGGTAGAAGAGAGATGAATAGACCTTTCATGAGCAAAAGTTGACAAGAAACAGCTTCAGCAGTCAACATACTTATTCTTTAAATTATGATAAAATATGTATGATGTCTAATTACTTTATACAGATTAAGATATTTTTTATCACTAAGAAAACAAGAGGGCAGTACTTAGATTGCATTCTTCTGACCTTCAGCTACAATCATACATAGATTTCCATCTGCTGATACCCAAATCCTCATTAAAACTCAACTGCTGAATCAAAGAAAATTTTCTGTTCAGTAGGTCTTTGTCCTGTTAGTGTGGAAGAATAAGTTCTATTTTATGGATCTATCATTTCTTCTCTTTACATTAATTTTTTACATAGTGTTTCTACATGATCTCCATTTGTGCAGATTTAACATCATCACAGAATATTAACTTTTAATATCAATTCCTTATTCAGAAACAAATAACACTGTATCATGTGAGTAAGCAGATGAACAAAACTCTTTTCAGCCATCACAGTAAAAGGCCAGTCTCTTCAATACAGGTTCACTTAACCCTCACAGATACTGATTACCCACAATCTTTAGAGAGAGTGGGAAAAGCTGCAAGAGGTGCAACATGCTTCCTTGCTGTGTACACAGATTCATCCCATTCATGTGGGCAACACAACCACCTGCAGGGTTCACACACACACAAACACAGAATCTGGATGTATTACAGCTAAACTGGATTCCACAGATTCTCTTTGCAACAGCAAGAGGAGTGGCAAGTCTTAAGGCTTTAAACTAAAAGTCTTTTTCTTCACACCTCGTGTTGTTCTCAAAAACTTACACAAAAGACATTATCTCAGGAAGGCTTCTTGTGGGGGCGGGGAGGGATATCAGAGTTAAAGTTGTAGCAGTTTTTAAACACCGAACACAAAGAATCATGCTATAAAATGTATTACGAGAGACCTGATGACAAAATTAAAGCAATCAATACAACAGGAAGAGAGGAAACCACTATTTTTTTTCTGTAAACACTTCTCTAAGTAATTCACAAGCTTAATTCTTGTAATTCAAGTGTCAAAAAATTGCCTGCATTTTCCATATTTCAAAAAGGAGAAAAATATCGTAACAAATATTTAGTGAATAGTGTGCTACACAAGTTATGTTTTGACCTTAAAATTTGATACTTAAGAAAATGAGAATTACTGTGAGATACTGTGGTAAGGATAGGATGGAGATAAGAGAAATGCAAAAGCGACCCACAATGAAATTGTTGAAAGCCCCCATCACCCAGTAATAAGAAAATTGTATTAAAAAAATAAAAATTCAAAGTCCTTTTCCTCAAAGTCTTACCCCCAACTAACAAGTTATTAACACCAGAACAGTATTACTAAAGAAGTGGGAAGCTTATATATATATATCAAGAAACCTGTTCATCCCTAAAAGACAAGACCAACAGTAAAAGCACAAAAGTTACTCTTTATTTTTAATGCTGCATTTTTATGTTTTCATCAAGAAAAGTGAATGGATATAATTTAGAATAAAATCATTTAAATTCTTTGAAAGATATCATGGGAGGCAACAATCCACAGTAGGAGAACAGTATTATGCCTGATCTTACTGTGTTCATATAAATAATCATGTTATTTTTAGTAGTTATATTAATAATGACTGTTATACAGAAGACGGCTGGTTGGTCTTTTCACTAACAACCTTATAAAGAAAAAGGATTAAGCTGTAAAATGTGACAAGTTAACTATCATGTGCGACTAATGAAAGGCTTCTCTCCCCCTTTCCTCAGAAAAGGGAAAGCAGAAAAAAAGCTTTGAGTTATTTAAAGGGTGCCAAGTTTTCCAGCAACTATTGAAAACAAAACAGGCAAGTCCTCCATATAATCCTCCATGCCTCCACTTCATCTTCAATATCAAGCAGTGTCGATTTTGTCACTGAAAAGACCTCTGCACTAGAAAAGTAAAGCACAAAATTTTCAATTACATTGTCTTATCCTTTCTGCTTTGACAATTGCATTGTTATTTGGGTTCTTATATTAGAGTTTTTACCTCTCTCAAAAAATTCTTACCTTGCATAATTAATTAATACTTGTTTTTTCACAAATTACATTACTACAAGAAGCCTATACTACTATTGCCAGCAATATAGCACAAGCATACTTGTTTGCCTGATTTAGAACAGCAAGTTTCTATCTGTTAACATTTCAGTCTCATGTAAACTATGCCTTCTGTGCATACTAACAAGGAAGAGTTTCTTGCCAAAAGCAAACATTGGATCATACTTAGAGCAACATAAACAAAGTATTCCTTAGTTACATCAGTTGAGAGGCATATGAGCTGAAAAATTCTCAGATTAGAAAAATAGGCAGACAGTTTATTATACTCCAATTTTAAAGATGCTGTTGAGGCCTACTTAGCAAAGGCTAAAAATGTACAAATAGCATCATCTCAACTCTTACTTCATGGTAGATACACACGTAATACAGAATTTCTCTACAAAAAAGATCACGAACTCTGTTACAGCGCAACAGGAGACTAAGCAGTCCTTAAAACTTAACAGGTTTGAATAATTTTGGGGTTGAATTCACCCCTCCTTCCCAAAAGTAAATGAGGTTTGTGGGTCTGTGGCAGCTGGCTTGAAATCTCCACAGCACTAATCATTGTGTTAGACTTTCTACATGTGCCAAACCAGACCATCTATACTCCCTATAACTCAAGTTCTCATGGTCAGTTTTACAGCGTCAACAGCACCGCATATGGGGACCTCCCCAGCTGCCCAGAACAACTGCTTACAATGGTCTTATGCAGCTCAAGACTTTTCACCAATAGGAAAGGAGCCCAAGGATCAATAAGGATGACACCACTAGTCTTGCTTTCTAGTAATAAACTTCAATTAAGCTATGCTGGAGTGTTACTGTGTCATAGAAAAATCCACTGAGTTAACCCACGTGGTTAAGCTATAGGTACCAACAGAAGGTACTGGAAATCTCAACTATGAAGTCCAGAACAACCATCCAGCAACACTTATTTTAAGTAAACGGGCAACGTGATTACTATGCAGAAACAACTACTTTCTTACCAACTCTCTAGGTGAAGAGTGATTTTTATCTAATAGACAAGAAGCAAGATCTAATCACTGAATGCTGAAATGAGAAAAATCCAGATGGAATTAACTCCGAGGATAATTACTCACTGTAATAGCTTACCAGGAAGGTAGTAAATTCATCACCACTTTAAGTCTTAAATTAGAAATTAGTTTAACACACACATTCAACAACTGCAGAACACACGGCAGCGCGCAGCTACCAAGGCATGGTGAGCTGACCGCCTCTCCCTGGGAATAGACACAAACAAGAGCTGCCATTGTCACCTCCTCTCTCTGTTCCCACAGTGACATACAGGCAAAACGTGTTACCGAACTGCTGATTAAAACCTGCCTAGTTCCAGTGCAGACTTATTTCACAACCACTGCGCTTAACAGACAGGTTGGCACGGCATGGCCAAAACAGCCTTAATACAAGTTTTTCTTCAGCATCCACAACATTGCTGAATGCAGCCCTGGGGCTGGGATGCATTTCCAATGGGAAAACCTACAGACCTTAGCAGTACAGTATGCTAAATTGCTTTATGAATCCATCCACATAGCCTGTTACCTAGTGTGGTGCTGTTTTGCAAAGCTGTATCATAAGAGCAATACATAAATGACTTCCAAGCAGAGTTGTTCATTATTAATGCAAAGTATTCTGAAGACAAAAGCAAAACAGCATTTGGCAGCAAGAATGTTACCATTAAGACATTTGGTCTGAAAACCTCAAAGTGATTTATAGAGTACCCAACTGACTTCTCTGTCTCAGTTTCTTTCCTGTCCACTAATCATAAAAGTAATTTTGGGTACATTTCCCCAAATTATGAGTTTTACTGATACTGAATTGTAATTTTACCAGACGGATGGTGTCAGCTTCTGGCAAAATGGTAGCATGATTTCTTGGACTGAATCTCCAATTCAAATGCTGCAGAAGTGCAGCACAAACAGGCAGACACACAGAACTGCAGAGACAGTCAAAAAAAAAGAAAGGCCAACTTAGAACATAGGGCTGAAAAGATGGACCAAAAAAAAAAGGTAATCTTTAACTGAATTGGGGGAAGAGACCTTGAGGACAAATAGCAACTAAATTTAGTTGAATCTAAACTTAATTTAGTTAAATGTAAATGGGAGGAAGGGGAGGAAATTAACACCAAGTACTAAACTCTCGCACACCTCAGCTCTTTGAGATAGACATCTCTAATATGGAATGACAACACACACACAGATGGAAAACACATATACCCTTTATACTGAAAAGCATTCTAGTGGTTAAAAAGACAGACAGCAGGACTGAAGCTGAGGAAACTGAGAATCAAGAGCAGTGACTACTATTTAAGAAATTTGTATTTGAATGATTAAAAAAAGTTTAAATTAAATACCCCCTTTCCAAGCAGCTCTTATACTACCTCTAATCACCAAGAATAATCAACTCCCTTTACTCCCAAGAAGCTTCAAGGCACAGAACAGTATTTTCAAGCCTCTTAATAATGGCTAATGAAGTAAAGGAGAAGCAATGCACATTACGCCAAGAAAAGTGCTATCTCTTTATTCTGTTCCGATACTGCTTCAGACTAACCTTCTAGAAAAGATTATCGGGTTATTGTAAAAATAAAGAATACTCTATCAGAGATTAAATAACCATCCACTAATGCAAATGCTATACCTTTTTTTTTTTTTTTTTAATTCCCAGTCCTTTCTATATTATTGCAAGCATACTAGGAGATGACAGACAAGGGAAAAAGAACAAAATCCCCAAGTCTTGCCAAGCTATCATCAACAACATTTTCTACCTCAAGATCCACAGTGGACAATGCTTATTCCAGGCTACCGCCAAAACTTCATATTTTAATTTCCTGTTTTCAGTTGCCTATTCTTTAAAAAAAAAAGTCTGAAGGACAATTATCTATAATATTCAGCTGTCATGTAGTCCTAATTGCTAAGAAAAAAGTTAAGTAATTCTCTCAGTACTGTATAAGCAGCTGGGAGTAAAAAGCTGTAATATAGCATGGACAAAGACAATTTCTTATTTGTGTTAGTTCAGCAGAGTTATAAACCGAATTTCTGAGATAAGAAAAGGTAGCTGGGGATCAGGTTGGGGCAGAAAATATGCTTTATACAAGCAACACAAGATATTAATACCAGTGTATTTTACCATTTTGGGAGGAAAAAAATACAGCTCAGCCTTATTCCTGTGAGGTTACTCTAAAAGAACAAGGAGTAATATATATTTTATGAAGAATGCCTATCTGTCCACTGTCCAAATTCATATCTTATGAAATGTTCAGCTGTGTACATTCAGTCATATTCTGTGCAGTATCTGCTGGGCAGTATTGTCGCCATTCTGAATACTGTATTTTTCAAAGATGAATTCCAAATCATGTAAAGTATTCCAGAGCTAGTCAATGAATTCGTTAAATGCCTTGGCAACATCTGATAAGGACCCTTTGACCTGCACTTTCTTCCTTTTAATAAAAACATGAAATACAAGGAAAAACAGAACAGCAGCGTTTACCAGGCTTGCTGAACTTTCTTAACACATTGGTTTGCCTGCATTTTCAGCATCTTCACAGTAGAAAGACATAAGTAAAACAAGGTCACAAACTATCAGGACACAGCAGAACAAACTCCCCTTCCTGGTGTCTCACTGAAAAGCAAAAAACAAACAAACAAACCCAAAAAACAACAACACAATTACAGTCTCCACACAGTAATTAAAGAAAAAGGCAAATGCCTTCTCGTTAACCTCACATCTCCAGAACACTGCCTACCACACATGGGTTCCTAAGGGTTATGTCCTCTATGTCACAGGGAAGCTTTCCGGCAGTAGCTCTAAAATCTGACCTTGCAGAACAACAAGGCGCTTGCTGACAAACAGCATGCGAGATTGCCAGGTTTGAAGGAAGATGATATCCCAACCTGTCTAAAAGAATCTGGCCCCTGCCCAAAGAGACTCTTAGCAGGGGCTCCACTGGAAAAATGGAAATGGTTGCAATTATTGTTATTGATTTAATGCCCTTAAAATGGCTTTCTGAGAATCTTATTTCAGTAACTGATTAAGCAGTATGGTTCAGCAGCAGGACATTTGCCTAACAACCTAAGCAAACCTAAATTTGCTTGGCCAAACTATTTCTGGGACCAGGAAAGTAATTATTTGTATCTGCATGACCGGAGGTGAAAGTAGGTGCCTAGATAAGAATGTAAGGTGGCCTATGACATCAATGTCAGGTGGGTGTTCAAACCTTCTTTCAAATCCTGTGGAGCCATCAACTCTAAATATTCTATGTTTCTGCTCTACAGCACTTTCCTACTACATAAGAGCGGTGTGACTACAAGCAGCAAAAAGAGCCAAGACCAACGCAGGAAAGCACTGACCACAGATACAGTGAACAAATAAATGATTTATCTGAACTACCAACTACAAGAGATCCTGATATACCCTGTATAAATATCAACATTCTTAAAATTTGAAATTAGAATCATAATTTGAATGGATAAACAGGTTTTAGAGACATATCTTTTTCAGAGACTAATATCATTTAAGATGTGGTTACCGCTCTGCCACAGGGTATTTTCAGTGCAGCTTCACCGAAGTCAACTGAGTGCCCCCTAACACATTCCAGACAAAATCAGGCAAATCAACTTAAGCTCACCAGTTTCCTCTAACTTATATGATGTTGCTGGCACTGGATTAAGAACAACTGATGTGAACTGTTGTAGGGACAGCAAGCCTTACACCCTTCCAGCAAAGAGCAGGTAAAAGCCAGGTACCTTTCAACACCTTACAATCACTGCAAAATAAACACCTACCCATAAACTTAAAGCTACACTCTTCAATAAAAGCAAGCCATACTTCATTGCTAGCATTATGGATCTAAACTTGACGGTTGCCAAAAGTCTCGTCAAACCACCGATCTGCCAGAGTTGGCACGCATGAGCCACCATTTCTCCTGCCCATGTGGAAAGGCATGCGGGGCTAGGACAGTTTCTTTGCAACAGTGAATCCGTCACACAATGGCAGCTGCAAAGATGAACAGGCCCTGGTGCCATTGCCTCAATCCACCTTTACTGCAGGCAAATGCACATTCCCGACTTTTCAAGGGCATTGTCAGTGCAGATTCATGGAGGTGAAGAGTAATCACTATCCTTCCCAGACAGCAGTTCTGAATGGCATCAGCTGTATTAATCAGCTACAGACTGCACTACTCCCCATCCAAACCCCGTGTCTGCCCTCGCTGCTACATGAAGCGTACAGCATTTCGCAAAGGGCGTCTGCTGTGCTGCACGGCTGCCTTGCAGATCTTGGAGACCAGTGTGTTTCTGAAACAGGTAGATGAAGTTTTTCAGGCCCTAGCGAAGTGTGTGTTGATGTTCAGAGGAAGAGACTAGTCAGACTGCTGGTAATGGGTAGAAATCCAAATAAGCTGAGATGGTACAACCTGTGAGACAAGATGGTTTGTCTCCCATGTGCCACAGGGACCTACAACAGAACAGGCAAAGAAGCCTGAAGAGTCGAGCCCTGATGACACAACTAGATGCACTGAACAGGCAAGGCACATTCCTAGGCTGGTTGTTTATTTTCTAACAGAAAAGTTCACGAAAAATACTCGTAAAATAACTGACTTCAACCCAATTTAAACCAAATTTTGAGGCATTATCCAACTAATTCAGAATGTGGTATTATCACTACCATGTAAGATCAAGTGTAGAACAGTCCAGCTGCTAACAGTTGTATTTCATGACAACTGTTTCTACTGATAGAATGCCAAATTGGATGACTTTCTGAATAATACACTGGTTGGCAGTAGCAACATCACCATCAAAAACAGGGTGTCTATATTTGTCCTTACTGGAAAGCTTGGCTGATTAGGTTATATCCTATGACAGGCATAGCTTGAAGCCTGCAAAATGGACCTTACAGTAACCATTCTCACTGCAGCAGCCAAAAAAGGCTTTAGTAACTGTAAGGTGCTCTCACTAAATAGCTCAGCTTCTCAAAAGGTCCAGTCCTCCATTGAGGAAAACAGAATGTAGTACAAATCATGCTAGCAATATGACATCCAAGTCATCCACCACAGCCTTCAAGTCTGTATCTACCTTAATTTTTCTTATTATCTACATCTGTGCTTCCACATTCTTAGATGGAAGGCTGATTAACAAATGGTACCATTCCATCCAAAGTTCAGAAATCACTTTTTGGTCACCAGGACATAGGAGTCAGCTACTTGTTCAACAGAAGCAATGATTAGCTATAAATTGTAAAATAATACAAAAAAATACAGTTGAACTTCCTAAGGTATTTACGTTTCCATTCCTATCATCTCGGCACCTGGGAAATATCTAGCACGTATTTTTCTTTGTCCAATAAGAATCCTGGAAAGAAACTAGGCTTTAAGAAATGCTTGCATTTCCTGGTGACATAACTCATAGATATTTATCAAAGCCTAGCAAGAACGTATTTTCTACTTTTAATAGTGCAGGGCTCATATACTGAAATCCATTCCCATGGAGTTTATAGCCATTCTCAAAGGTACTGCAATTAACATGGGGTAATGGCACCAATGGGGTCCACATATCTGCACTTACTCCTGAGACTTTAGTGAGATCAAGCATATGTTGCTAAGATTTCTCATTTTCACAGGTGGGTATTCAATCCCGCAAGCTTTTTTAGGTGCTTCTGGTATCTTGTTTCAATAGGTGAAATTACTTTGACACTGAGGGCACCAACTGTTTCAGGACTGTGGCTGTTCTCAGCAGCAGCTCCTGTACTCAATGTTGACTTCTCTGTTGAAGAACTGACTATTTTAAAAGTATTGGTGAGTGTAAATTTAGGCAGTTGTAGTTCTTTTTGGAACTTCAGGCCCAAAGCCCTTTTTACAGACTGCCCAAATACAGTCTTGCATTCCTTGATTTTTGAGTCTGGGGAGAAGGTGCACAGAAGCCTGGTGTACATCTGGCTTGGGAGGTGGAACTGTCCCAGAGAGCTGAGCCCACACTCAGCACTGGTGCTTACCAGAAAGAAGTCTTAACAGATTTGGAACTGTCTGTTTTAGAGCACTTGTTACAAGTGGACAGGAGGAGTCAAAACTTAAAAGTCTGACCCCAAGTCTGTTCAGTCCCAGATGACAAATTTACAAGACAGAAAACATTCAGGAAACTTTTACTGAAGAGTAATAACATCTCGAAAAGCCCGACTCACAGTAGCAGGACAGCAGACTAGACATCACTAGGTCTTTCTGCCACTGGTGAAGGAACAAGAAATTGGATCATGAGTGCTCCATCATTTACACCCCAACATGGAAGTATTAAGCAGCTCAGGTGTAGGGACCACCCATCAAGAAGTGGTTGACTTAGTAGAAGTCACCTTACCAACCTCAAGAAAGCATGAGATTTTTATGAGCTTGCACAGAAATTCTCCTAGTTATGCAACAGAACATGGTGATATCTCTTTGGAAAAACGAAAGAAAGCTTCAGCAGATTTTCTAGCAGGACTTTTTCACAATATAACAAATCAGCATCAAAAAGGTGACAGCAGTTTTTTTAACAGATATTTTTGAAAGACCATTCAGTTGGTCTTTTTCCCTTTTAGTTGTGTGCATACAACTCCAGTGGAAACTGAAATATTAGCTGAACTTTTTACAGCCAGAGATACACTAGGACTAAGACAAGCATCACAGGGAAATCCTAGCTCACTGAATTAAGGGATAAAACTGCAAAACTCTTATATTAGTAAAAAAAAAGTTTAAATAGGTAAGGACTAGCAGCTAGTAGAAAGCAAGTTGTCAGCAACTGTGTCCCCAGCACACTTACTCTGCACAAGATTTACTTTGCTTTCAAAGTAGGCTTCAATAAGCTATTTAAAGAAACTTTTAGAAAGAATAGAGTAGAGGCAGATATGCATACACTCTTCCCGAGGCGTAGCTCAGCCTCCCACATCCAGCCTGCATATCACTGCATCCACCCAGGTCTCCTGGTGTACCTGCGCACATAAGCATCGCTAATCCGCTTCAGTCAGAATGAGCCAGGTTAGCTTACAAGTTTATATTCTCAGCTAAGCAGATTAATTTTGCCTGAAATAGATTAGGAAGCGCTCGCACGAGCAGTTCCACAAACAGATTAGAGACACGAACAATTTCCTTCAGCAGGGGGACAGGACAGGTGGCATGCGGCTGTAACCTGCAACCAGTCCAGCTGAACCCAGACTGAATGCCCACTGCAGTCCAGCAACATCTACCTGGAAAAATCAGTAAGAGCTCACGTCAGGTTCATGGTCTGTTCTGTTTCACAGCTTCCCCATGTTGATATGATCGATCAAAAGTGAACTGAGGATATCAACCCTAGTCTTACAAAGTAGCTGGCATCTACAGCCTACAAAGTTCAAGACATAACACACATCTCAGAAATCGTAAGAACCATACAAGAGATATTTAGAGACATATTGCTACCACTTCTCTTAAGCAGAGAACAAGCTGTAAATGCAATTAAAATGTTAAATATTTTCTGCGGAACGCAATTATTTTATTGCTATTTTTATTTGATGAGGAAAAGAATACTGGTCAACTAGGATCTTTCTGGCGATTCCATCTCACTACTGTAATTTGTGAGCTTCCTGCTTCATTTGTAAATGAACATCCTGAGAAAGCTCATGTGGACAAATAATTTCGGGGGGGGGGGGCAGCGGAAGTCACGCATATATCCTGATGGCAAACTCACCACAGAATTTACTTGGCCAGAGTGCTTTACTCCTAACTTTACTTCTAAGTTTTAGACTATTTTTTTTAAAAAAAACTTCCTTATGTTGTTAAAATAACCTCAGAAGCCTAACAAAACACAAGCCAAGTCTGGAAATACTCTGAAAGCATAGACAAAAATATCCCAAATCCCTTCATCAGTGGCTTCAAGAAGATGTGCCATGCAAGGGTATATACACTCCACAACTGGAGGTATGAAAAAGTCTCTTTCTAAAGGTAAAGTAAATCTAAGGATTTAGTGGTTTTGCTACCATAGGTTGCGTTCACATGTGTCTGCTTCTGTTCTACTACCATTTCCTATTACTCACTTCTCCGAGAAGGTCTGAGAGAACAATTTTGCCCTAGCATTCTTTATCTACAAGTAGAAAGCAAAGCAATCAGTTTATACACATGGAAAGTGAGATGCTGGCATACACACATGACAGCTAAACCATTCAGACTGATGACCAAAAATAAGGAACCAAAAAGCTAAACCTCTGAAACCTATTACAAAAAACCCTATCCTTTTCTAAACACCTTCCATGTTAACAGGATTGTGCTGAACCATCCAGTGAACAATTGGGTGGGAGAGGCGGGTGCTTTCATACTTAGATCATCCCTCAAGGAACTGAACATGATCAATGACTTTCCAACCCATTTTTTGTTTTGTCCTTGTTTTTTCTAAACAAAACAGGGATGCATGGGAGAGATTAGAAAGTAGGATACTTCACAAGGGTGCAATACATTTAACATTATTCTAGAACTAAGAATTTCTAGCTACAAAATGTGTTCCATTGTTCAGGAGTCAATGCTGCTCTCATCAATTCCTCATCAATAAGCAACAATAGGAAAGATCACAACTGAATGTAGATCAGCTATGGACTTTTGATATTCACAGATGCTGTAATAAAATAGAAGAAATAAAACACAGGTCAATCTACACCAACTGAATCTCTTCTGTTCTGGTAGCAGCACTACTAGTGATTGGAATAAGCCAGCCATTAACACAAAACTCTCAAAATCAAGACTTGCAGATCATGTGTTCATTTGCGTTTTATAAAGGACTTCTTACTGTAAGTTTACAAGATGCGATGAGAAGCTCAAACTATTTGAAGAGAAGATGCTTTGTTTATTCTGAAAAGCATCTGCAGTTGGTTTTGAGCATTCATTTATTTGCTTATATAATGACCACACACTTGGTGACTGTCTGCTTCAGCAGTAATGAAAGACAGTAGGGGTAGTGAAAGATGGTAACAAAGTGGCCTGTAAAAGCTCTGCCCTGTCTTTTGAAAGAGAATCTGAGGGGCGAAGAAAGACTGACATGTCCTTCCAAGTGTTAACATATCCTACAAAAGGCTCTAGGAAATTAATCTATCCCCACTTGTTCACGTATTACATTTACCATTTCCACTATACAATACCCCACAGCTGAAATGCTCAGTACTGCTCCGCAGCCTTAGTGCACTTCTCAAAAGTCTGTTCAAGTCCTTAGGATCTGCAGGAGTAGAACAACCACAGAGCTTGTTTCTTAATATGCACATATCACCTCCAAATTAGTTATCCAGCTTCATACCCAGTACATAAACATGAAATCCAATTGCAGGTGCTTTCATTTGCCCTTCACAAGGCAAATCCCTTCTCCAAGTACAAGTTTGAGAAATACCAACTAGGATCTCCCACTGTCAATACACATGTACCTTTCCAGACAGAATGAGCCAAGTGGCTCTTATAGAGCTGAGTCCATCATTTATACCATCTAAAGGACAGTATTTGCTCAACAGAATTCACAAATCTCAGACCGAGAAGGGATAGGTAAGATCAAGATATACAATTAGTTGCTTGCAATGGGATAGAAATGCTTATAAATTCCTGCACTACTGTTTAAGAAAATTAGAAGTAGTAACACAGGAAAATGGGACTTCATGAGATTACAGAAAAACTGTGTTTGGAAGAGAAATTGGAAGGTGAAGTTAGAAGCTGTGTGTCACAACAAAGAATACTGCAGGCAGATGTGGCAGCACAAAACTAGACGTAAGCATAAGGGGCTAAGCAAGGAAAAACTGTGAAGAGTAGAATAAATTATACAATACAAGTTCTCAGACGAATTACAGATAATTCATTACTAGATATAGAGTAAACAGGATCAGATCTGTTCAGAGCCTATAGCCAAGAAAGTGCATTATTGATCTACGGTATTATGCAAGGCTTGGAAAAAGACAACTACTCAGGAGTAAGTGTTCCAGCATATCAATTTTTATATTTAGTAACAGCTGAAACAAGCAGAAATGGACACTTCATAACATTAGTATTTGATTGCTTATTTTATGCTTCAAGTTAAATTGGCTTTGTGCACCCAGAAGGGGAACATTGTCACAAAGGCCAAGAACTCAATTCCTTAATTTAGTAATATTTAAAGCTTCGCTAACAATGGAGATGAAGGGAGTCCAAGCAGCATTGTCCTTGCAGCATATTATTGATACTGTTAGGACACGACTTTCATAATGGAAACTAACAATTAAGATGTTAAACCAGTCAGTAAAGTCCACCAATGAGACTAATTAGTGTCTAAAGTAGCTGCAGCAGTTAGAAGCAAATATTTTTGAAAAGTCTTTATCTCTCTGAACTCCTCTTTTAGTTGACATATCCAACAAATACTCAGCTAAATCTGTGTACAAACCTGAAATGTAAAGGCTGATAAAGCACAATCCAAGTTTCTCATCGTGTGAAAGCAGCAGAAGTCTATTCACCTGTGCACAGGACTCTTAGCAAAAGCAAAGTTATTTAGAGCTGGTATGACAGATCTACAACAGGATCCAATGAGAGTTATTGACCAAGTTAATGAGCAAAACCAAATTCAAGACTAGAAGACTACAAACAACAGGCCCTCTCATTTTGACTAGAAGAGACAAAAATTTGACCTTGGGACAGCAACCAATTCTACAGAATTAAAAAACATGAAATAGCGAAATAATGCCTTTTTGAATTCTACCTGAAAAAATACAATCCTTGCGTGAAAACAAAATCAAATGTCCTGTTTGTGACAGATTTTTGCCTGATACAGAAGCTGTTTGCCAGCCATCAGTATAACCATTAATATAAACCATCTAAAGAGAAGACAAGAGTCTTCATGTATTAGCAGTACTTGCCTAAATTTACAGTTATAATAAGTTTTACTGTGGAAAAAGTGGACTCGTGGTTCTAGGAATATCAATTCTGCTACTGTGATAGATAGCCTTTCAAGATACAATAACCACTGTACACTTACACAAAGAAACCTAAATTTATATAGCAGTAGTACCTGACTTTCTCAGCATCAAGGATATCTTAACTGGCCATCTGAGAAAAGTAGACAAAATCCCTGAAAATGTCCTGATTAAATTCTCTCCAGAGGATCTGCACTCCTTTAGCTCTACTCACACCTGTTTTACAGTCCATTTTCATGTTTAATTTTTCCTGTATTTGTAGAGTCTGAAAAAAATATCAGATTCTTCTCTGTTCAAAAAGAGATGAAACTTAGCCACCCATAACAAAGCTGAGGCTAAATAATAGCTATTAGAAAATGCCAGACTACCCTGCTGCGTATTGGCTGACAAGGGCCCTTGCATAAAAGCACTCACCTCTCTAATGGAAAACAATGCCTGCTCTACACTATAGGTTCCTCTTACTCTTAATGTGCCATCTCCTTCCTTTATTCAGATGTGATGTAACAACTAAGGTACAAGATTTTGCTTGATGTGTTTAGAGAAAGCACAGTCACTGCCACAAAATGAGCTGTCTCTAATGTATCAATACACATTCTATATCTTTGCTCTCTCAGAACAGGGTTCATGGCTGTGTTTCGTTTGTTGGTAGCAGGGGCGTTGTTTTGTTTGGCAATTTTTTTAGACACTGTGGGATCATAAAGGACCTGAAACATTCCAAAACCCAAGCCATTTTTGCTACCCTTCCTGGACACCAAGTCAATGTAACATCTCAGAGCCATTAAATGTAGCTTCCAACGAAAACCACCATGCTTCTTTCCCTACCTTTTTCCACAGACAGAAGGCTGCTATTTTACATTGCTTCGTTTACAAAACTAAAGGTCCACAAGGAAAAGTGGAGCACTACTGGGGAAAAAAAAAAATAAAGTATTTTCATGTAGACAACTAGCATTACAGAATAGTGAAAGGATTAATGTTATGTGTCATATAAAACAGGTTTGAGGAAGTCTTTAATTTGAGACTGAAACATAAAAATCCATTATGTTCTTTATAAAGAAAGATGCCTTTTGTGTAAGTTTGTCCATGAACTGCGGTAGGGTCACCAAATGGCCAGGAACCCCTCAGTCTGGGAAAGATTACTCCACATTTCTAACAAGAATCAAACTGGGAAGTAGCAATTCTTTGCCTCTTCAGAAGGACAATTATTCTTACATGCAGTATTATTTTTTCCCCCAGAATTCTGTGGGTTTAGAGCTGTACTTCATCTACAAAGATGAAGTACAGCGAAAACATGTTAACTGCTCATTTTTCAGACAGAAAAAGCTTCAGGTATGCAAAATATTGAGTAAGATGCTTAAGTACTTAAAATTTGTGAAGTACTTAAAAATTAACGTACATAGAGGCATCAGTGCTTCCATCTGAACATAAGAAATTTTTAAAGGAGAAGCTACTAATGTATATACACACATAAGCAACATAAAGAATCTTGGTTACAAAAATGGAATGAGATAACAGTTTAGACCAACAATACTTGTAGAACTTAAGTGGTTTGTAACTGCCAGTTGTTGCTGCTTTCTTGAGATCCAAAACAAAAACTGACACCAAGGCAACTGCAAGTAGATATATTGAAATATATAGATATTTAGAATAAATAGATAAATAAATTTGAGCCTCAAACAGGCATGAGGAGCAGGTAGAATCCATCCATATTACTCACTTGAATTAGGTTAAGTAGCTTGCCAATTCATGTTTTGTTTCAAATTCAGCTGGCACACCCACTAATTCTGATGCCTTGCACTGACTTAGCAACATGATTTGCACATTTTAAGATCTTGAATTGTTTGTGTTATGCAAGGTAACTTTCTAAGTAGAAAAAAAAAAAAAAAGAGTGACCAATCTTTCATCAGTAAATTACCTCTCAAAATTAGAGGTTGTTATAGTTTTAAGAGAAATAAATTACAGAACTGCTGTCCCAGCTCCTGTGCTATCCCTCAGTCCCTGTTGTCTAGGTGTTTCCTTTCTTCCTCAATCTATGCCACCTAACCAAAACCTGCTCAAGAAAAATATTTTGTTGTCACTCCAGATACTGTGAGAAATAGCTGTGGCTGTGGGTGGAAAGCAGATGGAAAGGGCTTTGGTATACTTTAAGTCATGACATGTTCAGGAAGCCTCTTCTACTCTCCATCCTGAACTGCGAGTATGTGCATCAGCATTTGGAGGAAGGAAAGGTGTAATCTGCATCCTTTGGGGAGACTAGGGGCAGGGGGGGAGGTACAAACTGACTGTTACTGACAGCTATGCACCTGGGAGGCAGCACAGTGGGAAGTGGAAAGCAAACAATGGAAGTGACCAGTCAAGCAGATGGAGCCAAAAAGCTTCGGGGGAAAAAAAATAATCAAGCAACAGCTGCATTAGCTGGCACACAGTCCCCAACGGTTGGCAAAGATGCTACAGACATACTTGTGAAGAAGTGGCACAAAAGAAACTGAAGCAATAAGGTCCATCCTTCTGTAAAGAAGAGGCTACAGAGACCTTTTTGTTAAGAAATGTTAAAAAGATAGGAATCAGATCTGATTTTTATCCCAACTCCTGATCTAAGATTTTAAGTGAGTCGCTATCTTCCCTGTGCCTTATTTCTCCAGATATATGAAGTGGGAATCACCTTTTTAAGGCCCCTGGAATACTCAATACAATCTTTAGCCACCTTTCAGTCTTGAGACTTAACTTTTCTTTGTGCTTTTCCCACAAAGGAAATACTATGTGGAGAAAATGTGATCTAGTGGGAAACAGCTGAATACAGTCTGAGAAGACTTGCTCAGGTTTGTCAGGGGCCTGAAGAGGGACCTTCAGCCTCTTCACTTCCAGAGACTGCTTCCCCATTTAGGAACTGAGGTGTATTACATATACTTCCTTGCAAAAGGGCTTTGAAAAAGTGAAAGGTATATCAAGGATCAAGAACATCATTGCCTTGACCCGCACGTGCATTACAACAGTCTCGCACATCAATTTTTGCCCTCAGGGCTTATCGACATGCCCACAGAACGCAAACAAGGTGTATTTAGTGAGGTATTTTTCCACCGTCATTATTTACTGAAAGTTTCCAGGGTATATTTTATTATACATATTTTCTACATTGATCAATGGTATGCTATGTATGTACATCTCACAGTTAATTGCTTTATCTTAGCAGCAAACCTAAGGTGAAAGAGTGATTTTGTCTCCCGTCTGCAGACAGGCCTGTACAGACTTCAGCAAGGTCAGTTACACTGAACTTAACCATGATACCAAGTTCCTGTGAAATCCAGACTTTTATCTGTAGCAACGTCAGAGTTTAAAGCACAACTATGTTACAACTCTTCAAATTCAATTTTTCAAGTACTACACCTCCTCCCTCTTCTTTTCACTTATTGCACCCATCACCAGTTGCCTGTGCTGATTATGTTTCTTTTTCCTTCAGCATTTTCCCATCCCAAGAGGGCCCAATGACCAAGCTAACACCTGGCCTTAATGCAAAAACAAAAGGAGAGAGTCAAAAGATCATAAGGTCCATATGTCAGGCTCAGTTAGATGAGAAATACAGAAATACACATGCGCATTATCAGAGCAAAATTTGATGAGGCAGATTTAAACCAGCATTTCTTTCTCCTCAGTACAGCATTCTAACAAGACAGCACAGAATAACCAAAGGGATGAGGACCCTTAACCAGTCATTAGGATATCAGGTACGAGGGAAAGGTGTACTTTAGTCCTGCTTTTTATTGTTGTCAAATTTTTGAGGGAGACCTGGATGTAACACAAGGAGCAGATTCTGGTACTCAGGCATCTCTTCCCCAAACTCCGGGCAAAGTACACCAAGTCTGCAAAATCATATTCCTTCTTGCTTTCTTTCCCCCTCATTCTTGATCACACAGTAGCCTACACACCACAGCAGAGCTGGAAGATTCCCCCACCCAAACAATTTCTCAGCACTCAAAGAGAAAGCATGGATGTGCATTTACACCCCTGTAGGATGAGGAAGAAAGTGAACCTGGCCTTGAGTGCTCTAGTCATTACCCTTTTGTGCAAAGGGTAGGCACTACCACTAACGCCATTCTGGAAAAAACAAGTCCTGTTCATTTAGGCTCCAGTCATTAGGGAATAGCTCTGTGCTCTGGATCGTGAGCCGGCATAGATATCTAATGCCAGCATAGATATTTAATGCACAGCCATTTCCATCAGCCTCAGTCTGCAATATTAGAAACTTCTTTTACAGTAGTAGCTTTATGTTTCTAAAAAAAGAAAGATAAAATACCTTTCTGCATACGTTCCTTTCTCACGTGGGATCAAACATTTTATATGAATACATATAGCAAACAACACAACTGAGACAGTCATCGTGCATTCTTGTTAGGTCCTCCTCAGAACAACTGCAGATTTGCAAGAAGGGAAAAGAAAGGTTGGGGGGAGGTGGCGGGACCAAGACAAAGAGGAGGCAGGTAGGTTCAGGAGATACTGTAGATTCCTTAGAGATGCCCAGAGAAACAGAGCAATGAATTCTGCTGCTTTTCAGATGTTGAATGACAGTACCTCAAGTAAGAAAAAAGCCTTTAAAAAGTTAAAACAGTATTTGCATGCACACATAAAGACTGTGTGTAAAACAGAAGTTGTAACATTTCATTAACTCAGATTCATCTGAATAGTTTTTAATATAGCAAACTCTGACTCACTCTGAAAGCTAAGATCTTGCTATGATTTACCACAAAGCAATTTTTTATTGTCAATATTAAGTTCCTGTTAAAAATCAGGGATTTAAAATATAACTGCTGACACAATCCTAACTACAGAGTTCCACACAGCTATAATTAAAAAGACAGCCTACATCAAGTAAAAAGCTTCACTGCAAACCTTTTTAGTGGATCAATAAAATATCATCAGTGACATCTAAACAGGGAGGATAAAGGAAAAAGAGACTTCTTATGCAATTAAGAAAAAACATATGTATTAATAAAAAAAATCTACCTTTTGAAGTCTGTGGAGAAGTTACTAAATTTACAGTCTGATTCTAATACTATCCACAAAGCATACCATACCAATATCAGAGATGTTTGTTTCTCTATTTTTCTTGCACTACAGTATATCTACATAGATAGTTAAGGCGACAGATAAAATGCTACTGGAATAAAAACAGTGCTGGGGAAATAATTGTTTGAAAGCTTCAGAAAAGAAGCTTTAAAAAGATGAACAAGAAAAAAAAAAAGGATTTCCGATCACTTTACCAAAACAGTGAGCAGAGCATAACATTCAGCTTATGAGGATGTAAGGTATTTTTAAGCAACTAAAGGTGTTGTCAGAATGACTAGAATCGTTCATACTGCATCAGCTTTATTCTTGATGTGTCCCTGAATACCACTTACTAAGGCCAAAAGTCAACAAGCTCTAAGTCACAGCACAAAGTCCCAAAGAGTAAAGGCTGGTACTTAGCAAAACTAAAATTCATTCACAAGAACAGAAAAAAAGTTAAGCTACCAGTAGGCAAGAAGTTTCTTGGAGAACATTTCAAACCAGCCAAGCCAAGCATGCATGTTCATTTTTGCTCCAGTGATATTACTCCTCAAGAATTTTAAGATCTCTAGTGCTGTGATGACATTTCACTCTCGATGGCTCATTGCTGTCTTGTGTAATTTAATGAGTAAAAAGTAACCTCGGGGGGGGGGGGGGGGGGGGGAATTGGGGGGAGAGTTAAGATCATATATGAAAAGCTGGTTGAATTAAAATTTACAACATCTAATTTGAACCCCAGAATCTCATAGTCTTTAATACTATTAACAAGATTGTTTGTGTTGTAGCACTTGTAATACCATTTGCAAGAGAGAGATGGTACTCAAATAAAGACTTTCGATGTCAGCCTCTTGGGATGAAGACAGACTCCCATTCTGGTAAACCGTTCCAATTAGGACTTTTGGGAAATCTCATTTACTTCTGAAATTGATCTTTTTTTTTTTCTTCTAAATTCAGCTTTGAGCAAGAGGACTTTGCAATGGTTCTGCTATCTCTTACATTGCTGCTGTTCTCATAATGACAATATTGATGGCAGTAATAGCATTTTACCACAAAATGTTACTGCTTACTGGGTTGTCATAATTTTTCTTGTTTTGCCAACATCAGGAGAGAAAATATGTGCTATCATTTTTTAAAAAAGTAAAAGAAAAACCACTTTAGTTTGACAAAGAACAAGGAAAATCAAAATACAAATATAGAAAGGAATCTTTAAAGAGTTAATAGATGACAATGCAACAAATGCTGGATAAGAGCTTTAAGGTACAGAACAGTCTGCATCAAGAAAACTAGCGGAGTGATTTAGCTCTGAATACTGTTACAGCTGAACCTCAAAACTCGGGGTTACAGCATGAATGCGATCCTGTGCTGTGCTATGCAGATGGTCTGACTAGACAATCATAATGGTTCCTCTGACTTTAAAAATCTATTTGTCCTTTATCCCCCCCACTCAGATCCTCAGTGTAGACTGTTGTCTCCCACACACAGAAGGCTTCTCCCATCTTGGTTCTGCACCATTGCCACCGTCTCCTTATTCAAAGAACACCAAGGAAGGTTCTCTGCCACTGGATCACTCAGAAGAAAAGGTCTGTTGCTATTTGAAGTTAAAACTTATTCCTTGGGTTATTCACAGTCCATTTTACCCTCCTCTGCTCTTCTGATTACAGCAAGGCATCTTTTCTGAAAGCGTAACACCTCTGCCCCATAAGTCTGCAAGACTCTTTCACTGTTAAGCTGCTGGCAGACAGAACGGCCCACCTGTGCTGAGAAGGACCAGTTTAAAACAAACAAAAAACACCCCGTAAATCAGCATCCATTCATAAAAATCACAGGCCACCATAATTGGTAATTCAGTAAAGACTTTTCTCTTATCTTATAATTACACTAATCTCCTAACCTAGAAAGTGGACATTAGATGGAACAACTGATGAGGTTCCAAAAAATAGCTATCTCTTCACACAGCTGAAATACTTCAAGCCATTGTTACATAAGTTACCTGGTTTTGTTGTGCCATATGTGAAATATAGTTAGCAGGTATCTCCACAGAAACAGAATTTGGGAGGTTTTAGTCTTCAGCATCTGTATGACATAGCATTTAAACATGAAAATCCAGTTACAAGATGACTTAATCTTAACTTTACATAAGGTCTTGACATAAAAAGGCATAATTGTGCTTTCTTTTTAGTTGAACATATCTAGATTTATATTTTCTCTTCATTCTACCAAGAGGAGGCTTTGATTTGTGTTTGTTTTTTTTTTTTAAAAAAACATTATTCTTAGCAGACCTAAATTTAGCCATGTGGGAGTTACCAGGTTCCTTTTAGACACATTAGGACTGCTATCTAAAATGCAGAATTATGATCGCAAACTGTGCTTCTGAGAAAATGAAGCCTGATATTCAGAGCCCATGGTAAGTTCCTAATTACACCAATTTGGAGGACAACAGGAAACAAACAAGAAAACACAAATCCCAACTATAACTGATGTGTGTGTATATAAATACACACACACTGCATGTTATCTACAAAAGCAAAAATAAAATCGTGCTTCAGAAGCTGTGAAAGATTCATACACACACAGATAACACGAACAGTGGCTTATACAATGGTTTTCCACCCTCCAATAAAAACCCAGCCTGTTTCTAGTTCCTTATAACTTACTGCTTCTCCCCTTAGTATCTCATCATCTTTAGCTTCCTCAAGTCTTCCTCCAATTTCACGCAGGACTCCTTCCCCACCCCCCTCAAATGTTTCTTCTTCTCCATTACTTGTACTTTTCCAGTTTGAGATGAGGGCTAAACATGTAAGAAGAATAAGAATACAGTCATTCTTATAAAATGAGCACATCTGACAAATTTTGAGGTGCAATATGTGGCATGCATCCATTTTCACAGTCACATGATTTTATTCTGGACTTAATTCAAGTTAGGTTTAGATGAGGCCCTAAAATGATCTGCCATCACCAGTGAACTAGTATTTGGTTCTACTGAAATCATCATGGTTGGGGGAGGGGGGGGGGGAGCTATTAATCAATCTGGTCAATTTGTCATTAAGTGATCAGGGGCAGAAGCCCTCAGCTGATCTGGAAGGTCAGGAAGAGTGAGAAAACCAGTTTAGAAGATCATTAGCTTTTGTCTTTAGCCACATAGGCATCCTCAAATAGCAAAGCGCTCACTGCAGACTACTGGACAGAGTTTCGCTCCACAGTTCAGCATTAGAAACAGACGTTGCTCATTGCCAGTATCCCAACTCTGTTAAAAAAGTAAAGATCACTACAAAAAACTTACTCTTAACCTAGCTACGTTGCTCCCACAGCCGTGCAAAATTTCACTCATTTTCTAGCCTCATGCCCCTTCTCACCTCAATTCAAACACGGCACCAACAGCAAGCATCCCTAGTAACCGCCTCACCCCCAGAACTGTTCCCCTGTTCAGCCACTCTCTCCTGAAACCATCTGCTCCTTGGAGCAAATGAAAGCCCAAAGATACCCAAATGAAAGCCAAGGCCCCGCTTGCTCTGCCACACACAGGACAGCTGGGGAGCTGAGCTGCTTCTACTTGCAGCAGAGACTGATGATGCCATTACAACATGTTTTCCATGTCCAACTCTTCACCAAGTCTACCCATATCACTGTAATGCTGTCAGAAGGGAATGAAGGCCTATGCTTCACTTCCAGAACACAGAGAATATACTACAACTTCTCAAACAAAGGACTGAAATATTTTGATATACAGTGATTTTTCCTACTGATCTCTTTGCACAAATTAAGTAAACAGAAGCATGGGGTTTCTCCTATTGGTAATAAGCATTTGCAATCTGGTAACACTTTACCTAGTTCCCCTAGAAGCTAGTATGGTTATGCAAAACAGCACATGCTCAAAAAAAAACCCCCTAGTACTACCACATTTCAGCAAAATCAAATTAAACTAGACTGGTTAAAAATTAAAGTCCTTCCAGGAAACACCATTTTGTCAGTACTTAGCTGTAAAACACCTGAGAGCTCTGTTGAAACAAGTAAAAAGTATATTAGCAGCATTGATTTTAATAAAATAGGTATAATTCTCTCACATGCTTTTTTTAAAAAAAATTTTAAAAAGGAATTTAATTTGTTCGAAGATTCCTTTCTCTGGCACTTTGTGGGACGCTTTAAACATGCAACATTTTAAGTCTACAGAACCATCCCCGTAAAGGGCGTGCACAATTAAATCAATCTCGGCAAATGTTGAGGCCTAATTAGCAAGGTTAATTTTCAATAGTAAGCATACCATTTCAGATAAAGCCAGTTCCTTTGTGACTTTAATATAGGTTTTCATTATAATGTTTAGCCTAACATTTCACACACTCAAAGTTTCATTCTCATGACCATTTCTTTAGAAAACAAGTCCTTTTCAGGGCTATTGTAGCGGCTACCATTACAACTATCTTCTGCATACTTGCAGATGGCCTGGCCGTGAACATGCAGTGGGAGCTGGGAGCTGACACTGGGGGGCACAGGGTAGGGGCACCTCAGACTGCGGTACCCAAGGGTCACCAACACGCACCAGAGGCACTTTGGCGAGTCTCCAGCTGAACTTCCAGACTGCTAAATCCAATTTCAAAGACTCTGATACTACTCTTCAATTATTTCCATTCCTCCTTCTACTCCATTAGCGCAACAGTACTCCCACAGCACGTATTATCAGTATTTACAGTAACATATTACTCTCAGAAAAGCCCTTTTTTCTTCCCTGCCCTAGCTAGTTTCATGGAGTTGTACATTTTGCAGTGCAGTTTTGCACATAACACTACTATTTTACAAAAAGAGCCTTTTTCTCCAAAAAATGCAATTCTTTCCAACTATTTTCCTCAATGATTTACAAAGATTTTCCTCTTGAACTTCAGAACATAATTCATTAGCTCTTTAGCACTGTGTTTAGAACCACAAATACAGCAGATGACATCAACTTTCTCGCAAATACTTTTATAACATACAATGTTATGGTGGCAAAATTCCTAGAGTGTATAAACTAACCTTGAGAAAGATGTATAAAAATAAAATTAAAGTAAAAGCAAACTATCTAAGCTCATTTTTCTCATCAAGTTAACTACTTTAAATAGAAGTGATTTTTAATTATTCTCTCTCTTAAGCTAATAGTCGTGTTTCCTATTGCCTGTTAAGGCAATTTAAAGTAAATAGTTGAAACTAAAAGATTGTTGCCTTCCCACACCCCTTTTTTAAAGTCAAAACACTGAATTCAACCACCAAGTAAATCCTGCAACCTGAGTTCAGTGAGGCCTTGCCCCCTACTACTATCACCACCTTTGAATGTGCTATTCCTCCAAGTTCAAAAACCATACTTGAGCTCATTCTGCTACTCCAACACAATGACCAGTTCTTTCAGACTGAAAGTACGTATAATATGCTGGAGAAAAGGGAATTTGGGTTTCTTTTCACATATACAAATTGGTGAGATAGAAACTAATTTCTGCAAAGGCAGTCATCTTCATGTCACAATGTAAAAAAAAAAAAAAAACAAAACACCACACACAACACAAACCCAAACCAAACAGCCAAGAACAGCCTGAATGTCAAGCAACACATGAACAAACATGGAAACAGTAGTATACTCTCCTCATTAGGAAAAAGGTGTAACAAATTATATGAACGAGAATCAATTTTCATTTAGTTACCTTCTCTGAGGTATAAATGGAAACCAAAATTAAAATCTATTGGTTTAAATCAAATGTTTCTTGCGCACTGATTTTTATCGAGTGAGAACTGGCTGAAAGATCTTAACTTCTTACTTTAGTTTAATTGTGATTAGGTTCAACAATTTCAAATCCAGCCACCTTGACTTACTTTTGGGCCACTTAAATCACTGTATATATGATCACTTGAGAAACTGATACATATTTGATCTTAGGTATTAATCACCTATCGTACACAGCATACTGATGTCCTCAGGCCAAATTGAGTGTTATCTTCTAAACTTTAGCATACTGAAGTTATCTTTTGACTGTTTCTTACTTTGAGGTCCATGCAAGACTCTTCCACTACCTGATGCAATTTTTTCCCCATCAGTTTCCCGCCAAAACAGGCATAACAACAAAAGGCATTTTTAATAAAAACAAAAAACCCCACTGAGTTAAGTTTTCATTCCTATATGATATGGCACATTCAAAAGGGCATGTTTATTCTTGCAAAATAATGGATAAAAACTAAGACTTTTTTGAAAGTGAAAAGAATTAGGTATGAACATACTCTGTGCTCATACTACTCTCCAATTAACCTGGAGATCAATGGTGCACTACATGTCTTAAAAGCTCTAAGAGTTTAACAAATTTCAATTTTATCAGGCTAAGAGAGCTTGGTCCAAAAGGTAGACCCAATTAAGCTTCCCAATTCCATTCACTGGATCACAGCTCCTAATGACTTTTTATACAGTAAAATCCATATTCTGATATGGAATGGTTTTTGTTTAGTTTGGTTTGTTTTCTAATTAGAGCCAGATTTCTGCTTCCAAAGCATAAAATAATAACAGAAAAATAAAACATTTAATAGCAGTCCACAAAGAACTGTTGTATACTCTCCTGTAGACACAGACTTGGAATACATTTAACATTGACCAAATTCTCAGGAAATGCATAAAGCACATGCGTTAGTGTGTTCTAAGTGGCTATCAGGAAAGGGGATAAGTTGACATGCATGAAGTTGACTAAGGCAATTTCCAATTCTACACAGAATGGATTTTACAAAGAATCCAGAATCTGAAGAGTCAGTATTTTAAAAATTCAATAAATTTACAATGTCATTGGAGAATACAGCTAAAGAAGTTTTTATTCTGACAAACAAGATGTTACATCTTTGAGCATCTAGCAGCTTCAGAGCAACTCGAGGCTGCAATCAAAACACCCATTAGAGTGCTCCACGTTTAAGAACAAGCAAGCAAGTGGTTGTCAGCGCAGCCAGTAAATCACCTGATCCTATTACAAAATCAATTACTGCAGCACATTTCTATTGCTACACAACCTGATAATGGCAAAATGATATTGGATAGCTACTGCAAGGTCAAGAAAACTGCTAAGAACATCTGAAATTTGTCTTTTTATCATGTAAGTCCAAATTATACAGCATCCTTTTAATGGTATAGTTAAAATTTAAAATATAGTTACCTTCTTCGGCTGATTGAGACATTCAATGGATAGTCTCTGCAACTGCTCTGATGTATGACTGCAAGATAGAAGATTGGAGCAGCAGGTCGAACAGCCCAGCCTCTTCATTAAAGAAGAAATAATGCTGCAGCCACAGCCACACATTGACTTGCTCATCAGACGAGTCTATTCTTAAAGAAATTAGGAACGGTACTGTCCCATAAACACTCAAAATTGGCCAGCTGCCTCATTCTGCAGCTCCCTGTCCGAAATTAAGACTGCTAAACAGAAAGGCGAAGAAGGGAAAAAAAAAAAGTGTTTCTCAAAAAAACGTCGGCCAGTCTCATCAGCAAGTAATACCTTGCGTTTAAAAAACATGTGTGTTTTTCCCTTTACTCCTCTTTGAGAAGTAACCTGCTTTGAAAAGACGGACAGCTGTCTAACAGAGGAGTAAATTCAGGGATGACAATCTCTCTAAACTGCTTGCTGCCTACTCCTTCTGTGGCTCTTGTCACTTCAAGGCTGTTTTACCCTCCCCAGCAGCGCAGCCTGCCCAGCCTGGGCCGTGGCCAGAGGATGCCACGCCAGCAGCCAAGAGCCGAGAGCCCCACCCCGCGCAGCCCCATGCACTCGCCCACAGCGTCCTCCGCTCGCCCACAGCAGCCCCAGCGCTGGCCAGGGCCTCCACCTCTCACAGCCATAGCGCAGCGCAGGTTATTGCACACATTCAGGGCTGCCAACCTTTTGTAATGCCTCTGCTTGAAAAGGACCTTACAATTACCCAGGAGAACAAGACCTGTCTGACTGCTACACTCAGAGACTGACTATTTGCAGTGTCTGGGAGGAGGGGGGGAAAAAAAAAAAAAGACCACACAACAACAACAAAAAAAAACAAACCTTGAAAAGTCAGAATGCATGAGAAAAACGCTACCCAGGTCTACCAAATCCTGAAGAATGGCTGCTACAAAGCTACATAAGCAAGAACAACACTAGGAAAAGCCAACAGAAATTTAAACACAGGAAGAAACAAGCATGAAAGAATATATAGTAGCATGTCCAAAGGTACCACAACCAACTCTCAAAGCAAGTTTGAGGCAGATCATATAAGCAGCTTTAATACAAGGAGCCCTTTGCTCTTAAGAAAAAAAAAAAAAAAAAAAAAACACAAAAAAGGCAAAAAACTAATTCAAATGAGCAGTCAGACATAAACAGTTCTTCTATCCCTTTAAAAGAAGCATACTCTGCTCAAAATAAAGTGTTGAATACCTCTCTAATTTAACACACACATGTAACTTACTGCTGGAAATGTTTTCTCATTCGCAGGAGATCCTAATACAATAACTATATAGATCTTCCTTTCCACAGGAAAAAACCCACAAGTAATATTGCAAAAAGCTCATTTTAATTGGTTTAAGATGGTATGCAATACTATATCTGAAAGTAGAAGGTCTCACATTAACACAACTGCTTAACCTGATTATGGGATAATCTGACTTGAAATAATTGTCACATATTTCTAGAGCTATCATTGCTTGTTCAATAGTATCCTTTTTAGCAAAAGGTTAAGAAAAATGCAAGTGATGTGAAAGCAGCTGAAACAACTATAGTCGCAAAAAACCTCATTTTCACTCTGCATAGAAAGCTTAATTTCTCTCCTGCTCTCTCTCCCCTCCCCTTTACTCTTTTTCTCTTTCCCCCTCCCCTTCCTCGGTTTAAAGCTGAACTGAGCCTCTCCCTTCACCTTGCTCTGCCCTTTTGATATTCATGTTTCTATTAAATCAATTTCCAGTAGTATCTATATACGAGCATGCACAACAAATTGAACAATAAAAAAAACCTTCAGTAGATAAAGACTACAGATGCAAACAAGCAAAATAATGCAGTAACCTTTTACTCGCCTGCTGGAGGTACTGTCTGCTGCATGGAATTTTAAATCCTCATCTGCAGATGCAATTGAGCTGGTATTGCCAAGGACTTTGCTCTTCCTGTGCTGATTCTACACAGCTATTCAACGAAAGAGCACATTATATAGAAAATTTAAAGTAATATCGGGTGAAATTACTTAAATGGCTTGAAAGGAACCAACTTCCAAAAAAGCAGCTATAGCTCTGACCAGCCACATTTCAGAGAGATGTCACACATTAGTGAAGAAAGTCTTATTGCTGATGCATGCTTGCCAGCAATGTGCAGGATGTGGAAGCATAGAGAGCTAATGAAAAAAATTAATACACAGATTTAAAGTGCAAGGATCATGCTCTAATGCTCAACATTTCACAAGTCCTGCATACCACAAAAATCTCTTTTCACAAGCATCTATTGTTTATAAAGCCAAGAAAACATTAAAAGCAAGCCCCACATCCCCTTACTTCAAATCTTGGTCTCTCAATAGACTGCAGATCAGTTCCAATACAAATATTCTTACTGTACCTGTACTTCTGATAAATAGAAACACTAGCTTTTTACTTTGGTGACACATAGTTAAGGATTACACAGATATACTTCTTAACAAGAAACAGACTAAAGGAAACTATCAATATTTGGTGTAATGGTTTCGAGTTTAATAGGGTTAGGAAGTAAAAGGGTACTTCACTAGAATTTGTATTATTCTTGGTAGAAATGAAGCACCAGCAGCGAAGCCTGCTATTCATTATTTATTAATTTTTCCCCTCCTCATGTCAGTTTCCTTAATGTACTATTGATCCCAGGGCAGATGCAGAGACCGCCACTGACTGACAGTCATAGATTCATAGAATAAGTATCTGCAACATAAATTAATATTTTTAAGAATATAAAAGAAATATCACTGTGGGATTTTTTTTTTGGCCTATCTGTGGACAGCAGAATTAAAGTCCCACTCATAGGGACACGCTTAGAGAGGAACAAACTTTCCCCACCACCACCAAAGGCATCCTGTAGTGTCATTTAAAACACGAAGACAGACCTTAAATTTTACACTGGTGTTACTGCTATTTTTGTTTATTCTACTTTTCTAGTGTCTTATCAGCAAAACTTCCAGTATATCTTTACTCCCTATGATATGTTTTGCCTGAAATTAAAATTGCTTGCTATGAATCTTTTTTGTTACTTCCTGGTTTTTAACTAAGTTTTAAATGTATAATGTTCTCCTTCACAACACTCAGACAGGACAGAGTCATGAAGACAACATCCTCAGAACTGTGGTTATTTTTCAGAGTACCACTTATTTTTATTATTATATTAGCTCTCATGACTTCCACAAGTTTAATCAAATCCAAACTTAAAAACACAGCAGGGTTGTTTATGGTTTAAAAGAAATATTTATCACACTAACAAAGCTTTCTTGCAATATTCTTCATTACAAGCTACAGACTGTTTCTATTAAAAAAAAAAAATGTAAAGGAGAGATGATTTCATCCTAAACTAAGGCCATACTCTCCTATATGCAAAATCTCAATGGGCAAACAGCCAGACACACTCTTAGTTAAAGAGCCTGGATGAAATATCACTTGGACATAGAGAGTGGAAAAGACTGTAGACTATGAAAATTGTAAGTACCAATTAAAAAAAAAGTGATGTGCAGAATATACACTTAATTGTTCACAAGGATATACATGTAGAAACAATATATAAATTATGAAACTCAGGTACTGCGCACATAAGCAAATAAATACAACTTTGAACTGGGGGAAGCCTTCCTACAAAAAGAGACTCTTGCCAAATCAGTGTAGCTCACAATTAGTGCAAAACCACCAAACTGTATACAATTCATTGTAAAGTTGAGATGTCTAAACATACAACACTGCTATATACAGTAAGATACTCAAACAGAAAAAAAGCCAACAGGTTTATTTGTTACATATTTAGAAAATTGCAAGAGAATGCAAGAGAAGCTACAAGCCTAAAGGTTTTTGGAGGACAGAATATGCTTTCCACAATAGTTTCAAGGCAACTCTCCAAAAGATAGTCAGAAACACCAGGGACCCCTGAGGCTTGCCACACAGCGTGGCCAGCTCCCCTGTTCTGGCTGCAGCCAGTTCCACTGTGTCAGAAAAATCCAACATGCAGAGCAACCACCTACATTAAACTTTTCAATAGCTGGGCAAGAAGAGGGTTGGTTGGTATACTTCCTTGCATATGAATGATCTTCTCAAAGTTAAGGCTCAAATCATTGCTTTAAAAAAAAAGCTGTTTTCAATACCTACCTAACTTCTAAGACTATCAGAATACCCATTTATTTGTGCAAGGCAAAAGTACAAGATAAGAATGTAGTCTTTTAGAAATTATTTTTCAAGCGAAGATGATAGTCATCTGAAAGAAATCATATAAATCGCATTAAAATAATAAAAGAACTTGTAGTGCCATGAACTGAACCTAAGCTATGTATTTCTTCATAATCAAAAAAGCTGCTTTATTGGTACATATAAAGGACTAAGAGTCCTCTCATATACCAGTACAATAGGTAAACAGGTAAAAGATAACTTCTAATTGAACGTTTGCTACTGGTAATAAAAACTTTTGAAAACCTTCCTTTGGAAAAAGCAGCAAACTGCTTTAAAAATTACATCATCTGATGCACTCTCAAGATTCCATCTTGAAGATGTGAAAATGGTCTTTGGATGTTTGCATTCTCATGTCAAAGATAATAAAACAAACCAGAAAAATTTTTTTTAAAAGCAGCCATCACAGAAGACAAGTACACTGTCCCCTGCAACAGACCGACTTCAAAGCAGTTATAGGAACAATACAAGAAGGAATACCCAGTTTCACCCAAGACACAATGTGACAGAAGTGGTGGTTTTCAGCTTCGTCACATTTTCTCAAGGTCCCTTCCTTCTGTTTGGGGTGGGGAAAGATGAATGGGTAATCAAATTCAGGCTCATTCTTTCCTCTCTCATGCAAAAGGAATGACCAAAAAAAAAAAAGTTGAAAAAGTAGGAGACAACTCTTTGTGTTCCAGAATTGTGGAGTTGTACAAGCTTACACAGAACAAACACTTGCTGCACCTCCTAAGACCCCCATGTCATTCCTGACCCCCTTAGTTGATGACAAGTTTTCTAATTTGGAAAACGAACCAGCACTTCTCTCCAAAAACCAAACGGTGGTACCCTTCTCAGCTTCACCCATAGAGATAAAAGGAAAAACACAGTCCTAGCATTCACAATACCAGGATGTGTTTTCTTGAACTCTTCTGGACATCAGCAGACTTGCCATCTTTCCCCTGTGCAGCACAGGCACGTGACCCAAACCCTGGCTACCAAGAGCACGAAAGCACCGTAATGCACTCATCTGCTCTAAGAGTCCTCACCACTGCCATTCTAATTTCTTAACACCACTTGCTGTGGGAAATGCAGTGGCATATCCAGCTAACTGAACTGGCAAACGTGTCAGTATAGATACATGATCATTATTAGCCATCCAAATTGGAGGCTCTCTTTGCCTAAAAGTAAATAAGGCGGGAGTGTGCATGAACTCCACACTATGTTGTTATTTTCAGTATTCAGCTTGCATGTTCTTCATCTACCTTGACTCTGCTGGAAAGATAAAAAGATGACTGGATACCAACTCATTCTCTAAAATTTTGTAAGAACAACTCCATCACTTACCAGACTCAAGATATGTTTATTCATTATACCTGAGAGAGATGCACATACGAACTGCATTCTTTGTCTCAACTTTGCTACAGTACTTCTCCCAGCTGAAACATTTGATATTTATTGCAAGTTGATGCAGCAAGGAAGAAAAACTTGTTTCTGCATACGATTAAAGTGTTCTTAACATTTATTCCAACATGATTATACACAGCCTAAAAAAAAATAAAGTTAAAAGGGTGGAGAAGAATTACCATATCTTTTAGAGTCAAAAAATTCTGCGCTCTAAAACTTAATCGCTCCAATCCATGAGAGTTGCATACTATGGAAAACTGTAGTAAAACTTCTGAGCATCTCCTATATCTGCTCTTACCCAAGGACCGTATGTAGGCTGCTGTCCCTACTCTCCTGGCCAGGCAACACCCTCACAAAGTCTTTCTCTTTCCATGTGTTCAGTTACCTTTATTACACCTTTATTACAGGCAAGCAAGAAAACAAGTGGAGGGGGGGGGGGGCAGGCAGGGCGGCAGGGAGAAATTTCTAGCATTTCTTTGAGTGGGGGTGAGTGAGTCCTCCAGTCACTGGTCTTGCCTCCCTAGCCAACTTCCCTACACTAGACTCCCCAGAGGAGTCATATTTACCTCTTCATCTGGGCTGACTACCTCTGTAAAAATTACACACATTGAACAATTCCCAGCACCTGCTAAAACAGAAGAAAGTCCTTTCTATCCTCTTCCAGTGATGTGAGAGAAAAAAAGGTTTAGCCCACACAGTGAGTACAGTGTAATGAGGGTAATCAGCATGGGGCTTGTGAGGATGTCTCCTGAGAGAGCAGGAGATGATCCAGTGGCAGATTTCTGGATGCCTTTTCTAATGGGCTTAAGGACACCAGATTTCATAATTTGGCTTGGGAGCTAAAATCACTTAGCTTGAGTAGTGCTGTTGATAGACATGTGGTTCCTGGCATCAGATAGGAAGCCTACGTGAACACAGGCAGCAGCAATCACTCACACTAAATTAGGTATGGAGCTATTACAGCTAAATACAGGGACATTTGCACAGGAGTTGTTCCTCTCCTCCAGTCCTCCCAAATGCACTTACAGCTTTACTGAGTAGTCTCTACTTCCCCTTTTCTTCTCACCTCTTCCCTAAAAACCACCTGTACAAGACAGTTTTCTACACAGCACAGGAAAACAGCTGGAGATTATAAACCAATTGGATACAAGTTGTCAGTAATCCTTCAAGTAAAGAATAAATTCACATTACCGTGTATTACCTATTCATTTTCAATGTGCTAAAATATTACCTCACAAGTATTAAAAGTTATTAAAGACATCCGCACATGCCTGTTTTTAACAGCTACTGATTTTCCTCCTTTAGAGCTCTGGGAAGCAGTTTGGGATAAGCAACTGCCAAGTTACAATCCAGTATTGAAATAGTTAATATTTTCCTCAGAGGTAACCCTCAGTGCAAGCACGGTTTCTCTCTTTCAGAGCTCTTGTTTCAGGTTATCTGCTGATTTAAGAAGGAAACAGTATCAATTTATGCTTCATACTTCCTTTTAAAGGTGACTTAATTAGGAGTGTTACCCCTTTTCAAACAAAGGCAATGAAAAAAAAAAATCCCAAAGCAGCATAAAATAAAACTGACATCTTATGGAAAAGAGGGATGCTGCTATAATGCCTTAGCCTGTAATAAATATCACAAAGGAAGCAAGTGGCTCACCATTTGACTGCAAATTTCAGAGCCACTCATTTCTATTACTACTGATGGAGACGTGGAAGAGGACGACCGACTTCCCAGAACAGCCACACTGTCACCACTGACAGGATGGTAATTTTTCCACAAGAAGCACAGGACAACAACCAGGCAATTCCTGCTATGCCCTTAAAACAGAATGCTGGTGACCTGGTGAGGGTGAAACACAAGTCTTAAATGGTGGTTTTCAACCCTTTTATGTAGGATTGCTACAAGTAAGTTAGCACAGACCTCGCATCTGACCCCTGGTCCCCTTGTCTCCCTGGGGCAAATGGCGAGGGATGAGAAGTAACAGGGACATTATCTTACATTTATGTGTCACAAAAGCCTGATGCTTGCAAAAAGCGTCAGGTCTGCTGTATATGGGCAGACTGACTCCACTGCCTATTCACAGGCGGGTCCTGCCAAGTGACAAGAAAGGAGAGACCACACTCCCTTCCATGCTACTGGAATAAGTACCACATCATCCAGCAAGGTGCATTTCTGGGAAGAACAGGCAAAACAGGAAAAAGCTTCTCTGGTAAAACAGCCAACCCTTCGGTATAGAAATTATCATGTCCCCATGTCAAATCACACCATAAAGCAACACTTGTAATTCTTTTTGTTCACTGTAATTTCACAATTACTAAGTTTTAAAAATGTAACCTATTCGCATCCATAATCTAGGTCTTCATAGAGCTGCAGATGGAAGTCAGTTTTATTAAATTCAGTTTTTCAGCAATATTTTTTGAAAATGCCAAGACAAACAGAAAATAACACCCCAAACCAAAACCAAGAAATATGAGATTTATCTATGTCCAACTATAGAGGAAAGCAGACTTTCACTTGCTGGTTAACCAACAGGAGTACTTCAAATAAGAAATCTTACAAGCCAATTTCAATGTTCAAGAGAGAAGGACAAGAGTATTATGAAGATCAATGTTCCCACTATGTTTCATGTTAAATCAAGAACCACAACAACAATGAAGCTATTCTAATCCTCTGTGCTCTTCAGGCTGCAGGAAACAAGTGGATTGGCCTTTATCATGCTTAAGTTGTTGAAAACTCAAAGATGACTTCCTACTTCAAATACGAGCTTACAACATTAAAATAACCATTATCAAAAAACAGACATTTTTTTCCCCTGTTTCTCCAGCCAAGCCTCACCCTCCACCTACAGGCTGACAACAGGGCAAAATATTTACTATAAATATTACCTTCTGCAATACTCTGTCTGAAGTCCTTATTCACTGCCAAATGCATTTTCATTACCCCTTTGGAAGTCATGGTGCAGATCTTTCTGCACAGCCTTACCCACAGCTACCACTAATACACTCTGTATGAGTGAGTCATGTGGAAAAATGCTAGCTTAACACCAGGTTATGAAAGTTTTAAAAGCTATTTTTAATTTAGATATAAGTTTATAACAGCACACAATCATGTTCTATGCCCCTGTTAACTTTCTGGTGAAAAGCTAGGGTTTCTTAATAGGAGAAGCTGGATACATTTAACAGCAGAAAACATTAACAGATGTTGATGTAACTGGATGAAAAAGCGCCTTGCCTGTTCACTGTTTTCATATGAAATCATCAATCTGGTAATCCCAGAAGGGAAACTGTGTCCTCCAGCTAAAAAAAAGTTAAGGTAATCCAAAGCTACCAATCAGAGAAAGTGAGTTTTTTGCAAACTGTACTTCCTGGAGGATACTTCACCTTTCCTTAACAAAGACTAAGTGAACCTCAGCTCTAAAAGTGAAACAGATAAAAATACTAAGTCCAATCTAACTCAAGGTAAACAGAAGTTACATTCTTTCATCAACCTCCTCCTAACAAAAAGAAGGTGGCAAAAAAAATCCATATACATACAGATGCAGTGCAAAATTTGCTTACAAAAATATATAGTATGTCAGTTCTTGAACTGTTGAATAGTAAGGAACAACCTACGAGGCCATTCCATATTTATGACTGATATACACTGAATTTCTTAATACATCTTATAATACTCTCATCCATTCAAAAACCAGCGACTGATAACAAAACTTAAGAAAGAGTTAAATATTTTCTAAACTATCAATTGATTTGTATTTATCAACACATCTACAGGACAGAAGACATTTAGCTTCTCCCTACCTTTTTATGTCATACCATCTATTTTCTACACAGAAAAATTGAGGTATAATCATGTACGAGCTTAACCTAGACAACACAAGTAACAATAGCAATACAAATGCTTCAGTACAAGCCTTAAGTGTGTGCCAGAACACAAAACTGAAGCACCCTCCATCATTAAAGACTAATGCTAAATACACGCTAGCAGAGGCGTACTAACTCCTGCTACAGTCACATCGTGGAATTTTGCTGAGCTAGGGTAACCCAGCGCCCATAGCAGGGAAGTTCATCTGAGGCTGCTGCCGGCCAACGAGCACTGGCAGCAGAACCACTTACGCCAGCTTCAAAAATGTACTTCATTGCCCTATCAGGTGTTTCCATCCCCATGTCATCCCTGGCCTTGTGTTGGCACAAGAATCTGTGCAGACCTCACAGTCATTTCAGATGTTCTTTATATCATTAGTTTTAACCTCCAGGAGTTCTGAAATCTAGTTCACGGCACAAATGCTCCAAAACTTCTAGAAGTCATCAAGAGTCAAAAGCTGATTAGAAGAATTTACTTCAGTAGCACTGCCTACTTTTAAGTATTCAAAAACTATAGCCTAACACTATTTTTAATCTTAGCAGTAGCGCTGCTTATGCCAGGTTACACAGTCTTTGATCCCTTGTTTCAAATCCCTCTCCCTCCCATATACTGGGGAACACGGAGGTATAATTCTTCATTTAGTTGGACATGGAAGAATAGGAAAATTGATTTGGATAAAAAATAACCCAGGAAAAAACAAGTCCACGCTTTGTAAGGTGGCCAATCCAGACACTGTGCTATGCTACACGTGACTTCACCAATATCATACAGAAATGGGCAGTGAGGTGGAAGGTAGAGAACAGGAAAGATGAAGGGGGCCAGGGGCAGCTGGGGATATTGCTGTTTGAGCCAGCAGGGTTATCACAAGAATTCAAGCACAACCAAATTCCTAGATATCGTACACCATACTGATGAAATAATTTCTTGCTCCATTCCTCACTTCCTTGCCTACAGAACGGGACTATTGCTTACCTTACTGGAGTGCCCTAAGCATAATAAAGAAATTAAAGACAACATTATTTACTTACTATATTAGTAATGAGAAGGTAGAAAGGAGGGATACAATTCTTCCTGAAGACAGGACAAGAAATAACAGCTAACGGCAGAAATAAGCAGTTTTCTTTCGTTTTCCTGTAACCAAAGTATAAGAGAAATAAACATTAAGGGTTTTGACATGATGGAGTCAGCTTGCCAGACAGAAAAGAAGCGCTCAAACCTGACAGCAGAGTCACAGCAATAAATGTTCTGAACACTGCTCAGAGGGAGTTCGAGCTAGATGTGCTCTAATGTGCTGCTCGAAGCACTCTAATTGTCCACAGGTGCCTTTGCATTTGCGCAGCAAGTGGACCCACAGCATTACAGGGGAAGACGAAAAGAACTGACTTAGAACTAGCACCCTAGCTACACAGGATAATTAGTCATCAATGTAACATCCTAAATAGACTTTCATTATGTATTACTGAAACAAGATTTTACTTCTAAATGATGACTAGTTCTTGTGTTTTAAGGCTCATTATTTTCTTGGATGTTAACAAGCTTTAATTAATATCAAGATGTGAAAGACCAACTAAGTAGTGAGGTCACAGTGAGGTCACCTATGTATACACTGGGAGACAAGTTTTACATACGCACATCTCTGCAACCACTTAGCAGTAAGCAGCGAGTGCAGGTGAAAAAAGCCATCTAAGTCACGCCAGGTTTAATAAGTTAAAATTATTAACTGGAAGCACAAATATGTATACAAGGATCTTGCAAAATTCACATCTGATTACATGACTTTTAGCAGTTTTATTTTTAAAATTAAGAGAAAGTACTCAATTTCTCTGCAGTTCTGAACATCTTTGGTCCCAGAATATCCAATTTACAAGCCATCCTTAGAATATATAAGACTTACTGGTTTTCAAACTTAAGGAAGTATTTTCTCCCTAAAGCAGTTATCAAGATGAACTGATTAGCATACAAGTATATGCAAGAACCCTAAATGGCAACTTCACGTTCTAGGTTGATGAGCAAAAAAACTAGCAAAAGATACCTGAAGAACTGAGATCAAAAAGAACAAGGAGTTTATCATTTCTGTTAAGATCATGACATGCTTTGCTCCAGAATTCAGAAAAACATTTTTGCTGACGTATTACACACAAAAAAAGTTAACATGCTCTGCAAAGCCTTGACAAACATATTTGAGCTAACTAACAGGACATCTGTGGGTACCATTAAAAACATCCTGAAGACAGAAAACAATCCTATAATATGACATTACTATTGTCATAACTTATTAACTAAAGAATAGTACAAAGTGGAGCTGTAGAATTATCAACATAGTTCTAAGGTGTTTACTTGCAACACAATGTTTTTCTTAAAGACTCTTCACCTAATAGGATCTGTATAACATCTGACAAGCAACACACAGGCAATGCGATATACTTAGTACGATGCATCCCAGGCAACCCATTCCCAGCTCAGTTTTCTAGGGGTCATATTGAAGAACGTAAGACCTACAGAACAGCACAGGATCTTGTTAGACCATCTGGTTTGTTTTGTTGTTTGGTTTATTTTTCATTGTTTGGGGGGTGGGGTTTTTTCCTCTCTTATTTAGTTTTATGTGGGTGAGGGAGACAATGGAGACCAAGACCTTTATGGCATAAAAAGAATCTATTGTGATTAATTTTGTGTAGTCACCATTCAAACATAAACCTCATTTTATTTCATTTGTTGTAACAAATAGAGTGCTTAAGGACACAGCCAAGGTGAACTCTTGGTTTGCTCATTTTTTTTTGCCTGCCATAACATAACTAAATCAACTTCAATTAAGTTAAATGCTTTAGTTAATTAATCAGTAACTAATTTATCATTTGCCATTTACACCTGAGAATTCATATACTACAAAATTCCACTCCCTCCCTTTTCATTAGCAGGCGTAATAAGGGATATTACCCTTCTTCCCTCTCCTCCCTCTTGCTGCACAAGCTTGGTCTTACAGCTGCAATGCTGTTATGACTTGCTGTATCCACTCCTCAGAATGCCTAACGTGTCTCACACATTCCACAACACAAAAATTTCAAGTAAACTCTTAGGCACTAAACTTTCAAACTGTCATAAAAGAAAGCATATATAATCTGGGCATGAATATTGAATTTCTCAGTGACTAAGATTTAGATCAACAAGACACAAGGAAGAGTTCTCCCACATTGCTTCTTGGAGCTTTTTAATCTATGTATCTTGGAGTTTTTTAATTGATGTATCTTCAATGTTTCAGTTTTACATAAACATTATACTTCTAGACTTCACAAGCTAGCCATGACTTTATTAAAACACACAAATAATATTTATTTGCAATTCTATGTTATAATTACTCAATCAATGAGCTTTCCCATGAAGGAGTGCCACTGTCTCTCCCAGTATTATATTCTAACATCTGGCTAAGTCACCTGTGTCCATGGCTCTGGTTCACTGCAGTCCAGTTCCCAGATTCTCACAACCTGACTTTGAGCATTGCCACTTTCAGCGCTCAGCCCGTCTTTTATCACAATGGTCTTCAGAGCTGCCATACAGCTTGCTAGTCCTGAATGCAACATGGACCATTTCAAGCAGATACCTTCAACCATTTTACACACTCTGGACAGCCTCTGAGTATTAGTCCCCCTAGCTAAGTAGCAGTATCTTTGTGTGTCAGATAAGATGAAGTTCTTTAGGAAATCTTCATGTCATCTTTAGGATCTCAAAACCATATTTTCTTAGCTTTCTGCAAATAGTTTCTATTCCTATCCACTACTTTTTCTACTCAGTATTTTAATGCAATGTATGCAATGTAAATAAGTCTTCATGGAACATGTCAATCAGCCACATATTGAACCCATTAGCCAAAATATTGTGTCAGTGAGGAGCAGAAAACATCATATAATCACCTCTATATATGAACAATGCTCGTAACTATTTCAAACCCTCCCCCTCAGTTTTCAATTGCAAGATTTTATTTTTATTCTAGAATTTCATACAAGTTTAAAAATTCACCCAAATTTAAGGAAGTATTTTCCTTAAGTTTTTCCCAAAAGAATAATTTTCTACCAAAGTTTATGTTCAGCTAAATATTTCATCATCCTCCAGTAGCTGGCAAATCAGCATATACTTCAAAACTTCAGTTAAAAAGACAACTGCAAGTATGCTATTAAATATTCATATATTTTGTGCAACTGAAACTGAATTATAAAAGCATCTTTCTAACCCAAACCAAATTGGTGCTTTTTTACCTTAAAAATGCCTGACTGTAAATTGTAGCAGTTGAGGAACTGCTTCATAAGCAGCTCAGTCCACAAGGCAGACAGAGATGTTCTGTAATATCATTAGCTGTCTCAAGTAAGACCATCCCAGTAGGCAGTCTCAGGACAAGCTTAATCCACTAATTATCCTTCGAAAGATCTTCTTTTGCCATCCCTGCAAGCAGACAGCAGTGGCCACCATCAAGACGGCTCCGTTGTTTTGTGCCAGGGCAATAACGGCTGCGCTTCAGCTTTATCTCACTGGTGGCAAGTCACCCTCCTGAAGGCCATTCAAGGAAAAGACGGCAAACAGCAGCACTCTTCGCAGACATTAAAGAATGAAGGGCTGGCTATGTTCTCTTACAGAAAGGGACTTTGACAGCTAAAGAATATTGTGCATGATGTTCAGCTCTGGAACAAAGAGGAGTAATATGCATGAAAAGCCCCCCTGGGAATGTACTTGTGGTTTCCCAAAGAAAAAAAGGAAAAAAAGTACATGAAGTTACTAAATTGTGTTGTTTGAAGTGTTAAGAAACAGAATTCTAAATTCAATTTGCAATTGGTATCTAATTAATTTGCTAGAAAACACCCAAACTATTTCTGTGGATAATCGTCTAGTGAAAGTATAGTCTCATTTAATTATTCAAAGTGCATCTAACCTCAAGATTTGAGCAATAGGAAACATTACACAGGAAGATAAAAAGATTTTTTAAATGGAGTTCCAAAAGGGGGGGGACGGGACAAAAACCAAAAACCACAACAACCACAACACTGATTAATCAAGAATTACTACAACTTCTTAAAGTAATCATCAACAAAAAAGCATTATTTTTTGACTGATTGTCCCAGGAGATACTATTTCAAAACAACATTACTACTTTTTCACTGAGAATACTGCGGGGTGGGGAGGGGAGATGGAGTAAGTGTGTCCAATTCTTAAAAGAAAGCTACTTTTCAAGTTAAACCGGAGACAATCGGCAACTTGCTGGACAACTTCACCTTTGCACCTTTTAATTAAACATGGCAAATCATCAAAAACTGATTTTTACTAAATGTCTTTTGGAAATAATTAGTGCATTATTTTAAATTACCTTTATTTTACTGCAAAGTATTATCGCTGACAAATGCACACAATTCACGTATCAAATAATGCAAGCACACAGAAGGTCCAGACTTGATGGACAGGTGAAAGCAGAGAGGCTGCAAGAAAGGGATGGTATTCCTAAAATGAGTGTGACCCTTGGCCAAACCCACCCAGAGCAACTCCCTTTAAAAAGCTCATTCATTAACTACCAAGGGCTAATGATTCAGATGCCTTCCAGAAAGGCCGCTAAGAGTTTCGCAAGTCTAGTAACTGCTGGCTGGCAATTGAAGGAAAGGATGGGAGGTGTCTGTGCTCCCTTCCACAACTTAGATCTCCTGTGGGACCAAAAATCAAAGGTTTTGGAGTTTAGCCTGCTTTGTATTATGTAGCACAGACCAAGTAAGAAACTTGCATAGATTCAAAAAATTATGGAAGACTAGTTTTAACAGCAGACAGAACAATGAACAAAGAATATTTCACCATCATTTTACCCTACCCTTGGCTTTACTCAAGACACACTTCTCTCCATATATCAAGAATTTCAAATAGACAAATATCTTCCTACACTAATTCATACCAGACAGAGCAGCTTATACCATACCAGTGCTCAAATTTATATGCTTGCTACAGAAGGTCCAATGTATTAATTTTCAAGTCTTAAAAGGACTAGACTAGAATTTTTTTTCAGGTAATTTCATATGTTAGGGGCCTTTTACTGTCACAGAAAAGTAACAAAGAGACTTTAACTCTGCATAACTGACAATATATCCTGCAGAGAGTCTCTCTGGCAGATTCTTCTTGGAAGCACATAGTGATGGGACAAAGGCTACGGACACAAGTTGCAACAACAGACATTCTGAAAAAGTTTCACATCACAGGCAGTCAAATATTGAAGCAGGCTGTCTAGAGAAGCAGTGGAATATCTGTCCTTGGAGATATCAAAAACATACCCCAAATAGCAACCCTTAGCAACTTCATCTAAGCTGGTCCTGCTTTGAGTGGGGGTCTGCACTAGATGACCTCCAAAGTCCCTCCTAATCTAAATTGCCTTATGACTCCATGAAACTGAAAGGAAAATCAGAAGAGGGGATGGAGGGTCAACTGTAATGCATTGTAAAACAATACATTAAAACACATATACACCAGTACACAGACTGATCAGACTGATGTTTGATTTTTGACTGTAAAAATGAGGAAAGGGTTGTAGAAACCCTTTTTTAATTTTTTTTTTTTTTTTAGATAGTCTACTCTGTCACAGAATCACAGAATGTTAGGGATTGGAAGGGACCTCAAAAGATCATCTAGTCCAACCCCTTTGCCAGAGCAGGACCACCTAGAGTAGGTCACACAAGAATGCGTCCAGGAGGGTTTTGAATGTCTCCAGAGAAAGAGACTTCACAACTTCTCTGGGCAGCCTGTTCCAGTGCTCTGTCACCCTGTCTCCTCCGTGTTCTTCTATTCTATCTCCTTATAAAGAAAATTTAAACTTTTTTTTTTTGCAATAGTCAGTAACACCTAATTAACAAAAATTCCAATCTCCTATTTCTTCTAAAAAAAAGTCAGCACTTGCTTTTACAACAAGACTGGCAGACCTTTTAAAAATCTTATCAAATTAACTGTACTGTTCTCAATATTTTAACGATTTACAGCTGACTGCCAAAATAGGAAGCAGCAAAGTTCTTGCAAAAAAGAAAAAGTATAACAGTATTTGTTTGATGTAATGGAGGTGAAGGAAGGCAACCATACAGAGATGAGGCCAGTATGATCTCACAGGTAAGAATGGAGGTAATCAAGGTGTGAAGCACACATCGGTAAAGATGCTCAAGCCACTTTAAAGTTTTACATCCTCCACAGAGTATGGATTACATACACACACAGAGCCAGGAGGCTTCTCCTGTGGCTGTGCATGTGCACTGAAGCACATCCCAAAGCAAAGAGAAAGGAAAATGCAGGGAATTTCTGATCTATTTGTTTGGCACTCCAGTACACTGATAGGAGTCAACAGAAGCTGAGCCCTTGACTCTCTGTTGGCTTAGTCCTCCAGCACTGAAGCTTTGGCCCCTGCTACTGACAGTAGAGCCAAATTTTCATTCTACCCACAAAAAGAAAAAAATATTAGATTAGTTTAGACTTAAAGGAACTCAGGAGGTCTCTAATCCAACCTTCTAGTCAAATGATGGTTCAACACTGAATTCACACCAAGTTGCTCAGGGTTTTGTCCAGTCAGGTCTTGAAAACCTCCAAGGATGTGGTGGAGGGTTTGCACTTTGCAGTACAAGTCTGTTGATGTATATAGATTCTTACCAATTAAGGACATAAGAAAAGAGGAATACTGTAAGCAGAATTGAAATGGAATTCAATAAATGCAACTGCCTGTGCAATTAGAAACGCAAGAGAAAGTCTAATGAGTAAATGATTTTCAAAAATCCTGTGCAGTTTTTAACAATAGTGTTATATATTCACTTTGTGCATGTGTATATACACACACATATGCTTTATATATACCCAAACAACAGCACAGAAAAGATTTCAAAATTGCATGGATTGGCACAGAGCCAAAGACAGCCGGTGCCAATAGCCACAGTATCTCCTCCACTGCCTCCTGGAAGCATTGCCCAAACACTTTTGAAATGGCTTGTTGTACAAGAACAAAATTCAGCATGCAGCAGTAGTCCGAGTTGATACAGGAAGAGCAAGACTGCATTTGTAAAGGCCTGATAAAAGGATGCTGCAGCAATCATGATGCCAGATGATGAGAGCTGGGATGAGAGGTTTAACTATGTGGATAGAATACAAATCTCTCAGATTTTCTGCAGGAAGAATCAGGGTGATTGTAAGTGCAAAACAATAGCAGCCATCTCCTTCTTTGTGGAGAGACACTTGTCTTTCAAACCTGTATTGAGACAACATGAAGTGATGTTGAATGAGGGAGCACACCTATGTTTCTGGCAGTCTCTGTCCAGTGTGCTGCTACAGATACACAGTCAGTTCCCTATTACTGATCCTACCAGTGAGGTGTAAAACAACCACTTCCCACCGCTGTAAAAGTGCAGCGGGGTGTTTCTCAGAATATGCTTGGTCTGGCATTGCCGTACCAGCAAACAGAAGCAGACAGACCTGCCACTGGGAGGAGCTGTACTCTTACTCGATTTTAAATCCTTGCCCTCCACTCTGGAGACTGCAAACCTGACATGTTACCACCATTCCTGCACACCACGTTCTGCCAACCAGACAGAAGCTGCCTGCTTCAGGACACAAAATAGTAACTGAACAAGCACAGAGAACTGATTCTACGTTTTATAAAAGAGAAGTCAGACTTTTAGACCTTCAAATAGTCTGTCATTTGTGTTCTTCCCTAGGTCAGTCCAAAGTTTCATCTGAAGCTATACTGTCTGAATCAAGTGTAGTAAAATGAGTAACCCAAGCACGAAAAAGGCACCAACTTCCCTGAAACCACAAACATTAAAATCAAAGTTTCTCTATAACGCCACTTTCAACAAAAGATGAAGTACTGCAAATATGAAAAAAAAAAACCAAACACCCAACCCACACCCTCTATATCTGTCCCTTTGACCACACCTTCACAAATCGGACAAAAGAAACACTTCAGTCTTCACCATGTCATCTATGAATAGAGGAAACAACAATGACCAAAAGCCTCAATGGTAACTTACAACAAAAGGCTGAAGAGTTGCTCAGTTTGAAGCAGTGCTTCTCCATCTTATTTTGTCACTGAGCCTAGCACAGCATAGCAAAATTAGCAAGGTTCAGTGTGACTCCCTCCCACAGCGCATGCCCAGGCCACAGCCACCCTTCCCTCTGCTGCTGCCACCTCCTCAGCCTCCAGCGCAGGAGTGCTCCCAACCTCTACAGCATCCATAAGGACGGGCCTCAGCCATGCACGGCTCTCCTGTGGTCACTGTCCCTCCTTAGCAAGATGCAAGTTATAAAGCACGAACTCCTGAGCACTGGCAATGCAGCATAGATGACATAAGCCACCTCAGAGCATTATATGGCCCAGCAGAGCCAGGAACTGCCACTGGTAACGATTTTAGATGCAGTTGTCTCCCCACTGAATGATGCTACAAGTGCCAGATGGATTCGTTAACCTCTGGATTAGACGACAAGAGTGAGGAAAGGCAACTAGCCCTCTAAAAGCAAAAAGCATGTGTTTATGGAGGAAAAAAGTAAATACTATTTATCCTATCTACAGAAAATATAGAGCTAAAAACCGAGCCACAGGAAAGGTCACACCAAGAAGAAGGGGGCAAAGCAGTAGGGCAAGTCTATAGATCAAAGTGGCAGAAGAAACTGGCTAGGGAAAACATAGACTTTCCTTCACTGCATGTGTAAAAATAGAGCAAAACATTCCTGACAGACACTGGTTTAGATACAGTAGATTTTTTTCTTGAGGAAGAAAGGTCTCCATCTCCCAAAGTTTCTTCTAGCCCTAGTTGCTCTTAATGAGCACATGTAACAAGATAACAGGACGTTAATACAATTTCTAATGACATTTTACACAGGACTGACTGTCGCGTCACAATCAGCATTTTGGTAAAAACATGAGAGGCCTTAGCAGGGCAGCTGGTAGTGCTCTCTAGTGGAGATAAAGGAGGAAACACTTCAGAGTTCAAAGCCATGGTGGCTTCCCAAAACAGAAAATAAACTCATTTTGCTGTATTTCAAAGATGTAATTTAAATAATCACAATTAATCACTGTAAACATCAATACTCCTATTCAAAGCCAAAGAGGCAAAAGCAGAGTGAACACCTTCACAACATAAGTTTTCTAAATAGCTACAAAAGATAAAGGTGGGGTTTTTTTTTCCTTCTTTAGCTTAGTACATTGCTTCTTATCGAGTTATTTTGCTACAGACATACGACAGAACAAGGAAGAGGCTAGAGAATATAATTATGCAATATTTAAAGTATGCTTTACCATCCATATCCAAAAGCAATAGATTCTACAGGTAACTAATGCAAAGCTTTAAGGTAGATGGATGATAAACTAGAATGAAGTAGAGCCCCTCTAGTGTACTCCTCCATTACTAACATCACAGTTGATGTTGCTTCAGAAAGATCACATCATACAAACACAGCGCAGTACTTAAGTCTAAATAGAGCAACAACAAGTTGCAACCAAAGGCAGCTTTTTTTATTCAAAAATTTTATATCAGGAGTCAAAGAAGCTAAAAAACTTGCCAAGAACTCTATCAAACACGTATTTGAGTTCAATGCTTTGGTGACAAAAGAGAGAGTGCATCCTTATGACATTGCCATGGGCATAAGATCTCAGTTGCACACTTCTGAGATCTTCTGACCCCCAGAGTCCATAAACACTGCAAAATCTTAATGGTAGCCAGAATTATTTTCTCAATGGTACAGTTATACATCCAAGGTAGCAGGAAAGGACTGAACTGTTTCAGGTTGTCTGTCAAGATGACCTAGGATTCAGCTGGAGACTCGGAGCTAAATCTTTGAGTTATTGGTGTTGCCTCTTTTTATTTTGAAGGAGGAAATGAGACTGGCAAATAACTCCTGGGGGCTGGCTGAAATTTTGGATCAAAGTAGATGCTAATTATCAGAGCTGGTAACAGAGAATAGAATGGGAATGTTGAGATTATCTTTTCTGATTTCATACACAGCAGTAAAAATTCTAAATCCCAATTAGGCCCTCAGTTATATCTGTGCAGCCTTAAAACCTTCAAATCAAAACTTAAAGGGCATTTTCAGTGCAATCTGAACATTCTCTATGGTTATACAGGCTTAGTTCTACTAAACAGAACAGAAGTCTGCAACCGCTGGACAAGAAGAAAATTATCTCAGCAATTTAGCAGTAACATGAAGAAAACAAATGCATGCCATAGCATACATACAAAGCTACAGTGACAGTAATTTCAAGTTAAGTTTACAAAGGCACTGAAATTTAAGCTATGGTCACTGTGAAAGATTAACAGTTATTTGTGCATTTTGATCACCAAATATCCAAACAGACAATCACAAAGAAGTGAGGCATTGCATTAAACTTGTCCTCTTTGAAAGATGGAGACAGTTTAACAGATCTATGAATGCCAGCGCATGCTTACAGATGTTGATGTGATTAGGACAATTTAGGTGGAAAATTAAGCAGCAAAACAGCCTGTGTATTTTCTATAAGAAAGTTTCAACAGCCTTCCTGAGGTCCCTGCTTAATCAGTTAACTGAGGGAGAAAGAAGAAGCAATTGTATGCAACCTCACACAAAGAAATACAAAACATTAGTAGGCCATTAACAGAGCATGTAATGCTGATCTTTTGATCCCATCAAAGGCTCATTCTCCTAGGATCTATCTGAAACTACAACCAATGATACCTTGGCTGTAGAGGATTTTTTATTTTAATTTTTTATAAGCATCGGAATAACCAACTTTCCAGGATGCAATAGTTCCCATAAGTAACACACAATAACCTTAAACATTTCCAACACAGTGAAACAAGCTACCTGCACAACAGGGTTTTTTGCAACTGGAAGGGATAGTAAACAGAAATGGCAAGGCATTTTTTTTACTAATGCTTTCAGAAACCGAGGCTCACCTCTCCTGGTAGAGGCAACAAACGTAACATTACATTATCTTCTCTCAGACTAAAGAAAAACTACTGTGTAGGCAAAAACTTACTACTGATCTTGTACACCAGTCTTTTAATAGCTTATGTGCCATTAAATTAGGTATGTAAACGAGCTTATTCTCAGTTACTGTTCTAAGGCAGTACTCTTCGTACTTATTTTCAGATCACATTTTACAAAGAAAAGACCTCATAGAGCAACACAGATGCAGACCCTGCAGAAAGGCAGCTAAATTTACAGTAATGGGAATGTGCAGTGTCAAAAAAGACAGGATGCCAAGTTTTCTACTGGAACAGCTGAAGAGCCTAGTGATCAGTCTCTGATATTAAGAAGGGTTTGCAGCAATTTTATTTTCTGTTTGGTTTAGTTTGCATAAGATTAAAGAACAGTGTGTCAAAGCAACTCTTAATAGTCCCTGGGGTCTTGCAAATTCTTCGAACAGTCAATCTAATCTTAGCACCAGGTATGGAAAACTAGCAATTCTGTTTACTTACCTTGTGCCAGTAGACAGAATTAATTTTGCTTTCCAGCAAGCCGAACATCACTGAAGTGGATAAACATCAAGAAATTCCCCAGCATGGTCTTGGATAAGAGTCTGTACCAAAGGCATCTAACATTTTTCTATGTTAATACGGGTGTGTAGGTAATTGTGAGAGACACAAATAGACAAGTACTGTGGTCTACAGAACCATACCTGTCATTCTACTATATACCCAGAATCCAACGGACCCCTTTGAAGCAGTTGGTCCCTTCGTCTATATATATGTATGATTTCTCACATATGTAAGCTCAGTTGGTCCAGACCTTTGTTATTTTAAGAGTGAATCACCACAACAAGGTACTGGATAGGCAGACAATTCTTAGGAAAATTTGAAAATACTCTTCATAAGAACATGTCTTAGATTCTCAATAACTTTCATACAGCCACCCAGTTTTTTGTGCAATACTCTAGTAAATTCAGATATTCAGATTAATTCAGATTAAAAGATAAATCTGTGTCTGCATCCAGGTTCATATGCAGTATTGTTAAATTATCCTGCAAGATCTTTCAGTTCCATGGCCATCTAAATATTTTTATGATATTGGTATTTAAACAGGAAAATAAATATTGCATTCATTACATGTATCCTATTTTAATTGGATAAAACTCAGTTCTTCATAATCCATGACAAAAATTTCCAATAGTTTGAGGTTTCAGTATAATACTAAATTCCAATCTCTCAAAAAAAAAAAACCCCACCCATAAAGTATTACTATAAGAGTTCACAAAGCCAGTATATCTAAACTAAAAACCCTCAAGATGACACCAGGCACCTTTCAAAATAAGGAGTTTACCAGTGAACTTATCCATTTCCCACAGCTGAGATTATTATAATTTTCAGCTTGGCTATCAACTCAAGTTTGGCCCATTACATAAAATACTACCTAAGTAATAAGAAAGAATAATGGAAGCATTTATTAGGGAAGGAAGGGCTGTTTGCTTTATACTTCCCATTTGTTTGCTAACAAAACATTCTGTTGGACTTTATAAAATAGCAGCACTCAGAATGAACAAACAGAAAAGAATTAAAAATTAAATGGGATACAGTACTCTCTTCCAGTAACCACCACTTCAATAGCAAAGCAAAAAGGTAAATTGACCAATCTTGTTAGAAAAAGATGACTGTCTTTGCTAAAAGATTTCTACTTTAAAAATCTAATCTGAGGAGTATTTCCTTCCAAAAATCTGGATGTTCTTTATACAGATTCCCAAACCTGAAATAAAGGAAAAAAAAAATCAATCCTTTCTAATGGCATACTGCGTGCTAGACCCTCCTGCTGGCTGCTGTTTATATTAGCATGACAGTATTCAAAGACCTGCAAAACCTACACTTAAAAACAATATATAGGCCAGCTGATGAGGACCAGAAGCAGATTCAGGTGCTCCAGGCACCAGTGTCCACCAAGACACATGTTCCTGCAGCTCTGCTTCTGCTCGTGTTCAAGGACTGTAATTCTACCCACACAAAGCAGGATCCCATTCCTTCATGCAGTGGTAACAGGAGCATCTGTAATGTGTACTATTTTTAGAAGCAACTAGTCCACTGCCAGCTGAGAGAGGAATGAGAAGCTGCAAGCCAGAACATCAAATCTGCCTGCTAGCTACTACTGACCCAGAGGGACATGTCAAGCTCCCCCTGCCCTTCACTACTACCTAGAACATCAACTCAAACTCAAGCTTGCTAGAGCCATTTTTCGCCTCTCCTTACCTTACTTCAGGATCTCCTGGACACTCACAGCCAGTTTTGCCTGTGCTCTTTCCAGTCCCAGGCAGGCAATGCTTTGTGGATTATGCTCTGGTGATGTCTGCAGGCTTCTCTTTGCAGCCCATGGGCTCGAGCATTCTGTAGACAGCTCAAGGCTTTGATTGCACCACATGATGGCAGGTGCCAAAACCAAAATTTAGGCCTATAATTCATAGGCCTTTGCTTAACGCTATTCAAAACATCCTTCCAATTAATTTGACCCACAGGAAGATACGTGTGTATCTGAGCACCAAATGACTTCCAAGGCTTTTATATCTACCCCTACAAGAGCAGCACTGTTATTCATATCTAAACTGCACACTGGAAATCAGAGTAAAGCACTAGTTCATTAAATGTTGATTCTAGCATGAGAAATTTTCAAGCAGTAAAAAAATCAGCATGTCTTCTTGGCTGTTTTATGATATTCATTTCAGACATGGAAAATTAGCAACATTTTCAAATAAAGTATGAACAGTCTGCCTTACAGACAGTGATTTACAAGATCCGGGTAAGGCATTTAACAGCTCTTAAGACATCAACCCATATTAAAAAAAAAATAAAGGTAAGTACTAACATCTTTTTTCAGAAGTCTGAGCATTTCAATGAAGTTTCTTCACAGTTCTTTACAAACTGCATTAAAAATTACAGGCAAAGTCTTCACATCAGAACAGGGGGAAAGGAATGAAAATTATCGTACCTGACATTTAGAGTGGAAAACTCCACAGACATAACTTTCCAGAGATTGAGTCACGTAATTGTACCTTTCAAACTTGAGCAAAAACAACTAATGTTGTTCAAAGATCCTGCATTCAGTTTCTATGCAGCACCAAACTCAAATACATGAAGGTCTCTGCTTCCTTTGAGGGAAAAGAAAAAAGTGTGAAATTCTAGCAATAGGATATCAACATGAAAACTTGTAGCAATGCCTGTCAGCATATCCTTGGCAGAACCAGACTGTCATTGAACTTTCAGTAAATACTTATCAGTGTCAATAAATATCAATGCACTCCTTCAACTTTGTCTTTAAAGCTTTAAAAATCCACATGCAGTATCTGCCAGCCGTCCTTCAGCTACAGGTACAAGCCATTCGTATGCGTTCCTTACAATCAGGAATGGCTTTAATTCAAACATTTTACTACTTGTAAGTTACATGGCAGCTTCAAAATGAGACCTCTCTATACAATGCTTAATTTCAGAAGAGTCTTGAGGTAATATATTTGTGCATATATGCTACTAGAGGTATGCTAGGTATACTACAGTAGAGCTGCACACTGAACCGACATAGTTCTTACCAAAGTTGAAGGATCAGCATTCATTTAGTATCATACAATATTTAATGCAGACCAATTGCATGGATTTAAGTAGTGGCCCGGTTATCTCCACATTTGTGACAGCTGAAATAACAGGAAGAACATCTTGGGTCTGGGGAAGTGATTGTTTAGTTTGTTGGTGTGGTCTTTTTCCTTGAGGAGTAGGAGAAAGGATATAATCGCACCTTAAAATTTTACTGTGAAACTTTAGTGTGTATATCTCACACATTGAGAAAGGCAAACACAGAGCCATTCAAGAGCTCTGTCTTATTTTTAGCATAACTATTCCCCACAGTGCACTATAGACACATTCTTCTTCTCTCTGCCTTCAACCCCTCAAATAAATCCCCTTTATTGGATTATGGATTAATGCAGCAACTATAGCAGTAAGCTGTTTCCATGAGAGTGAAAAAAAGGTAAGATGTGGACCATTAAGCAGAGTAACTTCTCATTTGGAGTTTGTGCATCTGTCTTGGCTATTGTGTGCAGTACAGGAAAACAGTATTTATGTCTCATTAAATGTGTTTCGAACAATATCAACAGGGCAGGAATTTAGCACCTGCTAAAACAGTTCCACAAACACCGAAGTAATTAATATAAGCACCCATTTTCAGTAAAATATCTCATGTCCAGTTAAACTAACAGCAACTCATTTTAAGTCACTGGTCCCATAAACAATTAATAGTTATACATATGTTAAAGACCACATTAACTTAATAACATTACAGAAGTTATGGACTGTCATTTGAATGCAGAATGGTGAACTACTGATGCTGCATCTTTTCCACAAAGAAATAAAACTGTGTTATTATACTATCACCACAGACTGTGATCCCCTGAAACAAATATCCAGAACAGCGTTTACCCAAAGATCTCAAAACGTTTTACAGATATGGTTAATTACTCTCTTTTTATAGAGGATAAGGCACAAAAAGCAATATTATGCTCTTAAATAAGTGAATCTTGGACAAAGTCAGTGGCAGAAGATAGGAACAGAAGCCCAAGTTCTTCCAACTATCATGCCACTGCCCTGTCTACATCTCCAGCCCCAAAGGACTGATGAAAAAGGCAGCTATGTGATTTAAAAATAACTTCCGATTAGCAAGGCAGTGATGAAGACAGGAATCCTATGGAAACCAAATGAGCTAGTCAAGGCAGAACTAGACTCTTAGCTGGGGAAATCAAACATTGTGAGGCCAGGTTAACATTCTGCTCAAATTAAGTGAAATTGAGTTTTCTAAGGCAATTTTGGTCTGGAGAACAGTGTTAGAAGCACTGATACTACAAAGCAAAAAATCTCTTCTATTAGTCAAACTGACATAGCTGAAGAGATCAAGTACAGAAGACCTCCAGATTTCAAAAAGACAAAGAACAACCCTTCAGAACAACTTTAAGTTGAGAATATGAGCTCTAATTTCATCTGGGCTATGTTCATTAATATGAGGTGGCTGAAAACCTATGGAATGGAGAGAGGTTTTTCAAGGAAGATGGGAAGTTAAAATGCTTTTTTCTTTCAAGGAGCACAAAAATAGAAAATTACTATTTAACTGTGATACACCAAAGATTTAAAGGAGTGGGAAAGTTTATGCCATTCCACAAAATCCCTCTTCTTGAGGCCATGATAGGCCGCATTATCTCATACTTAAAGACCCAGATTTGTCTTGTGAAGGTTCCTTTAGGCCCACCTTGGTTAAACTCCAACTACTCAGTTCTTCCTCATTGCTTGAAAGAATAGAGTGGTTAGGTCTTTTCTCATTTGTAGATGTGAGTTCATTTGGGTGCTTAGCAGTTGTTTGCTTTCCCTCCCTTTACTCCCATAAGAACATTTGGTGAACTGTACTGAGTACATTACATTCTCGTGTGTGAATATGTAAGACCCACAGATTTTGTTGATTTTAGCGGGGAGGAGAGCAAATATTTACCATAGGATGGTGAAGATTCATTGGCAAGCTTTGCATTTGTTGCTCTGCAGAGCCTGGTACTATTTGATGCAAATTCACCTACAAAAAGTTTGGCTCTGATCATAAACTTGATAGCAAAGGATTGTTAGAAAGCTAGGGAAGAGAGTCAGAGAGAAACTTCTTCCACATACATTTTTCACTATAGCTGGAAATGTTTAACCATTTTCTGTATAGATTCCAAGGCACAATGGTAAGCCACTTCAGGGACTTTTCTTGCTGTACTGCAGCAAGTTCTTGCATGATATTCAAAGATTTTACTATTTCTCTAGAGGAACAGTGTTCTGAAGTATATATTTTGAAAGATGAATATCAAATGCGCTCTTCTGTTGCAGACGCAGGGATATCTAAGGGCTAAACAGTACACATTTTATTGTTATGTTGCAGATGGTTGCTGGTTTTAAAACACACAGATGTTAGTTGTGTCTTCTTTCTTCAGTACATGCAGTTTGTGGGCTGCAATTTGCTACTAAGATGGATGTTTAGGAAGTTGATATTGATGAAGAAATGTATAACAAAAAAGCTAACTGCAGCAAAGCTCTGGAGAGCTAGAATTCTGCAATTTGTTTTATTTCTTTATCTTTACTTAATCTATCTTTCCAGTGAAAACTGCACCAGAATTATGAGTTTTCTTTGACATGTACAGGTGGCATAAGATGCCATCACATATTCAAGTTACAGATGGTGCAGCATCATTATAATATCGACACAAATTCAAAACTAGTTCCCCAACAGCAGGCTGTTAAAACACAAGTTTCCACATAGTAGGATGAAGGGTTAAAAGTATTATTTAAAGCCACACATCCTCCATTCCATTACTTGTAACAATACTTTGGACATTAAGAATTTACAAATATGAATTGTGTTTAGCCAACTGCTGCCTCTGAACTAGATTTCCATGTTGACTACTGTTACAGTATTTTTATAGTAACCATTATAATGTCAAAAACCTTGGATACCTTAACTGATTCTAAACAATTCTGAGGGCATAAGTTACCTTTTAATTTTTTACATCAGGGAGCTAACATGGCCTCTGGAAGAGGTGGCTTCTTCAAAAGTCAGGGCTGACTCAAGGCATTTTTTAGGCTTACAAAGGAAAACCAAGGTTTTTTAAGACATATAAAACTACTGAAACAGCACTAAAATGCAAAACAAGGGTGGGAGGGCAGAACTGGACAAGCAAGGGTGGAGAGGAAAAAAGCTGCAGCCAGAAGGAGATAGAGAGATAGCACCAAGAAAAGAATGCACTAGAGAGCAAAACAAACCTCCTAACACATGCTGAAAGACCACAGGCAGCAAGATGAAAAGCACGGAAGGCAGTAACCAGAAGAGGTAGGAAAGAGGGCACTGTGTACAGTGGCAACAAAGAACTCCAACCCACCTCCTCATGGGAGGGCAAAGTGAAAAAATGTGCTTTCCTGCTCCAAGTTTCCTCCATGCAAAGCCATGCAAATTTTATATTAATGACATTTTGATGCTGTAAGATTCAGAAGAAAAATAAAGTCAAAAGGTACTTCCTCTAAATAGCATTGCTAAACTATAGCTGCTAACCAGAGCATGATGGCAAAGCCTGCTCCTCTCTGAACAGGATCGGCAATGCACAGTCTTGAACACTTTCTCGGTGAGCTGCTTCTCCTCAACGTATTCATATGCAAGCGCAGCCAATCTCATTCCTAACTTCAAAAATAAGTTCATAGGGGAAAACTCTCAAAAGTGAAATCTAGATAAGTCACAGGCTTCACTGCCTGTCAGTTTTCCCCAAGAAATTCTCTCAGGGAAAACTTGCTTTCCTGAGGAATTAGGAACGCATTAGGGCACAAAACTGCTCCACAAGAAAAACAATAATTCAAACACTTTATTGTAATACAGAGACACCACTATGAGCTAGGCCCAACACTAACCGCCAAGCATAAACACAATCCCTACAACAAAACTCAAAGTATAACTAAAGTGTAAAATATATTCCAGCAGCTACTCCTACCAAGTAATAAGTGCTCCAATGCAAATCTGCAAACCAGAAAGCAGCCAGCCACAGAACATCTGAGCTGCACTGCACTCCCCCACCCTAAAAAAAAAAAATATTTGCAGAGAACAGTAAATTGTTCTCGTACAGTGCTTTCATTAAAAAGAAAGTTCCTAATCCTTTTAATCACGATTATAACTTCACGTGTTATGTAATGTAAATACATTCAGCAAATCTATCTGAATCCCCAGCTTCAACTGCAACACTATTATTCTAGTTACAGGAAGATGCTCACCTTTTACAAATAAAATAAGCATAACTCTAAGAATGACTACAATGTCATCACACCTGATTCAGCATCCTTTCATTACACAGACATCAACTTTGAGAACTAATGATTATCATTAACAAAAGTCTAAAGCATCTAACAAATTTGCTCGTCTTAACCATACAGCCAGAAAAAAAAATTCTGTTTGCTTATTTAAACAAATTCTTTGGAAGCAATTCAAGAAATAAAATATGGTCACTTAAATCAATTAAAGGCTATGGTTAAGTCATGTGTGTTAATCACCTAATAAAAGAAAGCAGACAAGCAATAATAAAAAAGAATTTTTTTGAAGTCTAACACACTTTCCATTCAGAAATGAGTACCTACTCAATATGCTTCCTTACAGCTACAGTGCAAATACCTTCTTACTTTACACACAGGTTCCATGAAAAACAGGCTTCAGAAAGTCACTCTCTTTTCTTGCTTCAGGTGGTTCACTATCCGGAGCCACCTAGCAAGAAAAGTAACAGGAGAGGTACACTGTCTCTTGAGTTTTACGTTGCTGAACTCAAGTCAGAAAGCTGCATTACACTTCTCCCCGCACACTTTCCTTCTTCACAAAAAACTTTTTATTGTGCTTTAACAGAAGGTCAATGGCTATCACTTCTCTACTCTAGCACAATGCTGAATTGAAACAAGAACCCATAGCTGCTTGGACCGACAAAGCAACCAGTATGTCTAAGCCAATAAAGCGATTTGTTCATTAAAGCTACCAATAAAGCAACCTTTTGTTAGTCTATGAAACATCAGAAACCTCATAGAATGCATTTAACTATGCTTTCCTAAAAATCACCATCTCAAAAGTTCTAATATCTGTTAACTTCTCCACTTCCTCAAACTGATGATAAAAAAAACCTTAGCACTGACTTTTTGAAAGACAGCAAGTGCAATGCAAACTTTCATGCCTATTCATCAACAGAAAAGTTTAAAGTTCTTGGTGAAGGTATCCCCCTGCCAAGAGCTCAAATTTATCCTATTAATCAATTATGCAAAGTTTCCTATGCAACACTGACAACCTATAATAAAGACAGAACCATAATTCTGTACGACAACAACATCACTCAATGGATGCACTCAGTTTAGATCCAAAGATTCATTTGGATTTGACAAACAAAAGAAATGAGAAGAGCTGTGGTGAGCAAAGATCAAAAATGCTCTAAGTACTTGTGTCCATTGCTTTAAACTAAACTGAAGCAGACAAAGTTTGAACTTAATTCCCCGGTGTCCAGTGGTGTTGTGTGGGGGTTTTTGTACCATTCTTGATAACCAGCTCTAATATGACTATGGCCACAAACTTCTTTCAGGCAAGATCAGTATTTTTTGCCCTAATAAAATAGCTGTACAGTATTGGCAATCCTTGAAAGAATTAAAATGAAGTCTCCTCACTTAGAATTCTTTTATTTGCTTTATTAACAAGTCAGCTCCATTATTCTGGGGGCAGGGGGGGAAAGCATCTTTCCATCTAGTCACACAAGCCAGGCAGATATAATTCCTCTAAACCACTATATTTATAATCTTTGAGACATTTTTACCAGCAGTAACATGCAACTATTGCAGCTGCATAACACGTTAACATAGACAATAAAGCAAAACAAGATCTGAGGGGGAAAAAGTATGTATACGCACTCTATTACTCATATTTAACACTGCAATACCCCTTGTTCTAGCAGCAAGCCAGCATAGAAGCAATCTGAAATCATTCTCTGCCACCATTTCTCATCTGCTTCTTTTTGTCATGCATAGTGCTTGGGGGTTTTTTTATATGTACAACTACCCCCCCCCCCCCCCCCAAAAAAAAAAAAAAAAGAGCAAGTTTCATCCTCATTACTGCAGTTTCTCACGGATAAGATTTCCCATTTGCTACAATGGATGCAGTATTTTTATTCACACTGAAAATTATTGTAACAGAACAGCCATAAAATATATGTCCCCACTGAGAGATATTTACAATTAGCCAAGGTTCTGTCCTTTGTTATTCAGAAAAAATAATCTCTATTTATAAAATAAACAAGTCTGCTATCTAGGACAGCGATAGCATTCCTCCCCCTACACTGTGACTCTCACTATCAAGCCATGAGATTATATCCTCCTTCTGGAATTAAGTGCTTATTCTAACAATAACACTTCAATAGCATGTGAAACTTTTCAATTAAACAGTTGTCAAGCAGCCTGATAAGGCACAGAAAGACAACTGATAGCAGAAACAAGAGTCATACAGTAAGTTTTGCAGTCTTCCTAGCTACTGCCAAATAGTTAATCAATGAGCAGTGATGTTTGTTTGCTTCTTGACTTTTCACGGCAAAAGTGGACAGGTAATTTTATTTAATTGTAAAGTTTCAGTCATCTTCCAAAATTTTCACTTAAAGCTTTTCTTAGACTTTGGAGTCTTTTGCCTACTATTGCACCACTGACATGCTAGCAAAGAAAACAGCAGTACAAGAACTATTGCAGAAACACTGATTCTAAAGAGAGTGTTACACAATGTTTTTCCTATATCCTCCTTGAGAGCAAATAAACATGACTTCTAAACAGCAATTAAAAATAAATTTAAACGTAATGCTTTCCTACTTAAGTTCTGAATTTACATTTTGCTAATTTTCCCTGCCCATACTTGACCAAGTCTTTCAACAATTTTACTGTCAGATTTTCATTTACGCTTAAGAAGACTCATAAAAGAATGAGACCACAACACAATATGCTGCCTGGTATTTGTGATTTGCACTTTTCAGTTTGCTTAACTTCCAAAATTAATCCTTTGCTCCAGTTCAATTCTACTCCTCTCACAGTACAAAGTCAATGGAATTTATGTTCCTTAAAGACTAAGCATACTTGAAAAACCCTGCTCGTCTAAGATTAAACTTCATGCTCTTCCAAATAAATAAATGCAAGCTTAGAGTAATGAAAAGCTCCCGGTACTTTTTAAATTGTGTTATCAATGAAAAACTGAGTTTTGTTCTGAGGCAACAAAAGTACATTGCTAAGAAGTTTGATAAATTTACATTTGTAGCTACTGACATAGCAAACATTTATGCAGACACTTAGCTTTCTACAGGTATTCTTATGATCAAATTTAAGTGTATACTCCAATGACTGCAGGATCAGACTGCATCAGATTGCATTTCATTAATTATATTCACCTAATATGACAGCCTATCAGTAGTGGCAAGAGAAAGTTAACCACTGAGTTAAAAGGCATCACAAATGTCTTCAGATTTGTCTTCAGGACAGTGATCAATTTGACCAAAAAAAAAATCTATGATTATTATTTAAAATTAGCTTTTAAAAAACACTGCCAGTTACAAGCTATTAACACCTTCATAAGACCTCAAGATGTAGCTTGCAGAATCTATTTCTTATATTTTTGCCTTCTGCAAATCATCCAGTTAAATAAAGGCTTTAGAGGTTTACAGAAAACCAATAAGCACTAAGTTTACTTTCTTCACAAAAGTACTCATTTATGTGATAATTTAAAAATGGAAGTTGACAATGCACTATCAACACAGCAGAACAAAAGACAACTTCAATTACAAGAGTTGAATTTTTGTTTGCTTTGCTGGTTGCAACAGTTATAATACTAACATAGGAAACTTACTATTTATAATTTCAGAAAGATACTACGGGGGGGGGGGTTGTTTGGTTTTTTGGGTTTTTTTGGTTGGTTGGTTGTGTGTTGTTTTGGTTGTGGTGAGGGGGGATGGTGGTGTTGCTGGTTTGCTGGGGGTTTTTTTGTGATCCATATCAAGACACTGAAACTTAAAAGTTGCCAAGCTGATGTTCTGACCACATTAAAAGATGGCCACAGGAACAGCTATACAAGAATTGCCATTTCCTGGAGACACAGGTGAGAATGCCTCATCTTTACTTTAGTATCCATCATTTCCACAGGGTCAAGCAATTCTTCAGTAAACATCCCCTTATAGCCTAAACTTCAGCTGCAGTTGCCATTCCCAGGGTTGACTTCAATCCTGAAACACTAGTAAAGCACTGGTGCCCAAGTAGCTCCCCACCTTTTCAATTAAAAAAAAAAAAAATCAAGCAATCAGTGAAGAAATATGTCTTCTTACGGATGTGCACTGTTTCGGCAAAAATTACTAAAGTATTTAAGAACTGGCACCTGAAAAATGGTCTCTTCTGGACCAAAGAGCCCAATTCCAAGGGACCATGCCAGAGGCAAGTGACATGAAAAGCAAATGATAGTGACTGACTGTTCATTGCCTCTTCCAACAGCAGCTAATGAAGCTAGCAGGAGCCACCTTCCAAAACACAAGTGACTCTTCAGGCAATAACTAGCAGACCTGTGGAATTTGTTGTGAAAGGATGGAACAGAGATGAAAAATTTACGTGTGTTCAAGGATAAACTGGACATGTTCACAGAAGAGAAATCATTCAAGAGTTTCTGAACAAACAGAAATAATCTCTGGCTCAGAGATTCCATGAGCTGAAAGTAGCTGGTGAGCAAGCACAAAACGAAAAGTATATAACACTTATCTTGTTCTCAATGTTCCCCATGCATCCACTTATAGATGTTTTTGAGATCGGTCATGTGAAGAATTACGGAACTTCTGGGTTCCTGTACACGATTTTCTCTTATATGGTTGCTATCAGACATGAGATATTAGGCTAGAAAGAACGTCAGTGTGATCCAGTGTAGCAATTCTTCTGTTTCGAAATTAATAAATACATTTTAAAATGGAACATTCCAATTAAAATACAGAAAAAGTGTTTTAATGTTTGGATCCCCCTCCCAAAACTTCCAGCTTGATAAAATACATTACATTCAAATGTTTTAATGAACTTGACCTTTCATTCAAAATATTAGTTAAAAAGTTATTACACCTCTACTGGAACAACATTATTGATTACTCTTCACCAAAACATCTACAGCAGTTTCATAGCTTTTTGGCCTCCTATACACTGTCTCTGTGCAAGCTCTTAGCGGGCTGCAGAATGGTCTTCCACCACAGTCCTGGCTGCCATTTTTCTCCTCAGAAAAGCTAAATGACTCATTCTTGGGTTCGGTTTGCAGGTTGTTTTCCTTCCTGAAAAGGGATACAATAACCAGATGGAAGAACAAGTCACAGGCATCAGCCCATTCACTAATTAGGGAGACCTCTATACTCCTGTTTGGTCTCTCTCCACTGCAAATCTCACAGTATTTCTGTCATCTGAATTAAAGACCTCCTAGATCCCAAATTTAAAGTCAGGAAGACTACCTGAGCACAAGCATTTCCCAGCTGCCAGCACTCCACTACACAATATGGGGGAATGGAAGAGAGCTAACAAACTTAAACCATTAACACCTCATTTGGAGAAAATCTGGTACTTTTGCATTTTCTCATTTTATTAGCAGAAATCAGAACTGGGTTATGTCAGAGAAGCAAGAGAAAAAAAAATAATTTGTAAATATTAAATTAATCTCCTACTAAAAATACCTAATATTAGAATGTGAGAAAACACAGTACTTGCCTACATTTAAAAGAGCCAGAAAATATGATTTATCATGTTACAAACAAACAAGCCTTTCATGCATCAGCAAGCCAGCTGAAACAATTGTTCAGAGAATACTATTGTAAAACACATAGGTTGATATCAGAGAATATACACAGCACAGTTTCTGAAAAGGAAGCTATGCTTTTTTAGGCTAGCAGAATTTCATAACAACAGTATACTAAGCAGAAATTGTTGAAAAACTGACTTTCAAAAAGCCTCACCCAAAGCCTCAAGAGGCCATTAAGGAAAATTAATCTTGGTGTTCAGGGAAAACATTATCTGCATTTAGATGCCAGCAACAAAGCATCAAAAGAAAAAGCAGTAAGTGTTCTGTTAACTTGCAGAAAAAGATTAACAGCAGAAGGCTTCGGTTCTATACTAGAACTACTTCACCATTCCCTAATGGTCCAGAGGGCAAAAAAGTGGCAAAACTCAATCACATGAAAATTATTAAGGTTAAGACAAGAGAAGGAACTTTAAGAACTTCAGATAGTCTAACCAAGCAAGATAAAAAGGGAAATACATGACAGACAAAGAAAAAAATCGACAAGGTATTGCACATCAAGGTGAATATTCTACTCACCAACTTTCTAGATTTTAATAACGAACTCAGACACACATTCATTCTGGATAGTCCATTGAAGAATATTTAGTAAAAAAAGAAGTACGTTAGGATGTATACTAAATGTTTAGGAGAATATTACAACTAGTACATTATGACCTGAATACAGCACTCCAAGTAGGCACACAATGTAAAAACCAGTTTGAAATGCTAATCAAACTAAAACAGTCTTAAAAAAGGTAAAAGTCATCTTAAAGGGGATGCCAAAAAACATAAGACCGACCAGATATGTTAACTGTAACTGAAAGATGCAGAGTAATACACAGGAAAAGGTACAGAAAAAAAACCTAAGAACTTTGAGTTCAACTGGACTTTTATAACAAGAATATATTCGACTACACTACGGGGTTAAAATATTATGAGTAACATAAGGTATTACTATGAAATTCATTATTAATATGACACAATACATTTCCATACAACAATTGCTCAGATCCCCAAACTTGGTTAAAAAAATTTTTTTAAATCACTTAAATTACAAACCTAACATATACTTCTAAAAAGGATTACATGTCTTATTAAACAGCATGATAAGCTGTAACAACAATTGAGACTGATCTTGAAGAACAGTGAATTACTAGAAGTTTTATACATGAAAAAAGTGGTTCTGAAAAGAAAGACAAAAAGACATTTGTCCTATAATAAAAATCCTAATTCTTTTCTGGAGATGGCAACTAATAGGCAGAGAGAATAGCACAAAAGTTAAACTCTCAGCTCTACTATCAGCAGAATTCTTGAACATGATTTTTTTTTTTTTTCCTCTTTGGCAGCATCCAGCAAGCATATACATTCAGCCCAGCTAGCAAACTAAAAAAAAGCTTGGTAGGTTATATGGGGAGTAGCATAGCAGTCAGGCTGCAGGATGTGAACCATATTGTGATAATGGAGGTCACAGAAGATAACAGGACAGTAATGAGGACTTTGTTACTGCAGTGGTGGGATACAGCAGCAGACAGAGGATACAAATCCACAGGAAACCAGGTTTTGTTAGCTCTGCTGCTCATAGAACAATTTGTTTCCCTTGTGTTTTACAGATTTGAATACTAATATTTCTGCACACTGTAGCTTTGATCACTGTGTTAAATGTAGCTCTACTGAATAAAAGGATTAGTTTGTCCAGATTGGCACAGCTACGACTGTGATATGAAGGGAACTCCAGGGAAAAACCTTTGAAGATCAAATGCATGCTCAATTTTGTAGGTTGAATTGGCAGTAGGAACTGAAGGTACTTTTTGTCATGCATATAGTTTACAGTATGATACATACAACAATACTTCTGTAGTTTAGTATACAGATTATAAACATTTTTAGATTACTTATATTTGCCTTGCTGTTAAAAGGGGCAATCCCACTCTCTCCTTACCCAAAAGGGTAAGAAGTCAAGCAGCACTAGCACTCATGTTGGTTCACAATCAGCTGGATTTGCAAACTGGACAGCACAACCACAAACCCACAAGGGGTGTGGGGAAGAGCACGATCAACCCTTTTGGTTACAGCACATACTCCACACTGGCTTCAGCAGATCATCAAGCTGCAACTGTGAGGTTTCAGGGCAAAGTTAAGCTGATTTAATGGCCAGCCAGCGCCCAAAGGATTCACTACCAGCTGTGCATCTCCTGTGCCAGCTCTAACGTACATCCTGTGTCACACTGAGACAACGCAATTTGATTTTTAGTTCCCTTCTCACTTAAATTCAGGGAAATAAAGTGGTAGAAAACCAACAGCACACAATTAATTACCAAAAAGTCAGATTAAGCCAGTAGCAAGCTGTTTATGTTTAGTCCGTACCCAGGGCTAAACTATAACAGTTGCTCTATCACCTGACGACCCCTCACCAGCCAGGGAGGGGAATTGGGAAAAAGAGCAGCAGACCCACGGGTCGAAGTGAAACACCACCAATACCAAAAGAGTATATATATATATATAGGGTTATACTTAGGCAAATGAATAGCCAGTCATCACAACTGACCAGAGAGCAGCCCTCAGGAAAAGCCAGAGGACTAGCAGAAAGAACCCCACAGGAGCTCCCTCTCCTCAGCAAACCTTCCCCCTTTATAATGACCATGACATTATGGGATGGGCCACACCTGCAGCTAACTCAGGTCACCTGCCCTGGCTGGCTTGAAACTGCTAATGGTCTGCCTAGCCTGGCTGGGCTGTGATTCTGTCCCAGCCAAACCAGGACATTAGCACAGGAAGAGGCTGGGGTGGGCAAAGCTGTTTGGAACCACTCCTTTCAGCAGCAACTAAGCAGGTCAAATGCAATATGAAATGACAACCCCATAAAAGACAAATGAATATAACATCTCAGGAACCCACAATCTTTGCAAAGGTCAGAAAGATTTTATGAAGGAATGGTGAATTGTTTCAATTTTAAGTTTCTCTTCTTTAATCTTTGCTAGGTCATGCCTAACCTACACAATCAACTTTGTTCCCACCACACTGCAGCATAAACAAACAATAGGAATGAGAAGGACCAAAACGTTAACATTTCTTTTGTGCCACCAAACAAGCTTCTGTTTTTCCAGTCATTCCCAGCACCCTTTTGAAAGGTTCCCACAGCCCATGTAAACAACACACAAGCTGAGCGGGATGACTGTACGTACCTCCTACCTAGGCAGTCAGCAACCACAGCATGTAGCTCCTCTTAACTAGATAGCCACACATCCACCCCATGACATGGGACACCACCCACCTTTACCCTTCAAACAAAAAATCCTGCCTGTGCTCCTGAGTCATACTGAGTATTATCTAGTACTCCTGCCAGGCACAGCCAAACATCAGTAACGGCTGAGCCGAAGTTTGACCCTCAGTTATTTCAGTATCAGTCCACTTTTCTGTAGAACATCAGTAATTACTTGATTTCAAAATAGTCAAGCATAACAGTATTCAAAGAACAAATAACAACAAAACAATTTGCAAGATTTACCATGGCAATAAGCTATGAAGCTGGGAATACAACACAAAACCTGAAATGAAGAAACAGTACATCCTGGAAACAAATCAAATGAAACTATCAATGTCAAAGTTGCTTTGTACAGCAAGCCATGCCTAAGAACCACCCTAGTTTTAGTGCACTCTGAGGTATGCAAAACTTCCAAAATTTAGTTAAACATCTAGACAAGCTAAGAAACTGCCATTATGGAGATAATCAGGGTCGTTAACACAAACACACTTCTGTATTACAGGTTTGAAAAATTGAAAGTTCAGACACCTGTCTATTAGAGCCCACGTAAGATATTCTTAGTAGGACCTATTTCACATGTTATCACTTCCCTGAAGACACATAATGTCAAAACATAGTTAGAATTACTGCTGTGTTACTAAGGGGCTACCAAAGCCTGTATGCTACTCTTGCCACATTTCATGAACATGAAGCAGCCGTTCAGGACCATGTGCCACACAGCTGGTAGTGCAGAGCAAGTCCAAGGCAAGACAAAGTCCAGCAAGCTGGGAGTCAAGCAATGACTAAGTCTAGCTCTTAACCAGACTGGAAACAGCACAGTCAGAATTCACCTGCTACCACAGATAAAGCTACTCACACACCATGAAAGCAGAGGGGTACAACCGCTCCCTTCTACTAGAGGCTTGTCACAAGGGTGCGCATCTGTCCCCCTCTTGGCTACACAGAGAAGTTTAAACATGCACCAGGTGGACAGTGTGGCATGGGGGGAAGCATAGCAGGTGGAATCATCTCCCTCCCCAGGACTCTTGCAACCAGTAGCAAGTTAGGAGAATAGCAATTCCCAAACACAGTGCCCCCAAAAAATCTGATTTATTTCATCTTGCTGGAACATGCAATAAGGCCTGCTATCTAGGTATGTGGAGAAAGAAACAGCGACAAAAGTTTCCTGGCCAAAAAAAAAGTACACAGCAACTTTGCCTTAGCATGATTTGAAGGATGATGAAGATGCCCTCAAGATGCATAAAAACTGTCACGACTGTACTCTGCAGTAAAGAAAAGTTACCTGTTATTGCAGTGATCCACCCACTCACAGAAATGCCACAGATCTGAAGACATACTCATCAGCTCTGGCAACAACAGACGAAACTGCCACAGCAGAACTCAGAAACAAACATTACAAATAACTTAGGGAAGGGTATCTCCAGGATGGCAGTTTCAGGGCCCTTTTCTGTTGTGCTAGAAGATCTCTTGCTTTGAGCATCATTACATGACTTAAAACAAAACAGCAAGAGAAGCAGGTACTCCTGGCAAACTGCAGGTTTACTGCCCAGCTGATCTGAGCTCAGGGCTACAAGTAACACTGCTTAGCAAAGGCAGAGCATCTAGTAATGCAAAGGCATAGACATCCTGTCTTCCACAGAGATTCAAAAGCATATCAAGCTACACGGGACCACACTTGCCACAAAAGACAAGTAACATTTCTTCAGAGGCCTCAATTCAAAGTTGTAGCTTTGGTTATCATTAAGTGGTTATGGCCTTAAGCACTGAAGAAAATATCCTTTTAAAGAACAGCCTTATTTGGCAATAGAGAATTCAACAAAAGCATGTACCCACTCTTGTCAGGTCTAGCAAAGAAATGCTAGATTTTGCAGCTACTGAGCAACTTCAAGTATGAACTATGCTACAATGCTGAAAGGCTTGCACTTGCCAGGGAACACACTGAGCAGTTACCCTCCTAAAAAGGGAAGCTGGGAAAAAGCTTGAAACCTTTTCTTCCCCATTGGCCTTGGCTTGTGGTGTTTTGGGCTTGTCAGTCATTTAGTAAGACAAGTAGCTTGTCCTGAAGTAGTCTGTTCACTTCTGAAAACATTGTGACTATTTTCATTCCTGCAGATACATAAGGACACACATTCTATCCTATAAAGCATATCACACATTTTGCATAAAAAGAACAACATCCTTTCACATGCAGTTTGTAATATGGCAAAATCCCTACGAGCATAGGCAGATCCTGCATGCTACAGCAGATCTAAATGTAAAGTTTCACTTTAAAGAAAAAAATGATAGACTTTATCCCGAAAAACATGTGCTCCAAACGTATTCGCAAGCATCTGCGAGAACACAGAGCCAATGTGTGCAGTAAGGTCATTATGCCAGTCAAAGAAGGCAGAGTTAAGCAGATACTGTCAACAACCCACACCCTGGGTTTGCAGTTCCTGTCCTTCAGAAATTCAAAGCAATTGCCACAACCTACAACATCACAAAGCCACAGCTGAGTACTCCTGACTGTGCATGAAGTTCAGGAGTACTTCAATCCATCAAACACACAGACACACACCCCAACGTTCCATGTGCAATCAACTCTCCACCACTACCCTAAAGCTCTTTGACAATCCCAGCAAACAAACCCACAAGGGAAGTCTCCAGTAACCCGTATCATGTCAAGGCCTCATCCCACCTTCCTAGTCACCCAGAGCAACATTTCTAAAGGAAGACATGCTGAAGAGGGAAATCTACAAGCTTTGATATAAGACCAAAAGGCTGACAAACTGGAGAAGGGAACAGAGGAACAAGCACAACGATTATCCCAGAATCAGTTCCCATTTCTAATTTTCAAAGAGAAACCCATGTGTAAAGAGGGGGACCAGGGAAAGAAAAGAATGAATCCATGATTATGATGTGGGATTCTGCAGTGGCAAGACTCATTGATCAAGGTTTATGAACAGTTTAGAGGAAACTGTTGCAGCTCGCCCTCCCCCAATGTCCCCTTCCACAGCTCCACGAGGCCAGGTCTGGCCACAGCATGCACACACCCCTCACCTCTTAGCTCTGCCTCTGGGCGACTCTCCTGCCTTGGTAAGGAGGCAAATCTTGTGCCTAGAAAGTGTTGCTTCAGTAGTATGCCCTGCCCGCACTGAAGAGCTCATAGACTTCTCAGCGCTGCTTCTCCGGAGAAGCAACAGGCAGCTCATGCCATCCACATCACTGAAAGGTTTTCAAGAAGGCCAGCACTTCAAAACATTCCTATTTTGGACAACTCGGGATAGTCAGTCTTTAAACAGGAAGCATTACTTAACTACCTCAGAGCTGTCCCTCTGCTATAAGCAGCCATCCAATTGCAGATCACAAGACAAACTAATTCACCTAGGCCAGCTTAGCCATCCACTACCTGCTGCAGGCTTCCCTGACACTGTAGCTGCTAGAAAGCAGTCATGTGACCAATCAGGAACACAGATAAAAGCAATTTCAAGAAACACATTACTCCCCCCACCGCCCCGCCCCCCCCAGCCCCCAACATCCCAATGACCCCATGCCCACATGACATCAAGGGCACATCAAAATGTTAATCAGTATCATAACAATGTATTTGGGTTACAAAATCCAAACAGCACTCTCAACCTTCTGTGACACTATTAAAGGGAAATCGCTTTTATTTTTTAAAATACAATGTGAGGTAAATAGCATTGCAAAATGTATCATACTGGCACAACTCTAAATTACAGCCAAAACTGAAAACAGCACATACAATTAAAACATCCTATGCTTCTCCGTTTTAGGGCCTTATTGGTGGTTGGTCAAAAAACTGGACAAACTTTACTAGTTTATACTGCAGCGGCCACCACTGATCGTGTTGGAGGGATTTCGGAGGGGAAAAAAGGAGCTGTTTGAGAGCAAATCTTGCTCTTGTAGCTACTTGTGAGCATGCAACCTGCTGAAATCACCACATCAGAATCGTACCAGCAAAACAGCACACACCAACACTCCTCATCCTCCAGCGCAAAGCCAACCATCTCAGCTCAAGATGCAGGCAAAGCTTATCTGAGTTAAGCAAGCTGGTTTGGGACAAGAAGGACTATTTCACATACCTCCTCTTACCAGACAAGCTGTAGGTGCTGTATTCTCTAGCCAATTGTACCATCTTCTGTTGCCCCAGCAAATAGGAAAAGATGTCTGCTAGTATGTTAAGATACAACATTACGGAAAAAATACATTGTTCCACCCCTGTAAGAATAACTGTAGTTGTTTCAGAGAATACTGAGAAAACAAAATACTGAAGAGATACTGAATAATAAAGACCTGTCTATTTTGCAAAGATTAACAGTCTTGAAGAGATGACGACATAGGCTTTGTCACAGTGAGCACAAACAAGACTGGATGCAGTAGTTCCTTTTCATTCTGACATTCCTTACTTTTGAAGTACTTGACCTTGCAAACTAAATTATACTATAATGTATATGCATTGTGTTTCCAAATTTGAATTACTTTGATCAAGCTCTGAAAAGTATTATGCTATTTCAAAATAAATGGTGGGGGGAGACGACAAAACAGAAACCCCACAAACAGTTATTAGGCTTCTTTAAGCATAAACTTCAGGAATATGGACTGCAAGTGGAAGTGCTTACAGACATAAATCATATCCACACTACTGACAAAAAAAAAAAAATAGCAAGGATCTATTAGAAAACACTTAACTGCAATGCATACATTGATACAGGATGAACACTGGAGCGGCTGATAAGAATCTCTGGTGGAAAGAACTAGGCAGGATTAACAACATCACAACAGAGTAATTGCTCCCATTCCCTCTCCCTAACCAAAAAATGCTCCCTCACAAGTGAGCTGCAATGCCTCTAGTGCTCATTACAGCCAAAAAAATGTTTTGCATATGCAAAGTTCTCAAAGGAGAAAAGCAAATGCGTACTTTAATATTTAAGAAAGCACTTAATCAAGCCATTAGGTTTATTTACTGATTCCAGCTGACAAGAGAATGGAGCTAAAAAATGGTTACTTCATTATTTCACCCATAATCTCTATAAAATGAAAGTTGTTTCATTTTCCATTGAACACAAAACAGTGACAGGTGAGTAGTGGACAGGATCACACAGGAGTCAGAAGGTATCCAACACAGCTGATGACTCGTATATTCAAAACAAGTCACTAAGCAGTGAATTGCCTACTCTTCCCTCAAAGCCACCAAACACATTCACCCAAGAGGAAGACATCAAGGGTTGCCAAATGCACAGAAATGACACAGCCCTAAAGCACACGCTGATAGCAAGCGGAAGGGTGTTCTGGGACAGGGACTTGTAAGACATAGTGCTGCCTACAGTCTTTCACAGACATCCACTGGTGACCACTGAGAGACACCGGGCTAAACTGGCATTTCAGCCAGACAGCCTGTGTCATAACCAGTGGCCATACCACCACAAAGCAAGACCAAGAAGTTTGTTAACAGTAAGTTAACTTCTATGCTTACATGGTTCTAGGTCTTCGTCAGACAAATATTTCAAGTCTTTATACCCTTTGCTGTTGCAAGAGACTATCTTAAGTCCATAGAAGTGATCCTGGTAAACAAATTTTGTCTATTCTGTGACTATATGGAGCATTTCAGTACACAACCATCCATTGGTTTCCACATACTTTGTCATGGAAGAGCATTTTCAAGTGCGATTACATGTAATCCTCACTATCTCTTTCAAGAATTACCTGATATACAGAGCCCGCAAGAGAAGGCCGAAGCAGCTCTGCAGGTAGGGTTATTCTTATTTCAAATGCAATGTACATATAGTCAGTTAATAAGCCTGTGTTCTTCAGAAAAAGATCCAGAAGACTAAGCATGTTCATTAAATACAGCCTGAGTTTAAAACACGCTGACCAAAAGACACTTAACTTAGTTTACTTTAAAGAGACAGAAGAATAGCATTCCTCTCTGTTTAATAACATTGCCAGGCCTAAATCATCACACACCATTCCTTTCTTTTACTGGTTCAGAGAGAACAAATTCCACTGAAGCAATTAACAAAACTTGTGCAAAGTACCACGTGCGTACATAATGAAGGGAAGTAAAGTTAATTTGTCCATCTAAGAGTCTAAAAATAAAAACTATTTCTTTACTAAACTAAAAAGCTACTCATTATAAAAGCTTCTCTAACAGTTAACTCAAATGAAATTCATATATTTTCTGATAAATATTTATGTTTCCAAACAGACACTGCTGTAATAGCACATTACTCAGCTTGAACAAAGGAACTACACTGATTAGATCTAAGCTGGATTAGAAGGAAAAACGTAAATGTTGACAAAAATAATTTAAATTATATAAAGTGATATATCTTTTTGAGATCTCTACCAACCTGGAACACCAACAAGAATGTGTAAGCGCTATCAAGAGACAGAACTAGGCTGCCATTAACAACCGGATGATGACGGAGTGGGAAAAGGCAGATTTAAGTTTGGAACCAGGAAGTGACATAAAAGCATGTGCAATCACCGTATTGGAAAAAGGACATGCGGCCTTTTAGCTCCTGTAGATACTAACTACAGCATAGCATTGACCATCTTAAGGCCTGAAGAGAATGCAACTTCCTTCCTGACCTCCTAGTTCCAGAAGCAAGAAAAGCACAGTGGGCTGAATGTACAGTTCAACTTCTTTTACTCCCCTTCTTAAAAACAGCAGCAATGACAGGGAGCTTAAGACAGACATACATTTCAGTCTAAAAAAAAAAAAAAAAAAAAAAAAGTGAAACATCAGGTGCCCCATCTACCTTTGTACTTCCTACTGATGTCTAGGCTTCCCCCTGAGAAGCTGTCTCTTTCTCAGTGAACAGACAAGTACACAGTTGAGAAACAGACTGTGTGCACTCTCAAGCGCATAAACTAAAGCACCGAGCGAGTACACATTCCTAGGATTCTGGAGTATGCCTTTCCCTTCACATGGGTGTATTTTAGACCTTCAGCCGCTATACATTTCTGCTACATTGTATTTTTCTCTACTTTCAATTCCATCTGGTAAAGAAAACAGAAGCGCAGGACCCTAACAACTGACCCACAGGATGTTCACAAACTGTTTATTCTGCTTTTAATGAAGAACCTACATTCTTCATGAAGAATCCTACAACCCTTCCCTTCAAAGTCTTTCTAGACTCCTTCCAGGGAGATGTGTAGAGGAAGCAGCGCAGAGGCTAGACTCATGCAAACAAATTTTGCACAGAGTTAAGATTTCTGGATCTATGTCTGAATACTGCCTCATCAAATAAACAACATGCAATCTCTTCACTTTTTAGTACATCCGCTTCACGTGAAAGTAAGTGTTTCATAAATTTTAAGTCCCGAATAGTACAATTTAACGCTTACATACATAAGCGTTCTTTCCCCAACTAGCTACTGTGGCGTTTTCTTCAGTTAAGAGCAAGTTAAGATACTCTATTCAAGCAATCCAAGTTTTTTCTGTAGTTTTTGCTCAGAGGGAAATTCTGCACGCTGCAGAAGTGCTAAAAAGCAAAGCAAAACAAACCCCAAGCAAACAGAGTCCCATTCCCAAACGAGACCCTCCACTCCCCAGCCTCAGAGCAAGGTTTGGAGCAAGAGTAAGAGCACTTGCTCGTGCTTTGGGAAAAAGCAACTTCTCAGATAAACAGGAAGAGCCGACACTACTTCTGGCTCTTAAACTGAATTTAAAAATGCTTGACTTGAAAAAGCAACTCCTTAATAACTTTTTCCCGTGATAACAACAGCAGCATTTTCCACCCAAGTGTTATGTAAATGAGCATGCAGGAGGCAGCCACGGGGTCTATTAGGAGCCACTCAACCCTTTAAAGAACAAAAAAACCCCAACCACCACGGGGGGGTGGGGGGTGTTTGAAAACCTCCCGGCTTACAGCCCCGCGGCTGTGCGCTCCGCTCCCAGCCTTGCACAACTTTCCGCCCCGGCGGTTCCGCGGGGCTCTCCCGGGTGGGGACGGCGGGGTCCCCAGCCCTTTCACCGCCCGCCGCCTTTGTTCGCAGGGGCCGGCGCGCCCGGCCCGCGCCGCGGCGGGCACAGTGCTTGTGGCAGAAGTTGCGGAGAAGACCTCAGCCCTTCCAGGGGCCGCGGCGGCCCCCCTACCCACCCCCTCGCCCCGTCTCCACGGCCCGCGACGGGCGGGAGCGCGGCAGGGGCCGCCCGCCCGCGGGGCACCAGACCGTGCGCAGCCAGCAACGTGAGCCGCATGGGAAGCGGTGGCGGAGCCGCACCCCCCGCCCCGGCCCGGCCCCCGCCCGCTCCGCCGGCGGCCCCGGGGCGCCCAGCCCCCCTTCCCCGGCGGCTCCTCCCGCTCACACTCACTTTTCGGGACGGGCTCCGCTGGGCTATCCCTCCGCTCGCGATGCGGACGCCTTCCCGCCGGCGGGGCGATGCCGGTGGCGAGGCGGAGCCCCCCTCCCCCGGCGGGAGGGGGCCCGCTGCCCCCTGCCCCGGGGCTGCCGCCGGGGGGCGGGCGGCTTCAAGCGGACGGGCGGGTCCAGCCCCCCGTGGGCGGGCTGCGGGCAGGTGGTCCTCGGGGCCGGGCTCCGGGCCCGTTCCCCCGCGGCTGTCCGGGCAGCTCAGGTGCGCCGCCGCGTCTTCTCACATGGAGCCGCCGCCTCGCCGCCCCTCGCTGCCCCCCCGGGCCGGTCCCCGCGCCGCCGCCGCCGCTGGCCGGGAGGCGAGTGGCTCGGGCCGCGGCCCCCGCCCCGCTCTCCCTGTCTGCGGGGCCCCGGCTCCAGCGGCGGGGGGGGCCCGCTAGGGCCCCAGCCGGGCGGCGCGGGGCAGCCGGGCGGCGAGGCTCGGCGCCGCAGCCGCTCCCCTCTCCGGCATGTGTGAGCGGCGGCGCTGGGCAGCGCGGCAGGGCCGGGCCTGGCCGGGGAGGGGGGGCTGGGCGCGGAGGGGCGGCGGGCAACGGCGCCCCGGGATCCGCTCGTTTCCTGCGGCGCCGGGAGGGGGCGGGGAGGGCGGGCGGGCGGGCGAGAGAGCGAGCACGGCGGCGGCGCGCGCGGATGACAGCCGTAACCCGGCAACAGGCCCCGCCCCGCCCCCGTGCCGGCGCGGGGCGATGACGCCACGGGAGGGCAAGGTGGAGCCGAGCAGGTACCGCCGCGGCTGCATGGTTCAGCCTGGGACAAGGGGGCGGTGTCGCGTGGCGGGTCCGGCCCAGCACAGGCCTGCGCGCAGCCGCAGTCGGCGGCCTCGGCGCGCCCCGCCCTCTCCCGCCGCGCGGGGCGGGGCAGCTCGTGAGCTCAGCCGAGGGACAGGGCGGGCAACGCTCGCTAACCCCCCTCCCCCGTGACGTCAGGGGCGCGGGGAGGGCGCGAAGCCCTTGCCCGCGCGCACGTGCGCGTGCCCCCGCCCCGGCGGCGGGGAGGGGCGGGCGTTGGCGCTGCCATGGGAACGGCCGGCGCGAGCGCGGGGGCCGCGCCCCGTCCCCTCCCCGCGGACCCGCGGGCCGCCCCGCCTGACGCCGTAACCCGCCGGGTTCGGGCGGCGGCGCGAAGGGCCTCAGCCGGCCCGCGGCCCTGCGGGTGCTGCCGGCGGCCAGGGAGGCACCTGTCCCCCCCGGGGCCTCCTCGCTCCGCTCGGGCTCCTCCGCACCGTCGCCGAGCGCCTCAAGCTCAGTAGCGGGGGTGAGGGCCATGCAGGCCCTACCCGCCTGGAGACAGGGCAGTAGTTACAGCAGTCTCCGACATCTGTTAGAGCCGTGGCCGCTACACGCGAGCTGCACCGGGGTTCCTTCGGTAAGCGATGCAGAAGATGCGACGCTGTTAATGGAACACAAGGAAAACACAAAACACTTAATTGCTGCTCATTAAGTGCGTGGGATGGCTGCTCGCAGCATCCAGACTGTGCACCGAGAAAAGCTTAAGCCCTGTGGGGAAAAAAAAAAAAAAAAAAAAAAAAAAAAAAAAAGGCGGTATTTGATCATGTTACTATGATAAAACACACACGTGAGGGCAAAATTAAGATTACTCATGTAACTGAGCTCTGGCATTTCCTACCTTGTCAGCACGAGTCTTTGCCGTGTCGATGTATCTCCTGGGCAGAGCGGGCCGCAGACAGACGGTAGCTGCCCTGCCTGGAGCCCACGCCAGCTCTGGGCCAGAGGCTGATAACCACTGCAAAAGCCACCTGATTGCCCACTGGCTTCTTCCCGTCTGCTATTCAGTTTTAATACTGCCTCTTAGTCATCTTACACTGGATGGTTCTTTAACATTTCCCATAACCTCGTTTACCTGATTTTTCTTTTCCTGTATATTAAAAAACATGTTTGAGCTCATCTGAGTCTCCAAACTTCTCCCTTGTCCTTCTGGGACAAGCTAGCAGAGGAGCACTCTCACCCTTCACAGCTACAGCCAGGTCCCTTCCTCACCAGCCAAAGCTCCGCAACCTCAGGCACTGCCCGACTTCTGCTTTTTGTCACAATTTGGCAAGGGGTGCTTTTGCAGACAGCAGCCTCTGTCCCTCGCGAGCCCCGCTTCCACACAGAGCATCACTTGCCTTTCCCACAGAATGACAAAGCAGCCCTGCAGTAAATAGACAGATAAATATGTACTCAGGTAATTAATTTAAACTTCATATTCCTGGAGCAGGCAGGAATTAAGTCTGCATAAGTAATCTAGTATTTTCATTTCGTTAAGTTTCTTTTTTCCCTAAGTTTACCAAAATGTGCATTTTTTGCCCTCTGCAAAGGCAGTGCTAAAACTGGTACATCTACAGTACAGATCTCTGCCCCTTGGGCTAAGGGAACGGAGATCTCTCCCCTCAGAGCTTATCCACGTCAAGGGGTTACTAGTTCCTGTTTCTTGGACCTATTGCTTATTCCTCTGGCTTTCTGTTTTATTGTGGTGTTCTCCCTCTGCCAGCTGAATAATAGATTTACCCATAGATCAAACATATTTGGACACTGAGTACCTATCACTCAGGAGTGAGGGAAGAAGTTGTCTGTCCCATCAGCGTAGGTCACTGACAACGACAGATGCGTCACTCAAGAAACAGAAGATCACTGCTCTGCCCGCACCAATGACGGTGCCGAGACTGTATATGGATTTAGTGAAAATGTTACCATTTTTATTAGTCACAGATTAAAATGGTTCAGCGCCTAGTCTGTAGAGGAAAAGTGGTCATGACTGACTGTACTTCAAACAGGAGGGATAAAAATAGGAACCGTAGTGCAGATCAATGCATTGGCAGAACTAAGCAGGGAGATTAACACTGTCGTATGCTAGACTCTAATGCCACCACACATACAGTTTCAGTAAAACTTACTTTAAAAATAAAACATAGAACAGTTTTAAGCAGAGCTGTATTATTTTCAACATACGATCCAGCGAGAACACAAAAAAAAACTTGCCAGAGGTTATTACTGCATGTGAAATAGTGAGAGAGCTAGAGAAACACCGGTCTTAAGCACCCTGTCTAGAGGCTGGCAGGATACCTGCTGGCTGTCTGGATGTATTTTCTTCCCGTAGTGTTTTTAATCTTGATGGACTACCATCTGTACCAGAAACTGGTGTTAAGCTTAACGGCAAGACAGCAATCTATCAATTTTTTTGTTATGCTTAAAATGCAGGTGTAAGAAAAACTACACTGAGGTACAGTAAAACTTCCCCACACCCTTGGTAACTGAAAAGATTACATGCTAAATGGCACAGAAAAATTAGATGATGATTTGAAAATGTGAGTTAGCCAGGAGAGAGAGGGCACATGCACTAGTAACAAGTCTACAACAAAAATTGTTATTATAGAGGAAAGCTGACTCTGTATTGTACTGTCATCATAAATAATAAGGCTAAATAACCAACAAAAGGAGCAAATTCAAATACTAAACTACAATTTTTAAATCTGATTCATTTGCCCATATTTCTGGTTTTATAAGATGTCCGTGATAAATTTTGTAAGCTTGAAGTGCTGTTTGCAGATAAAGAGAAGCATAAAGGAAAACATGGACCCAAATGAAGTTAATGCTGAAGGAGGCCTTCTGTACAATGTTCAGTCCATTTTGACTAATGCAATTTAAATTCACATCCTTGCTTTTTTTTAAGACTATTTGCCCTGAAGTTTACAGATAGATATATCCTAATGGCTTGCTGTGCATGACACTGCCTGCAGAAATGAGAATGGAAACTGGTGCTGCCTCAGGCAGATGTTCCAGCTTCACTAACCTGCCCGTATCTGAAGCTCCACGTGTCAGGGTTCGGGATGGGAGAGGCAGCCAGCCCACGTATTGGGGTCACAGGTGGTGCACACACGCGGGGCTCCTGGGCTGGGGAGGGTTTCTGGGGTCTCAGAGTCTCAGGCAGGGGTTGCTGCCTGAGAAACAGACCCTTTAGCAAGACTCTTGTGAGGAGGGAGTCCCACTAGACACAAAGTCCTGGCTTGCAGCATAGTGCTTACCCACGTTTTGGACCCCCCCTGCCAAAGGCCGGACAGAGCTGTGGGAAGCTGTGCTGTTGTGCTGCAGGTGTAGGAGGAGGCAGGCAATGGAGCGGGGGACCCAGGATCAGCAGCTGTCTTAATCACAGCATGTTTTTCTGGGCGAGGGAAAAAACCTCAGGAGCAGACAAAAGGTAGCAAAACGGGCAAGATAAGCAAGTAACAAGGGAGTAGAGCCACACTTTTTGTTGTTAGTGAAATATAGATCGGTTCATCTGTCTCAAACTTCACCCTACCGGCTGCAGTGCGTATGTTGCACATAGGCTGTCAAAACCTTCATACTACATCTATTAATTCAGACCACCTCCTGCTTCTTCCTAAATGGTATAAAACAGCCTATCTATCTGCTTCATGTACGGATATGACAGACCTCCAACAAAGAAGCAAAGAGCTCCTTTTTTTATAGATGACCTTCTTAGCAAAGTCACGGTTAGTTCTACCTTTAATTCCCAACAAATGAAACTGCTGTCCTAGCTGACCTTGGGAAGGTCATTTTAAATACCCTGCATGATGGAACTGAAACCTCCTCCCTCCCAGCAGCTAGAAGTTTGGTTCATTTCTGTTTTCTTGCTATTATTTTCAAGAATGTTTTTAGAGTCACTGGTAAGGCATAATTCACATTTCTCCCATGGTTTTACTTAGTACTTTAAAGCTGTGTGCAAACAAGTTGCATCAGTCTTAGATAATAAAATCATGGTTGCATTCAAACAAAATACAGAAGCTACAACAGAAGTCTTCTTTCATCTTCATCCCTATAGGAAACAGGGTGTCACAGACATACTGAGCTGAAACAGAGTTATAATGTAAATTTTCTGTTCCAATGAAAGGAACAGGTAACAAAAAAAAAAGAGCTAGCCAAGATCTCATTTTCAAGAGATGTAACAGCCTAACACTTCCCAGCTGCAGATAGAAAGGCTGTGAAAGAAAGAAGACATTTCCAAGATTCATAAGGCCAATTTTCATGGATGCAGTCAACTAACTGGAGCCTATTTCCGGAGCCTCCTCCCAAAGACAAAGGGAGAACATTTACTGCAACCATCATCAATGAAAGTTTAGCCAGACATATCTACAGCAGAGCCGGGATCAGGCTGTGAGTAGATAACGGACGATGCTGCAGTAGCACCAGCTCAAGAAGCTGACAGCATAGGTGATCTCATCAATAGGGAATTTCAGTCTCAAGCCATAGGACTTGGTGACACCACCATCCTTTGCCACAGACATCTACTTATACATTTCATAGCAGTAACATCATACCAGAAACGGTTTGTGAATTCTTACCTGGACTCAGGAAAATGGCCTAATTTTTGATACTTAGAGATGATACAGTGCAAGAGTTTTTGGGATTTTTTTCCACTATTCTGTTCCTCCAGTTCTGCTCATTCCTTTATAGGTACTGTAATGATTTTGGCAGAAGCAGCTTATAAGAGAAACAGTGCAATCAGTGAGAAGGTTGGCTAAAGATTGTCTATATAAATACATTAAGTTTAGTGATAGTTACCTTTGCATATCTGGTTGTAGTTTAATGCAAATATAACTCGAGTTCAAACAGGCATGGTGTAAGTGTGCTACATACTGATATTTTAGTTTGCTTGTAATACAGGAGTGTTGCTGGGGTTTTTCTTTACAGTACTGTTGAACACTGCATTCAAAATTGTACTTTTACAAGACACAGCTTTAAACAAAAACACTGGGTTTTGTGAAAGGTTTGGAACCGAGCCCTGTTTGACCTGACCTATGCAACATTGCAGGCTCAGATTTCCGATCTTAGAAACCTCATGGACAGATATTTAGCTCCATCCCTACGACTAACACACCTGATAACACACTCGGATGAACTGATTTCTGAATGGTCTCCAAATCCGCACAAAAACACACTTTGTTGGGTCCACCAATGCCATGATTACAGCAGGACTAAGCCAGCACTAGAACCTTGTTTAAAATTAACTGTACCCTGGAAAAGTCAGGGCAGACATAGCGAGCATAGTGCAGATCAATGTATTGGCAAAACTGTGTTGGGCAGCTCGCCTGAAAGCTCACTGCTAGCAAGCCTTGTCAGTCTCTTGCTGCTATGGGACCTGAAATTAATAGTAACAAAAAGAGCTCAGATGTCTAAAAGCACCTACTTGTTCCCATAAAAGCCACAGAGGGAACACAGAAAATTCCCACGGGAGAGCATCTATCCTGTGTCTCTGTCAAGTACTAGTTTACAAAACATCAGCCTATTTATAGTATTTGTCTAAGTGTGCACTTGAAGTTGAAAGTGTAAGCACCTTTCTTCTATAACTTATATGTAGCCATTGTAGTCTGTCATGAGCAAAGCAGGTCTGGTGGGAGCAAATCCTAATAAGGTATCCCCCAGTATTGAAAATAACTGAGTCACAGTTGTAATATTTTAACTATTTATAATACCACTGAACAACAGTTCATAGGAAACCACTGTGGAAACTTCTTTTCAGTAACATTGCTGTTTTCTGCTACAGATTGATCTTAGTGCTGAATAACCCAAAGCAGAGCCCTGGGTTTTTTTTTTTTCCTCAGAAATGTCATTAATTTCTTGTCCATGTCTCCAGAGGTAGTTTCATAAAATTCAAGGTTTTTTTTTTACTTACATTTGAATATCTATTTCATCTTTATTTCAAATACTGACACTGTCCTGCTCTCCAGTATAATTAATATTTTGTTTAGCCATCTTCCTTTGTCCATCAACAGCACCCCCCCAACAGTTACAGTTTATAAATCAATTTTTCATCAGCTCCTGCAAAAAGGTTTGCAAAGATGTAAAAAAAGACAATCTTAGGGAGAAAAAGTCATTGGACTTGTATCCAGCTAACTTGCAGAATAATCACTAAGTGTAACAGGCAACAAAGCATTCTCATCAATTGCAGTTTCTGAAACCATTTCTACTTTGGATTTTAATTACCTGGCTATAAAATGGGACACTGAAGTTTTAGGCAATCAGCACCTGGTCTGCCAAACTAATAAAGTCAGTGGAATGGGGGTAAAATCACTTTCTCAAAGTCTGAGAAAGACAGTTCTCAATTTATCTGAATTAGGCTATTAGTAGTGCTGTGGAGTGGCAATGGTATCTCATCACATTCTAGGCTTTAAATCTTTTCTGAGGTTACATTTTGCAATCAAAAATACTCATAAATTAATATAAGCTTAGAACTTTATTTCAATTACTTGCATGCTCTGCAGTTTGTAACTTGTTTCCTGCATTGTTGTCTTCTACTCGGTTGTACATTCTTACTTCTCTCATGTCTAAGCAAATTAAACTGTCCCGTGACTGAATAAAATATAACCAAGTTTCTGTAGCTGTGTTGCTCCAGAATAAACGGACTTTAATACAACTACCTATATTTCAATAATGATATTTTAATTGTGTATATACACATACAGAAAGAGAGAGCAAGAGCAACTTTTAGAGTACTTATCTATGTACTAAAAAAATTAAGACATAGCTGTTACACAGAATTGTGCAATACGAGCTCAAAACTATACAGATTTGGCAAGCCTTGTGAAAAAGGAATGATCTTGCTATCTCTTAATGGTGCAGTCCGAAATAATAGGTTTGGTTAGCCAGTCATGCTGCTACGGTTTTTTATTTAGCTCCAGCTAAATAAATCCAGGCCCCTAGGAAGAATGGAAAGACGGCGGGGTTTAACATTTTACACTTTCCTCAGTGCTCTTTGGGAAAATTTTTCAATAAATTAGCAACAATTTAACAGGAAGTTATTAGATTATATAACAAAGACTAGATTCTGCATGGCAGGTTTAAAGCTCAGTGCTACACTATCTTCCTTTAGAAAATGCCTTTGCTCATCAGATAAACCTGTATCACCTTAAGTCCAAAGGCAACAAAATGCATTGAGAAATAGAAACATTCAGCATGTGGGGAACACTGAACATTGAAAATATCTGCATCCAAGAGCCCAGCTGCACAGAGAAAATTCCCAAAATTGCTTTTCAAAGGCAGAACCAGCAGACATTACCTGAGGAACCAAGCAGACGGCTGCAGATTTGTTCTTTCTTCAGAGCATACTTTTGCTGTAAGCAGGTGATACAAAGTTTTCCATAAGATAGTAGCATAGAGAGCTAAATGGGCTCCTAGGGAAGACCCTGGTTCAGGGGAGGGGAGAAAAATTATACCATAAATATGTGTCAAATACTGTCTTTTTCCCCTGAAAAAGGAAACCCTGAAGAGAGGAGGTGTTACAGCCCTGACAATTGCTAGGATGAGCGATCCTTTCAGATTGTTATGATCCATCTATCTCAGATATAAAAGTTAGCAGTACAGCATAAAGCACTTCTCCCTTTCCAGAAGGGAAAAGTTGGAGATCTCCAAGCATCAGCAGGAAGATGGTCCTGAAATACAATGGAGGGCAGGGCAGGAGAGAAAAAACATTTTTAATATTTTTGATTCCCTAGGACTTTCAAGGGTTATTCTGAGGGTCATCATCACTTTCAGAGATGGTGCTTCTATGCAGGCTGTATCGTGCAACATAAAGTGCTTTGAAAGTTTTAATCAAAGAAACCAGCCTGAAAGCAGCTGCTCATTAGAAGTAAGAACAGTCTCAGCTGCCTGAGAGGGAAAGCTGAAGGCCATTCCAGGATGTTCGGAGGCAGTCCAAATAAATTTCTAAAAATTTACAGGATTATAGTTGGACCCTCTTACTGACCCTGTCATTATAAAAGCAAAATTTTTTTTTAAAAAAAAATGAACGTGTTTATGGGAATCAAACAGTTAGTCTGAGTATCCTCAAACATGGTTCTCATTAGCAAGGTGTTACCACAGCTTTCTTGACTAGTAGCTGGTATTCCTTCGGGTAATATTAATAGCTACAATCAGAGACTGTTAACTATTACCCAGATTAAATAGCTTGTCATTCAGATTTATGTAATCGAAGGGAGGAAATAAGGATGAATTGCCTTCTAGCACTCGCAGGTCAAATAGTTATTGTAGCTTAGCTACTATAATGGGCTTGAACCACGTCATAAGCTTGAACAAAAGCAAGATAACATAATATATCTTCTACAACTCTGCTCAGGTCAGGTTCTTCACTGTTTCTATTAAGAAAAGCAATGAGCCTACATGTGTCATTTTGCAGAACTATCCGTTAGCAGAAGCAGTACTAGAAAACAACAAAGAAAAATTCCTCAGCCACAGTGTCTCCTCAATTATCATCTCCAGTGTTGCTCAGAAGGCTACCGTGCAATAAAACTTAACCTAATTTGGCATGAAGCCTCAAGACCCATGTAATTTGTAGGAAAAATTCCTAGAATTATAATCCTCAATCAATTGTATGAATATTAACAGAGCTGAGAGCCTTAATCTAGAGGGTTCTTTGCAGATTTGTTCAGCATTACGCTCATCAAGCCTCGTGGGAGTATGCCTCAATGTCACAGAACTGAAAACAGTTGCTGAGGAAAAGCTCACACTGGTTGCTGACGCTGCTTGCAGTGCTGCTGTGCACACTTTAGCAGCAGAATTTGGGAAAGGGGTTAGGGAAACCCACAAACTCCCGCATACAATGCTGTAAAGCAGTGTGCTAAGGCTCAGCAGGCGGAACCTGGCCAGGTGCACACCAGCAGACTGCATTGCTGCCTTCCCTTGGGAACCCGGGCTGCAGCAGGAACCACTCCTTCAGCCTTCAATTTGGTGTGTTAATGATGCTGCACACAAAACCTGATGCTTCCTAGCAACTGCTGCTAGGCTGGGTGCGGCCTTCTAGATTCCGGTTAATGCTGCTACCAATAAAACAGCTATCATTTTACTGTCTGATCAACTGGGTTAGCCAATCTGAAAAGGTAAAAGCAGTCACAGGAGTTTGGCTTTTCACTCAAGAATTGAGGAGTAGTAAAAAATGCTTTGAAATCTCAGGCTCTGCTTAGGATCTCTATAAAAGTCAGGTTTTTCTTAGTTTTGCCCCCTGACTTGGCAGCGGCTTCAGAAACGCAGGCTGGGCTTTTCCCCTGTGTAATTCCAGAGGACAGGGCACCAAGCATCATGCCATGATTTCAGCATGTGCCAGCTCTGGGAGCCCTTCTCACCTCCATACCACGCAGCCCTGTCCCCACCCTGACTGCAAGACCAGCTTTTTGTACAGCCTTATTGAACATCAGATCAGAAATAACCCTTTCTTAGGAGGTTTATTTTGAAGCTCAGTCAGCTAACTGCTCCTTTTTTTTTTTTTTTCCTATGACATGGTGATGCTGGGGGCTGGTGCACTGAGCCCGCCTGAGAACAAGTAGCCAAGGAAGCAGGAACTTCCCAAATCCAGCCTGCTATCAAACCTAGCATGTGGCAGGTTGCATTTCATACAGTCTCCCAAAAGCTTCACTCATTTCTGTTACATGATTGTTAAAGCAAACGTAAATTGGAGGCTCCTGAACAGTTGGCAGAAGTCACATTGACCTTCCTAGGGCTAGGACTTCATCCATTTAAATAAAAGGGCAATCAAATATTTCTCATGGTGTCATCGTAAACTTATCTGTCCCACAGCTGCCATAAAGCCTTCCAGGTCTGATCTTCTAATGCAGGAGATGAAAGACCATGCTTTTCTTAACTTTTACTTTCCAGCAGGAAGGAAAGTGTGACGCCTGGTTATTTTTTTTTTCTGTCAGTCACCTGGATTTTAAGCACTTGATATTCAGGGCTGAGTCTCTGAGTGGGGCGTGAAGTTTGTGCTGTGAAATTCAAATCTGCTCCATATCCTTTAGGTCTGAGTTTTAGTTTCACCTCTGCTTTTCTTTCAGTATTCATATTCCATACACAATGTTAGCTGCTTTTTGTTGTTACATTTCCAGGAAAGTCACTGGGTATCTTCTGATAAATGCTGAATTACATCCTCAGGTCCATGTTTGTGCTTATTTCTGAAATCTGTAACTGCAGTTCCTAAAATTTCAACTACATCAACAAAACCCACAGCATTCACTTTCTTCATCTTATCTCTCTGTGCTTAGTTGAATTCAGCAGGCAGTCCAAGTGAATAACACACAGAGCATTAAACAGGATTTCAGCAAACTGGCTACAGAGCTCAGCTTTGGCTTGTAATACGATGATGGAAGATCTGCAAACATTTTGTTTTTTGTTACACCAAAATAGTCCCCCTTTAATATCTTGTTGGGCAAAAAAAAAAGATGATAATTGTTTAAAAGGTATAGAATAAGCTGAAATTTTTAAGTAACTGCCTTAAGTTTGTAGTCAGATAATTAAATCAGATGACTTATAGTAACTACAGGAACCAAGGAAGAATTTTTATTGTTGTATACCCATAGAATCTAGATATATTGTAGGAGGAGTTGCTCTTTGAAGTGGTAGGTATTTGTCATGGGTGATGTCAAGATACCAAACTTGATGAACAAATTGCTTAATGACATATTTCCCTATCTTTTTTTTTCCTTCATGTGTCTCTACCTAAAACAGGTTACAATCTTGTCTATCTTTTTTTGAATGGAAAGTAACTACAGCATATTTAGTTAAGATCCATCTATGACAATTCTTGCATTGGAAGCATAGCTGGGTTAATGCATTAGGCTTTCCCTGATGAAGTCCTAAACTCTGTTTCAGAATGACTCCCATACAATATGAATTTCATTATTTAAATCTCATTTCTTATGGCCACAATTAGTAGTCTCCGTTCAAGGGAAGACCAGCACTGAAATATCAGATATTTCTGCTTTTTAAGTTGTAAAAGGGAAGAAAATATTTCTACCAAACTGCGTACAAAGAAAACTAGTATCTGACAACACTGTATGCTTGAAGCCTCTCTCACTTTTTACTTTCTCATCAATGACTTTGTATAAAATCTTAATAAGATGACAGAGCCACTAAAGAATTCAGGTGCCTGAAAACTGGATAAGGCAGTCACCAAACTTTGAGGCTTTATCTATGCTGACATCAAAGCCTGCCCTTCAAACTATCCTTCACCTGAAGAAACCAGCAGCTACCTCCACTGGAAGTCCTTATATCTTGGCCCTTGGGAGCAATTCAGCCCAGCCTCTGGAATGGGTATCACCTGGAGTGACCTTGCCCACCAATTTGCTTTGATGTGGTGCTCTTAAGCTGCAGACTGCAAGCACTAGTGCCACAACTTTCTGTTCCTGGCTCACAGCTGTGGCTGGAGAGTCAGGATAAGCACGGAAATAAGAGCAAGGCTGATTGCCTAAGGGCTCCTGCTGTAGGCAGCATGATGCTAGTCCCTGATGTACATCAGGCAGTCTTAGGCTGACTAGACCCTAAATAGTGGCTTCTTATGAGCCTGCTGAAACTTTCATCAGAACTGTGAGTTAGGTGTGTTGATCTTGTGTGGTGCTTAGAGATTGCTCTTAATAAATGACGTGTTAGATTAGAAAGTATCCATTACATGTAAATACTGAAAATTAAGGTTTTCTGAGGTCTCTTCTTTCACTGTGTTCTTAGAGCTGTTTTCAGTTGTCCTGCTTTTGTGTTAGTCTAATGAAGAGCTAGATAGGAAATTGGATGTATCTCTTTGCTGAGTGTTTCTATTGGTCTATTCTCAACAGCTCCTGGCTCAGCATGGGGGTTTTCTGGACTGTTGTTCAGAGAACTTTTTGGGAGTCAGGCAGTCTGTAATGTGAGCAAAGGGAAACCAACAAGAGAAGGTACAAGGCAATAGATGTCCTGTTTGCTAGGTCACTAGTGCTTCAGAGTGATGGTCAGACTTGTAATGTGACAAAGAGTGAATGTATCATACTATTATTATTCAATGTTGCTACTAAATGTTTCTAGCTGCCTGATATTGCTTGAAACTGGATATTCTGAAGTATTTCTGGAGCAGCAAAAGGAGGGGAGAAAAAAGAACAACAATTTAAAGAGTATACCTAGAATCAATTATGCACTGATTTGTGTAGCCTGAGATGGTTATATGCTGGCAAAAAGGTGCCTGCAGCAAAACACTTGTTCCAGCACTGCAAATTGTTGGTATGGCTCTCTGATCCCTGAAGGTATTTACTGAGTCAGAGGGAGAGATTCATAATTCTGACTTTAATGGTTCTACACTGACTTACATCAACCAAGGAGCCTCTGTGTGCTTTTCAGACTTATCTGCTTGACAATTTGTCCATCTTCCCATGTGACTTGGCTGTTTTCTGTTCTTAGGCTTTAGTCTTCTGCACATTAGTGGGTGTCATGGTAACTGAGGAGCAACCACATGCAGTAGGCTAGCAAAAAACCCAGAACTGCTGAAGGTTAAGAAATAACTGGAAGGAATATTTCAGTAACGTAGAAAAGCAAGAAAGACACTTCAAACTAATCTCTGTGGGGTTGTTTTGTAAAGTAACACAGTGGCAGTAAGTGAATATTACAGCTGAGATGCTGAACAGTAGTGTGATGGTTCGGTTAGACACCTTGGCAGGCAACAGGATACGGGTTTAAATTTGATCAGTTTCTTTTGCCTATGTACAAAGGAGGTTAAAGGCAGCAAACTCTGGAAATGTTTAGGTTTGTGTTTTGGTAGTTGTCTGTGGTCGGAGAAGCAATGATGAAACTTGCCTTTGCACAGCTAGAAACCAGATAAAACCCTTTACAACGTTTATTCCTAATGAGCATGTAAGAAGTGCAATGGGAGCTTGCTGTGGTGTGGGCTTGTGAGAAGGAGCTGCAGGATGGAATGTGCCAGAGTATGACCCCCCAGGGGTTGGGGGGCAGCTTGGTGATGGGGCGTGCCTCAGCAAAGAGGTTCATTGTGAACTTTTAATCCAGTGATGTGTGCTGAGGGATCACAAGTCTGAGAAACAGTGATGTGCAAAAAAAAAAAAAAAATCTAGTTTATGATTCAAAACCTCTTAATCTCTGTCTACTAGATAGTCTAAAGACAAGTGGAAGATGAGGAATGAGCTTGGCCTATAACTCCTGGATCTTAAACTTTCAACTGTGCTGATATCCTCCAGCCATACCCCTGTGTCTTCAAAAAAACAGGCTCTTTTTGAAGTGCATTGAAAACTGCATAGGAGGCATCTTCATAACTTCAGAACCTTAGGGATGTTAAAACACTTCTAACCACATCTCAGCTAACAAATGTCTCTACTTTAGCCAGCTGCTGATGTTAGTTTAGACTTCCTCTGTTAGGAGGGGAAATGAGATTTCTTCAGAATAAGTCTTAGAATGACAAATGCATCCTGGTCCTATGTTAGTTACCCTTTTTTAGAAGTGTTTCTTGCTCCAGCTTTCATCCATTGAGTCTTTTAATATAGACTACAGATTCAACAACTCTCTATGGTAAAAATCTCCCAGTGTTGAGACATACAAAATGCTACAATTTCAATTGCACATGGCTTCACATAAATAACTTGTCTGGAAAACTCTTCTTCTAATGGCACCTGAGCAAAGCCCTTTAGAGGCAGGCACATCCAGTGCTGGAACCACATTTACAGGAGTGAGGAGGCTGAAGAGCTCTTCACAGGTCTGTAATCAGAAACCCTTTCCTCACTCTCCGTTGGTCATTTTCAGACTGGACAATTTTAAATTGCTGTGGTGGTGTAGTTTTCTTTCACAGTAAAATTAGTAACTGCTCTGCTTGCTTGCTTCCTATTGGTCACTAGAAGCTACATCCATCTCTATAAAGGAAGTTATCATGATGTGTAGTTGTCATCTAATTTCAGTGCCTTTTTTATGGAATAAGGATTTCATGAGACAGGAGTTGGATTCTTTGGCTCTTGCTTTTCTCCTGGGCTATTACACCAGGGTCTTTCTTGCATGCTGTCTTTCAGATGTGTACTCACTCAGCCTTGGCTTCCCATACCGTATTTCCCTTGAATTAACTGCCTTCAATGGTACAGGTGAACGTATTTGCCTCTATCTAAAGCACATTGGTTTAGGCATGATCTTGGGATTGAGAAAGTGTCTGTGTGCTTTTATATATAACTGGGAAAAGAATCTCAAAACTCATGATGAATACAGGCCTAAACGTGCTTGTGCAATCTGTGCATAAAAATCATCTTCTGCCCGCCTCAGCTTATAAACATCCAGTGGCTCTGTCTTCCACATGCTGCTGATGCTGCAAAGTTGGAATCCTCTCTGCTTGCTCTTAGCAGCCCTGCTAAGCATGAGTCCTGTCAGTCATTCTCAGCACTGACAGATCGGGTGCTGAAGCTGTTGGGTCAGGTGAGAGGAGGTGTGTAGCTCTCCTCTGCAAGCTGCATGACTGCCCACCTTGGCTGCCTGGGAGGGTAGGGTCATAGCTGGGGGACCACTGTGCTGTGTCTATGGGAGGAGAGCCTGTCTCGGGGAAGGGGGGGCTGTGGCGGGTGTAATGCTTCAATTGCCTTTGCCTCAGAAAAAGTAAAGAATTGAATTTGCAGATGGATAGCAATTGCAGTATCCTTTGTATAGGTGGGGTGAAAGATAGCTTGGTGAAAGATAGCTTGCTTTCTTTGCTTCTCTGCTTCTTCCCAGCTCAAACCTAGGAGGAGTAAAGCCAGGCCCCAGTATAACCCGGCACAGACTCAGTCCTGCTTTGAGTTATCCGCTGCTGCCATCAGAGACAGCCAAAGCTCCCTGCTGCAGCCCTGTACTGCTCCCCCATGGAGAACCTGGATGCAGAGTGAGGTGAAAGGGGAAGAAAAACAGAGCAGCAAATTATGCCAGGGAGAACTCCTTATTATATTTTTAAGGCAGCCACATTGGGGGCCAAGGAGTGAGGTGCTTATGGGGTAATGGAATAAATTCTATAAATGCAGTTTAGAATGGATGGGAGGATGCAAGCAAGCAATTTGTTTTATTATTTTTAATTTCAACTTTTTATTCAGGTGTGAAGCATTTCATATTCACAAATGCAAGAATGTGCAGACTGAAAGTAAAAACAGTAAATGTGAATTTTCCTATTAATCTGAAAGAGGTTAGAGATTCATTGCTGGAAGAATCACTAGTGGAAGTGACTTTTTTTTTCAAGCAAAAAGATGCAGGCCCTCTCTGTCTAGGATCAAGGATTGTGTTATGAAGGAAGGCAGAGAAACATCAGGAAAATAAATAAGGTACAGAACTGCATGTAAGAAAACAGCAAACGAAGTGATAAATCTGGAGTCCAAGGTAAGACAAGGGTAATGAGATGAGAAGCTACTAGGAATAAAATGCCTGTCTGCATGGATGTGGTCAAAACACTGAAAAGGATTTCTAGAAGAGAGGAAGAAATCATTAGGTCTTTATATTTGGCATTCTGAATAGACTGGGAGGAGGAAAAAAGACATGGGTACTGGGTAGGTCAGAGAGCTGGTGGCTACAGAATTACCCATTGCTTTGATTCAGTTCCCCAGTATAAAGACCCTAATAATAAAACTGTAGATGTCCAACCAGTGTGTCACCTGTGGGGACAAACTCCCCACTGCTCCATGCCTTTGTGAGGCTTAATGAATAGGGGGCAAGCAGAGATGGGATGCAGTGTGCTGGGCAGGGAACTTGCCAAGCCTTGCTTGTGATGTTGTATTTGCTGCAGGGATGGAGCCTGAGGGGAGGACTGGGACTGACTTTGGTGCAGAGGCACTTGCCAAAGCCCCCCAAGCTGCTGAGCCCTTGGGGTGGCCCTGCATGGGCACAAGGAGGGCAAAAGGTAGGCTGCTGCTGGGGCACTTCTGCTTGCATCGGGTGACAATGTGGCTCTAGAACTGGCATAACTGAAGTGTCAAGTGCTACTGGCTTTAAACAACAGTTTTGGCTGGTTGGGGTTTTTTTGCCTAGGTTTCCCAGAACTAAACAAGTATAGTTGACTTTCCCAGATGATAGTTCATGACATGTGGATGGGAGGGAAGTGGATCACTGAGGCTACAGGAAAATTTATTTGCAGGAGAACAATAATGCCATATATCAACAAAATTTTTGTTCTGTCACTTGATAGCTCATAAGCCATAAGGCACTAGCTTGGGATCTTTGTAAACTGAGGGCAATGGCCTGTCTACACCTGAGTTATTTCAAGATTAAGAAGGCCTTCATGATACTTCTATGAGTGTCATAGAAAGAGTCCTATAGAAATGAATGGTAGCTGGGCTGAGGCCAAAACCATCACATGCCTCTTTGTAGTAGTTGCATAAACAGAGGATGAGTAGATAATTTCCCGCTCTCTCCTGCTCTTGTCTAAGATCTATCTTGTCATACATAATTATAAATCAAAAATAATGAACTTCCCCTTTAATGCGTTTGAAGCTTTGGCATGAAGTGGTATAAACAAGTTCTGAGGTCTAGTGTATGGGAGCATTAAACCTAATTATTAATAAATAAATAACACTTGATCAAAAACTGAGGGAGTAGTTTAGGACTGGTGTTATTTTATGCTAATATGTATATCCATAAATAGTGTTAACTTGAGTCTCCTATGACTAAGCTTGTGTGCACAGAATAGATGCACTCTGTGCAAAATAAATAGAACAGAGGGGAGCCAGTTTACTGTGCTGCCTGCCTGGACCTATGAGTCCTCCCCCAGACCTCAGCTCTTCCTGTGCTCCTGGAATGTGCAAGGATAATACCTCAATTCATGCCGCCTCCTGGTTTTTGCTTTCAGTTCAGTAATTTGGCTCAAGTGAGATAACAGTTTTTAGACTATAGTCTTTTATGAGTTGACTAGTTCTCTTATTTCTAAGTTTTCCTACAAAGATATTCACAACACTAAAAACTGAAAGGAATTATCTACAGTTAAATTAAGTGCCAGCTGTATGTTTAACCTTAAGTATTCAAATTACAGCAAAGAGACCATTCATTGTTCATGTGTTTTCTAAAAATAAATCTCTTCTGTGAATCAAACAAATACATGGCTATACAAATCCCTGGTTTTCCTCTAGGGTTATAGGCTCCTTATTTTATATCTGCTCAATTATTTCTCCTTTGTTATGCCTTTTGTCTGTGTACTCTGACAGTCACTGCTCCATGGACAGTGATGCTCCTTGCACATATCCCTATACTATTGTCATCCAAACACTAGATGAACCATCTTTAGAAAGATTTCCACTTTACCGTCTCCATGAAACCTGTTTTCCCTCTTTGCTGTTTGTGAATAAAGCATTAAACCCTTTGACAGGTCTGGCTATATAGTGACTGAAAGAAACTAAACTTCCTAAATCAGCCTGCTCCTAGAACTTGCTGTCTGATTTCTTCTGCATTAACTTTGTATACAAACATCATACAGCCTAGTGGATAAGAAATATCTATTTTCCCCAAAGAAAATGCTTGTACTCATTCGGGGGTGGGGAAGAATGTTGTGTGGTTTTGTTCTTAAACTGCCCTTATTTTGCTACAAAATATTCTTAAGGTTTATGTAAAATAATTTAATACTTGGGAAAGTAAATGCTACTCTTAATAAGGGCCAACCTTGCAGTTCTTACTTGAAAGAAGTCCTGTTTGAAGAAAATGCTCAAAATACAGACTAAGTATGATTTTTCAGTGCTTTAACCAAGAATATTCTTGTATCCTTTGGACTGGTCTGCATGACTAGCATTGGATAAGACTGAAAAGGTCTGGCTGAAGATCAGACTACTCCGGTGTGCTGTGGGAGTCAAAACAGCATGTTCCCATGGATGAAGTCTGAGTTGTGGGTGACCCTTTCTTGGGAACAGTTTTACCCTGGCTGTGGTACTGACCAGCAGAGCTTCATCCTCTGGGATGATCACCCTTACAGATGATCCCACCAACAGCGAGCCCCACAGCTGCAGCAGGCCGCCAGGGTGATGGGCAGATAACTAGGGTCAGCAGTGCTCCCCAGAAAGTGTTGGGCTCCCCTCTGCTGGGGAGAGAGCAATTGGTTTGTAACCAACCTGGGCCAAACCCTGGGGAGCAAAGCCGGCAAGCCAATGTGACCTGGGGGAAGAACATTTGCTCCCTGTCCTGTCCCCATGCTGCAGGCACTGCCGCTAAGGCAAACTAACCCCAAACCCTGGGCTCCTTCTTTCAGTAATACAAATTATGGTTTGATGTAGAATATGCACTGCAGTAAAAAGCATTTCTGCAGTTGCAGGTAGGGTTTCCCTCCTGGGGGTGGCAGTTGGAGTACCATTTTGAACCAGTGCTAGATGCATCTAAGGCAGAGCAAAGCTGGTGCCCTAAGCCAAGGTACAGCTGGGAAAGTCCCCAGCAGTGTGACTAGAACCAAAAATGTTCCTTTACTGATAGCTGGGGGCCACACAGCAAGCCTCCAGCCACTTGGTTCATTGTAGAACCATGCCCAAATATATATATACATAAAGGAAATCTGGACAAGGGCTTTTCCATAATTTTATTTCACTCTGTGCATAATTCACTTGTTTGTGATAATTTACTGGACTTTTTCCCTACAGGGACTGCTGCTTGCTGTATTCTGCAAGAAAAATGTGAAGTGGGACAAGTGTGCAGGTACTCTAACCCAGAAAGAGTGTATGCTTTTTTGATAGCTACAATCTGACTATAGTAAACTAAATAATAAGTTACAGCTAATATGTGGCAAATGGTAACCTGAGAGGTCTGAAGGAGATAAATTATGGCTGCAATCGCACCTACTGCCTGAATGCATTTGCAAAAGAGGTTGGAGGGTGTAAAGATTTTTGTTTTTTTGCCTGGTATACTTTGGACCCATTGTGAAAGAAAAAAATATTTCAACAAAAAGCCCTATTAACAACCCTGAGAGTAGAAAGCTGATGAAATTAAACTACGATGTTGATTCAAAAAAAAAAAAAAGTGTGGCAGTGAATCTGCTAGAGTTACTTGAATAAGGAAATAACAAAACTCCTGTTGGAGAAACCTGCTATTTTTGATGCCTTGTCATACAAATCCCAATGACAGCAGCAGAGCATATGCCATTGGCTCCTTATTTCAGGTTGTGAAATAGAACAGAAGTCTGATTACAATAAGCAAATTCCAAGTACTTTAATGAAATGTGTCAAATCTGGTAAATATCAGATATTACAAAGCAAATCTTCTACTCTGTGTATGTGTACATTATGCAAGTGTATAGATCTCTTCAGCTTGTGAAGAAAATAAAAATTGAGATAATACTGCCTTCCCAGAGCTGACCATAGTGTATGCATCTTAATTGGGTACTGCTTCCCAAGATTAAATTTGTAAGTTTAAACTCAGACTTGAGTATAATTTTCTGTGCTGATATTTTTAGCAGTAATATCTGGATGGGTATTTTGGTAGCAGAATTTCTTTCCTTTGTTTTAAAAAGCATAAGTCTCAAACATTAGCCTCTCCTGTGAATTGAAGTAAAAAGAAATAAGATTTGAGTTGATTTAGAACGGGGGGGGGGGGGGGGGGGTGTAGTTAATCGAGCTAACAAGTTTCACTCCACTTCTGGACTTGGTGTTAGTATTCTATATGGACAAATACTTTCATTTCAAAACTTTATTCCAAAATATGTTGTGGACTCCCTTTTCAGTAATCTTAAACATTTTGCAGAATTTGAAAACCACTGAAACATCTATATATAGACATGTTTGGTTTCGAGAAAACTCACCCTTCTCATGAAAAAGCAGCTAGTCAAAGGATGTCCTGATCCTTCTATTGAGATCTGTTTTTTTAAAAAATAAAATTAGCTGAATAAGAGCTAGATACTTTGTTCTTGTTTTCCTTCCCTTTGAAGGTTATAGCACATCTAGTCTCTTAAAAAAATGAGAGAAGGAAAGAGATATTGTTTGAATGTTGTTTGAACATTAAAAGCATTAAATAGAATCAAGACTGACTTGAGCTTTCTGGATACCCCCAGGCCATCCTGCTCCCCTCTAATGAAATTGTCTGTTGCAAAAATGGTTGAAAGTAATGTTCTGCTTTAGTAATCTTTTCTGAATCTCTATCTGGAAATTTATACCTATCTCCTTTTTCTTGTCCTTTACCCTTAAATCCACTGAAAATTATTTTAGCAGCTTTATCAATTTAGAGACTAGCATTTTGGTGCTTAACTGGAATAACTTGAGAAGTGATTGATCATTAAAGAAAGATGGCTACAGTCACCAAAGGAGAAATCATAGGGGTATTCACCAATTTCACTGGAGCCAGAATGTGATTATTGGTAAAAACAATCTGGAATATTCCAACAAAAATATAATGAAATATAAAGCAGCTTTTTTTCTAGGCAAAATTAACTTCAAAGCCCTTCTGTAATTTGAAAAGTCTAATGCAATAGCTTTAGTCTTTTTGCCTGAATTTTAGAGCTCATGAGAGATGTCTGTACCACATATCTTTGTATATCTTCTAAGGCCTGAGTAATCTTAACATCAATAGCAAATAATTAGCATCCATTGACTTGACTCGATTAGCAGGACTATGGGAAAGAGAACTTGTAGACACTAAACACTGCTATAAACCTTTAATAAAGTTCTTTAAAATCTCAAACTCTTATATACAATTAAGCAATGTTATGACTTTGAAATATTTACATTACGAAATCATTTGAAAAAGCTATTTGATAAAACAGTTACACATACAGCAATTTTATATACAGAAAGTAAACAAAAGTTGTTTTTATAGCCCTCCGTCAGGTTTAGCATTGCAAAATAAAAACAGTTTACTTTTTAATCTCAGATCAATAGTTTTCTATGGATCCATGACTTATGACAAGCTAGAAACTAAAAACATTTTTTTTTGCTGAGGTTAGTGTTAGGGTTATGTACTTTACAAGTGCAGGACAAGTATGGTATTAATTAACTGCTGGCAATCTGGTAACCTTATGTTTGTAACTTTATGAAGGAGTTATTTCTATTTTGTTGAAAAATTCTCCAAGATGCTGATTTTTAGCATATGTAAGAGAGATGTTGGGGTTTAATTACCCTTCTTTTTATCCATCTATTTCTCAAACAATGCCTCCTTTGGTTCTATAGCTTTTCTGTCTTCTGTAGGACAAAAGGTGCTCACGCTGTAAATTGGATGTTGAATTGACTTGACGTGCTGCATAACTACTGAAATACTTGAAGAAAACAGATGATGTGACAGTTCCTTAGGGATTATCACATTTGTTGAATCACAGAATGTTAGGGGTTGGAAGGGACCTTGAAAGATCATCCAGTCCAACCCCCCTGCCAGAGCAGGACCATCTACAGTAGGTCACACAGGAACGCATCCAGATGGGTTTTGAATGTCCCTAGAGGAGGAGACTCCACAACCTCTCTGGGCAGCCTGTTTCAGTGCTCTGCCACCCTCACAGCGAAAAAGTTTTTCCTTATGTTAATGTGGAACCTCCTGTGCTCCAGCAGGTGACTTCCTGTTTGCATGCTTTTTCTCAATTTTTACTGAGGGATAATAACTTGTTGTATCAGTTGGTGGTAGATATTGCAAGATGATGGTCAGATGGGTCAGCTCAGATCAGGCTGATGATGAGGATATTACAGCAGAGGCATAAATACTGTGTAGTGCCTGGCAATATTAAAATAATTTTAAAAGCCCTCCTAGTATCTGCTGTCTGGTTGTCCTCTTTTTTGTTTTGTTTTGTGAGTTACAGGACCTGAATGTGTGCATCACTTAGGGGAAATTAAGGTGCATGTCAGAAGGTGTAAAGGTAATACTTACGAACTAGGATATTACAATGTTTTGGCTGTACAATTGTAGGAGTAAAATGGTCTAAATTCCCTGTAATTCAATTCATCTGTGAGATTAAAATATTGATATAAACTGTGTGTAAAAGGGAGAAGGTGGTGGCTGCTGGATGGGGAGCTGCGCAGGCTGGAGCAAGGTAGGGCTGAGAGTCACTGCTGGATACTGGTGTTGCGAACTGCTGGATACTGGTGTTGCGAACTGCTGGGTCACTACTGTCGGCCCTCCGACCGCACAGCTGGTGATGGTCTCAAAATACATCTTCTAATCTTACACCATTAAAAAAAATTTTGTCTTTTGGGCATCTTCAGGTTACTGCTTTGAAAAATGTAGGAAGCCTGAGCATTACGTCTTTGTCTGTTGGAAAGAGGTTGCTAACAAAGCTGCTGCTGGAAAATATCCACTTCCACTTTTTTACTTTTCTAAATTTCAGTCTTTCACTTTTTCCCCCTTGTGATTGTGTTGTTTTAAACTAATATTCTACAGAATGAGTTTAATGTCAGAATCTCATGGAAATGTTTTTAAAAAAAAGTTGTGAAAGATGAACTTAAAACACTTTTTTCAGAGTTGAAAATCATCCAAGCAGGGAAAATTAATTTACTATCACTCATATTAAATCAAATATTTGTAATAAATGGTTTTGGAACAGTGAAGAAATATTTTACTCTTTGAGGAAATTACTAGTCAAGTCGTATTCAGTAATGAATGAATATGGTTAGCTGTAATCATTTTTTTCCTTTTATATTTTGACACATGTTCAATTACTCAAAGCTGAATCCTCCTCTGTATTTGTCAGCTGTTAGTGACACTTAGCAGTCACCCCAGAGGCCTTGGGTGTTTGCTCTCTTTAACCAAGCCATGCATCATAATATATTAGTGAAATATTTGCAGGCAAAATAAAACTTATCATATTAAACATGTTCTGAATGGGAAGAAATGATGTATTTAAATATAAAATAAGGATAGCTAAGATATGATAGGGTAGGATGTAAGGTATGGTAGGATGTGAATTTAATGTTTCAAGTAAGTTTGGGGAAGCCTTGTACAGACAAGGATCCACTTTCATGTGTGTTACACATTCAAACTACATTCGTAAGAGACACGCCACCTAAAATCAATGGACATGATTACAATATTTATATTCCCACCTTGAGGTATCTCAGGAGTCTGTGGGGTTTTTTTCAGTGTAATTAAAGGTGACCAGGCACATTTAGAAGTCAATGTGTTTCAGATATTCCAAGCTCAATATTAAAAAACAGAAGCAGAAATCTTATTAACATCTGAAAACCTTGATCAAGTAGTTACATGTTAACACGTACCTGTTTAAACATTTGTGTTTGGTGTGAGTACTGAATTGCTTAATTTTTCAACCTCTGATTTTTAAAAAAGAAATGTTTTCAAGTTGACTGTTCCTGAAGTAGGTGGTTGTTAGAGAACAGCACCTCCCTGCCCAAGGGAGGAGGGTTAAATAGTGAGAGCTAGCCCAGTGTACTAATCTGTGGAGATAATGAAATGAAAGGCAATCTTGAAATAACATTTTTCACTTCTACAATGCTTTTAATTTGAAACCCAAAAAGCACGCTACAAAGACCATGCCCTCACCAGGCTGCAGTTGCTTCTGTTGAATCATTTGAGAGGCTTTTCAGCTGCTCTGACTGTCCTCAGAGCTGGTCTGGCTGTCCTAGCCTGGTACCTCCCTAGCAGAAGTCCTGTGCAAATCAGTGCACTGGTACCAAAAAGCACATTGAAAAACAAACATGGTATAGGCATGAGCACAAAAAATACAGAGAAACCCACCAAACTTGGAACAGAAGTGGTTCTGATGATACACAACCGAGGAACTAAGCAAAAACCTGGATTATTTTGAGAGGTGGTGTGGTCGCGGTGTTTGGGTTTTTTGGGGGGAGGGGCTTCTCTTGATTTATGATGAATCTCTTTGCAGAAGGAATTTAAATCATACTATAGTGTTTTAACTTCTTTTTCTTCCCCTTGGTGAAGTTTCCTTTCTGAAATCTGTATGTATCAGGACACAACAAAAGCATTTGCTTCTCTGGCCTTTTGAGATTAATTACATTTAAATCCAGTTCATCCAATATCTGGGGGATCATTAGCTTGTGTGCTGCTTCCCTTTAACCAGTTCCTTGCTGTTCTGACTTCATGATTCACCATCGCTATGTGGAAAAGAAAAAGAAAAAAAAACAGTGTTATGCTGTTGGGTTAGTTGCCTCAGCAGGAAATAAAATGCAAGAGTATCTCTGGAGTCCATGAGAAGGTGTTATTGGTAAAAAAATTTATCAGCCATGCAATGCATGAAAGGACACTATCTGTAGTGCTAGATGCTGGCAGTAAGGGCTGGTCTGATTCCTCTGCTGGTTAGTGGCTGGTTAATTACTCAGCACACCCTTTCTCCTGCTCCCAGGTGAGGACTGAGCAATCAAATTGTCCTTTTGCCATAGGTGTGGATCATTTTTTACAGATGGAATTTTTGTATTTGCTCTGGCTTCATAATAGGTGAATTTTCTTTGTCCTGCTGGTTTCTGCCTAGCTAGCTTGCTCCCTAACACTTTCTTAATAATGTTTGGTTCATGCCAACATTAAAAATGCAACGCTTTTTATCGGCTGGTTAGACTAGTCAGTGTTAACAGCAGGGGTTTAGACCACCTCTGAAGTTAAAAGGGCCCCTCATAATCTTCCTATTTTGCATATTTTTTTAAAGTATTTTGGCAAACTGAGGCACAGCCTGGGAAAGTATTTCTTTCTGTACCGACTTATTCCCCTCCCAGAATACCTCTCCATAAGGAAGCATCACCCTTCTTTGCACAGAAAGACTAGGAGGGTGCCCAGCAGTGCCCAAGGAAAACCAAACCCCCTTGGGATGTGAGATAAAGCAGGAGGGGATTGCTTCATCATAGTCTGCAGCCTACAAAGACCCATGCTGTGAAGGGGACAGGCTGTGCTTCTGTTTTGCCAGGGGAGTAGAGGTCCCCAGAGAAAAGATGGGTCTTGCCCCCACTTGTGCGCCACAGGAGCATCAGCCCTTGCTGGCCGCCCCTGCGCCTGCCTGCCCGCTCCCTCCTGCATTCACAGGGTGGGAACCCTGGCCCCAGCGAGCCTGGGGAGATTTTGTAGTTCTCTGCTCAGGGACAATCAGGATTTTAGCACTAGGTTTCAAAGGCAAGATATACTATTTTGAATATATATATGTTTTAAAAAGTATATACACATATATATTTTAAACTTGGCTTATGCACAAGGCAGATGACCTCCACCTACAAAGGAGCCCAGGCTGTCATTTTTGCCTCTTGTGCACAAATCTACAGCCTTAACGCTCATGAGTACAAAATTTTGCTATAGTAATAGCTTTGTTTCATTTTACTTCATAGTCTTTCACTTTTCTTCCTCAAAATAGCTGCTGAAAACTTCTATTTATCTGTACGTAGCCCTCTTTCTGACATTTATTCAGCTAAGAGTTTGGTCAGGAAAAGCAGCAGATCTTGGTCAGATAAGGTTCAACTGCAGAAATAAATGGGAACCAATTTTTCTTGTTTACCAGGAAATCCGACCACTTCAGACGCCTTTTCACTTTGACATGATGCATATTTCAAAATTTCATGTAAAATGAAATTTGAAAAAGTAGTTTTGAGTTAAGGGATACACTTAACTAAGAAATATTTCACCAGCCACAGAGTTCTGTTCTTTAAACCTTTTTAAAGTTTTAGATTGAAAAGTCACTTACTCTGAAAAGTAGTTTTGGAACAACTTTCATTCTGAAAATGTCATTATTGAAATGTTTAGTCTCAGATATTTACAAAGTCATATCTTGTCAAAATCAATTCATAGTTCAAAACATTTGGCACTTGATAAACTCCTCCCAACATCTTTATGAAGCAGGAAAACAACACTCAGCCAGCTGTGTTCTGTGAGGCCTTGAGATATTTACCATGTTGAAATATCCTCAATAAAATCTAAAAGAGGAATTACTATAATTTAAGAAATTTGCCCAGACAACGCAGTCTTTCAGAATCTGAAATTGAACCTAATAATCTTGTACTTTGTATTCAACTAATATCCTTTGTCTGAGCAGCAATGAATGTTTTAGAGATAAATAGCCTCTTTTTATTTGCATTTGTTTGCCTTCCTACAATTTGGAGGCATAAATTTCTCTACAGTCTGATTCTGAGATATGAGCCGTAAGAAAATATGCTTAAATAATGTGTTTACCTTTACTCTGAAGTATACTTAGCTGAACAGGGCTGCTTTTTTGCATCAAGGCTTAAGCCTCACTATAATGCTTTGAAGTGACAGTATCTCTGTTTACAGGTGGGCAACCTGAGGTAGGGTGTAGCCCAAAGATACATTTTGCCAGTCAGGAGCAAAAACTCCACCTTCTGATGGGGTTAATGCAAATCCAGTACAAAAGCATTTCAGTAAGGATGGTATTCAAAATGTCAGCTCAAACTGGTAGGTCATGATGACTTTCCTGAAAATGAACTGGTTAAGTTTTTGGAAAGTTAACTTAATGCTTGGGGTGGTGGTGTGCCTAAAAAGCCTTTTATAGTATGACTAACTTTTGGTGTTAGCATATGGCTCAAGCACACTTTGTCCTATACTCCCTACTGTAGTCAGTGGTATGCTCAGCAAATCTGTTTTTAGAGAACCACTGTGCAGCTGCCTCTCCTAAACCATTTCCCCCTCTGAGTTATCATTTAGAGGCTGGAAGGGAAGACCCAGATGGCTAGCAAATCCAGCATCTTTTCCAGCTGCTCAGGGTAAAATTACTGTGCTTGCTTTCATCTGGAACCTAGGCTCTAAGTCTTTTATTAAAAAACAAAACAAACAAAAAAGCCCAAACCCCACAAAACAACAACAACAAAACCCAAAACACACCCACAACACAATGATTTCTCTTGTAATAGGTGTAAGCAGAAACCTTTCAAACAGAAATAGCTGCAGCGGAGCAGCCTCACCAAAAATCTACCCTGAAACTGCAGCTTTGGAGCAACCGAGTTGCTCCAAACTCTCCAGCAGTGGTGATTTAACATCAGCAATATTTCACACCTGAGCAAGGAAACTCAGAAAAAAAGGGAGAGTGGGATATTATGATGGTCTACACTGGGAGGTGAAGCTCAGTCAGAGGTGCACATTGAGCTGAGTTATCTGGTGTCATGGGAAGGGGAAGACCTAGGTCCTCCTCCTGTCACTCCTCCCTGCTGCCGGCCTTGCCTGCTTGTGTCTGCTACTTCCACTGTGCCAGGGATTTTCTTGGCACACAGGATGGTTTAACTGTCTGCTATTGTACCCTGGCACAGAGGAGCTGCTTTGCCCACTCGCTAAAATGCAGCTGCAACAGAAGTGTTGAGGCAAGGGTGATGTACAGCCCCTTGATTTCACCTGGAACTAGGATTTTTAATTAAGGAAAATGGGACTTTGTTGAGAGACATTTAGGGGTTCTGGCCAAAATCTTGGGGAAACCAGCCAGAAAGTTTTTAGGTTTATGAGCTGTCAGGATTGCGGTTTGTCATCCCTCTGAGATCTCTGCTTGGACTGTGAGCTAGTGCCAGGGGAGCACTGCACAGAGGCAGTGGGAAGATCCTTTGAGTTTCTCTTGGGGTCAGACAAGCCCCTCTCCAGCAGGTCACAGCTCCAGCCAAAACATGTGTCAGTGGCTCTCAGGGACCTATAGGCACCTGGTGGCAGAAGGGAGCTGGGTGCTGGTGAGGAGTGCCAGGGAAGACATGCTGAATACTTGTATTAACACTTTGGGAAACTGTGATTAAAGTCTGATCGGTGAGTGAAACTCCATCTGTGCCATCTGGTTGTCTGTCTCACACAGGTTTACAACTGCAAGATTATTTAGTAGTGCAATTTACAGGCAGAGACTGGTTTAGAAATAAGTTGAAATTGAAGTCCCTCTATAAAATATTTAAAACTTAAACAGACCTAAGAATCACTCTATAATTACATATTAAAAAGGTAGATTTTTTTGGAATGACACTGACCGTATTTCTTCAAATAATATGAATTATAAGTACCTTGGGTTGGCAATTGATTCTTTTTCTTCTTCTCTTACAGTAGGCAAACATTCACAGTCAGCTGAAAAAGGGTAAGAAACAGGACTAGAGTTACTCTTGGCAGTTCTTCTACACTTGTGGGTACTGGTGGATGAGAAGCTGGACATGAGCCAGCAATGTTCACTTGCAGCCCAGAAAGCCAGTCGTATCCTGGGCTGCATCAGGAGAAGTGTGGCCAGCAGGTCGAGGGAAGAGATTCTCCCCCTCTGCTCTGATGAGACCCCATCTGCAGTGCTGTGTTCAGCTCTGGGGACACCAGCATAAAAAAGACATGGACCTGCTCGAGCAGGTCCAGAGGACGGCCCCAAAGATGATCAGGGGGCTGGAGCACCTCCCATGTGAGGACAGGCTGAAGAGTTGGGTTGTTCAGCCTGGAGAAGAGAAGGCTCCAGGGAGATCTTCTAGCTGCCTTCCAGTACTTAAAGGGGGCCTACAGGAAAGGTGGGGAGGGACTCTTGATCAGGGAGGGTAGTGATAGGACAAGGCATAATGGTTTCAAACGGAAAGAAGGTAGATTTAGATTAGGTATTAGGAAGAAATTCTTCACTGTGAGGGTGGTGAGACACTGGAACAGGCTGCCCGGAGAGATGGTAGAAGCCCCATCCCCATGGTCAGGTTTCACGGGGCTCTGAGAAATCTGATGTAGTTGAAGATGTCTCTGCTTGCTGCAGGGGGATTGGAGTGTATGACCTTTAAAGGTCCCTTCCAACCCAAACTATTCTATGATTTACTTCAAAATTGCATCAACTTTTATCATGCTATCTCTCTAGAATGTGAAACTGCAGATGCTCTTCTGCACCCTTTTATTTGTAAAATCTGCATGGTGCCCATAGCATAAATGTTACAGGTTTTAAATCCTCCTTCCCTTTGACAGGTGTTGCCATAACTTCTTTGTTAAACATATTTCTGATGTTTATGTACACCTATACAAATTAAGTACTTTTGAGGACAGTTTTCTGTAAACTACCATGGGGAGGACTCTGTTAATTTTCCGCTGCTTATACTTGCACCTATGCTTCATAGTCCAGCTGGGAATTTGGGGCTGGAATTTAGGGAACACTAACATAAGAAAAACCCATATGTAAACGATTTGGTCCCTTCTGTCCACAGAATTTAAAAGAAAGTTTTACAGCACTATTTCCCTGTGTACTATGCTTAATGTCTCTATTTCACTACTGCTGCCTGGCACATGTTTTCTGCTACAGCTCACAGACTGCAAAGGTCAAAACCCCATCATGTGGAGCACTGTGCTAACGCAAAGAAATGCTCCAGAGAGTTTTATGTCCTGAAAAACAAAGCATCCCTAGGAAGTCAGCCAAATGAGCCATTTGGATATAAGGCAAAGGACCAGGATGAAAAAACTATCAGAGTTTCAGCATTTCCTAGCCAATGAAAAGCTGTTAGCAGTTCAGAATCAGGCCTTGGTTAATTCATGCCTTACTGAAGACCTGCATTTTTTTGAGAGCCTTAAAGGAGGATGCATGGCCCTCAGAGATTTTGACCAGGAGATTTCAGCTGGGAGGAAAATGGGGGGAAAAAATACAAGATACTTAGAAGTAGTTAAGAAGGAGCTGAAAATGCTGCTGGTGGTAGTTACTGCAGGTTCTAATTGCTCTGTGGGCTGATAGACTTGACAGAGAAGGTGTAGATGGCGGATGGTGCTGGCAGCAAAGAGCAGCTTATGTTTCATGCAGTAGAGATGGCAAGCGAGTGAAAGGGCACAAAGATGGGAGGGATGTATTCATAAGATCCTGGCAGTAATTCTAAGTGAACAGTGGTCTGCATTATGAGTAAATGAGTGTTTCTTCTACCATAGCACAATGTGGAGCACAGAACTGTAGAAACTCTGAAGGCCGAAAGGACTAGATGCTTCAGAGAAACTAGTATTCATCATTAAAGACGCATATTTAAAAATATAAGTACTGTTCACAGCTATATGTGTGTTTAATAGAAGTGTCTACTGGAAACTCAAAACATTTACGATATTCCATCATATGTTAAAAATAAGCTCCCACATGAACTAAAATACTCCTCTGAACAATTCTACCCCTGACATTTGTGCTGCTATTTCAGTAACAGGGAGTGAAGAACACAACTAAAAATGTTGTAGGAAAAGCAGTGACACACATACAAAATGCCTTACACTGATTTTCTACACATGGGATATAGGTCAGCTACAGAGGGATGATGGAGTAGAGGGGTTACCATGTACCATTTTTGTTCATGCTGTTCATCCATTTGTCAAGCTCTTCCATCTCTATCTCCATAACTGAGGGTGTGTCTTCTTCAAAAATAGGACTTGCAAGGAGGGAGGGGGAAAAAAAGGCATTACACAAAATGCTTAATTCAAACAACTTACAATGCAGTAATTTTGTATGAGTCTTTCATAATTCCAGCCACATGTATAAACTCTGGAAAGCCATCCTAGTCTAGTAATCTGAGAAGATGTCAGCCCAATGGGTGTGAGAGCGAAGGAGAGTTAGCAAGATACCGGTCCCGGGCAGAGGTAGGGCTGGCTGGGACATCACATACAGGGGGACTCAAATGGTGCAGTCTGGGATAAGCCAGGGCACAGGACCACTGCAGCTATTTGAGAACTGTTCCTACTGTAAATAGAAAACTGAAAAATAAAATAGTTTGTCTCTATCCTGCTGGAACACATGGCAGAAGTCCCATTGCTCCAGTGATAAAAGCAGAGGGCCCGATGTTTCATCCTAGCTATGACTGACATTGGCAGTGACTTCAAAAAGAAAGGTCATAAGTAGAGTAACTCTGCATTTATTTAAATGCCTCTGTTTATCTGCATTTTGCTGATCATTCCTGGAGTCACAAGGCAGAAAAAAATACTTCTAGCAAAACCCCCTTTTTTCCCCTCTGAAGGCAATTTAATAACTTCCATCATTGATTAGCAAGATGGAGCTCAAAAGGTATTGATAAAAATTAACACTCTGATAAGAACCACGCAGCTTTTGGCTTGTTTTCCCAGCAGCTAAGGCATTGCTTCCATGGTAGCTGTGCAAGCCTTTCTGCTTCACCTCAGAGAGAGAAGACAAACTTGAAAAACAGGGGAGCAAGTCACAGAGCTTATTCTGAATAGCAAAAGCCTACGATGAGCCTGGGAACAGATCTCCTTTGCTCATGAGGCACCTTATATGTCTTGTGGTTGGCAGAGCTGGGGGTGCCTACAGCAGGCGTAGGGGCAGCTGCAGGTGGTGGGTGCCTGTGGGGCAGTGCTTGCCTCGGCCACCATAACTCCTGTTCTCCTGCTCTAGTCTTACACCTTCAGCTAGATGCTGGAGTCACGCTTTAGCCACCTCTAGAGACAGTTAATTGGAGAAATTGATGGCAAAAGTTAATGGTGTTTAGTGTACAGTTAAATTAAAACAGGTGGTGAAGGAGCCAAAAATCATAATATCCTGTTAGAGTAAAAGAATAAAAAAAAAAAAGAGTGGTGTTCATAAACATTACCTTTTCACATTTTCACTTCCCAGCTCATCTGGAAAAGAAAAAAGTTGGTGTTCATAGTTCTGCTCTTTGTACATACCAGGTCCAAACTGCAAGCAAGCCTTGAATAGGGTCATGTAAAACAGGTTGCATTTTCAAAAGGCGTAATAGTTAACTTGTAGATGAAAGACAGAACTTCTCATCCTGTTTGTAATTGTCAGAGCAACCCATTATTTTTAATCTTGAACACACTAAAAGCAGCTCATTATTAGCTCAGCCATGCTGGGAGGAAACCGACTGTTTGCACTGCGGTGGGCAGGACATGCTTCCCTGAGCAAAACAGATGTTGTGAGAGAAATGGTATCCTGAAAAGGAACAACTGCTACAAAAAAAAAAAATTGTTTACTGGAAGCATTGGGACGTTTTGCTGCAGACTACACACAGGCAATCCGGCTCTGCCTGGAGACTCTGGGAGCTGCTCATGGAGGGAAGCAGGGGATGGACTTGCATGGCAGGTTAGATCTCAGTTAGGCAAATGAAGCTGAACTAGCCAAAGGATCCAAAGCTAGTTATGATCCCAAGACAAAGTAAAGATGGGGAAAAAAGTAGTGTAACAGACATTATTCAAATAAATAACTTCCCCTCCAGGAATCAAGTGACTGAAAAGCCTCAGCCCTCAAAAAAGAATGAAGACCTACATATAGGATTCACGTTGTATACTGTCTTAAATCAGCTTATTTTTAATTCATCATTGCTAATGGGTGCTGACGCCTCCCACTTGTGCCAGCATATTCCCTGACTGCAGAGCCCAGGGCTACAGAACCGTCTGCCCCTGCCTTGAGGATGCCCAAAGTCACAGCTCCAAGCAATAGGCACAGGGCAAGAGATCCCAGGTTTGTGCTCCTGCAAGGCCCCACGTTTCCCACCCCTCTGAAGAGTGTATCTGCATTTCAGGTCATTCAGAAACAGGCAGGCAACTAGGTGCCTGGTTGTGAATTCAGAGTTTGCTACAAGGGTGATTCAGTGGTAAGGTAGGTGCAGCCAAAAAACGCCCTGAAAAATGGACTTAAAATCTGTGTTGAACATGTGTCACTATGCACGTTGAGGAGCTTACAGCCGCACTCTTGTTGTGTAGAGACACTGATAAAACCATTTCAGGACTTCACTTACCAACTGAGTGGTCTTAATTTGACACCTCGGTTTGTTTTCTGTGGCTTGACACTCCAGGTTACCAATTTCTTTGCAAACAGATCAAGGTACCTTCCTGAAGTGCTGCTCTACCTATCGCAGCACCCAGGCAGTCTGACCACGGGATTCCTAGCTCATTTACTGTGATACCTTCATAGCTGCTATCACCCTACAGGATCCCTTAAAAGTATTCCTTAAAACGGTTTTGCTCATTTTATTGAAGCTCCAAGCAGCTTCACCTTGTGGGTAGTATAGGCAACAGAAGAATTAAATTCATCTTGCATGAAGTTGTTAAGCATAAAGACAGAACAAGCATTTGCAGCCACACAGTTACATCTGTATGCTGTTCCCGGCATTGCCAGGAGCCAGAGCTCAGTGCCATGGCTTCCGTGGGTGTGCAGTGTGGGAGGTGCCGAGAAGCAGAACTAGCTCCTGCCCAAGGAGAGGTGTGTGCCAGATACTGCTGGCTGGGGGCGGATCCCTTTCCTATCTGTCAAATGTGCAACTACAGAGAAGTACACCCTATATATGGCATTCCAGGCCTCCAAATAACATTTTCTTAATGTTGAGTATGTCCTAAAGATATCTTTCTGATGCATGAGAAGACAAATTTACCTTGCTTAGACTTTTTCCGTTTATGATGTATTACAAAAAATACGATCAATGAAATCAGCAGGACCAGCAGCGCAACAGGGACAACGTATATCAAGATAGACTGTTCTGCTGCTTCTAGGCTGTCCTGATTGTTGGTGTCATTCAATTCAGTACTTGGAGTACTTTTTGTTTCAAAGCTGCTTTCAGTGGTGCTTGCAGTGACAAGTACTGGCTCATGGTCATCCACAGTTGAAGAACGCGTGGCAGGAGGAGGCGTTACTGTAACCGTGGGTAATATCGGCGATCCATCTCCTGAACCACCATCTTCAGAGCCTGTCAAATACATGAGGACAACTTAACATTTCATGGGGTTTATTGGTATTATCAGTGAGTCAAACTGTACAGCTTTAATATATATTTTTCATTTGATATCTTAAAAAAAACCCCAGCAAACGCCTCATACGCACAGATTTGGAGTCTTGGGCATCAGATGTAAAATTAGATCACAAATTCATCACAAACATCTTACCAGTCCTGACTACGTTCTTCAGCTGCCTTTTACTGGGACGTGTCAGCATGCGTGGTCTGTCTGCATGCAGCTGTCTTGTACAAACAGACTGTTTTTCCTGCAGGTTGGCATCCGGTCTCACTCTCACTAAAAGTCTTCTGCTTCTCAGTAAACCACACCATCCTGCTTTGCTCCTCAGCCTTGGCACATATGGCCGCAACTTCTTTTGCCCCTCCCCTTACCCAAGGAGCTAGTACTCCCTTCGGGGAGACCATTATCCCTGGTCCACCCATTCCTCAGGCTCACTCATTTCCCTGTTTCTGTGCCTTTCTCAAAATTGTTAAATTTGTTTCACTGTGAAAAACAGAATTGGCGAAAGGAAGTCTGAAGCTTGCAGAAGCTGCTGACTTTCACTTCTGCATGGGCTAGAAGAGGTAGTAGTAACACAGGAACTTTACTGGGTAGAGATGCAATTAACTGCTCCTCTGTCTGATCCTACAGACTGGCTGAAGAAGCGTATGGTAAAGAGTCAATGCTGGTCATTCTTCACAAAAGAGGTTCTGAACCTTGACTGGGGTTTTGGTTTCATTTATCATACATTTTGCAAGAAACATGTCTAAAATTGGCTATATTGGTAATAGTGAAACAAGCTTTTTTTTTGAGGTGAATTAAGAGTCTGTGTTGACTGTCAGGCTTAACAGAAGTACAGCAAATTCTGGGCTGATACTGTATTCTGTACTGATGCCAAAAATCCTGTTGTAGCCAAAGGTGCAGGAAAGAGTCCTTAGATAAATTACATGTTTCCAAATGCAAAGCCTTCAATAATTTTCTTAGCATGAAATTAAATGATGATTTTTTCTGTTATCTGCCCTTTCAGATACAATGCTGGCATTGTGCAGCTCTCACTGTATACAATAAAGAAGGACAGGATTTCATGACTTTTGCAATGACATGTTTCTCCTCGTTCTTGTAAAATGCTGGGTAGCCATAGTTTCCACCAGAGTTAGCAAGAGCTTAAGGTTTTCAGCACCTCAGTGCTGGCATTTCCAGTCTCACAGGACTGGAACCAAAAGTACTTAGCATTTTAAACGCTTTTGTAAACACATTAATCTTCATAATGGTCCTGAGAGATGAGCAGTTATCATCTCTGTTTTACAAATGAGAAATCAGAAGGACAGGGATGCTGTCCTTCCCAGGGACAGAGGGGAGTGAGTGAGAGAGGAAAACTGGGATTAGAGCGCTATCTCTTGCTTAATCCACTCTGCAGCATCTCCTCTCCTGTCAGATTTGTCTTGAAGAGGTGATGAATATCTCAGGAGACTGAATTCCAGGAAACCCAATTTCAAACAAATAAAATGGTTTGAGTGTGACAGCAGTGATTTATCTGGGTTTTTATGCTGCACTTATCACTCAGGCACCCAATTGTTTTATCAGTTCCTAAAATCTAGGAAAGAATTTTAACACTTAATAAATAATATCTAATACTTGAATATAATACTGCAAAGGTCACGAGACTGACTCACCACAATACAACAATGAAAACGTTAGCTCTTCGGTGGCAAAGCACACTGTGTCAATAATATCTCTGTGGCTTTCTTCCACATTTAGTATTTCAGTCAAGAGCAAAACATGACCTCTACCTCCCTTGCAGGTAATGACCCCTTACGCATGTGCTCCTCCACCCCTTCCGGTGATCTGCTGGCTGTCCTTAATCCTATTGCAGAGGACAGGAGGGATACCTCTTCTCCCTTATTACTTTGGCCACTTGACTTTTCTTTCCCCAGGTAGTTTATAGTCCCTGGTGCCTGTGGCCGCTCCATTTCAATTGCTGTTGCACAGAGTGGTGAGGTATTGTTAGAGATGTTTGCACGGCAGACTGCAGCATGATGGACTGTGCTACTGGCAGAGCTGCTGGACCACCGCAGCCTCACTGAACTGCTTCAACGACCTTGCTTCATTTCCCTCCTCTAGCCATCGCCCTGGAAACCTGTCATCTGCCGCATTTGATATGTTGACAAGGACAAGCCCTTTGCTTAAAATAGTACCAATGGGAAAGGGTGTCAGAAAAATACCTTATTTTTCATTTATTCTTAGAGCTAAACCAGATTTTTAGAATGTCTAAAGCATGATGTGACTTTGAAGCAAAACCAGTCACACCTCATTAACTGCAGTGCTATACTTTCAGCTGCAGCGTATGCTGCGCTTGATTTCCAAGAGAGACTTTTCCAGTGCCTCTGGTAGTTTTTATTTACCTGTTTTTGAACTATGAAGCAGATTTCAAATCGTTTGTCTCTGTGTGAAACAGAATTACCTTTTCTAGTCTCTAGGCAAAGAAAATGGCAAATCACAGGGAGTGACCTTGCTGCCATGTATTTCTGTTCACTTTGCATAATTCCAGGGACAAAACAGCATCTCTTCAGTGAACGCCATTTCCTCTTACAGAGATCTCTCTCCGAATGGACAAAATATGTCTTTCAGCAGAAGGGCAGCCAATTGCACAATGTTCTTGCAAGGATATTGCTCTTATTTCCTGTGTTTCACCTGCTGCCTCGACACATCGCTATCCAGCTCTTCTGCCCGTCACCTCTGAGGACCAGAGCTCAGACCTGAGGGATACCCAGCCTGTCACAGAGGGACAGCTCTCGCTCTCAAGCTACCCATACATCGCATTTTTTACACAGTAGGAAAATCACAACCTGCACCTGGGTGGGCCTGGTAGCTAGCACCAAGGAAGGGTTTGTGCCTCCAGCCTGGCAGGGAGGGACGGACTCAGGCCTCCCAGTGCAAGCACAGCGCTCACCGCAGCCAGCTGCCCGAGCCACAGGAGACCCATGTGGCTGGCCCCAAGATAGTCGTCATTTTTTCATAGTGTTTCAGTTTAAAGTGCTCAAAATAGTGAGCAAGCTGTGTTGAAGCTGGTCCCAGTGGCTGTTTTGTAGGGTGAATAAAAGCTGGACATTGCGCGGTTTGGAGCAGAGCAGGAGAGCATCTGAAAGTCAGAGGTTTTGTGAGACGCTGTTCAAACATTTTCTCTATACCCAGAGGGAGGCAGATTTGTGGTGGTCGTTCATAGCATGAAATCTCTTGTCAGCTGTGCTTGGGTTTCATCTTGCAGAGATCTACTGGCTCTCTCCAAAAGGGAGTCTGACCATAACATAACATACATTCAGTACGGAAAACCAAGGGCCATGGAGTGGAACGAGCAGCAAATCACATCTGACCACGTAGATATCTCCTCAGCTTTGCAACGCCCGTGCCCTTCCTCTTGCTGAGCTCAGCCTTATACTGTTGGCTACAGTCTCGTAGCTGTACTCTGCCCTCTGCACAGCTCAGCCAAGGAGCAGCTGCTCACACAACATCTGCATCGGCTTCAGCTTTGTCTGGACCACCTCGGGCATGAGTGCTGGTGACTTCTCCCCATGTCAAGGGAAGTGGACGGGACCATGCTGCAGGTTCAGCCCAGCCCATATTGCCACTTTCCATGCTTTCAAGAGCAGAAGGGAGAGGGACTGGCATGCAGCTGCCTCCCGCCCTGATGGGTAGCTGGGCACAGCTGGAACTGGAAGCTAAGAAGCTGGAAGCTAAGAAGTTGTCAGGTTCCCACCACTGAGGTATTAGAGGATCTAGTCCTCAGGGGACCAAAATGCCTGAGCAAGCCCTAGCAGTGGCTCAAAGAAGGTTCCATTACAGTTCTTATGATTTACAAAAAAGTTATGTTTCTGTATGCTGATACCATGGTATAAGGTACGATTCAGTATTTTCTCCTTAAAAAATATGCTTGGATTTCTGATGGACTTTGCGTGAGTTTTGGAGGTGCTCCCAAGCCTGACTTTCAAGGGAGACAGAGGGAGTTGAATATACCGAGCAGCTTTGCAGTCTGGAGTCCAAACAACTGCATCTCAAACAAACGAACAACATTTCTGTTGTTGCAGCATTTCTTTCTCTGGAGGTTTGTGCTGTACCACTCAGAGGTGGTGATATGAGCTCCTCGATGAAGGAAGTGGGCAAACAGGTTTCTGATTTCAGCTGGATGTGAGGCAAAGGAAAATAGCCAGCAGTCAGCACATTCAGTTCTGCTGTAAAATCATCAATCTCTCTGCTGCTTTCTCATCAGACTTGAGGACTGGGGTCTCTGAAGGGAATTTTTCAAATTACACTATAGTACCTACTTATAGAAGAAAAAGGGATGAGGTAGAGAAAAAGCAAGAGCTGAGTCGATGGGATAGTCAAGCTTATTAGCTTGAAAGGAAATGTTTTGTTTCTCCAAACTTTCCTAGAAGCTATAAAAATGCAGTGAAAGCAAGTCTCACAAGAGGGTGACAAAGCAAGCAGAGGCCATAAAGGTGTGTATGCTGGCGTGAAGTTACCACATCCTATATCACTCTGCTCTGCACACACATTCCTTCTGGTGGTATAGTCATACCACTCCATGTGGTGCGTACGATCCCCCCTCCTATTGCTTGACTCATCCCTGTTCTGTTCTTCTCCCTCTACTGCACGTTGCTGTAAGAAGGGCCATTCCTTGCCATGGCCGGGGCTTGCCCAGCTGCCTGTTGCGGCAGGTCCCGCCTGTCAGTCTGGCTAGAAGAGGAATCCTTAAAAGCCTGCAGGCTAGCTGTCGGGTGCATACGCTCTTCTGATGAGGGAGCACAAACATTTCAGGATGGCTAATCTGTAGACAAGATTCTGTTAAAACTGGATGCTTAGAAAGTGTTATCTAGGTAAACCTTAAACAACCATTTAAGTTAATTTATAGATGATGGAAACTCTTTTCTCCTCACTGTGCTTCCATCCAGCTGAAGTGCTGCATTAACTGCCCGTGTTGCAAATTCAGTCACGCATCTTAGACCCAAACTGTGAACCTGTAGTCCCATTTTTTGCCCCCAGTACTAAAGGTTTTCCAGACCAATTTATGCATTTAGTTGCATCTACTTAATCTCATGGCCTTCTAGCTCTGCATCAGTGATACCCATGTGACCTCACTGTGATGCAAATCTCTTGGTGCTCCTTGCTCTCAGGAGGACCCTGAAATTAAAGATTCAAAAGCTCTGGAGGCTCTCTAGCTATCATAAAATATCTTGAGGAAAAATAGACTGGGGTCACTGACTGAAATTTAGTATACAATCTTGCTGATGTAAAGGAGAGATTTTCTGAAATGTCCCCGAAGTGCTTGAATAAAACACAGTGGAAGTTTGTCTGTGTAGATAAAATGGAGGAATAGGAGTAAATACGTGCAAGGAATTGATGTGTTCGGTAGAAAGGGGTTTTCATCTGCTTTTTAGGGGACTGCAGTTCGGAAAGAGAGGATGTAGGAAATCCTCATTTCTTATATTGTTGCTTTGCTACAAAATTGTAACAGGCAACTCTGATGGGTTCAAACCCATTCTGAAGATCATTGCTCGGGGGGGGGGGGGGGGGCAGGTAAAAAATATCACTTCCTGAGGGACCGTGGCTTTGTAGGGGACTTTACCTAAAACACTCTGCCGAAGAGAGAGTTGCTGCCTGTGCTCACAGTACAAGCTACTGAATATCTGGATCTTTGGTAGCAATGTGTCTCTGAATGACAGCTCAAAACAATAGCACAGAGACACAGACAAAATAAAGCACTACCTACGACCAACCCAGCTCTTCCACTTAACGATCTTACATGCTTTACTGCTTCTCTCTCTTATGTGTTTTCTCTCTCCCTGCGCCAGACCACTTGTGCTGCAATTTCCCACATGTTACATCGAACATGGAGGGACATGGCATAAACTGGGAAATGCCTGTAGGGTCAGAGCCTTTTCCTATAGGCTATAGTAAGGGCCTTAATACTTGTTCCTAGGGTCAGCACATACCTAGGTACGTCTTTAGGGCTGCTGCAAGGCTGAGCAGTGAGCACCATCACCTGGAGCAGGGATGGCCACTGCTGGCCGTCAGCAGATCACTGGAAGGGCTTTCTGCCTGCATAGAGCAAGGAGACGGGCAAGGGGAAGGGGACTGGTGCAAACCCCGATGTCCCCTCAGCATTGAGCCACGACAGCGCCAGCACCCAGAGATGAGACCTCAGGCATGCTCTTAGAGCTACTGGCTTAGAGTAATTGTAGTGTAGCTGGAAGAAAACCATCTGTTAATCATAATCCAAATGGCAAGGCTAGGGTTTTACAAGGCTCCCACATGGTATAGGAACAGGACTTACAAAGGCTTCAATCTGCCTATGCTGCAAGATTTAATCATACTCTTATTGCCTATTTTGTAAATGGTTTCTAGAGAGTAGACACGAGACCTGGGAGATCCCCAAGAGCTTCTGCCCCCACTTCTCCAGCAGGCCACTTTAAATGTGAGAACCGTGTCTGGGACTGGAGGAAAAAGTCAAAAATCTCCTTTAAAGGTCCTGCCCTGTTCATCTTTGAGCATGGAGGGGTGAGAGCAAAGGATACCCCCCAGGAGGCTGCCCTCAGTGGCGGGGCTCCCAACCCACCAGTGCCTCTAGGGTACTTAGGTCCCTACGTAAACTCTTCCCCCTCCAGTTCAATTTTCCCCCAAGGCCCAAGTTCACAATTTCTCCCCTCCCACCCTTTCAGTCAGAGTAAGCCCCAGGTACATTTTAGGGCTGGTTGCATAAGCAAAAGCCACCTTTGTATGGGGAGAAAGGGACCCTGCTCTTCTCCGGGCGGGTGCTCTCCTCCCCTTCCCCAGCAGCTGGAGACTGGCTCAGGACGCCCAGGGCTGACAGCGGTACCAGAGAGCTCTGGCAGAGCTGACTCACTCCCATGGAGGAATTGTTCCAAAATCAACTGGAATTTAAAGGTAGACCTATGGGTAGGAAGCCCCTAAAGGCAGCGGGGAGTGGGTTGGAGCACCTGGTATGTGGCATCTGCCTGGTGCTTTGTGCAGCCTTTCAAAGCCCATCACAAAGAAGGACGGGGGGCACTCAGCTGTGGGCTGGGGGGGTTGGGGACTAAGGCGTTCCTCTGCCCTGTGGAGATGGTGATGAAATACTAGTGACAGTACACTGCAAATGAGCTAAGGAAGCTGGAGCCTGATCACTGCGTTGCTTGTGTCACGCTCCTCTGTTTCCCTGGGACCTCTGTTTTGCTCTGTCCAAGGTGGGATTTTTCCCTCTGACCACTTTGATTCTGAGCTACGTTCAATGCTTGTGGCGTATTTTCTTAATGTGTCTGTAACACAGCAGGGCTGTAGTAACGCAGACAGGACCAAACCATTTTATACCTCACTTAGCTCACACTTATGGCTAAGCAAGACTCCTAACCGCAGGCAGCTCAGCAGCGCGCCAGGAGCCAGCAGCCCAGTTTTACACCCTGCTTATAGTACTGGTTTTCAGGGAAAAAATGCCTATACCAAATGACCTATTTCACTAATGCATTTTAAAACCTTTATAAAAGCTGTCCAGTGATAGCTGAGAGTGACCGTCCTCTTTCCCTGCTTCTGGAGAGCTCCTGCTCGCTACAGCAGGGAGCAAACACTCCTAGTCCATACTGAGGCACTTTGGCAGAGATTTGTTCGACACCAAAAAGCATATAAGCACCCCCCAGCAAGGTTTTACTAAGAGAGCTGCCTGTCTTGAGCAGCTGCTGGCTGCCAAAATGCCAGTGGAACAAACTATCCCCCATGAACAGGTGAGAGCCTCTGCACCAACATCCCAACGCTTCAGCATTTTGTTGCAAGCAGCTTTTCCACTCACGGTTCTTCCCTTCGGAAAGTCAGAACACAAATCCGCGCTGCTGATCACTTTGTTCTGCAGCTGAGAATTCAAAATATTTGTCTCTGGAACTGGCTGTTCTGTTGTTAAACCGGTTTCAGTGCACCAGGACTACGGAAATCGGCAGTCAGCTTTTGAATGGATGCATTGCTCTGTCTCTAACTTTATTACTAAATGCTGATAGTATGGGCATGGGGTTAAAAAAGTACAACAAATAATTAAAATTAGAACTAAAATGCCTGGTAGGCCAGCATGGAAACTGGTTCCCTACACACCTGCAATTTAGGAAATGTAGGAATTGTAGGATCTGGTTGCTGCTGTTCAGGTTAGGTCTAAGGAAAAAAAGTCAGGCAGCTGAAAACAGAGAGGGTAAACACAGCTAAAAGAAGTGGAAAGCTAGTCCCCACAGATCTTTCCTAGGGCTCAGTTTGGAGGGTGTTGCCCTCCGTCTCGGTCCCATCGCTGCATGCACGAAACGCGGTCCCACCTCGGAAGGCAAAAGGCGCTTTCTTACTCACTGTTCTCCGCAGATCCTCCGGCCAGCGACAGGGCAGAAAGCAGCATGAAGAGGTTTTGCTTTCGCATGTTGCCTTGGCGGCGCTCCCACCCGAGGGGCGCTTCGGCGGGCTCCCTGCTTCACCCGAACATTTACATTTCCTGTTTCCTGCCGGGGTGCATCTGAGCTGCATTTCTTCAGGAGATGGACTCTCTTTGATGGGTTTTAGGAAGTGATGTAATTCTGTCTGGGCCTGTCAAGCAAGCAATGATTGCAAAAGAAAGAAGGAAGAAAAAAAAAGAAGTTGCTCTTCAAGCACTAACTTGGCTGAAGCACCTCTATGCTGTAGGTGAGCGAGCTCCTTCTCTCCTCTACTTTTTTGACTCTCAACTTTACTACCATCTCTCTTCATCTACATGCAGTATCATGGGGGCAAACATCACACAAATACATCAGACACAAAATTTCATTTATGCATTCTATCAGAAAGGTTTTAAGTTGGTTTTCAGGGTGGTTGAGCAAAGCAGATTTCAATAGTGCCTCCCCCCCCCCCCCCCCCCTTGGTTTTCAAGCTGTAATACTCCCCCTAGCGCGGTGCGACACTGTGTGCATTTATGACCCTAAAAGGCAACCCCCAAGCAGTGCTGCCTCCAGCAAATGGGAAAAATGGCTGGTTCACTTGGTAGCCTGTAACTGAGTATTTTGGGCTGGTTTGAGCCAACCAAGAGGAAAAACCAGAAAACCACATAATTTTTTGTTAGGAGCAGGTGGCTTAGCTGGAAAGCACTTAGACACTGGTGTGATGATGGCTGTAGATGACAGAAGGTCTCGAGCCCCACAAGGATGCAGTGCCTGGCATGGAGGTCCATGGTGCCACAGCTGATGGAGGTGTTGAGGGGGCAGGTCCTGCCTCCCTTCTTCCCTTCTCTTGATTTTTGCTCCTTCCCAGTGGTTCTACTGGTGTAGACCGGTACTGGAGTACTGTATTCAGTTCTGGGCCCCTCAGTTCAAGAGGGACAGGGAACTGCTAGAGAGTCCAGTGGAGGGCTATGAAGATGATGAGGGGACTGGAGCATCTCTCTTATGAGGAAAGGCTGAGAGACCTGGGGCTGTTTAGCCTGGAGAAGACTGAGAGGGGACCTTATCAACAGTTATAAATATCTAAAGGGTGGGGTGTCAGGAGGATGGGGCCAGGCTCTTTTCAGTGGTGCCCAGTGACAGGACAAGGAGCAACAGGCACAAACTGGAGCACAGGAAGTTCCACCTGAACTTGAGGAAAAACTTCTTTACTCTGAGGGTGGCAGAGCACTGGAACAGGCTGCCCAGAGAGGTTGTGGAGTCTCCTTCTCTGGAGATACTCAAAACCTGCTTGGACGCAGTCCTGTGTGACCAGCCTTAGGCAAACCTGCTTTAGCAGGGGGATTGGACTAGATGATCTCCAGAGGTCCCTTTCAACCCCTGCCATTCTGTGATTCTGTGATTCTGTGATTCTGTTTCTGGATGGGTACGCAGACTGTGGGGCACGTCCCCCTCCCCCCACCCTGCCCTGCTGTCCCGTCCTCTGCCCCCACTGCCCCACCACTGCCGACTCACCCAGAAACACACAAGGTTGACCAGGAGCTTCCACGTATTGCCTGTAGCTGGATAAGAGCACCAGAGGAGCTCAACATTAAACCTAACATTTTCAGTCTTCCTGCTCTATGGGGTGGACCTAGCCAGGGCTTAGAATTTGGACCCAGATCTAAATCATACCTGTCCCCAAGCAGGGAGGGTGGTTGGACCATAGGTTTGGTTTGTTCCACTGTACAAATAAGTGCTAGGTCTAAGATTCATCCCTCTGAGTCCAGGAGAGTCAGCACTCCAGATTTTACTCTGCAGCATCTCAGGTTTGAGCCATTTTAAATAGTTGCCTAAAATTTTCCAGGAATAAACTAAAGAAGAAGAGATGTATGCTGCGTGTGCAGCAGCTTCATGTTACTTCCCCCAGACATGAGTCTGTGCCAAAATAGGTTTTCTGCTGAATTAGTTAAAGCTGACATCGGTGAATCTTTCTGTTCAGATTGGTGGGAGCTGCTGCAGCGACCAATCGTTGCTCTGCTTCTCCAGCTAATAATTTTTCTTAACACACTGATGCTTTTATAGGTCATCAGTTATAGTTTCTTAGCTTGAGTAGCTGAGAAATAGGTCAGTGATTCATTTAATGACCAGTTTGTTGATAGATTTAAAACACTTCAATGACTTAGTTAACTAAAAACTGGTTGCTTAGTATTGGCAATGTATGATTATGCACTACATAAAACTAGGGTGAAAAAGCAAAGCAAAGTTACAACATCGCAGCTACAAGAAGATAAAGAGGAGCTCTGAGTTATGAAACTGCTGACTGACTAATTAAATATTTCTAGGATATATTCTTTAATATGATGTCATAGCCATACATGATAACACTTACCAGACAGAAGTGTCAGAGGTGAGACTTGCAAGTGATTTTAAGATTTTCCCATTAAAAAATGACAGACGTTCCCAGTATTAGTAATAGTGTCCAAATGATATAGATACTTTCAATTATGAAAGTACAGAAATTGAGGCTACCCAGGCATCTCCTATGTGCTCAGAGGCACTGTGGCTTTGTCTAGTCTGGTGACTGGAAAACCAGTAATTGCCCGTCTGGCCAGCATGGGCAAAGACTGTCTATGTTTTCATAAGCATAGGTCCTAAGGCTGTTACTATTGTCCAGCCCCAGCTTTTCTTTAACTTTAGTCAACAGTAGGCAAAGTCATACTTTTAAACAGTATTTGTGTTGCCTTAATGTATAAATGATGTGCTATCCTCCTTCCATTTCTTCCTCATCTCCTTCTCGAGTTTGCTGCTTTCAGTCTTTCTAATACCATGTGGGCTGCAAACATGCTCTCCCGGTTTATCCTGCCCTGCATATTTGGCTATTTTGCCCCACTCTGTAGACTTAGCCCAGCTCACTCATCCCTTACTAAAACATAAGCCTAGATGGAAAGACTGGAAGGGAAAAAAGGAAAGGACTTGGTTTTGTTTTGTATCTTTGCTGGATTTTTATCTCATATTTCTAATGTACAAGACTACATCCTTTCCTCTTTTCCCTTCCAGTCTTTCTATATAGGTTGCAGCATTTCCCACTCAGATTCTCATCAACTATCTTTGACACATGTCTGGCTAACAACTCATCACTGCCCCTTGAGAGCAAGATAGCCACCCACTGGTGTGTACCTAATTAATGATTTCTAAGGCAAATTAAAATTCAGGATACATGACTTTGTGCCACATTACATTCCAATTAAGACTCTAGAGCGATACAAAGGCAGCTTGGCATGCATTTGACTATTTCAATTTTTAAAAAAAATATAGAGAAAGAAGAATGAGATATTTTGGATGGTGATGAATGGGACTGTCACAGAAGGGCAGTTACCTCGGCCCATCCCCACCAGCGCTGCAATCGTGCTCCCCTGAAGCACTCCTAGTGGGGTCCCTTTTGCCTGCCTGGGAAGCAAGGTTAGTACCTTCACCTCAGTTGTTGTCTTCAGCCACATGCTTCTCTCTTCACAGTAGAAATACAGAAACCAGAAGCTATAGTGACAACCTTGCTGCAAAACAAACCTGTGCATTTGGAAAGCCAGGTGGCTTAAGTCACAGATGGTTTTTGTAAGAGAGGTAGATTGTATATGATAATTTCATAGGCCTTAGTGTATTTACTAGGATCCTTAGCAAAAAGAAATGTCTTTTCCCAAGTGAAACATCTAAGTTTCCTGGGTGTTTTCAGCATATGTGACCCAGCTGGAAATATCTGTACATGCTTTCTGTACTGTTTCATCGATTTTTATGTTATAAAGGCCATTTCTGACCACCTAGCTAGGCTAATATTCTTCCCTAATCAGAGAAGAGTTTGCATCACTGAGATTACAAGATGTCATCAGTATGATATTTTCAGAAAAACAGAAATGTTTTGTAACACTACAGCCACTTGACTCACACTCATCTTGTTCCTTATTCCTATGAAAACTCCAACAACAACAACAGCTAAACTTTTGAGAATGATGGAGCAAGTTGCTGGTTAGTTATAGGGCTTATATTATAAACTCCTGCTAGTGCAGCTTGTCTGCTGCAGATGTCAGCAGATAATCTGCCTGCTCTGAAGTACAGACACCAGTTGAGTTCTGCTAGTCCCTTAATGACTTATTTCTACCTCTGACTTATGCTGGGAAAGGACAGATAAAATTTTCCCACAAGTCACTGTGAAAGAACGGGAAGTTGCACTATATTGCAATTCACTGCAACATACACACACAAAACATTTTTAAAGAATCCCCAAAGCAAAGGAGGGTGTGCAAAGCCCACAGGGATCTTCTCAAGCCAGCCCAAGCACAAGCTGCAATGGTGCTTCTGCGGGCTGCTGAGATAAGCAAGAGTTGCAGAATCATGGCTGAAATCCACAGCATCCTCATGTAGAAACCTCATGAGGATCTGGAACTGGATCCATGGCTGCATTTGTTTCAGAGCAAGCTTTGCCTGTGTGAGTCACAGAAGATAAAGCTCGCTCTCTCCAGTAAACTCTCTGAATTCTGGATTATATGAAAAGACAAGTTACATTTTATTTCGGCTGCAGAGGTGCTCGAGAAAAAGATTTATACCTTTCTGAAACCAATGCCACCAGTATAAATTAGAAAAATGCTTAGAACAATGAGATATTGTCCCTAACTGGGTATCATCAAATAACATAACTAAAAAGAGAGTGACAATAAAAGCATAAAACCAAGTACCTGACAGTTCTAAGTACCTCTTTACTTAAATGGGCTTGTAAATTTCTGATTTCTTTTACTGTCCTTTTCTTTATATTCTTCCGTACGCAAAACACAAGCTGTTAAATCATGGCTATAACATTTCGGAGACTTTAATGGGAACAGAAGGAAAATACAAAACTATACTTGAAAATATCCAGATATTTCTATTTAAGTTTCCTTTAACAAAATGAAAAATGAATTCAAAGAGAGACTTCTAACTTTGAAAAACTCCTCTGAAATGAAAAAGGCTGCAGGGTGCAGCTAGGGCGCTCTCAGACTTGCGTCCAAGTGTAGCTGGACACTTTGTTTCTACTCATTTTTTGGAAAGCAGTACATGGATTATAAATGTTGCACATGTCAAAAGCTTCCTAAGTTATTTGAAACTTGTGTAAAATCCTAAAATAGAGGATGCCTGTATTCTGTTGTAGTACTGGCTGTGTTTAGAAATACGCTTCCTCCTGGGGGCTCAGCTTTACTTCAGGCAAAATCAACAGCTGAAGACTGCATTTCAGAAAGGACGATGACTGGTCAGTAAAGTCATCTTGTTATTCGAGCGCTAGAGAAACACAGTGTTATTACGTGATGTAGGTAGTCCCAAGCAGTGCCTCCATCTAGCCTAGTGCAGGGTCTGCCCATGAAATCCTTCACCCGCCATCTTCCAAGACTCCTGCCATTGAAATCCGGGTCAGACTCCGTGAGGTCTATCTTTGTCTCAGTGCAGGTTGGATGAAGGTGGGATGAACACCCCAAAGTACATCTTCAGGGTTTGTTTTTCAGGAAAGCCTGGGCTTAGTGCTGCCAGCTTCATCTTCCCTTCAGTGGCTAAATAATAAGGGCTCTGTCCGTGCTCCTGAGCTCCAGCAACAGCCATGTCCTTTTCTGCCCCCAAAACTAACTGTTTTAACATGGAAAACCTAGGTGGTTGGCTTAAGAGGCTGTGCCTATGCAGAGCATCCTCATGAGACATGAAGCCATAAGCACTTCAGACAAGCAACCAACGTCTGTGCAATGTAATTCTGAGAACAGGGTTTTCAGGCACTTTTATTAATTTTAACACTATTGCTATTGTGACAGAAATCTACAATTTATTAAGCTTTTCTATTTGAATCCTTTGAGGCCAGTGATGAAATGAAACTGAAATATAATGCATCAGTTTTTAAAAGGGCTTGGGTCACTTTCCTGATCTTTTATGTCTGAATAAATCAGGTTTTCACTTCTTTTCAGAGCAGCACAGGGAATTATTAGCTACATATTTGTCTCATTCTTTCGAAATAATTATGTAAATGTCCTATTACAATGCTTAGGGTCTAAGCTGGAATTAGGGACTGAAATTATTTAAATATAAATTTTCTGCAGGGTTGCAGTGTATCCCAAGCTTGTATTGTAAGTGCACATTTGGTATAAACAGTCCAAGAAAAACAAATTTAAGGAACAAGTGTTTCATTGTGTCATTGCAATTCTGCTGGCAGGAGAGGGTCCCCTTTCACTCCCAATCAGAAGTTTGAGAAGACTCTGACTGGAAGTGGACCCCAAAAGTAGCTAGGAGGAACAAATTGCTTGAGATGCCTCACAGTGGGATGTGAGTGTGCTCAAGTGCCTGTTTAGAGCAGGGGCTGACTGCAGTCTCCGGTACCAGAAATAAAGCCTTTCTGTACGGAAATGACTGTGCAGGCACAGGAGGGGAGCAGACCTCGCAGTACAGCCAGATACAGGACCAGGGCGGACAAAACAATTGTAATGTGAAAAAAAGTATCTGTGCAATTTGGAAAAACACTTCAGAGAATGGAAATACTCTGATCGCTCCTGGGAGCAAGAGAAGAAACACTGCCTGGGTGTCCGGCGCAAGGATCAGAGCCTTGTCTGGCCACAGGCTTTCATGTGCCAACTCAATTAATAGATGCGCAGTCAGCAACTTAAATGGGGGAAAAAGCAGTCGGCTGGTGAATTAGCTTTACATGAAATGTCAGTACTGTGTGTCTTACACAGAGGTGCCTACTCATTAGTTGTCACTTTCAAGTCAATGTTAGCTTAAGACCTGGCTTGGAAAAAAACCTCACAGTGCTTTATAGAAATTGAAACATTTCTCTTAAAGAGATAACAAAAAGTGAGACTTATGAAGTAAAGCATTGAAAAACAAACACTGGTGAATTTAGTAAAACAAAGAGTAGAGAAACAAAGTACTTGAGGGAAAGCAAACTAGATTTTTTAATCCCTTCTTATTTTTATTTCTAGGGTGCTTCAGCTGACTGTTTGAAGGTATTTTCTCAGCTGTGAACAAGTCATAAGAAGAGAATAAAATCTGAAAATCACATTCCTTCAGTAATACTCGACCAGAAAAAACCACACCAGCACACCCAAATTGTAATGTGAGTTCGAAGATTTTTCCAGCCACACCTTAAGTATCTGAAGATAAACTTTGATGTTCTAAAATAATGCTGCTTAAATGTTGCTTGATACTTTTTTAGGCTGTGGCAGCTCTCATTTGATCTTCCCATCTAAGTCCCTTTCTCTGTCCTTGAATTAAATTGTTCTCTTCTTTTTCTTTTGTATATTTTCACTGTAATTACTGAACTTTACTTCACAAATAGTTAATACAGAGTCCAGACTCTAAAGAAACATTAAAGACAAGGTTTTTTAAAGCTACGCAGATACCTAAAGATGCAAATAAGCACTAAGTACTTTCAAGAGTATGGATATCTGATCTGGGGCAAGTTTGGTTCCTAGATACTTTGAAAAAGTGTATTTTCCTAGTTGGTAATTTAATTATCCTTAAAGGATCTAACCCAAGTGCCTAGTTCTAGTCTAGAGTCTAGTTCTAGTCTAGTGTCTCCTGCCTCCCTTTAAAATCAGGAAGGCAGCCTCCAGTCCTGTCTTAGTCCAGCTCTGCAGAAGTTGTGCCCATATTTAAGCATGTAAATATAATCCCAGTAGAATCAAAGAGACAGCATCTGGCTGAAAACCAGACAGATATTAAAGGAAAAAAGTGTGACAGTCTGTAGAGAGATGGTATTTATAACGTGTATACAAGCAAGAGGCTAAATTAAGGCTGTTTGGATAGCTTTCAGCATGTGTTTTGAGCATGTGCCTTTTTAACTTCAGGCCCCGGTACAGAAAAGTGTTGGTGCTCCTGAAGGCACTTTGCCTGCTCTTCTATGCCAGTGGAAACTACGACTGAAGCAATGAAGCATAGGTAGGTATTTTAAAATGGACCTAGGTATATTTTTGAAACACGGTTTAAAAAAAATAGGCAACTGAAGTATTTTCTGTGGCACTATATTGTTAATACTGATTTGACCATCACAGATGCTAATGTGTGATACATCCCTTTGTCAGCGTGATCATATTAAGCACACAGATTGCAAACTCTATGAGTTTTTTACAGTCTTTGCAATACCAAGGATGCTATTTCAGGAATTTGTAAACTTCTGCCTAGTATCTGACATCATTCAGACACTGTGCTGAAACCTAGAAAATCACATGCCTGCACCCTCATTTTCGGTAGGCAATGTAAGTAGTACCTTGCTTACAATTCTTATTTCTCTGAAAACAGTGCCCTGTCCCAACACATGGCCCCAACACCATGTCTTCAGGCAGGTGATAATATATTTTTTGTGATATTTTACTCATCCAAAATGCCATCAGTCACAACCCAGGGAGGTATATGCTGAGTGGAGTTATGGCAGAAAGCACCACTTCTCAACACCCTGTGTTTAAATCTAACTTTCAGTTCAGTATAGCTGACCATAGAGCTGCAAGACTACCTGAAAAAAATTTTGCCTTGTGTCTTTTGTGCTACTTTATTTTTGATTCTTTCTCTCTGAGATATGCCTGTCTTCATTTCCCATGAGAAACTATGCTGGTTTATTACACAGTTAAAGTAAGTTTATGTGTTTATTCACTGCATTTTGTCTGAATATACGGAATGGCTTCCTACTTAAGTTGCAATATAGCTGTCACTTAGTGAAAGCTTAAGAATTTGATTTGGTTGTGCAAGTGCTGAGCTTACCAAAATGTCACTTAGTGAAATCTCATGAATTCTATAAATTGTAGAAATGTTGAGTTTGCCAAAATACAAGCAGCTGCCTATGTCCTCTTCCTCCTGCTTGAGTCCGATATGGGAAGAAATCCTTTCCAAACAGCTGTGTTAGATGTGCTGTAGCTCATTTTCAGGTGGATCCATGTCTTGACCGGTATCTGTGACAGCAGTGCAAGTCGGCATACCTTCTTTAGACAGCTTTTTGGTTGCTGTGGAGGGCTGTGACAGTGAAATACACTTCAGTATGGGCTAGCAGCCCAATTACATATCCTAATAGCAGTATACAAACTGATACCCCTTGACTTCTATGGCTTCTTTTCTATGTATCTGTCTATGCCACAGTCATACCTCTGTGCCAAAGTGTAGGTGCACCAAGTGTGGTAAGAAGTGAGAAGTTCCTGGGTCTGACAGGCTGCTACATTGCCTATAAGCTGCTCTCTGAAGATTGATCTACTGCCAGAAGGTACCATTTATCCTTAGGTGTACCCTGTGTATGAGGTGAGCCATATTAAAATTCTGTGAGAGCTGGCATTCGTCCAGTTACGGGCAGATGCATCCAGAGCAAAAGAGGTCAATGATAATGGCTGGTGATGAAACCCATGATGGAAAGAATTGTAGATATGATTCTATAGGAAATAGAGGCTTCCTGGAAGTGAATGTGTAATTCCTCTGTTAATCCATTTTGGTTCTGAGTACTTAATTGTGAAGTTTTACATCTTCTACCATGTCTGCAAAGGTCAATCCACACATAGCCTGAGTCTACAAGCCCCTTGAAAGTCAATAAGAGCAGATCTCTGCATGGTGTAAATTCTTATAATTGTATCTCCACACAGAAGGAGAAACATGGGGTTCATTTGAGGTCCACAACTCATTCTTTTCTCATTAGCGCTGGAAATGCTTTTAAAGAATGCAAATATCTGGTCCTCAAAAAAAGCAAAAATATGCCTGTCAAATATAGGAGCTATATTTAAAACCTGTAAATCAGACAGGTGGATGGCACAGAACTATCCGAGGTTTCCAAACTGGGGGACTGATTGGATCGGGCAGGCAGCTGACAGGGCATTTTTTATCTCCGAGAAGCTGGAATGGCAGACAGGAAGGAGAGTGCAAGAGCAATGATGAAAAGCAAACCAGTACCTGCATTTCTGCTTTTGGAAGATGTAATCTCACAAATATGTGCCTTGCCTGAGGAGTCGGCTTCCTAGTAAGGGGCTGGCTCAACCCACTCGGGAGGCAGAGCAGCACTTACACCTTTCGCTGGCTGGAGCGTAAGGGTTGTTTTCCATACGTTGTGAAATTTCCTCCTAATTCTTGCAGACTCATAAGATGCCAAACACTAGCAGAGCTCCCCACAAACTATGTTGTTCAAAATGGTCATGCTACCTGCTGTGAGACTGCACCAGTGGAAGCCACTGGGTTCTCCCCTCTGTGAGATGAGGTGAGAAGATGAAGAAATCTGAAGGAAGTTTTAAATTCATAAAGCTCCCTAATCCCTATTCTAAATAATCCCTTAGGAAGCTTACATTAATGTAAATTTCATATAATCTCATTGTCCAGGATGATATCTGCCATCCCAGTATTAGTCCTCAACAGATCAATGCTGAGAAGGCATTTAAAGAGAAAGACAGGTTTGGAGTTGCACATGTGCATTAAAGCTGGGTATAGATAATAGTGTAGGTACTGTTAGGGAATGATCAAGTTCTTTTATTTTAACCATGAATATTTAAGATGAAATTGGAAGATGGTTTCTGACCATCCAAGCATTAAGTTTGCCAAATGTTCTCCTGTTAGCTGCAGTGGGCAAGTTGCTGGCATTAAATTAGATTTTGACAGATCTTTGAAGGTGCACCTAACTCTATGTGGGCTGAGTGAAGGCCAGGTGAGAACAGGACATAAAAACCTACAAGTTTCATTTTGCATTTACTTCAGCTTTACCTTTTGTAGTTCAGGTTTCTGCAGCCAACTTCTACATGCTACAAGCATATGAAGCACGGCATTGCCAAATTGGCAAGAAATTATCAAATCTTAAATCTCTTTTGGTTCATAAGAGGATTTCTTTTGCTTTTTGAAAAAAAAATGGCTGGGTAATGGGACATGTAGGGAAAGCCCTCCTCATGGGGCATAGGACAGTCCTTTATAGTGATTCAAAAAGCGGAGCTGAGAGCCTGTAGCTCTGTCTGCCTGTACTTGTCTTTTCTGTCTCGCCGTTGCATGTCTACAGCATATGCCACGTCTGCTCCTGTTTCTCTGCAGATGCGCACCATGTAATCCATTGAGTCTGGTCACCCTTAGCTCTCAGAGGGAATTTAGAGTTTGTCTTTGCTAGAATTTGAATTGTCATGTTTGTCTGTGCCATGTGTTGAACATATATGTAATGCTCTTCACCCCTTTTTCTCAGAGCAGTAAAATTGATATCCATCAAGCCAGCTTTTCAAAAACAGTTCAGTAGTTGTTGGGAAGTGCATGTAATAACTCTAATGCAGATCCCAAGTTCTGAAACACTACAAAGTGTTTTTCAGTAACTTCTGAAACGCCATGCCAATTTTCAAGCTCATCTGACTCTTCCTGCCACTTCTAGACACTACAGAACTACTGCTCTTACACAGAAATGCTCTTTCAGCCTTGCCTTGTCTCTAGGCAAATTTCTGTTTGCTTACTGAACGTAGATGAGCCCTGGGCACTGCAGTGACATACAGTTTACATAGATTGCGTCTCATTAGTCCTGGGGAAAAAATCCAATCTCGTGTCAATTAATTTTGAAGTGGAGCTGAATTATGGGTGGCCATTTCTTGCCATCCTAAATTCAGACAACATGTGGTGTTATCTCTCCTATCAATTTCTGTGGCTAATTTGGGTATGGATGCGGACTTTCAAAGGACTCTGAATATTGATTTTGAATAAAAAGTTCTGCTTAACCTGACTTACAAGTTCTCTTCAAGTTCCTGCAAGGGAATCTCAATGGACCAGGACCTCGCCTTTTAACTCCTCCTTTTTTATGATCTACCTATTTTTCCCCACCATCTCAGGCCATATGGGCTGGCTACAAAGCCAAACAGGGCATAAATATCTGAAATCTCACAAACAACTATTGAAATAGGAAAAAATCAGAGTGAAAATAAACCACAAAAAACATAAATTCAAAGAAAAAAACCTTGATAGAAACTAGCTAATGTCTGAGCTGGCTCTCAGTCTAGTTTATTTTACGCAGCACTGTAACATGGTTAGCTATGTAAACAAATAGCCCTAAACTCCTTCTTTGTGCAAGTTTTGTTTGTAGGTTTATTTTTTTACAAGCTTAAAAAACGGACCAAATTCATATTGGTGATCAGGAATGTAAAAGAAAGTCTCAAACAAAGGAAAGACTTTAAAGTGCTAAGACTAAAGAATGGGAGAAAACAAAATGCAAAGAGGTAAACTTAGAGAAAATAACATACTTTTAATCATTACATAATCTTTGATCTAAGGTTGTCATGAAGATATGCCAAGTAAAATAGAAAGTAAATAACTCGTTGTCTCCTTAACTACTTGTTTTTGCAGAAGAGAAATAGACATCAAATCATGAGAAGGAGGAAAAGGGAGTTTGAAATGTAGTTTAAACATTCGATGGGGCCAGTAAAAGAGGAGGTAAGAAAGATCCAAAGAGCTGATGTTAGGGATACAATATTTAGAAATGGAAATGCGAAAATGAACTGTGGCAAGGATGCTATACAGGCAGATAAGGGTAAGAGATGAAAGAGAAAAGAGAATGGTTTAGATGAAGATACTAAATGTCAAATTGAGAATCTCAAAAGTACAGATCAGAAGGGACCGCTGACAGCAGGAAAAAACGGAGACATCGGAAAGGAGAGAAAGATTATGTGTTTTATTACCAATTCTCTAAGACATCCTGGGTGACTGCTGGAAAAAGCCCTGCTCACTCTCCTTTACAAAAAGAGATATGGACATACTGAATGTTCTCGGCTAAATGAAGCAAGTATTTGGGAAGGTCACTAAATACAGCAATGGAGAAATTAGGACCTGAGATCATGAGCCTGTGTACCAAGAAAGTGATACTGGCTGATACATGAGAAATGTATCAAAAATACCACCTGTAAAAGATAATATTAGAAATAGGGAGAGTAAGGAGAAAAGCAGCTTGCCAGAAGGTTGTGCCAACGATTCTAACATTAACACTACAATTAGCAGGATATCAATGAATACAAAACGATGAATGGATGAAAAATGGCAACGGTTGAAAAAAGGTGGAAGAGGAAAAAAATATAATTTTGAATAGCAAAATACTATATTGCATCATTTATACAGCTTAGTAGCATGAGGCACCAAGACTACTAGAAGAAAAGCAGCAGTTTCATAAGTCGTCTCCTTGTATGCATGATATGGTGGCAGTCCAGCAGCACGTTTCAAGAGAAGTGGATGACTGCTGATGAGAAATCCAGCAACTAGTGATCACACATCAAAGTAATCCTTGAAGAGCAAGTGTTTTGCAAGAACTTCTCCAGAGAGCAGAGCTCTTCAGCTTTGCTACTGAGCAAGCAGTTAAACAGCTACAGTTATAAGAGAGAAAATACATCTCAAATGGAGTAACTGTACTAGCAAGACGGGCAATGAGCTACACTTGAATTACTGATCCTATAAAACAATGATGTGGTTATACCACAGTGCAAGTTGTATCAGTAAAAGGGAATCACATATCTGTACAACACTGCTTTACCAATATAAAAGCTATCTGTCAAAACAGGCGATGGGACTAAAATTGTTATCTTTCCATCTGTTGCAAAGATTTTTCTGTTGTTAATGAATGAATTGATAGAAGTACGCTGTCACTCATCACATCACAAAAAATTCAATTACATTTGTTTGCTTATGAATCGACTGGGTTTGGTTCTGATTTTCAAGGAAGGAACTCCCAAAATAGGCATATTAAAACATCTAGATACAAACACTTCCTTGCTTAAACATAAAACCTCTTCTCTGGCGACAGTACCATTCAGTTCCCAATAAGAACTTTGCAAAACCTCCCTTTAACAATTGCCTCTCAAAAATCGGAAGCACCAGCTTTTATTGATATTAAAGGGAGAAAATAATGTGAAACGCTGTCATTGCATGCCACGGTTGCCCAGTGTCCAGGTTTGGCTGGGATAGAACCATAGGCCAACCATGAGCTGGGCAGGCTCAAGCCAGCCAGGGCAGCTGACCTGAGTTAGCTACAGGTGTAGCCCATCCCATAATGTCATGGCCATTATAAAGGGGGGAGGCTTGCTAAGAAGGGAAGGCTCCTGTGGGGTTCCTTTTGCTCCTCCTCAGGCCTGCTCTCTGGTTGATTGCGATGTCTGGCTGTTCCTTTGGCTAAGTATATTTCTGTTAGTATTGGTGCTGTTTCATTAAATCTGTTTCACTTCAACCCGTGGGTCTGCTCTCCTTTTTCCTGATTCCCCTCCCTGGCTGGTGAGGGGTCGTTGGATGATAGAGTGATAGTTACAGTTTAGCCCTGGGTACAGGCTAAATGTAGGTGCCCAGTCACCTCATGTTTCAGTTATGTGTTGAGTAGGCCAATATTCACTCTACCATTTCAGTAAACACAACCAACAAAAAAATCTTGAAGGTATTTTACTAATATTTTAATGTTATAATTTAATTTACATTTATGAAAATATTGCAGTTAAAATTTAAAATCACTAGACATTGTATGTTTTGAGGCTATCGTTTTCAAGATTCACATAATAATGAGAAAGCATCAACTTCTTTATTCCCTCAATGACTTAACTATGAAAATGTCACAAATGTTGGGTATATGGGCATGTATGGATTGGTCTCCTATAAATCCCTGACTGCCCCCTCTCTTCTGTTTTTGCCTAAGGGTGCAAAAACTTTTAAAGTAATTTCCTTTTACCGTTAGAGGTGAGTAACCTTCCTTTGAGTAAAAGTTTTAAAAGGAGATGCAGCTTTATATATCTGAAAGGCATCCAGAACTGCACACAACAGTAACACACAAAAAATCAGAAACACTGTAGCATTTATTAGAAATTTCAAATGCAGATGTCTTTTGAAAAGCATACTTAATTTTACATATTACTTGTCTCAAGAATGACTCTGAGGATGCTTTTGAGTATATCAAACAGTCTCCAAATTACTTTTTTCTATTTTGGCCTTGTTTGGGAGTCAGTTGTATTTTTTTAAAACTGTTCTAGAAGTCACTTTGGGTTACTGAAATTAACCTCACTCACTTGATGCCAAAGCACATAATTATTATTTAGCCATAGCATAAAGTAGAAAAGCATACTGGCAAAAGCACAAAAAAAAATAATTGTCCAAACTAATATCTGAAGCATTAAAGCAAACGACAGCCTTAGTAACCCGCCTTTTGTACAAAAGGTTCTTCTTTTTAAATATGGTGCAGCCTAAAGCAATATTCTTCCTCTCTCTCCAAAAGACGCCACCCCAGACACAAGAAGCTGGTGTCCTGGTGGTTTACCTAGACAATGGGAAAAAAGCTCTAGCTCAAACTGCATACACAGGCTAAAATAACTAACACTTACATAGCGTACCACCTCCTTTTCCCCTGCTAGCATTTCAGATCTCAGGAGTCTGCATTTCCCTGTGGCAAACACCTGAAATAGCAACAAGCTTCAACATGGATTTCACATTCTCGGAGTATAACTGTGACCAGAATCCAAGCGAAAAGAAATAATTGGAGTCCTAAATAATTTTTAAAGCCTTAGAAAACCAAGCTTAGTGTTAGAATACAGAGTATCTGACTGAAAATAGCTAGTTTCAGTGACTGCATCTTAGCTTGGTTTATCAGAATTAACTAGGAGGCTAGGAAGAAGTCATATGTTCTCTAAGGATATAGGATTTCAATGGTTTATATGTTTTTTAAAGTAAATTCCACAATTCACCTTCAAAGTCCAGGTCAAATTAGTAAATCCTTCCTATTGTTTGCATGAGGGAATATGACAGCACTCAGTAGTTTACTTCCTTCGTTACCACCTAACAACGTTATTTCCTATCCCCTGATTTTCTAAGCCTCATCTTGCAAAGGTTACACTTCTTGTAGATCGAACCCTTGTTTAGCCAAGACTTCCTGCTTACTTACGTAAGTCTTTCTCACTCAGATCCAACACTTTCACACTCAGAATTCTCTTAGAAGGAAACAGAGAGTCTCCTTATCTGGATCCCGAGCCGATGAGGTCCACATGGAGTCGAATCTTAAAGAATATAGACATTTACTATACGGATAATAGAAACTTCTTCCTAAACTTTCCTTCAGCAGGAGAAGCTGTTGCAAAGAAAAGCATACACTTTAAATCAAAAGGTTACTACAGGAAAATTCTCCATAGAGCTCTGTGGGATTTATACAAACTTCAAAATAAGCTCAGCCAAAATAAAAAGTAATTTTCATGAACTTGTTCTAAAGTATTTAAGCAAGCAAAACGTGTTGGTTTATTTGACATGGCTTCTAAATTTAAAATACTCTGTATCTGTATTTTAAAATAATAAATAGTTAAAAGAGATAATGCAGAAGGGTACCTCTTCCACAGAATCTATAAATCTCTGTGTGGGGCTTTATTTATCGGAATTTCAACAGAAACTTCTTATTTAATCAGAATATGCTTTGGATGGAATTCCCATCAGATATTTCATAACGAGAAACCAGAAGTTTGTGGGGTTTTTTGTAGGGGTTCTAGTAAAGCATTCATACAGTTTAGCCATAGGCATTTTCTCCCCACCCTCCAAAGTTTTCACCGTCTTCCAACAATTTGATACAACTTCTGAAATGTTTTTACAAATGGATAAACTGTCCTCCACCAGAAAAAACAGTAAATAAAGCCTTAGCCAAACTATTTATTGAAAATTGGAGATTCAAATGAGTAAGAGATTGTTTCTCATGGTTTAATTATAGGTACCGTAATACATTCTTTATTACACTGCCCTAAAGGTCTTTCATAAAATATTTTCTTCTTCCTCTAAATCAGAAAAATTATCTCTAACTTCTGAAAAATTTAAAATTGATAGATATGGAAAATATTTAAAACAGGTTTTGAAAAAGTCACAAGCAGTATGCTTCATAAATTGAGATTTTTGGCTCTGGTATGATTACACTGCTTGAAATGCATACTTGAAGATGTGTAAATGTACTGTGATTTACTCAACTTCCCACTGCAGCCACGCAAACAGCACCCCTGTTAATGGTACTTAAAATAATAAACCACGTTGGTGCATTGAATCCTATAGCAGAGCCTTCAAGTATAGTAAATAAAACAGGAGTTTGGTAAGGGTTTGAGTGCAGATATTGCATAAGCTGATTTTTTTCTGTATTTACTGTAGAAATACATGGAGTTGCACAGAAGGACCCACATCAAATCCAAATTCCAAAAAGCTTGAAAGGGAGAGAATGACTTTCCTTTTTTCACCTCTTCAAAGACCAAGTAAAGGTTCGTTTGTCTTTTGACTCTCGGATAAATGATTATGCCGTTCACACGAGCAGCTTTAAGAAAGCAAAACACATCCAAAGCTGCTAACTTCCTGCTTTTCATCATCTGCTGCAAGAATAAACTATGGCTAGAAATCTTGAGCAAGGGAAAAAAAAAATAATAAAAAAAACCCCTTAGTTCTCAGAACGTAAGCCTGTATTTTCTGCATTATTCGTTTTTTTTAAGTATCAGAAGCATCAAGCTGATAAATATTTACTGTTCCATTGTCAACAATATCAAAGACACCAGTGAAATTATTGATGTGAAGAAGTGCTAATCTCCTCCTGAAGACAGAATTCCAAGTGGGCAGCAGTTCATCCTGAGTGCACCAAACTGCTCAAAGAATTGCTTTTGCCTCCACTGAACTTTAAAGGTTCAACTTACTCGCTCTCTCCACCCCAAATTTTGTGTTCTTTCCTTCTGATTTTGTGCAAAACTTCAGTTCACAGTCCTTTTACGTAATTTCAGTTTTCTTTCATTATGTACATCTAGGCACCTGAGCAAGACACACTACAGAACATTGCAGCAACGCTTGTTATTAAACTGCCTATTTTTGTTTACTTATATAATTCCTTTTTTTTGATTGCATGCCTTCACACTTTGCTAAAATACTTATTTACATGCTACATGTTGAATAAAATTTTCCAGATCAGCTAGGGAATTGTGAAGAGAATCACTTGTGTCTTGACTGTTGAGAAACCTTTGAAGGGTATCTAAAGCACTCAAAGCCTCGTTTTTTGATGGTAAAGGCTGTTCAGCTCCCTGAAATTGATCCCCTTCATCCTTATCTTCATCACCAATGAATGTTCCAGCTTTATCCGATGCACTTTCTTTGGCACACATCCTTTCACCACTTGTGATCATTTCGTAAGCTACAAAGCCATCATCTAGAGCTGCATATTCCTCCAAAGACAAACCTTCTGGAAACTCCACTCCAGCTGCCTGTGCATGTGAAATCAAATCAGCATCACCTCCAACCTCTGTGTCGTTACCATTAACCCTGGTTTCTAATTTGAATCCTGCTTCATTATAACTTTTCACAATAGTCTCCGGTGTTACTTCCCTCCAGCACAGGTACAACATCTCAATTGCATCAAGAAGAGTCAGCATAAACTCTTTATTACCTTCTACACAGTCAACGAATCTCTTGATAAGACAGTGCCTGTATTTAAGCTTCAGACTTCTGATAGCCCCTTGTTTCGTAGCTACACGTGAAGAGTCTGGAGGAGAGAACACTAATTTCACAGACTTCAGGTTCTTTACTTCTGTGTGAGCTGGGACAGAATCGACAAGAATAACTACTTGTCGCTGCTGTGCTTGAAATCTGTCATCAAGTTTATGCATCCACTGTTCAAACACTTCTGAAGTCATCCATGCCATATCATTTGCTTCATAATCCACAGGTAGTGACTTCAAATCTTTGAAAGAGTGTGGACTTTTGTTTTTTCCTATAACAAGCAAAGGAAGTTTCTCGGAGCCATCCATATTTGTACCCACCACAACAGTTATTCTCTCTTTACTTAGTCTACCTACAGAACAAGTTTCCCCTTTAAATGCAAATGTGTTATGTGGCAACATCTGATACAACAATCCAGTCTCCTGTATATAAAACACATTTTTTGGCTGATAACCATTTAAATAATCAGGAAGAACACTTTGGTACCAAGGAGTAGGAGCATCCCCTGTAGTAGCAGCAGCTGCTTCTACAGGCTGAGCTCTGAAAACTAAACCATACCTTGACTTGAAACGATTGAGCCACCCATTACTGCATTTAAAATCACTGTGTCCAAGCTTCTGGGCAAAATCATTAGCCTTGAGGCGCAACATGGGACCATTTACTGGCACGTTCAAGCACTGAGCAATTCTGTACCACTTCATCAATGCCTCCTCCAGGTCAGTATAAAAAGCAGTCCTTAGTCTTTTTCTTTTAGGATCAAATTGTAAAGATTCAAAGGCTTCCAAAACTTTTTCTTTGTTCTTCATAATCGAAGACAAGGAATTATTCTTTATGCCATACTTGGCTGCAATGTCTGCCTTTTTCTTGCCACTCTCCACAGCACTTATTATGTCTATTTTTTCCTCAATAGATATGCTTTTTTTCCTCCTCACTATGGGTTCGGGCAGAGGACTCCCCGAAGCCTCTGCCATGATACCAAGCACTGTCTTCCAGAGGTGAACATCCACACCCAGTCAGCCACCTTCCCGCTCTGCCGCTTTCGGCCGTGGATGCCTTCGACGAGGCCGGTTTTCGAGACAGCACTCTGATCTCAGGGTCATGGCACTTGGCAGCGGCTGGAGCACCCTCCCGACTGCAGCTGGCACACACACAAAGCTGGGCTGGGGAGCAGGCTCGCCCAGCGCCGAGCAGCAGGCCCAAAGAGGGGAGAGCCCGCCCGCACACACGCTGAGGGCGGGACACGGCCCCCACGGCCGCGGTGGGCGGTGTACCCCTCACCGTGGCCTCCCCTGAGAGGTGCCGCCGCCGCTGCCCCCTCCCCCCGCGGCCAGAAGGCCGTCCCCGCCGCCTCCCCGCCGCCTCCCCGCCTCTGGGCACCCCCTCGGCCCCCCGAGACCAGGGCCGCCCCCCCAGAGGCCTCCGCCGGGCGGTAGCAGAGGTTCGACGCCAGCGGGAGAGGAGGGACGGCCCCGGCTCCGGTTGCTATGGCTACGGCTCGGCCGGGCAGCGACCATAGACACGCAGCGCCGCAGCCTAGAGCGGCCGCTGCCCGCTGCACCTCCCCGGCAGCCGCCTTTCCGGCCAGGCGCTTCCGGCTCCTGCTAGTACCGGAGAAGGAAGAAAATAAAGCTGGAGAGGGGACACCGGCGCCGCCCCACCCGGCTTCCTCCTTCCCCCCCTCCCTCCCCCCTCAGCACGACGCCCCCAGGGCCGCAGCAGCGCCGCCGGCAGGTGAGGGCCGGGGCGAGGCCGAGGCCGAGGCTGAGGCCGGGGCCGGGGCCGGGACAGGCCGTTGGTGCCCGGGGTCGGATCGGGCCCAGCCCAGCCCGGCGCGGGGGTCGCTGCGGCGGGACGGGGAAGGCCGCATCTCACCGTGCGCTTCGACCCGTCCTACGTGTCGCACCGCGGGAACGGCCTCCGCTTCCTCGGCCTCCCCGGCAGCCCGTGGGTGCGGGCAGCGGGCGGCTGGGCCAGTCGGCGGCGTGGGGGCAGCCCACAGATTCCACCGGGGCCCACCTGGGGGCTGCCCCCGCCCGCTTTGTCCTGCCCGCCGCCCCGGGTGCCGGCGGGTGCCCTTGCCGTAGGGGTCGGGAGTGCCGTGCGGGTTGGGGTCTGCCTCTCCTCTCTGTGAGGTTCACAGCAGGGTCTCTGCTCAGGGTTTGTGGGCACCCAGAGAGGGAGGGCAGAGCCTGAGCTTGGTAGAAGGTGGGTTTCACGTGAGAGAAAGGGAACTCGTTTGGTGGAGGAGGAAAACTGTAGATACTGCATAAATTTCGTGCCCCTGGGAATAATTCCACGCCCTGACAATTACTGTTTTAAGTGTTTCAATTTGTCTTTTGCAGCTGGCTTACTATTCTTAAAACATGGAAACACTGTGGTGGTGCATGACAAGCAGGTGTTGCATCTGGTATTGTTTACAAACTAGAAGGAATGCTTCCAGCATTCCTTACAGTACATCTCTGACTCATCTTTTTTAACGGAAGCCCCCTCACAGCCTTTCATCTTGCATCCACTGAACTGGATGTAATTTCAGTGTCTAGGGTGTGCTGCTTACGCTTGGTGGAACTGGTAGTGAGAAGTTAGCACTTGCAGTCAGTGGCTTTATCTAAGTGTTGATTCTCATAGAAAAGATAACAGAAGGGTTCTTTTGCAGGGCTGGGGAAGGGTGTCATTTGATCAGTGAAACTCCAAAACTGAGTGGCTGTCTGAATCATATGTATGTTTGTGTACATATATGTATGTACACACACAGTTAAAAAGGAAGGAATAAGTAATGCAGAAGAACATTAGCTTGGAAAAATTGGAAGCTGAGGCAGTATCTTTATCAGCTGCTTCTTTCTGTTTTGGTAGAAGTTGAAACATTAATGGGAGCCCATGCCTTAACTAATCTGGAGATGAGCAGAGTGTTAAAGCACTTAGGGGCAGATTGACCTGGAGTAGGGACTGGAGAAGTTAGTGGCAGCCCTGTTCTCTAGTGCTTATCTCCATTGCATCTTGCAACTTTCAAGCATAATTAGATCTTGCAAGTGGAGCAGCCAGCAAATTCAAGAGCATAAAGAGTAAACTATGGTGTGATTGCAGCAGAAAGTGTTTAATATAGTTCTTTAAATTCTTTTTAAAAAGCAATTGATCTTAATGAGAATTACTGTTAGTGTTCTTAGTTAGAAACTGAAATTAAGAAAATATGTGTTAAATCATTCTTTTCCACCAGTACTTGCATTTTCTGCAGTGTTGCAAAAACTTTTATTGCTTATCTGTGCAGTGGAGTGATAAGACAACAATAAAAGTGTGTAATAAGCTTTATCTGGACAGAAGATGTCTTGCTTTTACCTTAGTGGCAATTAATTTAAGAGGAAAAACTGAAGTAAAGGAGCCAATGCATCCTACTTAGAAAAGCAGATGTGGTTGTTGAGAACGCCATGGTTCTCGTTTCTGAGACCATAAGTCATTTACTGAAGTAATGTAACTATGCTAAGAATAAACCCCTTAATCAAAACGAATTTATGTTAATTCATATTTGCATGAATAAGCAAATATGAATTTGCCTTTTTTATGAAAAGTCTGTAAGTATGCTGTTATAACCACTAATTATAATCGTTTAAATATCTCTGAAGTCTTCATCCTAGAGGAAGCTTAGTATGTTGTTTGTAAGTTTTTGCTTTGCTTTTTACTTTGCCAGTTGAAGAAGTGATATATAGATCCCCAGGACTTAAAAATTCTGCAGTTTTATTTACAGTGAGCAGAACTTAAAGTGACTGAGGCTGTAATCTGATGTGCATTTAAGGTGGCTTTGCTATGACGGGAAGATTCTCAGTGTATTCTGTCTCCTCTGTTCTACTCTGGTGCAGTATTTGTGTGGATTTGCAGAATCTAGTGGGGAAAAAAAATGAAAATCCAGAGGGGCAGGAGTGATGAAGGCAGGGTTTCAGGCTTAAATTAATGTCAGAATATGGATCAGGCATGTTTTTTCCAAGTAGAATGTCTCAGAATTGTTGTAATTGCAGCTGATGGTAACAAATGTCCTGGTATACTGAACAGTCACCTTAGCATGTTCTAAAGTCACGGCTGCTTTAGTGAAAAAATAATTGATAATGCAGAATTTATACTCTTACAAGGAACAGCCCTTCCTCTGACACCTGCAAGAGAAAATCAGGAACAACTGAGATATAAAAGTCTATATGCATTTCTGTAATGGAACCTTAAATATGAGTAGTATATGTATGTAGATGTCTCTTTTGCCACAATTTCACATGAGCATCTTAACTTCTGAGTCTTCATAAACATGTAGAAGGTTGTAGTCTTTACATCCAGCATTTGATGTTTACATCTACTTGCTTTTTTGCTGTAGAAGCAATCATTAGGGAATTCTGTAGTTAAATTAGAATGTGCAGTTAAACTTTTTACAAATTTTCCCCTACTCATGTTTTAAAGTTGGTCAGTGTGATCCTGCAGAGCTGTGTTGAAAGTGTTGATACTGCTTGCAGAAAAAGAATGCTATACAAAAAAAAACTGCTGTGGGGGAGGTTGTAATACAAATGGTGAATTAATTTGGATTTTAAAAATTGAATTATTTGTCTTTACCCAGTGTCTTCTACAAGGGTTTGTGAGATGGCTCATGGTTATTAAAAGTCTTAAGGCTATCAAGAAAATAGTTTTGCTGCTTAGAGCATTTAGTAGTTTTAAACTGCATTACCATGATATGTAACTTTGTACGTGAGGTACAAACCTAACTCCAGGATCACTAATGTGGTAGAACTGAGGTACAGATTGTCTTGATTAGGACTGCAGTGCAAGATTAATTTAGCTTCTTGTTTAACCAACAGAGCAAAGGAATTGCACTTAGTCTTCTTGTCCGTAATGGAAATTTTTTATCTACTCAGAAATAAGCTGTTAAGCATGGAGGTTCTTTTCAACCACAAGCAGAGTTTGGACAGAACCGTGTGGGAAAACAGCACCTCTGCTGTACAGTCTTTCATATTCAAAAGAATTATAGAAAATTAAGAAAAGATACATGGAAAGAAGTTATACCTTTCTTAATTACTTCAACAGGAATTTTGTGTTGGTGGAGAAAAATCCAGCTTCAATCAGTGATAGCTCTGAATTAATTGTTTTTCTGGAGAAAATATCTTATTTTACATGTTTGGTTTTCCAAAGTAAAGTAACAGGTAATGTGGTGTAATATGATCTAGATTATCTAGATGATTCAGTTTCTCAGCCTTTGTGTCCTTATTTTATTTCCCTTGTCATGTGAGCTGTTAACCTTATTAATTATTTGCTTTAATTAAAATGTTTTATAGTTTAGGAGATTGAAATACAATATAAGTATAAATAGTGATCTCTATAATTTTTCTTAATCTGGTATGTGGCTGAACATGTATAAAATGGTGCAAGGCTTAATGAACTGAAGTCATGTGTGAATATACTCAATACTGACAGACTGTGTTTAATTTTTAATGAGTGGTTGTCTCCTCCTCTCAAACAGCTGAGTGAATTGCAGTGTCACCTGTAGTTACCAGCTATTTGAAATCAAATGCATATAGCTCTCTTATTTAAGCTATATTAGGTATGTAACTTATCTTTCATGATCGCTATAATCACAGGGTTGGTTTCTTGTGCTTGTGCTCAGTGTTATTGACTTTCTTTGCCTCTGTAGGAGAGATTTTTTTTTTTTGAGAATAAAATGAAAGGGATTCTGCTTCATAACAGACTGAACATCTTACTAGGTTCCAGTGGCTTAGCATCAATATAAACTTGCAAAAAAAAAAAAAAGTCAGTTTGGATAAATCTGATGTTTTGACAAAATTGTGATCTCTGCAATAGTAGGATACAGTCAGTGTATTGTTGCAGGTGACAGTAAATATCAGCTAAAGAACCTCGTTTGACTTCTGGGTTTTATGTTGCAAGCATAGCCATCTGTGCAGGGAAGGTTGCTTTGGCAAAGGAAGCTTATGCTAGGCTGTATTCCTAGTCTTGGTTAAATTTTGGAGAGCTAAAGACCTGGTCACCATCGAAAGAGGGAGGTTTCTCTTTGCTTTAGAGAACTTGTTAAAATAAATGTTTTCTGAGAACTTACTTCGGTTTCTGTAAGGTGCAACATCCAGCTCCTTTCACATCAATTAATGCATGCCAAACCTATTTTATTTTCAGGTATGTCAGAACACAGCAATGAATCCACAACACTTGATGAATCTCATCCAGCTGCAGAAGAGATCCAGTCTGACTCTGAGGTGATTGGGTGATAGTTATATTAGTGTAAAATCAACCAATCCCAGCAACAGTTTCAGACTGCCAAAAATTCTTATGTGCATAGCACAGTGAAGTTAGTATGGGGATATGAGTTCATGTCCGTTATCTTGAGTGGGTGGGGTTGGTTTTGAGACACTATTAAGAGCAATCCTATTAAGTCATAACAAAGGGTTACTTCAACCAGTAGTCTGTTGCTGTGCTGTGGTGTTTGTTTTGTAAGTTGAATAGTTTTAGACATGGTAGAGTCTGAAATGTGTAAGTACTGCAGGAAGGAAGGGTTGGTATTTTAAAAGGCAGCAATCTTGGTGTAACCTTGCCATAACAAGGCATTCTATCTGCTGCTGGAGTGGTGAATCTTTTTTTTTTTTTGTGGGGGGGGGAGAAGATACAGCTTGTACCTTCTTTGTGGAGAAGTCTGTGACTTTTAAAATTACAAATTCCAAAGGTTTGCAATAATACTTAGCCAATCAGATGTGTTTGGGAGGCTGTTTTAGAAATGTAGACATTTCCCTGACTGTTCTAGAGTAAGAATGAAAAAAGATGATGCTGACTTTATCACTATTAGAGTTTTAGTGCTAGTGAGTTGTTTTAAACTTCTCATAAAAACAGAATAGTGATTCCACAGATATTTAGCCTGTCTCCAGATCCAATGTTTGTAAACAGACATGGGCGAAGAAAATAGTGATTAAGTTATTAAGGGATGAATGTATTTTTTTCTAAATAAAATGTCTAATGGAGACTTTGTGATTTTTTTGTAGTGTGTATGTCATCAATGCATCAATACAGACTTAGGAACTTCTTTAGATTTTCTTTAGGCTATTCCTACATATGATAAATTTTCCTTTGAGGTTGCAGTTTCTTTATATATACTTAGTTTAGATCAGCTTTGGGCTACATTTGCCAAGGGGACACTTAATTCAGCAATCATACTTGCTGTTTCAATAGAAATACTGTTGTGGTTTGGTGGTTTAGTTTTCTCTCAGAACAGTATGCTTACCATGATTGCGTGAGGTTGCAGGAACATGCATCTGGAGGTAAAGAGAAATGGCTGCTGGTTTTGGTAGTAGCCTACAGTTAGTGTTTTGAAATACTGCACTGCTGAAGTAAGCTGATGCTGTGGCCAGGAGCAGTCCGTCATTCTCAGTAGTTTCTTACTGCATTATTGCCCACTCTGTTTCATAGACAGCAAGTGTTGAAGCTGTGTGATGAACTGTCTTGGAGAACTGATTTGAGTGGAAAAATTGCCCATCCCCTTTTTGGGCATAGGTCACCTTCTTTTAACCTGCAGTGTTTCCGCAATCTTGTTTGCTGTACAAATACGTTGTTCTGGCCCAGGGAAGAGGTAGGGGAATGGAGAAAGCTGATGGGGGGAAGAGTTAGGGGTAAAGGGCAGGAAAAAGGGTAAGGACTTGCTTTTGGAAGCTATACTAGCTTAGACTGTTGACCAAAATTCAGATGGTGATTTCTTCTTATGGCTGAGCCAAATAAGCTGTTTTTCAGCTGCTCATTTCATGTCTTTGGTGCTTGTCTGACCTCATTGCAAACTGATTCAGCTCACTGAAACTGTGGAAAATTAACCTGGGAAAAGGTCTGTTCCTAGGCTAGTGAGTTGAGTGTGTTTATGTGCAGTCTGGTGAGTGGCTGGGAGTTGGGACACTGGTGTGGCAGTGGTGAAACGTCCTCCTTTTAGCACTGGAAAATGGTGTGTTAATTCAAACATAACATGAAACTAAAGTTAGCGAGTAATTTTTTGCATTCTTTGAACCTGATACATAGATTTGACTTAAGTAAGAATGCCTAAAAAATATGTGATTTGCTTCTAGATCATCTTAGATTTCAAAAGTTGTCCAGAGAAGCTGATGAATTTTTGTTTCCTAATGTATGTATTTACTAGAGACAGGTGTGCATATGTTTGAGCCTGTATATCTCTGAATAAATGCATAAACATACATCATTGTACAATATTAGCAAAATGATTGGAGGTTCTTGATGAAAAGCACCCAAGGCAAGTATTTGTTTTGCCTTTAATTAAATTTGGAGATGCAGTTTTGTTTGTGATCCCTGCCAAACAAAGTGTGTCCCCTGACAGTACAGACTTCCCCTTGACACTCTGTTTTCTGATAATTTGCAGAAAGAACAGCAATAGCTACCTTAGCCTGTGCTAACATTTCAGTACTTCGATACTACTGAAAAATACCTCACTTTACTGTGTCAAGTAAAAGTATAGTTCCTAGCAGTCTTGGATTTTAAGCAGATGTGAGATTTAGAGCAAGCTTAAGAAGCTTAAGCTATTGGACAGATTTGCTAAATTAAAATCTGATACGGCAAGTACCTAAACATTTGATCTAATGATGCTGTATAGGAGCTCCTCCTGTGAGGAGCAGGGAGTTGGACTCTGTGACGCTTATGGGTCCCTTCCAACTTGAGATATTCTATATTCTATGAAATGAAACAAATTACTGTTTTAAAAGTACTGATAAAATAAACAGACCTTTTGGTGGGCTTCAATATTTACATTTACTTAAAGGCTCTAAGTTTTGAGTTTTTTCTCATTCATGAAGAATGACCCCAAAAAAAAGCTGTTCTGTGTTCTAGTTGTGGGTGAAGACTGGACTGTGTGGAGAGTTTGGTATGCTAGGCCAATGGGAATATATGGCATGTTAGCTCTTCCTTCCCAGTGCTGAAAGAAGGCATTTACTAAATGAGTATCCTAAATGAGGGGGGTTGATGGTGTAAGTTAGTATGTTATAGAGTCACTTTTTCTTGAATTTCTCGAACATCGACTTTTTTTCTTAAATGGTTTGAAATCTGTTCTCTGTGTATTTAGAATTTTTTCAAAAGCTGTGCCTAAATGTTTAGCTTCTCATTTTAGGGAAGTGTTTCATAAAGTACTATTTTTGACAGAGTAGCTTTCAATTCATTTTTGTTACATTAGTTGTAGGGAAAGTCTTGATCCTCAAAAGGGGAAAATGTATCACCTCAGATGGCGTTTTATGAGTGTGCACCCATGGACTGTAGTTCATATGTATGGTTCTTAGAGTGGCTTGTCCTTGGCCTTTTTCTTTCTGTCCTCTGTATGGGTACAAAGCAGCATTTACTCAGAGTTTGATGGACTTCTGGTTTTATGCTGCTAATTGAAGACGCTTATTACACTTTCAGAAATGTAAATTGGATTTTGGAGATACCAAATAAAGTTCGAGTAGTGAGCTCTGCTTCAAAAGACCAACAGAGGTGAAGTGTCAGTAATTTACAGTCTTTGGAGGAAGTTATGGTAACATAGCGTTGAAAGCGATCTGGAGCTAGAGGAGCATGTTTATTGGAGCCCACAGGTGGTGACTAGTTAGGAAAAAAGATTGGGACCTCAAAGTTTACTAAGGAAATCAAGCTTACTAATGTAAATGACGTGGTGGTAGGTGAAAGTGGGGAAAATATTAGCAATGGGGTATGACAGAAGATGTTGCCAATTAAGAATGATGCAGGTGATCCTGAGTAAGTACCAGCAAAATCTGTGTATTGTGTGGATATCCTGTAAAAGCTTCACGTGTGGTTGGAGAAGCTGCTGGTACTTCAGCCTCATCTCAAATGGGGCTTCTTCCTGACCCTTTGCCTGAAAAGAGCTGGTTCATTTTGATGGTTTAGGAGCTTTAAGGGAAGCAAGCACCTGTTCTCAAGTACCCATTGATGGTGTACCGTGTCTTGCCAGTCTTGCACGGGTGCACGGGCTGGTTTGAAGACTTCAGACAGCTTTTATGTAAGTAACTGGACAATTATCGCTTTGGTTGTGTGTTGATTTTTCTGCTGTTTACACTTTAGCTGACTAGTGAAGCTGTCTGGCAGAGCTAGGGGTAACTTTCTGAGCGGGCCAAAAGTTTCAGTTTCTCTTAGTTTGGGAGAGTGCTAGGGTGCCATTCCCTCTTCAGGTGCTTGGAAACTGTGTGCATTTCTTCTGGGAATGTCTCTTCTAAGTTATACCTTAGGTCATTCTTGAAAGCAGTGGTGTCACAGCTGCTGCTGCTGTTCATAACACAGCTGCATTTTTGAAACTAACTTTGATTCTTGAATTGTGTTTGTGTATTTAAGTTCTTGTTCCTGCATTTCTCTTTAGATTCAATGCTGTTGACTGAATGAGTTGCATACCAACGGTTTAGTCAGAAGGTGGCACTATATTATGATAAAATAAGAAGCAAGTTGAACTATTTTAAAGTTACTTCACTTTTGTAACGCATGATTAAACTCATTGCACTTCTCTAATATTTCTTGCTGATCATTAGCTAGTACAATTTTTTTTTTAGCCAAGCTCACCTTGTTGATAGTTTGAGATACGTGAACTACTCTTAAGGGTCAAGTGTGCATAGAAAATATTTGCCTGCCCCTACATGTCTCATTTGTCTGACACCCCACCATCCCCGTATCAATGGGTTAAATTTTAGTGTTTGTTTTCTCTTAGATCTTGAAGCTTTAAATTATTTCTGTCTGAGCTGTGCTAGCATATTAGTGTGATTTTGGTGTGTGATTAAATGAACGTATACAGACCTAGTATATCAGAATATTACCAATAGGAGTTTGAAATAAAATCAACTGTTATGAAACAAATGCATCAAATATTTTCATATAGATCACTCACTGGAAATTTAAGACAAATGCTAACCTGTTTCATCTTATACTATAGGAAGGTGCGATGGCTCAAGAGTCTCCCAAAAATTCAGCAGCAGAAATTCCTGTGACTAGCAATGGACAGCTGGAAGATTCTCATGAGCACAGCTTTAACAGGGTAAGAATTTTCTTTGCTGTCTAACAAGGTACCATTGTTAAAGTTATACTGCAATGCATAGCAATCTTCACTTGACATAGTTTTCTAGAGCTTTAATAGAAAAACTCCTTTGAAGCTCATAAATTATTATTAAAGTTGACATAACATAATATGATTGCACATTGCAATAATCTTTTTTGGATAAAAGACATGTTAGTAGTGGCAAATATTTCTGAACATGAAATAGAGTAAAGAATTGGGTGCTCTGTAATGCACAGCCAAGTGTATGTGCTTCTACATTCTTGTCTCTGATCCTTGAGGATACTGATTTTTTTTAATCTGATGATTTTATTCATAAAACAGGACAGCAAGCATTTTTAAAAATGAGACTTGACAGGTCCTATAAATTCAGGTTACCAAATCCTAATTTTTTTTTTGTGAAGAAGTATCAAATTGTTTCAGGCAAGCTACTTCTAAGGGGTGTTAGGCTTAAAAGTAAAGGTCATTGTGAGGGAACTGGGGCTATTTAGTCTCAAGAAAAGGTGACTGAAGGGAGACTTTATTGCTCTCCACTGCTACCTGAAAGGACATTGTGGAGAGGTAGGTGCTGGTCTCTTCTCACAGGTAATTAATGATAGAACAAGAGGGAACAGACTCAAGCTGCACCAGGGTAGGGTTAGACTAGACATTAGGAAAAATTTTTTCACTGAAAGGATTGTCAGACATTGGACTAGGCTGCCCAGGAAGGTGATTGAGTCACCATCCCTTAGTGTGTGTAAAGGTCGTTTAGATCTGGTGCTTGGAGGTATGGTTTGGGGTTGTACTTAGTAGAGTAGGGTTGATGGTTGGACTCGATGATCTCAAAGGTCTTTTCCAACCTGAACGATTCTATGATTCTGTGTTCTGATTTGATGTTATAAACGGGAGAGAAGTAACTTTTCTTATGTTGAAACTGAAAAAATACCACTGTATTGTTGTATGCTATGTAGATGAGATGTATCAGAATCCATCTTATTTGTTGTATGTTGAAAAAGAAGTTATACTTCCATAATCATCTGTCTGAAATTTTGAATTCTTTCCTTTAACCTTGAAATATTCTATGATCAGTTCTACTTGCGTTTGGCTGTCCAGCAGAGGGTGCTATGGTATAGTTTATGGAATTTGGGTTGGTTTTCTTTACTTTTATTTTGATTTTGCTTTTCAGTTGGAAATATGAAGACTAGTTAATTATCCACATTTATTTGGTATCTGTTGAGACTTAGATTTTAAGGAAATCTCGAAGCTTTGACAGTCCCATGCTGACTTGCAGTGCAGGGTTGTTTCTAAAAGAAATACTGAGTGGAACTTCCAACATTTTATTGTGTCCTACTAAAATGCTGATTAGAGGGGGAAACCTTCATAAGTTTAAAAACAAATTACATGTACATCCCGAATATTGGTAAAATAAACACCTGCCTAACTTTCTCTTCTGATTTTAGCTTTAATGGAAACCTACTTCAAAGATGATAAACTATTGTTAAAATTGATTTAAAAAAATTGAAGCAAATACTGCATATTGCAATAAGTTTTTTGTATGAAAGGTATATTAGTAGTGGCAAGTTTTTTCTGAATGTTAAATAGTATAAACTATTGGGTGCTCTGTAATGCACAATCGAGTATGTACATTTCTAATTACTGATTCTAAGCCTTGAGGATATTGGGTTTTAATCCAGGAATTTTATTCATAAAACAGGAAATCAAGCATTTAAATATATATATTTAAAGTATAGTTTTAAACATGTATTTATTATTTTATCGTTATAAATAAATGTTATTTAAATATGTAAAATATGTATTTTAAAATATTAAAAAATAAAATACATCCTGAAGACAACATCTGAGACCATGTGACTGATTGCAAGGTAGCTGTATAGTGAGCATGGCTGTAAAAAAAAAAAAAAAAATATAAAACTTCATGAGGTGGAAATGCATCAGTATTGGAGCTCTTATTAAAAAATACTGTAGTTATTACTGGGCATTTTTCTACTGCTGAATGGGCCATGATTTTTTTTTTTAATGAATAGCACTGCAATGAGGGAAGAGTTATGTTTCTGAAGATTTGTCATTCAATGAAGATCTACCAGTAACATAATGGAAAAATTAGAACAATGTTTAATGAAATAAAGTTAAAACTAAATTTTCATGAAGATGTACCTGTGGCTGGGGAGGGGGGTGGCAACAAAAATACACCTTGAAGGGGTAATGAATTGAGTTTCACCTGGAAGCAGAGAAACAGATTTACTATTTTTAAGGCTGGTGACCTTGATACTGCTGTGACTTGACTGCTGTCTTAAGTCATCTTTTCGTTATGTAATGATTGCTTCTTCAGTGTGGGGCATCCGATACTTATTTATTAGTTACGGTAAATGAAACTTGCACTCTTGCTGACTAGGTCAGAACCCTTGTTCAGTCGCAATTTGCTATTTAATCACTATTTGCTGTGGAAAGTTGAAATGTTAAGGTGGTTTTTGTCTATGCCCACATACAAAAGTTGAAGTAGGTTTTTGCTGGCATGCTAATTATTTTGCTGGCTTGGAGTCAACTATTTCAAAACTTCCACAAAAATGGGTCAAATATTTGGTTGACTTGCAGAAAATTTATACTATACAAGAATAGTTGGGTTTGCTGCTTAATTATTTTCACAATGCTTATTCTGAGATCAATGAAGATGAAGTGCACTTCAGATATTTTTTTGAACTGTCTTGTACGAGTTAACACCTGCATGTGTGACCTAAACTCTGAATATGTGATGATCAGGGCTTCTTATAAACAAAATAAACAAACTTCTTGGAATTAACATCTAGGTCTGTTTACTAATCTGTTAGTCTTAAATTCTGATATTTAGCTTCTGTTCATCTTGCTTTGTGTTTGTTATTTCTAATGCTTAATGCTACTCTTTCTTTTTTTTCCTTGCCAGGTAATTTTTTGTTTTAACCTAAGGCAATATGCATTGCACCACAAAAATTCTGTGCCAAGTTTTCAAGGGTCTTTTTTCCTATCGACTTGTGGAAGTGACAAACCAAGTACTGATTTTTAGGAGGTCACTTAAGAAAGGGGCAAGAAACCATTACTGCTTTAAGTTGTGCTGTTACCACAGTGCTCAGTAAGAGTATGTGACCACAGCAGAGTTTAGAGCACTCAAAATTCAATATACTGATTTCAATTACGCCTTCTTGGGAAGCTGGGGAACAAGGTTGTTTTACTCTCTTGTTTTTTTTATTGTAGTGGTCAGGGGGCTGTTCAGCTAGGTGTTGTACAATTCAGATGTAAACAATAAAACATCATTTATCCTGTATTTTTCATTTGGGCTTCTACAGCTATTTTGTGACAAACACTTGAGCAGCCTTGATTGTATATTTTTGATAGACTGAGTAAAGAGGTAATTGAACAACCTTTTCTTCAGGGTTCTTTAATTACAAAACTAAACTTTCCTCTGGACTTGTGTTCTGTTTAGTACTTCCATCAGACCTCATCCATAAGCTGCTCAGGCATGAAAATGCACATTTATTTTCTACCAGATGCAGTATTTGTATGTACTCAAGCATGAGAAGTATTGTAAGTTTGCAAGGCAATGCAGTGCCATAATAAAATTTCAGAAGGAAGCATATTAGTTCCAGTCTTGTGGGAATGTAATATAGCATGACTTGATATATCTTCTTCCTTCCTTATGTTTAAGTAAAAAGTCAAAAGCATGTTTATAAGGTAACTTAAGTGTTTGCCTAACTGTAAAGTCTTATTCAGAAATATGCTGTTACATTCTGATTCTGTCTTGTTTGTAATAATAAGAGATGCCTGTGGAATTCTGACAAGTTTTGTCTTGCCCATACGATGGATGGAAACTTTTTTTAACTAAAAAAGGCTGTAGCTTCAGTCATCATTGAATGAAATGTCTATGTCCTTTCATTACGAAAAAGCTTGACCCAGTGCTTTTTCAGCTCTCCAAGCTCTGTTGGAACTCGCTTGAGCTTTAAAAACTTGGTGTAAAGAACAGTTTGCCGATGTTTGTTAGTCTGTCTTAACAGAGGACTGCAGCATTTCCTAATCAAACGTGTTTTTCTTACTACTTTTTACAAGAAAACTCAACATACAAAAAGGTCTTGCTTGTTTATGTTCTTCACTGGTTTATGTCACTTATCCCTGACTCCTAGAACAGTTTTCCTCCCATGCTATTCTAATTATGGGGTTAGACTAGTGGTGTTTTACTGTCACTGAGGGGATTGGGAGCTGAGGGCTGTGGGAAGGAGTAAGGAAGTATATTATTCCTAATTTAGTAACATGCCATATGGTGTGAAAGCTGCATAGGAATAAATTAATCAAGAAACCTGTTTGGTCTGCCTGTAAAGGTATTCAGGCAGCTGTAAGCCATTTGTTATGTTTAAACTATGGTACAAAATCTATATGAAGTTCTTATCAGTCTGTGTCTCTGAAATTGTTGTTCCAATTGTTTCCTTTTATTTTAAGTATAGAATCTCTTCTCCTGCCTCTTGTACTCTTATGGGGACAAAACGGTTATTAAACGTGTATATAATACCAGTAATAAACTTCAGGCTGCAAAAGATAAATTAACTTTATTGTGAGTCTTCAATTTATCTTATTAGAATTGCAAAATAAGCGCTGGGACCTGATGAATCTGAGTGCAGTTCGGTATTCTGTTCTGTAATTTTATTGCCAGGCTGCACAAGTAGATAAGGTCAATTATTTTTTTTGTCTTGCCTTTGAGCCTTGTTGCTCACATTCTACCTGAAACGTCAGAGTTCATCTCTTCGGTTTTGCTATGTTGACTGGCATAATTAGATTTCACTTTTGGCAATTGTACTTCAATTAATGTAGACAGATTTAAAATATGTTTCTGTGTGTCAGTTCTAGAAAACTGGTTTTAGGAGATGAAACAAAAAAGACCAGTCTTTCTTTTTGTTGCTGAGAGATCTGCTTCATAGAGTCTTAAAAACCAAAAATATGAATGGTGAGAGTAGAAGGGAAACTAGTTTAAAACCAGATTGTAGTATGACATTAGTAAGTCAAAAGGATGTAGTAGAAGAAAGGGTCTTCTGAGTGAAAAGCAACGTACTGGAGAATAGAAGAAATGTCAGTCCGTGTTGTTTGCCACTTCAGCGTAGATTAGACCCTTCAGCTCTCCTCCCATTTGTTTTTATGCTTGAATTTATATTATTGTGAGTATCTAGTGGCTTAATTAATGGAAGATAGGAGCTGAGTGATATAATAGGGCAAAGAGAAGAAAATGCTGAATATGTACAAGGACCTCCACTTGCCCACAAATTAGGGCAAGAAGTTAAAGTTCTGAGCCAGTTATCTTACTGGGTAGATGTTATGTCTGTCTACATAACATTTGTTTCATGAGACTTGTAATCTTTAAAACTTTAAACAGTGAACGTTACAATCAGATGTGTTGCAAATTTTTCCTGAAGGTAACTTGAGTAGTTTTATTTAGAATGTCATTCATCATTAAAAAATAAATGTGTGTGATTGTTCCTACTTTAGTTGCTCCACTTTTAATGGACTCCTTGAAGTGGCTGGTGATGTGAGGTTTTTAAAATACCTTTATTCAAGATAGTAAAGGCAAGTAAAACTGTATCTGTTAAACTTGCTGTTGGTACTAAGCAAAAGGTAATGCTTAGTCATGCATTAATAATGGACTGGCTAACAAAGAAATTAATACAATTAGTACTTGCTCTTTAGTTTCTACTAAGTCTCCGCAAAGTGAGTGAGACTACTGAATATGCTTCGAGTGAGTGAGCTTCTGCTTAGTTTGTATGAAGTTTTGACTAGGTTTGTTTCTAACTTTCAACTAGGTTGGTTTCTGGTGGTTGATGAGCAATATAGTTCTGGTATCTTTACCCTCTTTGTTTTAGATTATTATGGATAGCATGGGTGGGAAGTATCGTTTTGGAAATAGTCTTGTAATTTAGCCAACATTCCTTCATAAACATGCATTCTGAACGACTTCTTTGCTGTGTCTACTGTCTCAACAGGATTGATATGTCAAAAATTCATACTGGTTCATTTGGATGATCTGTATCATAAACTAATGAATATACCTGTTAGTCACCTAAATAAGGCTAACCTTACTAAAATATGTTCGGTTTAATATGGTGATTTAAACTAATTAAAATGGGATTTTAACAAAGGGTTAAAGTGGTTTAGATGCTCTCTACAATATAGATTTGCACTGTCTTGTCTAGACCTAACTAAGCCAGCACAGCTGTTCTGTGTACCTATATTTCGTGCTTTTGCTGCTTTGAGCCTTTAGCATGCTATGTGGCTGAGAATGGGATAGGTAATCCAACCTTTTGACTTCTTGCAAACCTCCTGAGTTGTAGGGGCTTTACACTTCTAGTCCTGGGTCTCAGTGAAGTTACAATATTAAAATTCTTATTTTAGATGATAAATGCATAAACATGCAGTGGTCTTCGGCCTCATACAATTGAAAATTAAGAACGAAGCTGTTTTTTGTGTGATGGTCATCCCTTAACAGATTAGTGGTTTTGAAATGTATCAACAGATTTTGATGAATTCTAAAGGCTTGATTTCCCTTATATGAAAAGGGGGGGAAATCACTTCTGAGTTTGAAAGCAGATCTTCTGATCATCAACATCTTCCTCTTAGCTAGAAGAGCAATATGTAGTCAAAATATAATCACTGTGTTGTGGTAGGGCAATCTGTCGTTGCTCCTGCATTGTAACAGCAAACCTACATTTGGTGGTAACAAAAAAGAAAGCTATTTACATTGCCTTCTTACCACTCTAAAAATCTCTAAGTTCTATCATACCTTCTCTTAAATGTGAAGTTTTGTGCATGTCTTTTCTTACTCTAAGGCTGTTCCTCAGTCGTTGCTCTTTGCAAATTATTGAAAGGATAAATTGCTTTGTCAGAATGATTACAGATTTTTGGGTAGCTTTTTTGTTTATCTGCGCTTGTGTGGGGAAAAAAAAGCAAGCATAATCAGTTGCAAGAAAGACATGTTAAAAATTGAAGTTTACGTGCAGAAGTGTGTCTGGGCTGAATGGTAACTTGCATGTTTATAAAAAACAAAAAGGTAGTGTTTTGATGATCACTGACATTTTGGTGACAGTTCTGGTCATGTGTAAATCAACAAATGGTGAATTGATATGCAAGGATATCTTTCTTCAGCAGGGTATTTTTCAACTGGGTAATATAGGTGTTTAAAAACAGGTTTAAATGCAAGGGTTTTTTACACTGAGCTTTGTCTTTTTGTCAATGAAAAAAGTGTAGATCTCTTCAAACAAATATGTGTTTGTGTACATATAGATATATATTTACGTAAAAAAAAAAAATCCTGATGTGTATATATGCACAATTGTAGATCTTAATAATTTTCGTGATCCAAATACCAGCTTTTTATTTGAGAAGGATGTGTTGTAATATTCTGATTTAACTCTTTAGTTTGTTCAGGTTGTGTTTAGCTTCAAATTAGAGTTAAGTGGAATGTACGGAAATAGTACAATTGCTAAAATTTATATCTAAACTTTTGTCTTTACGCAGCAGATGTTGTGCATTTTAACCTTAAATAGAAATGATTGCTTAGATTCCTACTATGAACATGCTTAAGCAGGTTAGCTGTCTTCATTTGTTTGGCTACAGATTTAGATATTTCTGTAAACTATACAACGTGCCAGGGTGCCTTCAGGAAAAAAAAAATTGATGCCATGTCCTTTTTGTTAAATCAGTGCTGCTTCTCCTCTGCAACCTGGTTATTCTTTTTCAAGTTTCTCTGCTTTTTCAGCTCCTAGTGCCTAGTTAAATGGACTCTGTCTATTAGCTAAACTAAGTTGAAGCAAAGGCTTTCCATCATACCACCAACTGCGAGTACTTAAATGGAAGCATCAGTGTTAAGTCAGTTGTGAAGACTGAAAACAGTATGTATCCAATCTTGTGATATGCTTAATTTGTGAGATCAGGTTCTGCATGTGACTACTATTTGTTGTTCATGCTATTTCTTTTTTGTTGTTTTTTTTTGTATAATGCTTCAGATACAGAAATATAGCGTAATCTGTTATTAAATAGGCTGTTCATGTGAGTGAATGTATGGCTGTAGGAATTGGTTACTCTGACTGCAGTGACATCCTGGACTCTTGATGTGAACAAGATTTCTGTTCTGCTGGAATTCATATGTTTGTAGCTCTTCCTTTTTTCATCTTCCCAGGAGTTTGTCTTAAACTAAAGACAACTAAGTCTGTGGGGATGTGATTGACAGTCTGAGCCTCTAGGCAGTATCATTCATATGCACTAACTTGCTTCTGGTTTGTGGATCCAGTGACTGCAGTAATATGTCAAACATGGATTGGATTTTAAAGGTTGTGTTTTCTTTGTAATTAGAAGCATTGCATATATAATAAATAGTTACTGTGCATGTCCAGATGGTGACATCTTAAAGCTATGTATGGTTTTTCTCTACAAATTTCACTATTGCTCCTCCATACTCTTTCATCTTTTTTTGCCTCTGTGGAAGCAGAGGGGATAAGAAAGCATACCTGACTCCAGAAACTGCCAGTTTTCCAATTTCTTTGTGCTTAGTTTTTTGTAAGTGTATTTTACGGTTTTGCTTTCAGGTCCAGAGTAACTTTTCACTCGCTTTTTACTTTTATTTACTTACTAATTATTTACTATTTATTTATTTTACTTTATAAAAATTAGTGGTTTTAAATTGCTTTGAATAAATGAACTTTTTTTAAAGCACTATGTATATTCAATAACACCAGAGGCTTAAACTTCAATCAGATGGCTGGAAATACAGTCCAGGAAACCTGTGGGAGCTATTTGTAGAGGTGGGTAAGGTAGCAAAAATGGACAGTAAGATGGTATGTGGATTATGGTGTATGAATTTATAGTTCAGTAATAGGCCTGTATTGGGTTTCTGTGAAAACTTAAGTTGCCTGAACGTTGGTTGTAGTAGTTAATCTAGCTCTCAAAAGTTAAACAAAGTGATCTTGGGCAATTTTAAGACAATGAGTTGCAAAAGAGAAGTAAACGGCCGTGAGCACTTGTGATGTAGAGTAGGTGCTCAGAAGGAAGCTGCTGAAGTGATGACTTTCTGGATGTTTCTTCCACGACAGAGGTTTCATGTGCTATTTGTAGAAACTAAGGATGCTGTGAATTTTAAAGCTATTTCTTGCTTAGAGTGATTTTTTTTTTTTTTTTTTTTTAAATCTTTAACATTATGGTAGTTGTTTCCATAGTTTTGGTTTGTAAAATGTTGTCTGCTCTTAGGCTTAGATCATTCTGTACTCCTGTCAGTTTTTTAACTGCAAACATTATTAAACTGATGTGGTTGTTTGGACCAGCTTCAGGCCACATAAGATGATGTTGTGGGCCACATCTTCGGTAACTACTCTTCTAAGACATGATATTCTAGTTGTTCATCAGTATAAAAAAAAAAAATCTAGAATAAATATGCAGGCTATACTTAGTGTTTCTCATTCGTTTATTTTGTTTGTGCATCACAGTAGAATGCTGTGACACCAGCAAAGACATTCCAGGCAGAATTGTCTGTCTGAGAGCTGCTAGTGAAAAGTATTCATTATAGTCACACAGAATCACTTTTTAACTTTTTTTGAACACTAACTTTCCATTTTTATTCAAATATTTCCAAGGACTTGAAACGTTCGTTACCAGTTGGTCTTGGACTTTCTGAAACCAAAATAACATCTCATGGCTTTGACAGCACCAAAGAGGGAGTTGTTGAGGCAGGACCATTTCCAGGTAAATGTAACTGCTTTTTGTCTTTATTTCTCAATTTAAAATCTTCAGGTATATTTTCGTATGGTCAGGAATACAATGTTCTGTTGCTGCTTTGAGCATTTCAATGTAAATGTATACATTGAGATGTGCATTAGTGACAGCCTGTTTATGTTCTCTGGTAGCTGGGTTGTTAAAATAGAGAATATATGCCACACTTGTAGTGTCTGTCAAGGGACTAGTGGAAGCTACTTAGTGCTAAATTGCTCTGTGTTTACAGGAAGAGAGGTGCTTGAACACTTTGAAATGGTGTCAGACTGAAGAATTTTACCATTACACTGCACTGAAGTTTTCTTTAAATGTTGCAGGTGTTGTCCTGATCTGAAACATAACTGGACAGTTATTTATTTCTTGACACACAGTTCACTTACCTGGAGCGGATTAATGAGTGGAATTCTTTATTTCCCGTGAGACTTGTGTCTGTTGTGTTTTTTTTTGTTATAGTGCATCTGTTACTTTAATGTATTGTTGTTAGGAGTGATAATGCTTTGGGTCTCTTTTTCCAGGTACTACTTAATGAAAAAGTGCCTGTTCTCATATTTTCTCAGCACAGAGTTGTGGTTGTTTATAGCAGAAGGACTTTAGTCAATTAATATTTAATTCACTATGCAAGTATTAATGTATACTTTAGAGAATCTAAGCTAGTATTAAACAATGAGAAATACAAAGTGATGACAAGCCAGCGTTTCCCATCTGTCTAAAGCAATAGTGCCACGATACAGTATGTGAAAGGGATATTTTAATGAATTGTGTAACTTCAGCAATTTCTGAATTTGAAAGGTTTGAAATGATCTCAAATGAGCAGTTGAGAAATTAAGTCTCTTTGTAGTCATAGATTTAATTTACATTTTGCTTCATTTCCTGTTTGGTAAAATTTTGTGCTTATGAAAACAGTGATTTACATGCTGTACTTTACATATATTACAAAGTGAATGCTGTGGTTTCTTTAAGTCTTTGAAATTAGCAAAATATTCAGCTAAAAACTGGGCAGGTGGCAAACTGCTCAGCATTCTTGCCTTTTTGTATTCTATTAGCAGGATAACTGTTGCAGCTAAGTGCATTAGCCTGTAAGGGAAAAAATATCTAAGATGTGTTTCAAGCTACGCTAATATGTTTGAAATCCAAATGTTCTGTAGAAAGTTAGGTACAGAAATTATGAGCTTTGGATGTGTAATTTTTAACTTTAGATGTCACTGTTTTCCTCGAAGGATGTTTTCTTCAGATTTTTTTCTAATGCTCGAACCAAGTCAGAGAGAGAGAGAGAGAGAAGTAGTAGAAACCAAGGCTTCTTATGAAACTATGGATAAAAGTAGAATGATTGCGCTAGTTCTAAAAACTGTTTTCTGTTTCAGTGTCATTATTAGTGCCTCATTTTTGAATGCAAAGTAGACTATCCTGGAAGGGAAGGGTTTTTAGCATTTGGGGGATGTTGAATGATGAAGAATGCATAAAGCTGCTTTAATACTGTCAAATGATAAGGATTTTTAATTGCTTGTCTTGGCTCGCTCGCTGAAGTGATTCAGTCTTTACGCCTTTAGCAGGATCTTGTAGTCAAACTTTTACGCCTGGATGAATCCAGTTGCAGCTCTTATGCAATGTATGGCTGCAGAAGGACACAGCAAGTGAGCTATCTTTCAGTCTCATCTTTTCTGTTCGTTGGGTCCAAATCATGGGATTCACGTATCCTGTGTTAGTAGCACTCTGTAGTATGTTGAAAAGGCAAAAGCTGATTGTTGGCTCAGTTATGTTGAGTGATATTTTTGGTGTTACTGATAACTAAATTTTGTTGAAACTGCTAAAGTTTAGGTTTGATTTCCTCCCCCCCCCCCCCCCCCCCCCCAACACTGTCAGTCCTGAAGTATCTCAGAATTTCTCAGCAAAAGCAATAAAACTCCACCACCTCACCCCACCCCCCACCTTGATATTATGGTTACTCGTCACCACAGAGAAGCTAATTTGCTTGGGTTTTAAATCCTAGCAGTTTCATAAGAATGCCACTTCAAGTTTATGTGATATGAAAGAGTAGCAAAGTTCTGAGAAGTGTAATCCTAAAACAGCTTAGAGAACACACACAGTGCAGGTCATTTAAAGTTTGAGTTGGTTTCTTTAAGGAGAACAAGCAAGTGATGTAAAATCTTTCTTTTGGGAAGGAGATTACACACCTGAACAGCTAATGGCTGGTATGATCTTCAGGATAGCTTATTGCTGTGTGTTTACACAGACTTAGGAGCAGATGTTAATCAAGTATATCTGAAATTGGCACAGATTTCAGAGCTTACTTCACTGCTTAATGCTGTGAGTACCGTTCAGTGACACCGCAGAGTGAAATCTACTTAGACCTGAAAAAGGAAGTTTCAGCTGTGGAAGCTCTTTATAACAATCTTTCATGGAGTTCTGTGTTGATAGTGTATACTTTACTGATGAAGCTGTTGGTTATATTTTGATTATTCTTACAAAAAAAAAGTTTGGCATCATGACCTAGAGAAAAAGATTAAATCACGAAAACTTGGAGTAGTTCACATGAGAAGCTGCACCTCTGAAAAAGCATTTCCATCAGAAATTCCAGCAACTTTTCTGTGAATGCTTCTATTTAGTGTGTTGCTGAAGCAAATGTTTCTTTGTTCTGAAAAAACACTATCTGTGTAAAAGTGCACGTTGCCTTCTAAGGGAAGATGATGGATTTTCATGGTTAAATATGTCCCCTTTTCAGGTTCTTCAGCATCACCCAAATCATCTATTATATCTCCTAGCAGTGCAGCAGCTAGCAGACTGGCTGGACAAGGTTGTGATTTAATTATTCCCACAGGTATCATAGCACTGAATGGATAACGCCCTTGACTCTGCTGACACTGTACTAACTCCTCCATGTCTCTAAATTTGATTTACTGTTAGTTGGAAATAAAACTTTTGGGGATTTTTTGGTGGTTCTCATTTCTGTTTTTTTAACAGTTTACAAAGTAACCCCTGCTTTCCTTTCTTATGCTGCTTTTTGCTCTATAAAATTTAAAAAATAATTACCAAATATTAGTAATAAGAAACAGTAGCTAAAATGGGAGTAACCAAAGTCTTTTATTTAGGTTAAAGCTGAAACTTTGGGCATTTTTTGCCAAAATGATCACATATGCCAGTAGAATAGAATATGAGGTGACCACAAGGAATTCACAACACCCAAACTAGGCTTTGCCACTTGACTCATTTTGTGCCTATGGGCAAATTACTTAACATCTTTGTCTGTTTCCTCCTATATAAAAGGAGAAAAACTATTCAGTTACCTCATAAGGGTGTTGAGAGGATTAATTACTTAATGTTTGCACAGCATTTTGAAGACGTAAAGAACATAGTAGAGCTTGATGCTGAAGGAGTATCTTGAGGCATCTGTATAGACTTTTTTCCAAACTCTTGATTTACATAAATAATCTGGCAAGGCTAAGGTGACTGTAAGCAGCAGTAGGGATTAAGCAGGAGTAGTCCAAATTGTATATGAATAAATAAAAATGTTGCTTAAAAAGTGGTAATGTTTTACAGTTGTTACTATTTAGGACACTAGGAAATATTTTTGCAAAATTAAAACTTAGAATTCATGTGATATCTTATAATAGCTTGAAAATGCTAGATATTGGCAATTAATGTGTGGTGATTTGCCCTAGATATTTTAATTTGTTGCTTTAAATCTTTTCTTTGTTGCTGTGTTTTTACTGGTGGTTTGTAGAATTAATTATTCCTAATACAATGAGCTAATAAAGCTGAAATAAATAAGATAAATATTGGCTGAACACGTCTTCTGAAAAGGATGATGTTCATGGGAAAAGATAAAAAAATCTGGTTTGAAATTTGTTAATTATACTCTGTGACAACAGTTTTTCTATGCCAATAATTTTCATGTAATGGTCTGCAGGTTGTAAACAGACTTTTAGATTGGCTAAATCCAAAAGGGTGTTCAATTGTTAGAATTTTAAAACATAGATTAAGTAATGAACACATCTCAAAAGCTGTTTTAATGTTGGTTAGTAAAACTCCATGCATTCAGGTAAGCTTTATTCAGCCTATTATATGAAATGCTGAGATACAGATGCACTTTATATTGGTTTTAAAATAATTCTTTCTTTCTGGAATTGGTTTTGAAAATCTGCATATTCTTCTTAAGTTCCTACTGTCCCCTTGCTCTGCCTTTGCATGTGCAATTGCACAAATCTTCCATACCTGCTATTAATCCCTTAAAAGAAAAAAAAAACACACCAAAAACCAAAACCAAAAACAAGGCCTCGAAGATTTGCTTTGTGTCTGACATAGGGGGAAGAGCTCAGCAGAAGAGCGGACCTGTTGTGTTAGCAGATGAAATAAAGAATCCAGCAATGGAAAAATTGGAATTGGTGAGAAAGTGGAGCCTAAACACTTACAAGGTATGCAGCCATATATTTGTGCATGTGTATGTATTCTAGAAATTAGTTTGCCACTAGATTGGACTCCAGCTTTAAAAGTATTGTGCTACTGTATGAAAGTAATCTGTTGTGGCCGTGTTGCCGTGCAAATAAGCAAGAATCCTAGGGAAGGCTTAGTGTTCTTCCAAGTGTAGCATTCTTTGTAAGCCTCTTAGAATCCCTGGGTGTAAATGGAGAGTCTTTCATAGGTGTTATTGATTTAACAAGGTAAAGAATGTTCTGTTTCTAATGTGCCCTTCAATATACAGAATGTACAGATTTCAGCACTAATACTTGTAACTAAATCTTTTGCGATCTCTGAGGTGATTACTGATACAGTAAAATTTTAATTGATGGGAAAAAGTCAGGCCCATCTAGAAGTTCTGTACTTGTTAATCACTGTTCTGATTTTTTTTGTTCTGCCTTGACTGGTCGTTTTTTCTTAGTGTTAGAATTGTTGCTTTGATTTGTGTATGGCTTACTTTTGTATAGTGCTTCTTTGTGATCAGTTGGGATTTGATGAAAGTAAAATAATAACAACAGAATAAAGAAAAGGTGCTTAAAGCACACCAGTTTGCCAGAAGTGACTCTCATTAAAAAGCCATGAGGTAAGGAACAATTATCATGGAATATGTTACTGTCAGGAGTTTTAAACAAAGACTAGTTTTGAAAAATATCTTTTTGTTATGCCTGCAACTTAAATGTCAGAGGTGTGGACAGGTAGGTTGTGCATCAGTGGGATCTACATCAAACTCTGAAGGAATGAAGAATCTGTGGAAAAAAACTTCCCTTGTAAAACACAGGTCTGAATCCCTCCAGTGTTCCTAAGTCCAGACAAGGACTCTTCCCCAGTGAGAATGGGAAGCAGGGATGGAGACATTCTACCCACTAGTAAATGCTTATGCTGTTCTTTGTGTTAGAATTGGAAGTTTGCATCTTTTTATGGCTAGTTAAATGGCTTTTAGAATTTCTGCTTTTCTTGTAATCTCAATCTTGTAGCAACTGCAAAAGTCTTTCAGCTGCTCCTGGATCGTGCTGTGTTCCAATCAGAATATGTGCTACTCGGCTGAAGCCATTCTTTAAAATCCTCTGTCTAAGAAACATTGACTCTTGAGATTGAAACAGCTATACCACAACTAAATAGGAGAGGACTTGACCTTATTCTCTTTTTTTGGTGCCTTGATTTAGAAAACAGAACAAAACAAATCCCCGTCTCCATCGCCGAATGATTGCAAACCCACTTACATGATGCAGTAGCCAGAGACTAGTGAAAAATGCTGGGAAAAGTCTCAGATCCTCATTTAGAACATTATTTGGTGTTAGTCTTTGCAAAGTCTGGTTTTTCTAGGTTTCTTTCTTGGTTTGAACCTCCCTCTCCCTGAAATCCAGAATCCCACCAGTTATGGCATAGCAAGTAAATACTAGCACTTTCAGAAAACTAAATGAATCTGTTTTCTTGAAATCTGTAAGCTTGAAGTTGTTCCCAAATGTGCCAAAGGAGATAGGTCAGTTATGATCTTTCTAGAGTCCCATGATGACTTCTTCTGTGGCTTTTGTTGAGGAATAGCATTGTTCAGAGAGAGTTTATTAATTAATTCTGAAGTGAGGGAGCATTATGCAAATGTCCCCGGAGCTGCCATACATTTGAAAACACTTTGTATGTAGGCTACAAACAAAACAGAGTATTTAATTTGATTAAGGAACTGTCCTTCAGTTTCTGGACATACTGGCTTGCTTTGGTTCCCATTAGGAAAGTCGTGGGAAGAAGTCTCCTCCTTATCTGATAATAGCTAAGTGATGATAGTTAGAAGATGCAGAAATAAAAGGCAGGAGTGAGTGGTTAGTGGAGAGAAGTCAGCAGTTGAACCCCTCTCTGAGCCGAACTCCTTGCTATTCAATGTACCAGGCATTCATCTGCAAGTGGAGTTAGTGGTGAAACTTGCTTTCAGGAGGTTCTTTAGGAGTCTGACATGAGTAGTTCCTTGGTCGCAGTGTCCATGTTAGGAGTTGTGAAATCTAAATTATTGGATACATTCGGAAGTTGTACCCATCTGTGAAGAGATGATTAAGTATGCCTGCATATATTTTGAGTACCTTGCTTTTTGTCCCATGCGTTTCTGTGAATGAGAGACAATTGCTTTTATCTCCTGCTTTTATTTCAGTTTTAAGAAACTGTTCCCACTTGAAAAATTGCAGGAGGTTAAAGCAGCTCTTCTGTCTAGCCTAACTATGAATTTTCATAGACTGTATTTAACTTTTTCCCCTAATTTTAACTTGTAAGATAATTCTGTTGCTTTTGCAGCTACTGACCCTCTTCACTATCTCCAATCTTATGCTCCCTAGTAATCATGAGTTAGCATAAAAAGAAATTGCCCTTCTTTCCATAATCTAGTGGCAAGAGCTTTTTGTGTTCTTTCCCCTTCCACTGACTCCCCCTTTGGATGAGAAAGTTGTTTTCAGTTCAGTGTAGACATAGGCACGAGAAAATTGAGACTCTTCTTGACACTCAATGATTTTAATAAAAAGCTTATCTTTTTTGATTTTCATACCACTTCTTAAACTTTGAGGAAAAAAATCAATAAACCTGTTTTACAAGCCTCTCTTTAATATTGGGCTACTAGTGGAACACTTATTTCAGAGACTTGTCCAGTAATGTCTCTGTTCGTCTTTTAACATATGCAATTTAAAATATATTTCTCTTAACTCTATTTTGGTGGGGTTTTTTTCTTTGAGAGAGTTTTGTTTCTTGCTTTGGCTTGTGTGACTTCTTTTTCAGGAGCGTGGTCTTACTCAGGACGGTGTTCTTTATAGATACTCTTAGAACAAAGCAAAATGGAATTAATATGTGGAATTTTGTTTGTTTGCTAGTGAGAATGTACAGCAACTTGTGTGTCTGTACTAGTCTGCTTAGAAACAGAGTAAATCAAAATGGATAGGTGCCTCTTTCTCAGCTACTGTTGTTCAGTCTGTGTTCAACTTTAGTTACATCTCAGTTTAACTAGGTATGCAGTGTAAGTCTTTCCAGTTACTAGTTTTTCCTCACTTGTCACTGCTGGCATTTTTTAGGTGGTTTGCTGTAACTTCTGAAGCAAACAGTCATTGGTTGAAAATAATTTCTTCCTTTGTAGTTTAATCTTGCTTCCAAAAATTTTGTGCCTCATGATTCAGATTTTGCTCTTGCATTTCCTTAGGGGTGTGTGTGTCTCAGCTTTTTTGGAAAGTAGCCAAAATTTGTCCATCAATTCCCTGCTTCCTAGTGAAATGCTTATTTATGCTCCGACCACACTCGTTGCTAAGCTGTGTTTTGCAATTTATTTTGCAATTTCTGTTGCAGACTGGTAGTAAAGTCGTATTCTGTGTTGATATGATTTGTTACACTCAAATTTCTGATTCTTGACAGGCAGATGTCTCCTAGATTAGCTGTGCTCTTTCTTGTTAATTGGTTGAATCTAATGAAGTAGCTCAAATAGCCTGTACCTTTCAATCTAAAGCTTATGAGTTGACCAGCTCATTCTGCTTGATCATTCTTGAGTCTTTCCTGTATTTGTCTATTAAATTTAGAAAGGACGTAAAAGTTCTAGCAGGTTAAATATGTATCTGCTTTGGGTGTAAGTAAAGACTGGATTAAACTGAAGTCCTTGAGTTTGGAAACCCTGGGAAATCCTGTGCTGTAATGTGTTTGGGGAATGTGATACAAGATAGACTTGGGCATTATTTCACCTAACAAAACAGCAGCTTTGCACTTAGTTTAAGTCCCTTCAGAGTAGTTGTGTCCTTGACTACCAATTTTGTTTCCTTGTAATTCTATTTCTAACAGTAATTTTTCATATGTGTAACTTGGTTATCTCTTCACCTCTTGGGACCACTGATTGACTTCAAGTAACTTACTATAACAGTAAATAATTCCTGCTTTCCATAAAGAAATGGTATGGCTTTGCTACACATCTGCTCTGCGAATGGCTTCTCCTGTGTCTCAGTCAAGGGGGACCCCAACATGCATGTTGGGAGGCTCACTGCCAAGTTGGGCTTAAATCTCTGGCAGAGAAGGTGTCACAGATAAGTGGAATGTGGTAGCAGCCTGAGCTGTCACAGCCATTGACTGGGTGAAGGTGTCTACAGCCTTGTTAGAGCAGGTTTTCTGCTCACTGTGTTAGTGAACTGCAAATCTGTTAAGAATTTGACTTGTGACAGAGAAGAAAGAGTAAGTCTTTGAGACAGTCAGCTCCATTTTGTAGATGTGTAAATAGTGAGAAATACATTTTAATAGTTTTCCGTATTTCTCAGTAGGAATTCCCAGTTTCCCAGTCAGTATTAAAAAACATGCTGAAAAACACTGCCTCCTTACCTCCCTCCCTAAAACCCCCAAAGTAACATTTTTGGAAAACGTAACATGAATGATCTGGAATTGGATGGTTAGTAGACAAAGCCCAGGAGATCACTGACTAGATATTTTTATGCAGAACTAGTAATGCTCCCATTAACTAAGTTTAATGCAGTGGGCTAAACAGCTGCTTTTAACTTAATGAGATTCACCAAACCTAAAAAGAGATAAGTGTTCTTTTACTTGAGAAACAATTAGTTATGCTCTTGATTTGCTAACTTGAATATTCATCTTAGTAGGAGTTGAGACTTGTCCAACTGTTCTTGCTGAGTCCTGATAAACTTCTAAAGAGTGTGTTGTTTTTTCAGTTTGTTGTGCAAACTTATATTGGGAGGGGTGATTGTGAAAGAATTGTGTGTAATTATATGTCCCTTGAAGCTGAAAATGGGTGTATGCTGTGTTGTCTTGAATATACTTGATTCTTTATAATGTACATTTTTTTTCCCCAGTGTACACGTCAGATCATCTCTGAAAAATTGGGTCGTGGCTCAAGAACAGTAGATCTGGAACTAGAAGCTCAAATAGATATACTGAGAGATAACAAAAAAAAGTATGAAAATATCTTGAGACTGGCACAGACACTGTCCACACAACTCTTCCAGATGGTACATACCCAAAGGCAACTTGGAGATGCATTTGCTGACCTGAGTTTGAAATCATTGGAACTTCATGTAAGACTTTTATAGCGTTAAAAAATAAAATGGCAGAGATGAAGATAAGCCTAGTTGACTTGTGCGGGGTATATTTTGGTTAGCAGCTACTTTTCTAAATGTTATAGTTAACAATATATTATTATGTGCTTTTTCGCTTAAAAGCTTATGTAATTCTCTTAAAACTATAGGAAATTATTTAAATTACTTTAGTTCTTTATTGTTTCTTAAATATTTGTCTCAAGAACTGACAACTTTCCTTTGTATAGAAAATGCGTTTTACTATTAATTTTGCTTCTAATGAAATGTCATCAAAGTGTTCCAGAGTGTTACGTCATTTCAATTACAGTATGTCTTTGGGGAATATGCCTGGGAGTGAGTAGAATAGGGCACATTACTTCACTTGTGCACATTGAATTTGAGTGAACTATTTTTCTGTAGCATGTTTAAGCATTGAGATGTCATCTCAAAGTCCTTTTTTTAATGGGAATTTTGCTACTAATAGGACTAATCTGTATTCTTACATTGTTTGGAGTTTCTGAGCAAGAGAAGCAATCTTTAGATATCTGCATTTACATTGTTATGATTCCTTGGTTTAGAAGTTTACGTAGCACTGGCGCTTTTCATTGCAGATGATCAAACACTCTGCTGTAAAGAGAGAGAAGGTAGATGTTGTGTGCAAAATGGAGTAGCTGGCTTGCTTCTACATTGATTTTTCTGTACTTCCAAAGTTAAAGCAATTTGATACTGCTACTGATCTTTTGGAAAACCAGTATTAAGGGGCATAATTCCTGAAAACATAGCTGCTGAAACAGCCCAAATTATCTTTGTGATTATTAAATTTAAAACCTCTCTGTTTATTTTTCTGTTTTCATGATTGTCTATTCCCATTGAGTTTTAAGGAAGGAGGTGGAGTTCTTGCTTGCACAGAGGAACCTTAACTGATAGGTAGCTGAAAAAAAATCAAGACCTCCTGCACTGCAGTACAGGAGTTTTTAGTATTACAGTCTGACAGATGAAAATCTGTGAAAGTAGGGCACTCTTAGCAGATGAGAAATTAAATAATCTGCTAAAGGAAGACGTTTTTAATAATCAGTTTACTCTTGACACAAATAGGGGCAATGTGGTTTGTGGCAGAATTTAGTGATTGTTGTGAAGTATGTGCTGAAACTTGGATTAAATCTGGCGTTGTGCTCTTGTTTAATGAATGGGGTTTTTTTTGTTTGTGGTGGGTTTTGGTTGGGTATTTTTTTGTTCTCCACGAATAGCTTGTAACTTCTAGTGAGAATACTGTTCTTCCAGGTTCTTTCAGCATCTTGTACTGGTCTTGGAATTTCAGTCATTCATCTCCTGTGTAGATTATTGAATGGGGCTGTTGATGAAAATCAAATAAAGGCTTTTGCTGCAGTAATAAAAATTATCTAACCTTTGCCTCTTGGAGACTTGCCTGATGTTTGTCTCTTTCCTCTTTGTGTTTCCCCTTTGATTAATCTGTACTGTATTACCATCTGTAGCCTGGCCTATTCTTCTTGGGTGTTTGAATAGCATTGTTGCCTCTGAAACTTGTGCAAGACTAAAAGTAACATTTCTAAACAGTCTTTAATCTTTAATGTGATAACAGTATATAAGTTTAAAAAGCAAAACCAAACCCCACACCACTCCTTAAGGTAATATTTCTTATTTTATACATACAAAATGAGATCTCAATGTGGTATCTGCAGAGGTATTACTTAATGTGAATGTTTTGCTGTTTCTCTTTTGGATACAAAGATAACTCCTGGTTCCAGGCTCATGTGCCTCCAATTATATAGACCGATGAATTCCAATTTTAATTGACCAGTTCATAGAGTCTGAACTGAACGTAAATTCTTGATACAGAAAGGATTTCTGGTCTTGTTTCCTGAGAGATGTCTGCAGAGGTCGTGGACAAAACTGTATGAACCAGTAGAAGGACAGTTTGGGGGGCTAGCATGTTTCTTAGTACTGCAGTCCCATCCTTCTTACCCCTCTCTCATTTGAAATGGTGGTGTTGCTCATTTGGGTCTGCAGTGATCTGGGTCAGAGGACCAGCTGGAAAACTTAATTGCAGTCCTGCCTGCAGGAGAGAAAAGAGATGGGACTAAACAGTGCTGAAAGAGGAAGTCCTACTGCTATTGTCTCTGCCTGTATGCTCTTATTTCTTCCCTGTGCTAGCGCTTGTGTTACTGTGTAGCTGGCAATGTTAGAGCAAAACCAGCTGAAAAAGAGGTGTGGTTTTTTGGTGTGTGTTTGTTTGGTTTTTTTACTTCGGCAAGAGCTGTAGTGATTTGACTGACTGCTTTTTACCACCCAAGCAGCTGTGCAAAGCAAAGGTGACTGATCTTTACTGGTGTTTACAGGGCTTAGCTCATGAAAACTTGCCCTAAGCTCTCTTTCTTTTTTCTTCTCCAAATTCCTCACTTCTGCTGCACCTGCTTTTCCAGAGGATTCTTCCCTTACCATTGCCCGTTACCCTTACCCTCATGAAGTCGTTAATGTTAACATGAAATATCATTTGGCTTTGGAGTTTGTGTTCTAGACAGATGAAGGGAAACTGGGAGAATACAGCACTTCTGAGTCAGTTGTTGGCAGTGTGCAAGCCTAAAAAGACCAAGTTCTAAATATGAACCTGGTGTGTTTTACGGCCATTACAACCAGAGATTTTACTCTTTTGTGAGAGCTCCCATCTGCAGAATATGAAGATGCCATATGGATGACATAAATATAATAATTGGACTCGTTTGGCATCCATGCATTGGGAAAATCTTTGCAACCTTGGTCAGGGCTTACACTGCTGTTAACAAAAAGACGTGAACAAACATATATCCAAATGTGACTGAAATGCCTTGGAAATAATTTCGCCCTTGTCCCTTTAAAATTTATGGCTGAGCTACATTATAATTTTTATTTGCTGTCCATTATAATGTTCTGCTCTTCAGTTATTTACAGCCTATTAAACTGTGATAGGTGTTGGGTTTTTTGCAGTGCACTTTTCCAGAATGTAAGAATAAAACTTGGTAGCTAATGGATGCTGCGTGCCCTTGTGAATTTGTTTATATTACTGTAATGTAGTGGTGTCTCTTGGTATTAAAGCATTACCTAGGCAAACACATGAGAGATGCTGGTTTAAAACCTTGCTGAATGACAATGTAAAGATTACATTGGCACTTCCTTCTAAGTAACATTCAAGACTTCCGAGTGCGGGAAAAATAACATTACAAAATAGGATTTAACATCATGCGTGGTAAGAAAATTGTAAACTGTTTTACTGATGTTAGAGACATTTCATAAAAACCATGAACTGAATATTGCATTGAAATCATATCTGTTTAATCATAACCATACCCAAACAGAAGTGAAAGAACTGCCACATCTGTGTGTGTGTATTTTTTTATATACATATTTGCTGATGAATGTTATGATTTTAAATTATGTACAGTTTTGTTTTCTCTGCTCTTTGTTTATAGGAGGAGTTTGGCTACAACGCAGATACCCAGAAACTGCTAGCTAAAAATGGAGAAACTCTTCTCGGGGCTATTAACTTTTTTATTGCCAGTGTGACTACATTGGTGAACAAAACAATTGAAGATACATTATTGACTGTGAAACAGTATGAAAGTGCCAGGTAGCTATTCTGTGTCTAGCTATTTTCCTTACAAACTAATCTTCAGGAAACAGACTTTGTATCTGCTTAGTCCTTGTATTTGAGTGACTAACCTGTAAGACAAAAACCTTCTAACACAGCTCTCATACAATCAGGATTTACAGTTAACTGCCTCATTGCGCATATCTTCAAATGTTTTGTCAATGTTCAGTTGTAGACTTAATTTTACTTGTTAGCTCTTGAAGTAAGTATAGCTATTTTTTCCTACATGCTAGATTAAGGTGGCTTTCTAAGCAGCATGACAGTGCAAGATTAAGCCTTTTATCCAGCTACCTTGTAATAGGTCAAATAATCTCTTTGCTTGAAAAACGTTTAGTCTTGTGCTTCTGTTGATGCACAATATGTGCAATTCACACTTCAGTTTTTATGCAGAAGTTGCAGGCTTGGCCAGAAAGGGGAAAATTTAAGAAATTGCTTAGTGAGTAACATCTAGTGGTAGATAATGGGTTTCCTGCCCTGGGGAAGGTTACTTTTGGATGTGGCATAGTACTGTAAAGTCAGGTTCCCTTTTCCTGCCATTGTTGGGACTTGTGGTCCTTTCAATGCTTGGTTCTATTCTGACTTTCCTTCACTTAAGAGGATAAAGTATATGTCTCTTAATTTGCCAAGGATGTAGTTTATGCATAAAACTTTTCGTAATTTTTTTTTAGGTGTAAAACTGCAAATCACTTGAGTTTTGAAGTTGTTCCCCCTGCATTTTTTTTTTTTAGTTTTTCTGTTCAAATAGCTAGTAGTAAGTGAAGTAGTTATGTTTTGATACTTAGGTAAACTTTCAAAAGGCATGAAAGGCAGTATTAATATGAATATAACGTATTGCTTTATTTTTGACATTGAAGTATTTTAAAACCAAATTTTCACATATTTTTCGGGTATCCCCTTGAAAATGTATACAAAATACGTCTGCTACAATTATTCTTGCCAGTCATTTTCAATATATGATTCTTCCTGAAATACCTTCATTGCTTTCCCTTTCTGTTCATTAAAGAAAAATATTTTGCCATTTCAGGAAGGCAAATAAATTACAAAGGTTCTTCACTTACATAGCCAGTCCATCATTTTGCAATGTGAAAATAGGTCACATTCATTGCTGTGCCTCTTTTTCCCTGTCCCCAGTTGCCCTTCAGCATTCATCTGTTCCTCTCTTCTATCAACTCTGTATTAGTTTGTTTCCTTTTTTGAATTTAGTGATAAACCCTTCAAATAAAGCCTGAATCATAGCGGCAATGAGAATCAGGAAGAGCCTTTGTGAATATTACTCCTTGTACCTCTGAAAATATTGTATTTGATTTTGGAACAGTAACACCAAGTCAAAAGCTAATTTTTAGAACCAGTTTTTAGTCCTGGTTTGTTTCCAGTTTTAGAAATGTCTGGGAGAAAGCCTATTTGAAAAGCCAGCAATAGGTTGGTTTGTTCCATTAAAATTGGCATCTGTCACATGCTGATATGCTCAGTTCCATTATTTGAATGCTATGAAGAAGTATGGAAGGAAGAGTGAGGCTTTGGGCAGGGCTGCCCGTGACCTTGGAGTGATTTCTGGCTGTTGTCTGTTGCTTTACCTGGTCAAGTGCTAGATGACTGTGAACAGAGGAGCACATGTTACTTAAGAGGAGAAAGAATAAAGTTACGAGGCTACTAATGTTACTACATTTGTCTCATCTACTTGCAGTAATGTTTTAAAATATAAAAGTAGTTTATCTGGCAAGAATCCGGCATTCAGTAGACTTGTATGTAACACTGGAAAGCAGAAGATTAATTTAGTGATACAATCTATAAACTACTAACATTCCATAGGTGTTTTCCCTCTTAACAAATGCTATATGTTGATGAATAGAAAGCTTAACTTAAACTTTCTTGAAAGAAAAAAAAAAAAAAACAACAAACTACTTAATGTTTTTGAAGACAAAACTGAATATTCAAACTTAGTTCTGTATTAAAAAATACTTTAAGACATTAGATTTTTTTCCATTAAATTAAGAAAGAAGGTATGACTGGTTCATCTTTATTCATGTAATAAAATGGTACAGTCTAATATGGAAGGATATCAAGGAGGTTTATAGCTTATTTTAATAGATAGTGGTATATGAAGACCAGCTGGTTCAATTAAAATGTTTTCAGGTATCTGCAGGCAAGAGCCTATACCATAACATCAATTCTGGTTTTGCTAGTAGTATTCAGGATAGATAATTTGGAAAGAACAAGACTAAATTAGAAAATACTTTCATCTGTCTTATCTAGAAGTGGGATATGTACCTTTATTGCAGTTATTTTAAATACTTACCAGGTTGTTAGTCTTAAGGGAAGAGAAAGACAGAAGGTTATCTCCTTCAGTGGTGGTATTGATCCAGAGAGTCTGACTTCCCTAGGAAAATAAGATAGGCCCTCAGTAGAGTATAAATAATGCATCATCTTTTTGCAGCCTGGTTATCCATAGGGCAGACAAGTTCTTGCAAAAGAGTTGTGGAAGAACTATAAAACTGTTCCGGTTAATGTATACAGAGGAGCCTAGCGCATGCTGAAAAAGCCTTGGGACAGAGTTTGGTCAGAGTGACCCATTGCTCAGACATCTGCTTAAAGGGCATGTCCTGCTCTTGGTGCTTCTCTTGCTCTCAATACAAACTCTTCAGGGAACTGATTCAACAGCAGAAGAATAACCTGGGGGAAAAAAAAAAATTACTAACTTTATCTGGGTTAATAACCTGAGATGTCTCAGGAAAGACTCTGACCATTGGATGCAGCACAGAACAGAGGGTTGGGAGCCTATGGCTGAGGCAGGAATAGTAGAGGGAGGGTACTTGTTGAGGCCGCTTTATACAATGTACTTGAGGGTGGTTTTGCTTGATGAATAGGAGGAGAGGGGAAAAAACTTGCCCAGCTCTTTTATTTTTTCTATACTTGACTGTTTTGTTCATCTTCTGTTGTACTTGACCCTATATTTGAGGTCTGTTTTGAGATGCTTTGCCTTTAGATTTTTTTCTTCCTCCTCTTTCTTCTCAGAATTGAATATGATGCCTATCGAACGGACCTAGAAGAGCTGAATCTTGGCCCTCGTGATGCAAACACTTTGCCAAAGATTGAGCAATCACAACAACTCTTTCAAGTGCATAAAGAGAAATACGACAAAATGCGTAATGATGTATCTATCAAATTGAAATTTTTGGAAGAAAATAAGGTAAGCTACAACTTCTGGTGTTAAGTTTAGTGGTTTTGTCCTTTTAAGTTTCTGCTTTGTTAGAAATAATGTTAGTTGTTAGATCTTAAAATGTATAAATTTGGAAGTAGAGCGAGCAAAGAAAATAAGCTGAATTTTCTAAGTTCTTGCTGTATTGTTGGAGGACATGCTTTTAGATCAGGCAGCCTTAAAAGTCCCTCATCAAGCTGCTCCAGCTACAAATAGCAAACATTATGGCAGTAAGTTTCTTGTTCATATGGGAGGTTTCAAGTTTGGAAAAGCATTACTTTTCCAGTTTATTGCATTTAATGGTGAAATGAGTCATGTAACTACTGATTTAAGATTCAAAGTAATACTTGAGTTTGGCAACACTGTCATGGAGGATATGCACAAAGTGAGAGAACTGTGAAGAGGCTTCTTCAAACTTAAGCTTTCTTTAAACTAATAACTTGAACTGAGAAATACAACTTTCTATAATTAATGTCCTTATAGTTTCTTAATTCTTGAATGGTTTGAAGGGTTTTTTTTCCCCCGTATGTGTTTATTCCATCCATACTATTTCATCTATACCCTCTTAATGATGGGATTCTTACCCCTCTTACTCTGTCTACTAGGCAAAAACAGAATTGCCATACAGACTACACTTTTAAACTGTGCTTTCTTTGATAAACAAGTCCTTCTAAATTGTTTCTAATTAGATGTAAAAATGTTGATCTTTCAAGATCTGATTTTTGTTCATACTCATAGTAAATTAAATGGTTATAATAATCTGTGACTATTTCCTGTGTTTTCAGAAGGAGGAAAACATTATCAAAACTTACATAAAAGATAGTAGCTTGTCAGTTTGTCCGTGTCTAACGTTTGATGTTTTCAGTAGGAGTTAATTCATATATTTTAAAGATCTGAATATAACAACTGCCTGCCAGAGAATACAGGATTGGCCCCAAATGACAACAGCAGCAAACCATGGTCCTTGCATGGAAGGAGGAAACTTTAAGGGAAAATCATGGGGGCACGCTAAACCAATTAAAACTGATTGCTATGCTGAATTCTTGCAACTGCGTATGTGATATATTCATCAGCTACTTAGAATAAAGATGGAAGACAGGGAAGAAGCATGAACTGTCAACAGATGAGAAGAAAAAAGTGGAGAAAATCAACAAACCTTTTGGTTTCCAAAACAATATATGCTAAAAACATAGCTCCTGAGCAGTGTTACTTCATGTAGGCATTTGCATTAGGACCAGGATTCTGGAATTACATAGCCGTTAAGAGCTGATGAACCAGATCATCAGATGATTAAAAACTGATATTGCCCTGACTTTATTTGTTGTTCTTGTTGAACTTGTAGCCCATTCACTTTAAAATTGAAAAAACCCACTCGCATTTAAATTAATTTTCTTGAACAAGCTGAAGTCTGATCTAAATGCTGATACTTATGCTTCAATTAGAAGATGCTCGTAAGAACTGAGTTTTAAAACTATGCTAGGTTGACTCTTCTGCCCCTCTTTGTTTTCATCTTCTAGGAAATTGTTTGCTACTAATATGTACTTCTGTTGAAATTGTTTGATCCTTCCAGCTCATATCTGTACAGGAATTCTGATGTTTTAAGTTCAAATTGGTTGAAAATAGCACTTACCCTGCTGCTTCTTGGTTTGCATTAACTATATAGCAGAAATAATTTGATCAGTTTATATAGACAGGAAAGCTTCAGAGTGAAAGCATTTTATTTCCAACTTGTACAAAAAAGTTTCCTTTTTTTTTAATTAGATAATTTAGGGAACACTAATAAAGTCGTCTTCCTAGTGACAGTCTTGAATTAGATCAAGCATCCTATTAGGAGCCACAGCCTATAAATTTTGTTTCTCAAAGAGATTGTTTTTTCCTTCCTGCCTTTTCTTTTAGATTAATACAGAGGGGACTTTCACATGCTTAAGCCTTTTTATCACTGGTTGACATTTCTTAGTTTTGACACTAGAGATGTCAAAACCTTTACTAAAGGGTGTATGTAACTTTGTTCCCAAATAAGCCATAGAAAGGACTTCCTTTACAGTGAAATATTGGCTTAAATATAATTACAGAGAGCTTTACTCAGGTACGCTTTACTTTGGTGTTTTCTATTTATTGTATGGGATTCTCCATGATAAACAATATGTAATCTTAATCCTAATCCTAAATTTTCATTTCAGGAGCACCTTTTTCCAACTTGCATGTCTCTGATAGTTTTCGTTCTTCTTTTGCTTAGAATGCTTCCTGGGGTGTAGTGGGAGGCAGTAGTTATCTGAGAGATGATGTTCTTAGCAATCTGAAGTCTTTATTCCTTTTTCTGGTGTCAACCTTTTTTTTATCTTTTTTTTAAATGAATGTCAATGGAGATGAGCTCCTGTTGGACCTCATATTTGTGCTGCAGCTAGTATTAAGAAACTGGAATGCACAATTGTTTTGCCAGACAACTGTATAACCGTTATAAACATTACTTTTAATTTTGAGCTGCATATTCAATAAGTATAGAAAGTAGATTTTAATTTCAGTTAGAATTAATAATCTCAGGTGTTCTGCTTTTTCCAAAGGTACATGATAATTGCTATGATCTATCGTAATTTAAACATCTATAAATACAGCATGTGCCTAACGTTGAGAAGAAAGCAGGAGGAGCACAATGGGTACAGCTGTATGAGTGTGTCTGTAACACAGCTGATGCAGCTGTGGGACTAGTGCACTGTTTAGGAGATGGCTTAAACTGAAGACCATGTATGATGCTGAACTCCCAAGTGGAAGGGCAATTTTGATATTGTTAAGCTGTTACGGTCGTCCCAGGGAGGAAATTATACTGGTTATACTGATACTATGTTCTTGGTAAACTTGCCACTTTTGTGTGTCTGTCCCCAGGACCATGTTGGTGCCCATTTAATAGAATAGAACATCAAAATAAAGGAAGATCAGATGGACAAAATACTGGTTTTATTCAGCCTCTCACAAAGGGCCTTTTTGTAGCCTGTTTTAGAAATCCTGTGTCGTTGCAGGCTTATTGCATACAAGCAAATGAGGGTTAGTATTTGAGCAGTTATATCAAGGCATGGCCTTGCTAGACTCCTGTTACGCTATACAAGAACATGCAAATCTCTGATCATCAGCTTTATTAATACGTATCGTCATGGTGCTGAATCCAGATGTGAATTAATATTTGTTCTGAGTCTGATTAGAGAAGCCTTTTTAGGTAAGAAAATTATATGGTAGATGTATAATTTTTCTAATGTAGATTGTAAACTTTTGGGCTTCAATTCTTCTATGTACTGATACAGGGTGTAGTACAGTGTAGTCTCGAGCCTAGTTGTTATCATTTCTGTGTTGAAAACCGAATTGTGCAAGGAAACCTTGCCATTGCAAAGCAATTAAGCAATTTAAGGGTTAATTTTAGATTAGATAAATCAGTTAATTATTATCTCCCAATAAATGTTTTTACAGTCTGACCAATATTAAACATTTTTAAAAAATAAATTGTATATTTTTTTGCCTGACAAATTAATGTCAAAACAGAGTCCTAGGTGTTCTTTTATAAATGTACCTCCACTAGATGCACTCAGTTATGTTCTCACTCAAAAGTTTTGTGCCATGTTTGGTTAAGCATGAGATATGAGGAGAGCAGGGAAAACTGGGAGGTGATTCAAGCTGTCACTGCCGGTTAAACTGGCTGGTGGGCTCTGGTTGGTCTGTGTTGCTGCGGATGTCACCAAACAGCCATAATCTAGCTGGCCCTACGTTTAGGGGGAAAAAGGCATCATGTGGTTGCAGTGTCTTTGTACCTGTTCTCCAGAGTTCATCTGCTACTAGTTCTGTTAAAAGCCCCCAGAGGTCCAGAGAGCTGCATTACAGTGAAGCTGGGATTGCAAGTTTCTGTCTGCCAAACCAAGATACACAAAATTTCTATTCATTTTCCTTATAGCATTTGATCTTGAAGTTAGAACTGTTTTGTGGGGTTTTTTTTTAATGTTGCTGCAAATTTGTTTTGGTGCTATCCCCAGCTGGTGGAGTTGTGTAGAAGTTTGTTTCTGTAGAAGTTTGTTTGGGTAATTCAAAATCTGTAGCTTACAAATAGTTAATTTTTTTTTTTTAATAAGAATGTTGGATTGTTCTTAGCTTGAAGATTTCTGCCACTGAAAAATTTTTGAGAAGGCATTGTCTTTTTGAGAAAGGAAAAAACCTGTTGTTCCTGTATGCACCTGAGAAATGTCAAATATCATTCTGTGTAGAGAAAGAAATTGAATGCTCCTCTGTGAGTTTGTGAGTTGTGCTTCAGGAGGTTGGTGTTTAAATGCTTGCTTCAACAAATGAAAGCAATATGCAATCTAATGGAAACGCAGATGATGTAACTGTTTGGACCAAATAACTTTGAAAAAAGATAGCTAGGGGGAAGGATTGTGGTAGTTGGGAGGAGGTACAGACTGACAGAAAGATTAGAATGGGGGTAGTCTTTTTGGTCGTTGAGGTGGCTGAAACAGTCTGAATGAGGAGGATGTAAAGAAACCTGTACTTATTGTACCATAGAAGATACAGTGTTCAGAGGGAGGCGGGGGGGAAGAGGACAATATTTAAAAAGAAATTAAATGTTAAGAGCATCCAGAGGAAATGTGAAAACCCAAATGCCACCTATAGTATGCTCTATATATGAAACTTAAGTCTTCTGTTTAGGGCATGCCTATCTTTTATGCTTATCCACAAAGTTCAGTTTTGTTTTGGGACTTAAGTTTGCCAAGTCTATTATGGAGTGCTTACTCTGCTTGTAATTAGGAACAAATAGATGTATGTAGTTAATTAACAAGGAACAATTATTTTAAATGATGTTCAACTGTAAAATGTGATGGCTTTTTGACAGGCATGCCAGTCATACATTAGAACCCATATTTTAGCAACATACCATTAACATTCTTTGATTGAAAGGCAAATCTTCAAATGCTTCTTTACTGGCATAGGTGCTACAGCTCAGTGCTCAAGAGCTGGCCTTTAGCACTATAGTCCAATAGTCACTTTGAGGCTTTGCTGAAAAAGAAATAGGAGAAAGTGGTCCCTTAGCCCTCTATCCCCCTTCGCCCCCGTTGCCTTCTCTGTTGTGTTTACAACAGTGTTTTTGCAGCTGTGCAGAGAATCAGATTGGGGAACTGATATAGGTTAAAGCAAATATGTTGTTGGCTGGTTAGTTTTAATCTAGATCTGTTCCCTGATCCAACTGACTACATAACTGCATTAATGTTTTGCCAACAGAGGACTAAGGTGAACCAGAGTGTGGAAGCAGGAATCAATGGCTGGATATGGGGACTGGGTAAGGCTGAGATTCTTTCATGGAAAAACAGGTTAGGTGCGAACTTGGCTTTAAGTGAATACCACTTGTCCGGTTCTTAGCTGTGATTGCAGCTGTTTTTGCGGTGGACATCAGGTGATTTGAGATGTTATGGCTTTTTCTCTTTTCTCTTAAGGCTTCTGCTTCATAATCGAGCTCATAGCAGGGCTTCTTTATACAGTGTCAGACAATTTAAGTGGTCTTTCTCTAGAAACTTAATCTTACAAGTTACCTGAATGAAGCTGTGGATAAAAGATGTCACTATCACTTTTGGGATTCACTTAGCAATCAGCTTCTGAAGGAGGAAAGCAGAAGTTGTAACACCTGGAACCTCTGCAACCAGTTTGGCAACAATCACGAAATTTACACCACAGTGATCTGGCTTGGGCATAGAACCTCATACAGTCAGGTAGCTCTGGTAGTTCAAAAAACCCCACCAAAACAAAACTTTTTAATCAGAATCATCTACCTCTACACTGTCAGTTCCTGCCTCTCTGTGTGTGTGCACACATGCTTAAGCCTAGGCCTGCCTGAATTTATAAAATTATCAGAAGACTTCAGGGCAGTTCACAGAAGCTTTGTATTGAAAGCTACCCTAACAAAGTGCCAAATCTGGTCTGAAATTGGTGAACTTGGACTGGGAGGGTAGGTTAATTACCCGACTTTGAGTTCCTGCAAACTGTGGATGAAACTCTTGTAGCATTTTAGTAATATGCTAGAACAGTGAGTGTACTTGTGTGTAGCATTCCTAGCTTGGATTCTGTGAAGTCTTGCATGTCAATGATGAAAGAATCTGCTCAAGAAAAAGGCTGTACCTGCTCAATTTTTTGTGCTCTAAACTTCTAAAAGCAAACCCTTTATGTTGTTGTCACATTTCCACTTGGATGATGTAATATTTTGGGGGTGAAAATTTGTATAAAAAATTGTTTAACGTCATCAGTGCTGTAGCTTATTATCGTAGACCTGACTGGAAGAGAACAACAGTGATGCCCTCTAGCTGCTCTTATGCTCTTCTCCCCAAGTTTTGACCTGTGTGTTTCATGACTACTTTGTACAAATGTGGTAGTCAAGATGCTGACCAAGTACTGCAATTAATCCTGTGTTATAGGAGATAGGCAAGAAATACTGCTGGGAAAAGAATATCAGTTTCATATGACTTGGGTATATGTGAGCTGGAAAACAGCAGCGCTTTGCAAGGGGGGCAGATAAATGAACTGTGTACTTAGATAATGCATTTGTCATGTACTGTCTCAGGGAATTCCATTTGGCCTGCAGGTAGGTATCTTAGAGGTTTGACATCTAATTTCAAGGAATCAAGTACTTGTAATCAAGTTTGATATTTGATAACATTATGCTGTTTAGTGACTTTCTTTTGGTCCATGCATACTGAGTTGGGACTGACTGCTGAGCATAATTTATGAAAACTCTAAGTCACTCTAACATTGAAGAATTTTGTATTTGCATTTCATATTTGTATTTTTAAACTTTTGTTAAATAAACCTGTATGAAGTCTGAGCATCTCAAATACACCTTTTTTTTAATAACTGACCTGTGATGGTGTTAACATCTGTCTCCTCCTCTTAACCTCTCTCTATCCTTGCCTGCAGGTTAAGGTATTGCACAATCAGCTTGTTCTGTTCCACAATGCCATTGCAGCATACTTTGCTGGGAATCAAAAGCAGCTTGAACAGACACTTAAACAGTTCCATATCAAATTGAAAACTCCTGGAGCAGATGCCCCATCCTGGCTTGAAGAACAGTAATCAGATCAGAGAAGAGGACCCAATGTTAACCTAAAATCTTTAAATCTGATAATAAAAGGTTGGGGTTGAAGGACTGTTGTAGTGATTCTTGCACAGACAGCTTTAATTTTTTTCCCCTTTTATAATACTGTAAAACTGAATTTGGTGGGAAAGTGGGTGACTTTAAGGTAACCAAACAATTTCTGTCATTTCAAATATAAAGCACTCTTTTTGTATGTCAAGGTAGGTGGTTATTTCTGTAACTGGGATGGGAGAGGGAGGGAGGGGAAACAAAACTATTACAGATTTGCACTGACAAATGATGTTTGTGATTTATGGTCATTTTGGTGGCTAGTCAAAGTATTTCCAAATGGAGATTTATGTGATTTGTACCAACATCTGGTATTTTATAGATGAATATAGAAAACATCTTTAGTAATTTTCATATGAGTTTTAAAAAGGAGAGAGTTAAAAGAGTATTTTGCAGATTAATAATATGAGGCCTAGATGCAATACCTGCATATCAGGCAACAGTAGCAGATGGCTCATTGACTGGTGGAATTGCAGGAAATGCCTTTTTAAAAGATGTACCTTTCCATTACAAGTTAAAAAAAAAGAAAAACACTAAAGCAAGAATCACTGTCAGTCTGAGGCTTCTAAGCACACATTTTTGCTTTGCACCAAGTGGTTTGCTGAATGAGGCCAACCATGCAATGTACTAATTTCATTTAAAATTGTACTTTCTCTATGAAACAAATACCGTACTAGCCTTAAATCACAGGTATGTGCCTTTTTATAAGATATTTTCCACCAGTGTACATAACCCAAGAACTCTTTCACATAATAGTTTGTCGGTTCCCGACAAGGGGAAGGAGATTGTGTAAATGCTGTCTCATTGTACACTTAGAGCAAGTTAAAGCTTTAGTTAATCTTCATGGACAGATGATTTTGAGAGAGGAAATCGGGCCAGTATGGTTTTTCTATTTAATTGAAAAGCGTACTTCGGTAATGGGAGTAACATGGAGGATACTTTTTTAATTTCTCCATCAATCGTGTAGTCCTTAAATGTAAAATTCTGTGTCAGTTTTATCATAGACATTTTAAATCCAATATGTTGGAGTTCTCATTTGCACATGTTACGTTGCTTTGTGTTCTAGTAAGTAAAATGAAATACTTCAAAAATGTTATTTACAAAGGTGTGGATTGTATGATTTACGTACTGTATGTTCAAATGCCTTTCAGCTGACATTCTTAAAGTTTTCAGTGCTTAACACAACTGTAATGTAACTGTAAATCAAACTTTTTAATCATTCCTCATTAAATTCTTGGCCTGACAGAGCCTTCTTTATGTTTTTGTTCTGTCAGAATCTCTTTTAATAGTTCATTTACGTTCCTCAGAATGTATATCCTATGTGAATTTTGTATTCATATTAAAGGTGTTTGCAGTCAAACTTCCCTGACTTGTGATGGTTAAGAGTAGAGCTCAGCTTCTGCAGAAAAAGCTTAGTCCTATTTTTCTGAGATGCCACCCTTGCCCACGAATTGCTGGTAAAGCAGTACTAGGTGGTAACACCGTTGCTGTTTTATTTCAGGATGATTTAATTGTGTGCAAGTTCAACTTGAATGTAAACTCATAGGGAAACAAATCTTTCAGTATGTATAATTCTTGACTTAATGAAATTTCGTTTAAAAGTTTACAACTCTCGTGAAGCTATTGACTTCCACTGTCTCTGAGTCTTGGCATGTGTATGGTATGATGGTGCAAGAAAGAAGTTAGCTGTAGAACTGTGCAGTTGAGCTAGGAAACGCAGAGAGCAGCATTAGAGCAGGGATGAAGAATGCAAACCTGCTGGCTACAATTCAAATACCGGCTTTCGGAACGCTGCAGGAAAGGGATACGTATGGTACACATGCTGCTGGGTTTTATCCCAGATTCCCACGTCTCCTGCTGAGGATGGTCCCTGCGCAGAAGGAACTGATCTGTCAGACGGTAAGAGTGAACTTGAATCTGAAATCGCCTTATGCAGGAATGACTCTTGTGGCGTTGTGTAACCCTCAAACTTTTGCAGTGGCTTAAAACTGCCGGAGTCTCTTCACCTGGAAGAAAAGGTTGGACCAAAGTGATCACTCGCTAAAATCTGTCTGTGTATTGTTCAGTGCTGGAGGAAGTCGTTCTGAGTTCTGTTTTGCTCACTGAAGCAGTTGTTCTAATGGGTGGCCTCGGTGAGGAGGGTTCTGTGTTCAGCTGATCAATAGGATACTACTGATTGCCTTTTGGAGTACTTCATCTTTCTTTGCCCCCAATCAAATATATGTGCTTAAGAAGTAATTCAAGCGCATGTCTTGTATTCAAAGCTTGCTCTTTAGATCTAACCAAATTTAGAAACTTGCTTCTGGAGATCCTGTGAGGAAGACACTTCTGAAGTTTCCAATAGGAAGTAATTATGGTTGTCAGATATTTATACAGCTTTATAAAGCCTGAAGATTGTAATGCTGGCACTTACCTAGGCAAACAGTTGTGAGGATGGATTTTTGTTGTTTGAAGAGGGGGGCCATACCCACCTAGTAGGGTCTTGTCTGTGAAAGATTTCATCTCTGTTACGAGTTACCATGTTAGCGCTTCTAGTCTTGTGTGAAGTTTCTCAGGAGTAAGAATTTAAAGCAGTTCACAGTGTTTCAGATATGCTGTTGCAGCTGCTCTGCCAAACAGAGATGCAGGGAGCTGTTCTGTTTCTCAGTGACCATACTGTAAGTTATCTGTACTTCTGGCTTGTTTGAAACCTGTAGCTTCTGTTGTTTTGTTTGATGAATTCTACAAACAGCTCTTCTGCTCTAAAAATGCTCTTTGGCACACTTCATGCTTTGTCAAGCCCTTACAAAGAACCGTTCTGGTTATAAAATGTATCTAGTTATATTTGGAGAGAGGTCTATGCAAGTACAGTAATGTACTAGTATCATTAAAGTAACAGCTTGATTTCAATCTCCTGTCAACTGGTTTTCCCAGCAACCTTATCTCTGTTCTGTCTCTGCTTCAAAAAATGATCAAAGTAATATAAAAGGAAAGCTAAATGTTCCCTCAACTCTGTTTTGAACTGAACGGGGGGCATGTTCACTTTGTATTCTCCGCTTATCTGCTCTTGTTCCTTGTTGTGGTGTTACAAGAATAATAAGGTATTATAATTATTTAGCATTCCTTGTCGGCAATTGCCTTTAGGGTTTTTTTACTCTGGTTATCTTTTTCCGTGCTGCATGCCTGATGTGGGGCTTGTACTAGTCACAGTCTTTTTAATTAGTCCTTAATCTTTTAGTATTTTGTGATTGCCCCAACCCAAACTTATCCAACTACTGGCAGCTAGGTAGTGTCAAATTGAAAGTGTGGGTTTTTTGATGGAGATCCCCAGAGGAGCTGACTGTTGCTTGGTTTGTGTTTTTCTCTGTTCTTGTCACTTGGCCTTGTTAGTAGCTCTTTGACATCTTTGTGTTCTCTCGGGTTGTTCTGGTGTTAAAGCTAGTCATGCATCAAAAGCTCAGCTCTGGTCTGTGACAGCAGTCCTGTTCACCTCACTGTGCCTATTTTCACCAAAGTCCTTTCTCTTCATTTCTGTCAACCTTACATGGAAACCAAGCTGCCAGGAAGATGGGGTGTTTTACATGGTTTTGTCATCATGGCAGTACTCTGAAGTGAATTAAGGAAGTGCCTTACCCTGCGGCATAAGAGTAGCAAGCAGGATGGCTTGTGCCTGCTGTGGAGAAGGGCGTAAATCGATGGAGAAGCAGCAGAGAGGTGAAGTGTTGCTGTTTCATGAGAGTCCCCATACTGAAATGCAGAGAAGCAGCGTATGAACCTTGCAGAGCAATGGCCTTGGGCATCAATCTCAATCTATGGTTTGCTAAACTTCTGTTTCCTAAGGCTGAGAGTGCTGGCACGAGAGTTACTTTGTACTTTTTTTTCTTTCTAAAAAAAAATAAATTACAGAGGGGGCAGGAGCAGCAACAATTCTGTGCTGTCCCCTACTGGTAGTGTATTTGCGTTAAGTACTTAACACAAAGTACTTGCGCTCAGCAAAATGGATGTTCAGCTTTTTGTAATCGCCGTGGGTGAAGAAGCCTTTGTTTTCTGAGCAAATACACTGTGCCTCATCTCTTTATTAGAACCCATTTTAAAGATCCTGCTATTAGAAGAGCGGAAATATTTGATATTCCAGGAGAAGCAGAAAAAGAGATCAAGAGTATCTTTCCAGAGTTCCCTTGCATCATCGGTTGGTAGATGGGTACCAGTGCGTGGCTGTATGATAACATTTCTTAATTAAGTGCAGAGATCAGATATAGAACAGAGTAAACCTGAAACAAATTTTTAGTTCAGGTTTGCCCTGTTTTTGCTGTTTATGCCAGCATAAATCCATTGGTTCACTCAGGAACAGTTCAGCTACCCGCAATGTGTTCCTAGTAAATGGTACTTAACAAACAGTATGTCCTGCTGTGCTAATTAAAAAAATAATTATATACCTTGCTGCCTTTTAAAGAATACCGAAGGCTGTAAATTCAAGTATTTAAGAGTTAAATAATGCTAAAAACTAGTGTTGCCTGTTCAGTCTTGAATTGCCTTTCTTACATATGTGTGTGCATCACGCTAGTTCTATGTGATAGTGGTAATTAATTGCAGGGTTTTGTTTCGAGAATGTAACTAGCACAGAGCTTAATTTTGAAACCAAATAGAACTTGGTTTTGTGTCGTAATTAACTTTCTCTCCTGCCTTTGTCCGAACACTGTAGAAATGAGGGCTTGTAATGAAGATGACACCTTTTGTTCAGGTGGTATAAATTTCTTTGTTCCCAGTTGGTCATAAAATTCCTGTTCAGCCTAAAGCGTTAGAAGCTCTTTATGCTGTAAAAGAAAAGCAAGGTTTACAGAAGACTTTTTTTCTCTCTTAAAAGAAGTAGTCATCTTGAAAACTGTGTTGAGCATTTAATTAACTAGAAATCTTAAAATATTAACAGTAGGATTTGTCTTCCTAGTATACCAACCCATCTAAATGCTCCCTGTTCCAGGGAGGTGCATTTGTTGCTTCTTATAGGTGGGGCTGCTCGATCTACCTATTATTAAAGTTGCTTAATACTTCCTCCTGTAAAGGTCTGTTTTCAGATGTTTGTAACTCGGATTAGTTTTAGCCATGTGGGCAAAATCTTTGCCTGCTGAGCATTCACATTTTTTAGGGGGGAAAAAATTGACTAAAAGCTTAAAATTAATTTGCTAACATCGTGTTTTGGAAAAGTTCTGAGGGAAAAAACCCACAGGGTGAGGAAAAGCTAAGAGTTTAACTTCACATCCGGACTGGCTCCCAGGTCCTCTGCTGCCCTGTTAATTTTTTTTAAATTTTTTTTTTAATACAATGCCATTATGTAAGTCTGTTGTTTGGCTTGCTCTTTCCGTCTTTTTGAGCGAGCATTTGTGCTCATGACTGGCAGCAATGAAAACAAGTCTCTTTGGTTCCAACACAAGCAGCTACAGTCCAAGCGGCAATGCGCTTCCTTGCTGGTGACCTCAGGGGTGACCTGACACTCTCGAGGAATGTCCATGCTGGCTCAAAGCTGAGTGTGTCCTGCCCAGCTGCCGCTAACCCTGCCAAGCAGAGACGGGTGGTGTGGTATGAATTGCCATTTACTGCAGCTGAGCTGTTTCCACTCAGTGAATTTTGAATTTAAATGACCAGGTTCTGACATGGCATTCCTTAGATTTTCTTGTTTTCTTGTTGGTTTAATTTTTTTTTTTTTTTAAATCAAGTGACTCAAACAGGCTGTCCTTGCCAGACCAGCAGGTCTGATCTCTGGCTGCAGAACTGTAAGCCGGCATGGTGTAACCTCAGCGACCACAGGCCTGGGGCCAGAGGAGGCTGCCTGGCCTTCCACTCTTCCTCCAGGGGTTCCTGCCTCCTGACCCCCAGGCAGAGGCAGCAGCGCGGGTCAGGCATCCACACCGAGATGAGACATGCTTTTGTCCTTCTGCTCCTGCCTTCCTGCCCCTGGCTGTGCCCAGGTGTTAATTTCTCTCTCATGTGCCTGGTTCAGAAGCTCTGGTGGCTGATCATGCAACGCTGGAGGTGAGGTTTTCTTCTTTCTCCCTCCCTCCTTTCTCAGGAGGAAAGGAAGCGTTTCTGATTCTACCTGAGAATTGACCTCCTGTAAAAAGTAGTGTTGGGCTGTGCTTGCTCCCTACAGCTGTGACTATTTGCTTGAGTGAGGTTCTTCGCCTTTACTCTTTTTGGGAAAATGATTTTATTTTTGAAATGTGATTCAATCTCTTGGCAAAATACTCTAGAACAATGTAATTGTTTGCTGTGTCCTCCGTGGATGGTACTTTGGATTTTGGGTGTCCACGAGTCCTGTGAGCTGTCTAGCATGACACTACCCAGGGCTGTGCTGGCATCTTAAATTTGTCTGAAGTTCTTTCATGCCCTCCGCTTCAGAGCCTGGCGCATGGGGTGGTGGAGGCGTGCGGCCTGCCCCTCCTGCCCACCTGCTCCCGGGGCACCTACTCGGCGCCGTGCCTGGGCGAGGGGAGGGAGAAGGGGATACGTCTTTGGGAGCCCGGCTCTGGGGAGCGGGTCGCCCTCCTCCCGCACGGGCGTTTCGGTAGCACCGGCCGGGTACGGAAGGGGACGGGGAGCCGCCGTGCCGCGGTCGCGGTGAGGGCGGGTGGAGTCCGTGGCGCTCCCGGGGGCCGCCGCCTCTGTCACCTGCCGCGGCCCCGCCCGCGCCGCGCCTGCGCGCTGCCCCGCCCCCGCCCGCTCCGGCGGCGCGGCCGCGGCGCGATGGGAGGAGGTGGCGGCGGCGGCGGCACCGGGCCCTGCTGCGCGCAGCGCCGCGTGCTCCCGCGGGCGCGGAGGTGAGCGGTGGCGGGAGGGGTGCGGCGCGGCGTCGGGGGGTGCTCCGCGCGTGTCTCCCCCCGGCTGGGCGGGGGCTCCGCGCTGCCGGGGGGCGGCGGACGGGGAGCGCAGAGGTGTCGCCGCCGCCTGAGTGGGTCCCTCTCCTCTTTCCTGAGACGGCGAAGGGGAGAGCGCTCCCGAAGAAACGGCCGCCCAACCCACACGCGCCCCCCCCCCGCCGTTTCTTTCAGCTCTCCGGCTGCCCCCTGTCAAGGGGCGGGGGCTGCCGCCGCTCCCCTCGCGCGGCGGGCGTGTGCGGCGGAGCGGGGGGCTCCCGCGGGGACCCCCGGCTCTCTCTGCCGGGGCGAGCGTGGTCCCCGCCGCCCACCTCCGCCGGGGGAGGGGGTCGGGCATCCCTCCGGGCAGCGGCGGGCGCCAGGGCGCCCCCTGCGGGCGGGGCGGGGCCCAGCTGCTGGGGCGGGGCGCCTGAGGGTGGCCGGGATCCGACGGACAGCGAGAGACGGAGGTGAAAGGGCGGCGGTGGTACCCCGGGTCCTGCTGGAGCGGCGTCACCCTGCGCGCCGTACCCCCCGAAAAGCCCTCGACGATTCCCCGTGGCTTGCGGCGCTGGTCGAAGTAAGGATCTCCCCGTGGGCCCCTGGGGTGAGCCCGGCGGCAGGGCCCCCGCGGCGGGCGCTCAGGCAAGCCGCCCGCCGCCCCAGCCGAACACCGGCTCCGGACGGAAAGTGAGCGGTAAGGCTGAGGGCTCTTCCCCTGGCGTCCCCGTCCCCGTGAGCCCAGCAGCTGGGAGCCCGAACAAAAAATAGCTGGGATCGAGCCCCCTGACAAAAGCCGTAAGGTCCCTGCCTGGCGCTTGGGCCCCTCTGCCCGTCTCTCTTGCGTGGGGTTGCCTTCCCAGCGCCCTTCCTAGGGGAGGTTGGGCTCTACGAGGGGTTTTGCTGGCTGCGTGAAGTGACTGAGCGCAAAGTTGCTGTGATAGCGCGAGCTGCATCATCTTTGTAACCCACACGTTTTGGCAGGATCAGCGGCTAGTCGTGCGAGGCAGCGATTGCAGTTTCTTTATCTGCAGTTAGCAACTGGTTGCTCCATTTACCTTTTCATATGGCTGCTGTTGAAAGCCAGACTTCCAAAGGCTGTGGTTGCACTTTGGTGTCAAAATCGGCGTTCTCATGAGAATTTGGAGGATGCCTGACACAGAAACTTGGGCAGCAGAGAACATAAGGCGGGAGTTAAAGGGAGCGTGCGTTATGAAATGCCCTTCAGCACATCGTGCATTTCACCTATTAATTTGTATATGCAAATATAATGTATGTCCGTCTCAGTGGCAACTGCCTTTTTTGCAAGAAACAATTACTTTAGAGAGTTTGTCTTCTTACCTGGGGAGAAAGTTGTTCCTACCCGCTAACTTCGAAATACATTTCCAGGTTAGATTAGGTTAGCTAAAACAATGAACAAGAGAAAAAATAAAATATTTCTTTTATGCTAAATATGGACACGATTAAAACGTGCAGTTAAAGTTGTTACTTTAGAGCTGTTGCACTTCTTGGGCTGTTTCAGGTAACAAACATTCAAAAATGAGGTGTAATTGAGATACCTTAAATGTTTGTTCTCGGGTGCCTGCCTTCCCCCCCCCCCCCCCCCCCTTTAATCCTTTGAAAAGTGCAGAGAGGCTGCTTAGGAGTTAACATTTTGCATGGGTTTTATTATGCATCCCAGTCCCCGTGTGTCTTGGTAATCTGTAGTTCGTTGTTCCCCACCTCCTCTCGCTGTACTTCCTGCTGGGAAGCACCTGCTGATACCAACAAGCGACCCGGAGCCTGTCCCGGCTGCCAGCCTCTCTCCTCTCCCACCTGTGGTAATGGCAGGGGTGCTGGGGACATCTTTGAGCTGCTCCTCCGAGAGGCAGCAGGAGAAGGGAATTTTGACCTGTCTCCTGGTATGTGGTAACTGGAGACCGCTGTCCTCTTACAAGCAGGTGACCTCTGTCACCTGCATCCTGCTTATCTGTCAGAAGACAAAGCTGAATGCCAGCCTTTATGCCGTGCCTTTCCTTTCACGCCTTCTTTCCAAATGCTGATTCTTCCCCTTTCCTGATTCTGGGCGATGGTTACCTCATCTAAGGCAGTACACAGCTTGTTGGCTTGAAGACAGTTTTCCTGTTCTATCTATCTATCTTTACATCTAGGTTGGGATGTTTTCTTCCCCTTGCGTTCTCCACTCCTTTCACTAGGAGTGTCCCTTGTCTAACTCCCAAGCGCTCGGGTCTGAGATCAGTCATTTTCCACTCTTGTGTGTTAGTGCTGGGACTCTGATGATTCATCGCCTACGACTTTGTTTCATTAGGATTTGATCCCATTTTTCTTAAAGCATCTAGATTTATTGGAAGTTTCAAAATGAGGTTCTTTCACATTGCCCAGGGGCATGGTCGGTTGGTCTTGTCTCCTTTTTATTCTTTCTTTCTTTTTTTTTTTTTTTTTAAACTCTGTGGGAACCCAAGTTAGAAAGTAATAACTGTTGAATACTGCTTTGTGATGATGGAAGACTAGCTAATACATTTTTCATTTTTAAGTAAGTAGTAGGGAGGAAAAGATTTTTTCCTAGTTGAGTATTTCTTTAAATTAATGCAACACTTAATTGCTTTGAGTGGTTAATCTCTTTCCACCACCTTGCACCTGCTTTTTTATGCCTCTGCCTCTATGATTATGAACTTGGGAGGAGATGCATGAACATACAGAGAGCTCTGTAATAGCAACTGGGTATTAATGCTGACTTAAATTTGAAACCCTCTATCCTGATCCACTCACTCTCTTTGTAGCTCTTCCCCTTTTTAGCCTGCCATTAAAATATTTTCCATTGTTCCTATGACTTAAACCTCATACAGGTTTTACGTATGTTTTCTGTTCTTGTGAATACCTTGATAACGTAAGGTACAAGGCTAGAATATCTGAAGCAGGAAAGAGGAGTTTGGTGATACCTACACAAGCTTTTGAGAAGAAAAGGTACAGTGGATAATTTTGTCGGTTTCCATTGACTTCAGTGAAGCTGTGAGTGGCTGAGTCTTTGCAGACCAAGAGAGAATTTGCCCTAAGGCTTGTTTCTATGACTTGGGTCTGTTTGTTCGTGTACACTCTGATGATGGATCTCTGGCAAAAATAGCGAAGGATTTTCATCACTATTATACAATGTCAAATTGATCTGGGTTGCTATTAGCTCTGTGTGAACCCTGCTGAAGAGGCATACGACTAAATCAGTGCCAGATTTCTGATGTGATGTTGTTCTTGTGCCAGTGCATTACTTCAGCTTTTTCTGTTGAGCTTTCCTGCAACTGATTTTTGCTCAGGGGCTGTGTTTCTTCTACCTAAATACATTTTGTGTGGTATTTTTGATTTTTTGGTAAATTCAGAGATTTATTTTTTTTTAGATCACTTACATATTTCCATGAAACCATGGGATTCTTCATTGGTCTGTATTTGAAACACCTTAATTTATTTTCTCTGAGACTCATGAAGTAAATGTTTTAATAGATTCGGCTTGTCAAAATTGTGCTTTTTGTGGAAGTCCTACTCTTACTGTCAATAACAGCATCTTCAATTGGTAGGTGACAATATAAGAAAAATTGCTTGAAACTACTGTGATTCCTGTTAAGCTGTTTCATGAGGTAATCTAGATGAAAAAGCTTTCCTAAATATTTAAAGCTTGGTGTGTGTACAGCGCTTAGGATGGGTAGGTTACTGTTCCTGTCAGCAACTCTGTCCTTTCTCTCTGCTTATCGAACTGGCTATGATAACCTAGATACTGAAGTAAATTGTAAGGGGTAGCTTAATCAAACTGCGGTCTTTCTTCTCTTAGTGCATTTGGGAGGTAGTGTAACCAGACCAGTAATGGTAAAATGCAAAGACTGTAAGTTGTTTATGTTCAGTGAACATAGAGAGTTTAGGGACTGCACACTGTGTTTCCTGTATTGACAATGGTGTGAAAAATACAGAGACGAAAAGGCAGTATATTAGGCTAGATTCTTAAATCACAGACATATTGTTTGTTATTTTAATGCAGCTTGGATTTAAGCCATGAATTAAAAGGATTCAAACAGGGTCTGTTTGATCCAGTTAATCCAGTACCGCAGTTAGTACGTATATTTTCTAGCTGCGTGTAATCACCTTTAAAAGAAATAATCTCAAATTAGGAGTGGAATAATATTTGTTTGTTTTAATAATTTGAGATAGATATATTGTCTTAAGAAAATTGCACTGAACTGAGATTAATAGTATCTACTGTGGGCAATTTAAGAGGTATTCTTATTTTTCTATATGTTCTTGAAATCTAGGTACCCAAAGCTATTTGGAATCTTGGTGTGGATAAATTTTATACAGTTGTCCTGGGAAAGAATTCTAACTGACTAAATTTCCCTTCTGGATTAAAAACTTGATAGCTGTTATACCTTAATTTTATGTCTTTTCAGTGTGACAGACGACGTTCAGTCTCTCTGATCTGAGTCTCCCTGTTGTCCTTTGTCGTAGGTTGGGAAGATGGTACAGTCCCCTCTTGTGTTGCTGCTGCTGCTGGCAGACTAGAGTTTGAGAGAGCGTGATACCAGTTGCTGCTGCGCTTGCTGTTCAATGTTCCAAACCGATCCCAGGAAGTAACACTCTCCTCTTTGGAGAGGCCGTAAAATGCATGTTATGAATTGTCTCTCCTTGGTCAATGATAAGGAAAATGGGGCTATTCCAGTTGCAACGGGATTAATGAATGAGGATACGACGACAGCATCTCAACTTTCTCAGCCTGCAGCACCACCGCCCCCTCCGCCATGTCCCCTCACAGGGGCACCCCCAGCCCCTCCGCTCCCCCCGGGTATGCCGCCCCCACCGCCACCCCCTCCTCCACTGTCTGGGCCAAACATACCTCCGCAGCTGATAAATGGGCATGACAACCATGGCAAAAAAAAACGGATGCGGAGCTTTTTCTGGAAAACTATCCCTGAAGAACAAGTCCGCGGTAAAAACAATATCTGGACGATTGCTGCAAGACCACAGTATCAGATTGATACAAAGACAATAGAGGAACTTTTTGGGCAGCAGGAAGAAACCAAGCCCCAGGACCCCCGAAGTCGATCTTTAAAGTCTTCATTTAAAGAGACTAAAGAGGAGGTGAGAATTGAAGTAAACCCTCTCTTTTACATAGTGCTGTAAAATTGGTGTGAATTCTGACTTGCCTTTGTCTCTTTCTCTGTCATGTTTCATCCTTACCGCAAATTTGTCTTGATTTGGAGGAGAGGGGAACAACAGGGAGGATAAGCTCTTTGTTCTTAGTGGCACACGTTTTTCAAAGAGCTAACAATGTTTTATTATTTTAACTTGGTAAGTGCTGTGATTTGATCACCTGTTACAATAAACACAAGCAAGTGGGGGGAGCTGAGGCATCTCTATTTACTGCTGTTGGATAGCCCTTGAGTTTTCAGTGTGAAACAGGTGTGTTCTAACTTTTCTCTTCAGCTCTTCCACTGTGTCTGTTGTGCAGACAAAATGTTCTACATGCAAATGTGCACCAGGCGGGGGGGAAGAGAATCCTATTGCAAGGGTTAATGCTGTATATATCCTTGATGTTTTAGAGACGTGAGGAAGGAAAGTGCCAGTATGATAGTGAGGAAATAGAACATAGTGATTAAGGGAATTTAATTGAGATAATTTTAAAATTTCAGCTTTCGTAAATGTTGCTTTCCCGCTAATGAAAACTATTTCATCTACCCTGCTTTTTTTGGATGCTAAAATAACCTTCCAAGAAGGTCTGAAGGTTGTTACTGATTTCTGTTCTGGTGGTGAGGAGGTATATACCAAGCACTTTCAGGTTTGAACACTATCCAATCAACTCATAAGTAGCTTTTCTAGTCCTTAAATCCTGATTTACAGACAGCCTGTTTGTGAAGCCTGAAAGGAATTGTCTCAAGTGATCTTTCTGTGAAGTAATTGGAGGGTTGAAATGCAGTTTTAATCACCAGTGTGTGTCTGCGTACATGTTAGCTTGTAAACAAAATTCAGAGGGCATGGGGTTAAGAGATGTAACAATGTACCCAGTTTTAGTGAGAAAACAGGAACTTGATGGTGCCTTGCAGGATTCAGGAGATGTCAAAATAAGATCAGCAGGGACCAGGTGAGAAACCAGTGTACTGATAGTGTGCATGTTGTACATAGGCTAAAATAAGGGGTTTAATACAGTCGTGTGCATTGCAGGCTCTGAAACCCTGACATCGGGAAGGAGTAATTGGGGCCATTGTCAGAGGTAGTCATTAACCTCTGCGCTGTTTTCAGGCTGTGTTCGTCTTCGAATCAGGCTTGCAGTGAGTGGACTTCCTGTGCTGCATACACATGTACACAACTCCGGCCCTGTGTGTTTCCTTAGAAGGGCCCCCTTTCAGGACTGCCTGCGGTGAAGTTCTAGTTATAGTGAAAATGAGGATAAGTTCCATAAACTGAATGTGGCCCCTGGTGTACAGTAACCAGGGCAGAGAAAACCCCAGCGTGCTCCAGAACTCATGCATTTTCATGTACAGCTTGAAACTCGGGGCATCCTGGGCAGTTCAAGAGCAGTGTTAGAGATTAAAATTACAGGCCTGCAAAATAAGGGTTTCTCTAAAATACAGTGCCTTGGAAACAAAAACCTGCCTTGCTCCAAGTTAATGTTTTTGTGCAGCCATCTGGAGCTGATATGGTGGTCCAATGCATCTCTACTGCCTGATGCCTATCCACCCTGGTTCAAGGCTCCCATGGTGCCTTCACACGTGGCAGGCGGTGAGGCAACAGGACTTGCCTCTGAGTTACGGTACTTAAGTGACAAAACGTTCAACTCCTGTTGCTGTGCTTTGTCAAGCATGCCGCAATGGCGTGTCAGACAGGGATGAGTAATTTCTTGTGTGCTAATGGACTTCTCAGTACTGCTGCTTGGCACGAGGGGAAGGAGATAATCCTGAAGAGCTATGTGTTATTGGAAGTGTGGAAGCACAGATACACGACAGCTCACATGCTTGACATTACTACAGGCATCATTCAGCAAGAGTATGGAGATTTGAGGCATAGGCACGTTTGTGGTTTCCGTCATCTGTGCTGCCGGCTGCTGCTCACTTACTGTAACGTGTGATGGTTATCCTCAGTTCACTGTAGTAAAATTTATGGAGGTTAAAAGGAGTTGAGGGCAGGCTGAGATACACAGCATCCATGTGACCTTGTGGAGAATATGTTAGCATGGGTCTGAGGAAGGTGTAGTTCTGTTCCCGGCTGTGTTGCTGGCCTGGCAGGGGGAAGTGGACAAGACATTTTGTATTTCAATACCTCTATTCCTTTTGTGTAAAACACAATTGATTTTAGCAACTGCTTTATGGTCTAGCAGTGAAAAATGTTCTTTGGAGCTTGGACAGTGGAATTAGTCTAACTGGCATAGTATGTCAACAGTGAATTCTCAAGATAACTTCAAGTATCGCTTAGATCCAAATCCAAAGAAACCAGCATGTGTCCAAAGTGCTGTATGACAGTGTGTGGCCAGAGAGTCTGCCCTTTTGGCTCAATGGGGTTCTTCTCAGTGCAGTGGCATAGCTTCGGTGGAAGCGGTGAAGTGCGACTATTCAGCTGCTGTTGAGGGCACTCCCCCAGAGACTGTGGTGGAGATAGGAGTTTCATACCTTCTCCAGAGATCACCGTTGATTGTGAAATCATGAGCAGTTTTGGAAAAAGCTCTCTATTCATGTAGGAGCTTACAGTAGCACTTGTCCATTTAATTCCTTACTCGCCAGTGATTTACACAGGGAATTTAGATGTCAAACTTGAGTTATTGAATCCCGATTCTGGAGGCTTAGCACTAAACATCATCATTGTAACAGAAGTCCCTTTTGAGATTTGAGTTAACTCCTCCAGCAAATGCTTTCCTTTTCGTAAACAATCCCTCGCCAAACCCTTAGGAGATTAATTAACATGTTTCCTTGACTAAAGGCTTAATTTGCCCTATAGTTGCGTGTAATTTGAGCCTCTGAAAAATAGGGGGTGTAGAGTTAGGTTTACACACCAATTTACTTTCCCCATCCTTTAGTGGTGTCACAGTATGGCACAACATACACTGACCTAGGCTACAGCTAGCCTGGCAGCGGAGTGGGAAGAACAGCTTATTGCCAGCCAAGGGAGATATTCTTGCATTCTCCTTCGAACTGCCCCTCTGCTCCTGTCCCTCACCTCCCCCTCTCCGTGTGCTGGCTCTGGCAGACATTGGACCCTCTGTAAACAGACTAAGTAAGTAGCTCAGCAGAATGCTGTTGGGGTTTTCTGTTTGTTTTCTACTGGAGTAGTTTTCTGCTTTTTTTTTTTTTTTGAGTTTTGGTGGCTTACAAAAGGGTACAGCAAATTCCAGACCATGTGCAAGGGGCTGGTGAGAGGAGGAGAGAGAAGGATGATGGCAGGAGTGAACAGGATGTCTCTTCTCCCCTCCCCTAGCCATGTCTTCTCTCATTTTTCCCTGTGCTGGCTTTGATGCTCATTCCACCTTCTTGAGAGCTGATTCAACCTGTTAATCCAGCAGAGGACTAATACAGAAAAAAAAACGATGAGATGCCTGCCTAAGGCAAAGAGCAGGCTAGGAAGGTGACAAAGGAGGATGACATGGAGCGGGACAGCCCTGTAGTAAGCTGCTAGGTTCACTCTGCTGCACTGTGGAAGTGCACCTTTCCTCAACCACTCCAGGCAGTGCGTGGGGCTTGAGGAATAGAGGCCAAAATATTAAACTCAACAGTGATGGTTAGTGTGTTGTAAAGGGGAGTGGAAGCTGAAGCAGGAAGTTGTTTATATCCTTCCTAATCTCCAGCACCAAGCCTGTGCCACCAGGCTGTTCCATCCTTGCTGTAATTTATAAACTGTATCCCACCATGTGAAACCCCATTGTTCTTATCTGAAGAATACATACAATGCTTTGCTTTCACTAATCTGTCATAAATCCACTTTGTCATGTTCCTGTCTCCCTTCCATTGACAGTCTCATGGCATTAAAATCCTATTGCATTTCTGCACTCACTACGAAGTTAGTATTGATGTGGGGCTTTTGTGTCTCCCAAAACACTCCTCTGAATCTTTTGTGTTGATTGCAAATTTGTGTCAAAGTTCAGATTTCATCTTGCCACCATCACAACTTCACCATGGTACTCAAGGTCATTTCCCCCTCCCCTTAATACAACTAAACCAGTGAGTATTTCAGTGATGGGTTAACTTTTGTCAAACTGATGCTGTTATTACCCCACATGATCTGTGTGTACTGGAGTTTTCAGAAATACACATACTGTGGTGATGAGAAGCAGATTCATGAGCGCATCGGCTGTCCTTGGTTTGAAGATTGCACTGTTTATGAAGGAGAGGTGGCAAGTGTGTGAGGCAGCGATGCTTACATTGGCTGGCAAAGTGCAGGTGTTGAGATGGTGCAAATTGTCTGAGAGAATTGTAGTATTTCCAGAATAGGATAAGCAAAAATTTAATTGTTTTCTTTGGTGGGATTGTTGAAGAAGGTGAGAATGGAGAAAGCGCTCCTGATTTTACCTGAAGTAAATCATAAGTAACGGTATGAGAGTTTTCTTTGGTATAGAGAATCCCAGTGAGACTAGGAAAGTCTGTTCTTAATTTTTAATTACAGTCCAAGAAGTCCAAGGGTATTGCTGGGGGACAGCACTTCAAAATCTCTTTAGGTGGCGAATGGAGATTTGGAACATGCTGTGCTGGCAGCAGTGCTGAAGATGTGTATGAACGGAAGATAGGAGCAGACTGAGCAGAAATTATAAAAAGCTGGAGTAATGTTTAAAGGGTAAAAAGCAACAGCTTGGTAGGAAGTCATATGCAGACAGCTTTCTACAAGGACAAAGTCAGATGAAAGCTTGGTGGGGAAGAAGAGTAGACATTACGAACTGATGTAAAGGCTAAGATACAGCTGACTGTGAGATGGAAGATAGCGTATTTGTGTGCAAGGAGTAGGAACTTGTGTTTACGGAGTATCTTCCAGGTTCCCCTTTTCTCCTCCTTATGCTCCTCTCTGGAAACGCCTCGAAGGTAGTTAAATAGTGACAGCTTTTTAAACACTTTTGATAATCTTCTAGTAGACACCAAGCAAAGAGTGACGAAAACCTGAGCCGTGTGTTTTGATTGTGGGCTTGAACAAGAAATCAGGGAAAAAAATAAGAGTATGGTCATATACAGGGCAAGAAGTATGTATAAGATTCTTGTATTTAAGAACAGCTATGACATTTTTATGTTGTGCTGATAAGGCAAATGCAGCTGTGTATGTTGCCATCTGTTGCTTTTCTTCAAGGGAAGATGGTAAAAAAATTCTCTGGTTTTGTTTAGGGTTATACTGCAAATCTAAGTTTTGCTATGGAAACCAAAGGTTTACCTAGCTGGTGGTCAGTCTTACCGTAACAGTTACTGACTGTGACTGAAAATAGTAGGTACAGAAGGTTAACTGTGAATATCCTTTAAAAAAAAAAAAACAACAAACCAAAAGCCCAGTCATGATGGCAAAGCTTATAGGCTTAAACTAGTACAGAGGACTCAGAGAATTAGGAGTGACCAGAGCAATTGGAGACTTGAGCGGCAGTTTGAGAGGTCAGTGAGAGGTCCCTGCTGTAAAACATTTGAAAAAGATTAGATACTGTAGGGGGAGAGATGGTTGAACCTGTCCTATGTTAAGGGCTTTCCCTTAATGATCTGTTGGGGGCCTCTCAACTCCTAAGATAACAGGAGAATAAACCACACTCTGTCCCTTTATCTTTGCATATGCTAAAACCAAAGGGCTTCAGGCTAGCAATCATCTAATTAAAACTAATACACTAATATTTCCTGTATTTTCTAGTCTTTGCTGGTTTCAGAAGAGACGAAATTCCAAAATTTCAGAAAACTTTTAAATTCGATTCATTCTTTCAGTCGATGAGGGGGCTGTCTCCTGTGTGTATTGAGGGTAGCACGTTAATCATACCTATATTTTTCACTGTCACCAGCTGGCTGCAGGCCAGTTCAATTTTGTGATGATGCCAATGTTGCAGTTATATATATATTTCTAATTTTTGCACTGTCACAGAGGTCAAGACATCTTTCCAGTTGTCAAAACCTCAAACCTCGTGTGAGTCCAACAGCAGTCTTGAACATCTGTGTGTGCTTAGTTGTTTTATTGTGGCAGACGGGTGGCGCTGTTAAGGTGAAACAATTCTCTTGTCCTTGTAAATCTCACGACTTTTGTAGCTGTTTTCACTAAAATAGCTGTGGTAAAATTTTAGCCTTAAGGATGTGATTTGCTAAAATGGGGCAGACATCTCAGATTTGAACTTCTATGCTGTTACAGGAAGAAAAACTAGTATAAAAACAATTAACACTTTTATTTAAAATTTTTTAAGAAATTAATTAGGGAAAAAGTTGTGGGTTTTTTTTTCCTTTGCTTAATCTCCAGAATTGTACATGTAAGATGATACAGCAAATCAACTTTAAAATATAAAGCAAGGGAGAGACTATTATTTTATTACGGGTTTCTGTTTGCTTCTAGATAAAGCAAACAGATTTGAGCATTATCTGTCTCGGGTTTTGATTCAAGATCGACTTACTCATGTTTCCATGGATCAGTGTGGCTGTTAGTTTGCGTGAATGAAATCAGTAGTGCATAGTGACCTCTGCTTAGAAAAACCCATCCTCACATTTGTTACAGAACCTCTGGAATATGTGGGTTTTGAAGTGTGGTGCTCACTAACCGCTTTGCCTTCTAATGCAGTACAACGTGTTAGTTGATAAACAACATTTTGCAGATGCAGCGTTATGAAATAAGGAAGAAGAAAGTTTTCGCTTTGCAATGAAATAGAACTTATCTTGATTCCTTCCTTCTATAAATGTTCCTGTGTTTTTTTTGCTTTACTTGAAAAAAGGTGTTGTGGGTGTGCTGTGCATTTCCTTGGGAAAAACTAGTTCTGTAATACATGATCTTTGTTGATAAGAAGTGACTCTGTGCATTCATTTGGCCTGTGATTTGGTGGCAACTGCAAGCAATTATCTGTCGCAATTTAAGTAACTGTATCTGCATTATATGCTATTTTCTTGCATATTGGTAGATTAATCTTTCTTGTTTCTCTCTCAGGTTTCCATTTTGGATGCAAAAAGAAGCATGAACATTGGGATATTTCTCAAACAATTCAAAAAGTAAGATTTGATTTTTCCATGCAGCTAGCGCAAGCTACAGATGTGTGAAATTCTTTGTAGTTCTCATCAAATGTATTGTATATTGTGCTCTGTTCCATGGGGAGTTTAAAGTTCTATACAGGTTTGTCATAAGTAACTACATTTCATAATTTGTTTTCTTATGTGTTTAGTTTTGAGAGTCATTGTTGAGAGCACCAAGCATTTAGAGTTTGCTACTGTTAACCAGCTGAAGTGAGTTTTCAGGTATAGTTAAGGGAAGCCCTTATATCTCATGTAATACTGCATGAGAGCTGCTTTTCACTGGCTTTACAAAGAATTTTATAAAGAATTAATAAAAAGGGGTGAGATGAGGAATTATTTTTTAAGAGCAAGCTATTTCACTGCTATCTTTATTCACTGATAATGTTGCCCTTCAGTAAAGGCATTACCAAAAGTCGTGTTAGAAGAACGCTGCTGGGGACACTGATACATAACCTCATTATAATGTCTTTGAGGAGCCCTGTCATGTTTTTTTCCAATTTGTGTAACTGTTCACCCTGCAAGTGTTAGAAATGTGTATGCTCAATTGTTTTTTCAAGGTCTGCTGAATCCATCATTGAAGATATTTATCATGGAAGAAGTGAGCCCTATGGTTCTGAACTGCTGCATGAATTTCTTAAATTATTACCAGAAGCAGAGGAGGTAAATAATGGTTTTACGTGGAACTTATTTTTTTGTAGAGTTCTACTGCCTGGGATTCCAATATGAAGGTCTGTAAAAGAGGAATTGCAAAGCCTTCCTTAGGCCAGGGGATAGGAAGCCACTGAGTGCAAAGGTTTAGTCTTCATTTGACATGTGGTATTGAGGTTGCAGTGTAGTCACTCCCTTCACATCAAGTAATTTCACCTACTTTCAAGGTCCTTTTTAATGAAAGACTTGATAAGGTATTTCTGTTTCTCTGATGTCCCTTATGATGGTCTCTTTGGTACCCTAAACATTTTAGCAAGACCTGGAACCCTCCTGTGTGCAGATAACTCTGCTCTGGCGGGGTCAGAAAACTCAGGATCAAAGTCTATCCTAATGCAAACAAATTAAGTTTCACTTCTTTGGCGCCTGCCTCATGCTTTCCCATTGCAGTGCCTGCAGGTTGAATATTGTAGCTCTGTGCTACTGTCTCTTCTCCCTTCTGGTTTGCTGCCTGCTTGGTGAATCTGTGATCTGCCTGCTCCTGGGCCTGGGTCGTTGGGTTCCAACAGGGCAGAAAGGCTGCTCTGCTGTGCAGCACCCATAGAATTTGCTCTCATGGCTTAGTGCTCTAAAGGACACATGTTAGAAGGCACAGAATTACTAGCAGCACCTTCTTCAGTGTCCCCTGCTCACCATATGACCCATGTGCCAGTGCTGCTTTCTCCCCTCCCAGTCCCAGCTTTCAAGTCCATTCACGTGATTAAAGAGGTGAAGCTTCATCGACTGACCTGGGAGCCCTGCTTAATGATGCACAGATCCTTGTCTGCTCATGTATTTCCACTGACCGCTTTGTATGTACTTGAGAGAAATGTATACCACAAACTTGACAAAATTAGCATTAGAGTTGCTTGAGTGCTTCACATCAAAACAATGGCTGAAACCTGGGAAATTACTAGTTAACGTCCACATACAGATCAACCTCAGCTCACGTGCTTTACCACTTCAAGGTCATACTGTCAAAGCAGTCTGTTTCCTCTGTGCAGCAGCAAATCTCAGATCCAGTCAACAGCAAAACATGTTGTATTACTTTGCTGTCAAATATAAACCCTAAATTGGGCTGGTTTTGCAGGGAATCTTGTAAAAACTGTTATGTTCGATTAATATATTTTTATAGAGTTGGGGGATATGAACAAGTTGAAATGTAATTAATCTGAAAAAAAGAGGTGACTAATTCTGGGAGCTCAAAACTATTCCCCCTTCCCTCTTTGTTTGAATTTCAGTACATATTCCTGTATTTAAACAGAATTTATCTCCTTCCTCTGAAAGAGTCAGACAGAGGAGAACAGTGAAGTACTAACTTAAAAGAAAGTGACTCTTGGTTAACTTTGTGTATATTCGGCAAATTAGACTGAAAGAAAGGTATTTTTTCTTCTTTTCCTCTTTCTGATTTAGCTCCTGGTTCTTATTTTAAGAAAAGTAGAAAATGTTTCAAATAGCATACTCCTATGTGATGTAAAAGTTGTAATTCAGTTAGAAATTAATGCAACTTGTTGAATTTTACCAGAATTTCGTCTGCAATGCTCAGCTAGATGCGTTAGGTATCCAGTAAGTGATGCTAAGAGTGAAAAGATGTATTTATTTCCTGGTAGATGATTTGGGAGCGGGTCTGCCCCTCAAGATAGTGGGGCCAGAGCACTTAAGAAGTGCTTTTAAGGAGGCACTTGAGAAGTTGATAGAAAGATTTTATGGTACAGAGGAGTATTAGAAATTAAGGGGTGTTAGACATTAGATTTGTTGCCTTTTCCAAGGGAAGGCTGGAAAGAGGCTTGTTCCCAGCGTGCAGGTATTTGTATGTATTTAACTAGTTCCGTGCTTCAGAGATCTCATTGCTCACCATCAGGAAAAGGAAAGATCCCCTTTCCCTTTGTTATTCTCCCCAGAATCCTCTAACTTCTTGGGAGTTTTCCCTGTGAGAGCTGGGGTGTGGGGATGGGACAGGGACAAGATGCTGAGTGTGAGTGACTGATGCTTCTGCTGGTATGGAAAAATGTTGCAGTACCTTCATGTCCTCATACTTCAAGTTTTCAAAGAAAAAGTGGGGCCAATAACTCACTACTGTGGCTGTTAAAATTTTAGTGTAGTCAGCTAAAAAATAAGTTCTCTTCTCTTTAGGAGCCTCAGAGCTTTTGCTGTTCGTCTCCATCTCCCTCCCCCCCCATGAATGTATGTTCATTGTTCTCCTTGTATGTCAGCTTCCTTTTTGTTGGTTTGTTATCCGCCTCCTAGTTAAAATACCTGTCTCCTGGAATAGCGATTCACCGTTTGCTAAGGGGAAGCCATCAGAACTACACAGTCCCTCTCCACATACAAATAATCCAAAATCACTAGAGATACCAGATGAAGTGGTATTTGTTCTGCTGTTTCCTATTCTGTTTAATAGTCCCTAATTTGTTTTCGATCTGGTTGTCCTATCACATGAGATAGCTTTGGCAAGTTGTCATTACATTGGGCTGTCCCTGCAGAATGTTGCACCTGTCCTTGCTGAGGGTGCAACAGTATTACCCTTAGATACTTCCCATTTTCCTAAAGACCTGCTTTGTTGTTACAGGGCTTGAGAATTATCTCTGACTTAAGCAGTCAGATCCTAAAAGGTTAGTTGTTACTCAGTTATGAGTGCTAACTGTCTTGGTGTAACCATGGGTGGGCTTCTGTAGTTCCTCTTTGTATACTCTTCAGCAGCTCAGGTGTTTACAGTCACATTTCCCAGTAGCACAGTTGTCTTGCAGGTTGGAATGAAAGCCAAGTACCCTCTGCCAGGCATGTGCTCCACCCCAATGACTATGTTTGGAGACATCTTCTGCTTTTTGGTTTATACAGTGCCATAAATCCTTAGTCTATAAAAGTGAAAGGAGGGAGAGAGGAACACCTCATAGCTGTAGAAAGGGCAACTCTGGGCCATCACACTTCTTTTTTTTTACAACCAACCTTTACAGTTTATCTAGTGTGAATAAACACTGACTTTATACTCCAATCTTACCTTATCTAGCAGTGTTGTGATATATTACCTGAATGTTTCCTTGGTCACCAGTTTGATATATGTGACATATTTTATATCATTTCAGCCCGTATTATCTCAGGCCCCTGGTGGACATTCCAGTGTCCTTGAGATGGAACAGCTTTTTGACAATGGAGGCTAAGGACTCAGGCTAACAAATACATTTAACATCAGTTGTCTTCGAAATTTTTCTTTCATTTTGGAGGATTGTAATATGACAACTCTGTTTAAATGCAGAGATAGGTGTCAGTACTAGTAATTTTCTAGCTGTTTGCTATGAAAGCTGTTGGAATTTTTGTGTGTAAATGGCAAATACTGGCTCTTTGGATGTTTTTGTCAAACTGTGTAAGACCATTATTGAAATATCAGCACTGCTGTGAAGTCTTTTGTCAGACTGAACACTTTGGGTATTTTCAAATGTTTAGTTTGAAAAACTTGACAAGTTCTTGAAGCTGGCAAACCTGGCACTTGCTGCAAGGTTCCGCTCAATGTTTAGTTCAGGGCTCTGGGTGTGGCACCAGCCTAGCCAGCATACAGTGGTTAAAAAAAGACCAAGAAAGGATATAAAAATTCTCAATACATTAACAAGTAAGATAAGATCATTGGTTTTGTGTAAGCCTTGTTAGAAGTCCTGCTGTTTGTACCTTTCTGTGGTTAGCATTTTGTAAGAGGAAGAAATGCCTCTTTGGAATCTCTGCAGATCCCTTTTGCAGATTATGTTTTTTTCCAGGGAGCCTTTGACTTGACTGAAGCAATGGCTTTGTCTGCTATATCACTTCTGAAAAGATTCCTAGCTCTTTCTTAACGATATCCTGTTAAAATGGCTGAGAGCTGCCATTTACTAGCATCCTGACCAAAGCAGAGGAGAAACTTTTAGCTGCTTTTATGTGCAGATCATTGCGCTCTTCAGCAGGCCCAGACTGGTAAAAGTTGAGAGTCCAGTGTTTAACGAGCTAGAATAGCTAGAATTTGTACTTTAAATGTGTACAGAAGAGAGTATATTATACTGCTGATCAGCTCACCCACACACATGCACGCCCAGGTTATCAACACAATGTCTTAACTTCCTTTATAATGTCTCAAGCCTGTCCTTTGCTCGTATACTCTGTTTTAAAACCCTAGTCATCTGTCACCTGCTTTACTGGAATTGTTTCTGTCTGTCAGCTATACCCTTTTCAAATCATGTTTGTGTAGTTAACTGCCCCCTCCTTTCCTCAGCCAGTGCTGTATATGGCCGACCATCCTTCATAGCTTTCATCTCCTGCTTCTTTTTCTGCCCCTTATGATAGCTGCAGGTTTTTCTCCTTTTCCTTTTACCATTTGCTGATAAGAGGTTTGCCACTGCCCAGGCATGTGCCCCATGGTGCCTCCCCACCTAATACATTAGCTGCTTTCCCACATGTCCTTGTAGTTGGATTCCACTGTGATGCGTTTTGGGGGTTTGGTATTTTTTAACTCTGGTTTTCTTTAGTGCCCTGAATGTTTGCAATGGTAAGGAAACATTAAAAAAAACCCAAACATTAAAAACGTTTACTCCTCTGGACTATTGCACTTGGCTTTACTTACTTATTTGTAGCGTTGGGAATATTTGACTTACTTGATCAGAATGCAGGGAAATAGTTACAAGCATATACGAGGATGTGTGGTGTACTGATTTATACTCTTCTTCAAAGATCCTGCGTAGGAGTGCAACATACCTGGTTTATGCCATAAAGTAAAATCCCACTAGTTGTAAATAAGTGCTACTGGTATCTCAAAAATGACTGAAAACTTGAGTGGCAGGAATGCAGTAGCTTTCCTGTCTGCGAGGAATAATGTGATACATGCAATAGACACATCTACTCCAGTTGTTCACAAATCAAAGCAAAGATCAGGCTTTCTCTGTTTCAGAACTGTTTTTAAAGTGGTGCAAATTACATATGTGAGAACCTTCTGTATCTAAAATCTGATTTAGTGTGCATGGGCATGCATGGACTGTGCAAATACATATTCCGTATACAAATCTAATGAAAAATTAAATTAGTAGCTCTGCACCCAATTTGAGTAATACAGAACTGAGCATACAACGTAATTATTCTCTCTTGCATGTATACATTACACTGCCATATCTTGGTATGTGACTGCATAATGTTGTGGAAAAGATTTTTTTTTCTTGTGCTTGAAGAGAGGAGGTCAAGGCCGAAACTGATAGTTATTCATTGTGATTTTAAAATAAACCGAATTTTTTAGTTCTTTCGTGTTCTCAGACTAATTCTAAACCTGTCTACTGTATCTGTTAACATGATTAATAGTGAGCATTGTTGTCGATCTCCATAGTTTCTTTACAGTTCCTGGCTGCATTTGGTATTTGAATTTGACCCCCACTTCTAGGAGCCATCAGAGAATCTCAGTTCTCTTTGGGAAGACTTGGACAACATGGCTGCAGAGAGAAGGGGCCAATTTCACGGGCTTTTGAGTAGCCTCCCTTGGAACATGTAGGGCCAACCATCCAAAATGTGTTTCAGTAATTTTTAGCTTTGGGGTTCAGAAGCTGTTCTTTTACAGGTAGTGTCAATTAGGTCAAATAATTTATTTTTTTTCCCCCTGCTTCACAGTGAGATAACTGGTCTTTCTCAATCATGAAATTTGTAATAAAGAGGGAACACAAAGTAAATTGTTGCCCTAACTTTACCTTAGCTGTTCCCCAGACTATTTGCTGTTCTAAGGCCAAGTCAACAGAGGCTTTAGTCTCCTGTGTCAAAAATTTAGACATGTATGGAGAACCAGGCAATGCTGTGCTGAATTCCAAGATGAAAAGGACCTTGTAACTCTTCTGTGTTTCTGTTTTGTCTGTTTGTGGAATGGGTCACTATCCTCCAGCTTGCTTGGCTTTTGAGCTTGTCAGGTGAGCTTCTTTGCTGCTTCTTACAAAGGTAGTTTTGAACATCTAAGGCTAAGATAGTGAGGGTTAAGATGGCTCACGTGGGCTGGAAAAAGTGTTGTAACCAGGCAGTGAGCACATCTTTGTTTTAAGGCTGATTACACAGACTGTCTTTTGGGCTGACTGCTGCCCAAAGATTTTTGCATTGTGACATTCACACTCTATCCTACCTGTCAGAAGGCAGCCTCATCAATGTCTTCTGTTGTGCATGTGTAGAAAAGTTCCTCCTCTGGATGAAATCTAGGATTTAGTACTTCGTTGCACTACTCCAAGCATTTTTTGTTAATATAATAGGGTAGAAGATTATTTCATTGAGTGTCTGTAAAATTAACATTCCACATAGATAACACTGATTGCTACTTACTGTCAAAAGTATATTTAAATATAGTACAGGTAGCATGAATAAGTTAATATTCCTTTGACTATCTCAGGATCTCCTGTTGTTCACTTTTTGTGCATTTAAATCTTAAAATTGCATCTTCCTATAATTGCCCATAGTTTATATGACCTTGATTTTGGTGATTTGGGGTGGGTTTTTTGGTGGGCTGCTTTTTTTTTTTCTTGCCTTCCTCCCACCCCAAACCTCAGTGCCTATATCCTTTTCAGGCACGCTTTGATATTTGCAACATACTAAAATGAGGCTGGAGAATTTGCAATTTTTGTTGTTTAGGTTGCAGACCACTATTTTTTTGGAAGCTGGGTTAAAGAACACCTTTCGCTAACAAAGACGGGCAACTCTGCAAAGAGTAACTGAGATAGTAGATGTCTCCCACTCCCAACTTCATAATGTAGGGAAAAGTGTTTATTTTGGTTTTGTTTCTTGCTCATTTAACACCTTAGAAATATCAGGAATGTCATGTCTGGTCTTTCCTGTTTTTTGTTGGCAGACTTCTTGAATGACTGTAAATTAGGAGTTTTCTCAGGCCTCAAAAAAATGGGCATGCTGTTGATTTTTAGAAGGAGTTTTTGTCTGAGTGTCTTGAGTTAAATGGGGGGGGGGGGGGGGTGTGTTAAGAAAGGGAGTTAGAGAGCCTGAATAAAAATTGCTCTTCGATTAGAATTCTCCTTCTTGGTCATAAGTTTTTGTTGGGTTTTTTGTTTGTTTCTTTCTTTTATTTGAAAAGGAAGTTTTTTCTGTTCTAAGTTTAATTTCTAATTTCTGTTTTCTCTTTCTTCATGTGCTCTCAACATTTCTATTTTTTTATGATGTGGAAAAAGAATGGAATAACACAGAACAAAGCTGTTGAAAGACTCCTTTTCTTCTGCTTGTTCAGAATTTAAATCACCGACTTAGCATAGCGATGCTGTCTTCCACTACAAATCAGTTACTTTTTTACTGTGAAAGCAGAAAAATAACTGAAGTGATTAATTTGTAGCCTGATTCTTTAAAAAAACCTGTGGATATCTTGCTAAATCATGGCAGCCTGAAAACTGTTAATGCCCTGATAGAGTATGCCTCTCTCCAGGATAGCTGAATATGCTTTCTAAGACTGGAGACTATCTGTGTAAATGTGGTTGTGAATGGGCTTTGCGTGTAATGTTATGAAAAGGAAGGATGATGGGCTGGTGTGTAAATCAGTGGAAACATACAACTGATACTGGCTGTGAACTTGTTGGATGAATGAAGAAACTGTAATTGAGAGTGAGCTCTGCTTTTGGACACAGTTGCTGTGTTGGAAGATGTGGAAGAAATTCCAGTTACAATTAAACATATGGGCATGTATTTTCCAGTTCTTCTATATAAACAAATAGTAAGTATGTAGGCAGATCAGAGGCTTCCAGATCATGCAAATGTATGGATTTTGGTGGAGCTGGGAAGGAAGATCGACAAAATTAATGTGGTGGTATTTCCTTTGCATGTAAATGGTGTTCTCTGAGTACTAACAACAAATAATTTAAAATGCAAGATTGCATTTATCTTTAAAATATTTCATATGAGTGAAAAAAAGCACAAACTGAAGAGCATGAAGTTTACTCCTTAAGAGACTTATTTCCTAATGGTTGAAGCAGGTATCTGGGAAAAAAACCCATTACTTAAACCGAAGCTGCTTTGTGACGAAGAGATCTGGGCAGTGCTATGCTGGAAGTGCTGAACAAAGTTAACTTTAAGCTGTGCCCAAGTGTATATCACAGCTGTTGAATAGTCGAGGGTCATTTTTCCGATCATCACTTAGGCAGCTATTTCCTGGGCGAACAGCTAGAGAACAGCAAATAGACCAGTAGGAAAGAGCCAGTTCTCCTGGTGAAACTGGGACAGCGGTGTCCTGAACATATAGCGATAAGTGCAATCATTGATCAGAAATATAAAGGATGAGTCGGAAATCAGAAATCATTGATCAGAAATGAGAATCACCCATCAGAACGATGGCATTGTATTTTTTCCACTGGACTATGTAGCTAGGTTTTTGGGAGAAGACTGATGTTACTGGTTTTATTTTTTTGTGATTGGGGTGTGTGCAAATTACAGGAGCTTGAACAGTGAAGCTGTTCGGTCAGTCACTGAGTGGACTCTCTAATGCCTCCTGTTAAATTTGCTGCTTTTCAAGGTGTTTCCTTCCAAAGTCAAGTTAATCTTGATCTTTGATAAAATTCTTTGCTAGTGTTTTTTCTCTTTTCTAGGTAAAGAAATTAAAAGCCTTTGATGGAGATGTATCAAAACTGTCTCAAGCTGATTCCTTCATGTATTTACTAATCCAGGTGCCAAAGTAAGTAGATAGTAGGTTTATTCTGTTCATGATAAATGTTCTCTTTCGGCTGTCAGTTCTAAATCTGTTTGTTTGTGTGCTCCAGCTATGCTCTGAGGATTGAAGCCATGGTGTTAGAGAGGGAGTTCTCACCCTCCTGTGCTTCTCTACAGGATGACATGAAAATTATAAGACGGGCAACAAAAGGTAATTAAGCATGTTGGGACATGCATAATACTCTTGTTTTTGTTAGCATGTTAATTAGTCTGCATTATGAAGACTGGAGCTTGAATTTCAGGTACCTTAGCTATTAAAAGGAAGCTAACTCCCCTCTAACAAATGCCATCAGGGCGTGCCTGGCAAATCTTTACTTCCAAAATCAAAAATCTGGAGACTTTGGACTCTCTAGCAATGAGTTAATGACCAAAGCCTACAAGCAGTGTATCTGAAACTGACAGAAGCAAAGGCATCCATGGCTGAATTAGGATAAGTCGTCTTTTGAGTAGTTTGCTCGTTCGTGCATTGCTGTCTCTCTGATTGAATGCGGTTATTAAGCTTCTGCTCACTCTTTCAGAGAGCCATAGAGAAAATCACTGAAGAGTTTCTAAATTTCTCTATATGCCATTGCCTTTTGAGGTGGCAGTATTGATGGGCTAAAATTTTTATTGTAGAGAGACTTAATACTATTGCTGTTCCTTTGTTTTCTGCTTTTGGTCTCTATGGTTCTCTACATTTCTCTTTTGTTCTCTACATTTCACAAGTTTTGAAATGCTGCAGCTGCTTATTCATAAGATAATCTGATGTCGTCTACTCTGCAGGAAAATAGTTCATTACCTGGTTTATGTTAAACATTAATGCCGACCATTTCAAATGCCTTGAGTGCCTATTTGTCCTGTTTCTCAATATGAAATTCCTATTTCATGCTGACAGATTTTTTGACAGGCTACTAGAGCACTGTTTAGACTGCTTCTGGTGGTATAAAAAGGCAAAGTAGTAAAAATATTCAACTGTGAGCACCAGGAAAGGGAGAAGAGCCTGGTGTGTTTTTCCCACCAATGGGGACTGAACTAGTCCTTCTTGACTTGGAAAAATGTGCCTTAGCTTAGGCTGAGGTTTGAGTTTGGCCTTTTATTGGGATCTCTCAAATCATTGTTCTTTGTGCTTTGAGCAAAAGACATATGTGAGGGAATATGTTATATATTAAAGCAGCCGCACCCTGTTGTCCTTGATGTCCTTCACTCAGGACGTCTGTGAACCGATGGATTCATTCCCTCCAGAGGAGACACTTCGGTCTCTAGCTCCTGCATCAGGCCAGTCATGCAAATCAGACTGACTGGGCTTCCCTGTTTTCAGTCCACTTCTGTCATGTGCTCTTCTCCATTTGGTCTTTTCACTTCAGGGTTTGTTGATAGCCCAAAGTTGTTTAGAAATTGTGTTTAGGAATTAGAAACTCCTATGTTTCTTTACTTGTAATTAAGCTGAGAGAATATTTACTTAAATCCTAATGCTGATAATCACTGAGGGTTAGGATGGTCTGACTAGCCTGATGGATTCTCATCTAGCCTGCAGATGGATGTATTTCAGAGTGATGCTGAGCAGGCTCTTACTATGCAAAATCTTTAGAAGTTGCCTTCTCTTGGCCTTAGGAGATTCAGTATTCTCTTTTGTATTCTCTCCTCTCTCATCCTCCTTGCTTCCTCACCTATAGCTTGTTAGATCAAAGGTTATTTAATTAGTTCTATGTTTTTAGCCTGCTAATACTGAAATCCAAAAATACAAGGGCTGTCTGCTTCCAAAATGATAGATTAGTGTATTGTGTTGAGCAGTTAAATGCAGGCTAAATTATAGAATGTGAACTTTGACGCAAAATAGTTTTAAAAGTATTTACACTGCAATCAAAAGGATTCCACCTTTTTTTATGTTCATCAGTGTAAAATATACTACCTTACATTAAAATTAAAACCAGCTCATGTTATTTTTCTTGAAAATTTGGAGTTACTTGGTTTGCTGTGCCACTTGTGTAATACTAATTTATTAATTCTTTACAGTTCTGATTTTCTGTATCTTATTTCTAAAGCAATCCCTCTGGGGACTTTTAAGCATATATTTTGTGTTTGTATGTGGCTGGGTGAAAAGGTGTATGAATTCAGATAGAGCACTACTGTGCATTTTGCAAAAAATGGAAATACGTACAAAACAGGCTTCTGTGATGAAAAAGCTTCAGAAGGCAGTTTTATTCCGTTTGACTCTTTGCATCACACTGAATATAACTTTGTGCTAAATCATCTTCCATGGGACTGAAGTAAAATAAATGCTGCTCCAAGTTGGTGATCATACAGAAATAAAATGATGATTCATAGTGTGAGTGGGATAAGCAAGGAAAATTTAAACATTGCCTGTTATCTTTTCAGGCTTGATGGCTAAGTCTCCCAAAAAAAGAATAATTGTTCAAAAGACCAATCCCAGCAGATGGCAAATGGATCCTGCAGGGTGTAGAACACTTGCCTCACACTGGAATTAGTAGGTGGTGAGGACCTTTAACCACTTGCATGAGACACTTTGCACATTGCAGGATTAGGCCCCAAATGTTTTGTTAGCTACCAGGGGTTGCCTTGGAAATACCCTTGCTAAGCTGAAGTCTGAATATATACTTCAGGTTTGTCAACTGTGCTTGTGAATTTGAGTTATATAGTGCCTTTTTTTTTTCCCCATGACCTTTTCAGTTTGTTGTAGTTTCCTGTTAAAATAAAAATTTTCAGCTTTAAAAGCTTGAGATGAAGAGGAGTTTGGTAACTGCCTGTGTGTATTTCTAAACAAACAATTGTTAAACAGCAATTTTCTTATTCCTTACAGAGTTAATGACTTGTGAGGAACTACATTCCATATTGCACTTGGTCCTTCAGGCTGGGAATATTATGAATGCGGTAAGTGACATCCAAAATGGACATGGCCAATTGACCAAACTTCCTTATTAGTATTGCAGTCTGTTGATGTCGTGCCTCAGCTGTTTGCTCGTTTCTTTTTAGGGAGGTTATGCTGGCAATGCTGTCGGATTTAAACTGTCGTCACTGCTCAAGCTGGCGGACACAAAAGCAAACAAACCTGGGATGAGTCTGCTCCATTTTGTCGCTCTGGTATAGAAAAACTGTTTTGCTGGTATAAGCAACTGCTACATATGTGGAGCCATAGATGATAGACAATAGAAGAGGCCATGTGCTTCAAAGCGTCTTTTTTACAGCTTTGATCCTAATCTTCACCTTTCTTCTACTGCCAGAAAATTCACCAGTTTACCTATGTCTGGTCATCCTATCCAGAAACCCATGGAAAACTTAAGTTTTTTTATATCATGTAAAAGCTTGCCTTCATCTAACTTCCTCATTGTTGCTTTCTGTTATTGTCCTGAATTCTTACACTGTGGAAGTGGCTTATTTTGATAAATATTCTTTCAATTTTCCTTTTGAATCTTTTGAGCAGTGTTTTTGGTAGAGGTTTTTTTCCCCTCCCTCGGTGACTGACATGTATTTTTAAAGCTACTGCAGACTTTTTCAAGTTTTTTTTCCTTCCTTTCAAACTTACTGATTTTAGAAGGGAGAGAATTTAAATGCTTCTATATGTGAGTTTGGTTATCTGTGTACAAGCTGGCTTAACAGATTTCCAGTCGGCTAACAATAGGGTATTAACTGATGTTTGTGCAGGAAACATCGTATCTGCTTGAACAATGGTCATCAGTAAATGGTTCTTTCCCTGACATTCCCTATTAATAAATGTGACTTGTGTTCACTGGCAGAAACAGCGATTATTGTACACTGCAAAATGGGAGCTGTTGTTTAAAGTTTCCAGTTCTGATCCCTGCCTTTTGTTAAGGGGTGTCCTCTGCTCAATTGTGTTAGGGTTGAACGGGAGGAAAAAGAGTGCAGGAGAGAAACCTGTAAGTGCCCTGCCCTTTAGAACTGCTGGACTTAGGGACTTTGGCATGATGGTGGAATGTTAATGGTTTATGTGTGTTTTGGTTTTGTTCTGTTTGTTTCAGGAAGCCCAAAAGAAAGATGCTGCTCTTCTCAACTTTTCAGAAAAAATTAAGGATGTTCATGATGCCGCCAGGTAAGTCAAAAGAAAACAGAGAACTTACAGTTAGACTGTGGCTTGGAATTTTCTTATTTGTGAAGCAGTGAGGTTTATTCAGAGAAGTCTTGGCACAAAACCTGAGATCTTTGCAAATGTTTACTATAGCTTTGAGGGCTTCATTTCCATTTGCTAGCAGAAGTATGCCTGCAATGTGCCTTCAGGTATGAGGGGATTTTGTGACATGGTCTCCATAGGTTTTTGGTAGTTTTGTCTCTGTCAAATACATGTGCATCTCGGTTGCTTTTAAGGGATTGAGCTAAACGTATGTTACAGTTTTCCTTAAGCCAATCTGTCTCTGAGCAGGGTACAGTCCTTTTCCAAATCTGGTACCAGGTAGAGGTCCTGCCCCTGGCTTCTGTTAGATGCTTTTTGATATTTCGTTTGATTCTCCATTTCTGTCTTGGATGGAAAATCTGAAGGCTTTGGGGCTCTATATTGTTTTCATCTTAAAGTCTCTAGCTGCATAATTTAAACTGAACCTGATTCACATGACAATAATTGTACTTGCTTTTGTGAGACAGTGTGATCTAAAACCCAAAACTGGAAGCCAGTAATGCTGGAGTTCTATGCCCAGTGTTGCTACCTCCTTACTCTTGAGCTTTGGGCAATTTATTTACATTCTTTTCCCAGCTATAGAATGGATCCAATCTCTTGGATCTGACACAGGGTTAAATAATGTCTGCAAAGGGCTCTGAAATCTTCTGAGGAAAGGAGTGGCCATGGAGTTAATCAGAAAATTTTTGAGGGACCACCTGTGTGGCTTTCTGCCATCCAACCCACACACCTTTTTGGCAGTCCGCCATGTGGCCTGCTGGGGAATGTAGCTTCCCTCGGCATCCAAGCCCCCTGGCAAACAGCAGGGGCACAGGCAGAATCCCAAATCTGGTGACATTTTTTCTAACCGCTTTGTTCTTTAATCACATTTGTTAATGCTAGAAGTCTTCTGTTGTAACTCATGCTGAAATCTCTTCAGGGAATGCACTCTATACAGGAAAATGAAACAAACAGAAATACATGTCTCACCATTGGGCATGAGGAAGATCTTTATTAGAGACAACTGTCACGTATAAGTTGCTCATAAATCCTCCCAATTAGAGCATGTTAAAACAACTACCATTATGTTCTTTATTTTTTTATTGTCCTGCTGCCTTTACTTTTAGGCCATCCTTTTCCTCCTTCACAGGCAGCAAAATACAGTGTATATCTTCTACTGCTTTTCTTATTTGCAAAAACACCCATGATCTGCCCGGAACAGGGAACCTTTGCAGATGAAGTAAGCAGAGAAAAAACAGCACATACTATATTCATTTGTGCGTGCACTGACAAACTAATGCATGCTGTCCCCCTCCACTGCTGTGTGGACTTCAATCAGTCTGCCACAAATTCTTCAGCTTTCCTGTTTTAAAGTCCTGCTGCTGGTGAAATGACCTTAGTTAGGAGCATCTGTACAGTTGTTAATTTTTATCATTTTGGAAACTGTAGTGCTTCAATTCCTAGGCAAAGCTCAGTTCTCTAGTAAAGGAAATGCCATAAATTTAGAAACGTTTACCCTCAAAGTGACTGAGAGATTTGGGTGGGAGCTCCCCTTGTAGGGAACGTGGGTCTCCCAGGATAAAGCTTAGGTTACATCAGATCAGAGCTCTTTCCTGAGGTCTTTAATTTCTGAGTTACTTCTCCACAGGAGCAGCTCTGCTGCTGGTATGTGGTAGAAGGGTGAAATGTTGGAACTGCTGGGTTGAAACTCTGTAGGCCACATTGCTGTGACTGCTTAGAAGAACTTAACATGCAGTTTCATGATGCCAAATGCTACTGCCAATATGGGTAGCCCTGGCTAACAATCCCTTGTAACCCCCTTTTTGTGCCAGCTCCCGCCCTTGAACAGCCATGTAATCAGCTGGACCAAGCAAATGATCCCTCTGGAAGCAAATTGTTTTTTTCCTAGGTTAATTTTCAGTACACAAATGCGGCTGACCATGTAGAAAATGAGTGCTAGCACACCTGGTCAGAGGCAGGGCAGCATTACCCTTTCTTGTGGTAAGGTTGGGTAGGACTGGCTGGAGTTAATCATGAAACCACACCCCATGGGAATCTTTTCAGTTTGCAAATAAGAAGTAATGTGCTTACCTCTCTCCTAACTTTCAGTGTCTATTCTGGAAAGTTTTCCTGAACAGACAGGTCTTGTTTGATAGCCAGGTTAGACATCCATTTTTGAAACATATTATGGATAACCTGTGAGCAACTCCTTCCCCCTCGATAAACATTCTCTGTATATGCTATTTTTAGGTTATCCATTGATAATGTAGAAGCAGAGCTCCACTCGCTGTCTTTCAAGGCAAAGTCTGTTAAAGACAGCATTCGGCGAGACCCAAAACTCTTTCACCAGATGGAAAGCTTTCTCCAGGTTTGTAGGATATCCATGTTAACATGTTACTGTCACCTGAATACCAGAGCATTCCTCAGCTGAATGCAATTTGTGTGGACATGTTAATAAACAGAAGTGTTGTTTTAATATGTCTACCCTATCAGTTGTACAAAGGTGTTCCAATTACATGCTGTTTGTCAAGTAAGAGTGCTGGAAGGACTGTTTTTACAGGGAGGGATATTGAGTGTACATTGCCCAAGGCTTGTTAGGCAAGCGTGTTTAATGCCTATGAAATGACTGATGAAGATCAGTAGTTAAAATATAAGACAATTTGGATTGGTTGCTGGTTTTGTACTTCGCAGCTGCCCGAAATATAGTGTCTGCACGTTGTCTTACACTGGAGCATGTCAGTTTTAGCTGAGGCTGTGCTATGCGTGTGAATCCTGATTGTTGGGTGGCTGCAGAGATACTGTTAGAAGCTCGAAGGCCAAGGGACTGTTTCTTTTACTAATTTACCCTTAGCACAGAGTGTATTACTCCAAGCCATACCATTACTTCTGGGTGGGTTCTTCTTTTCTTTTTTAGTACTGCAGTGACTTTACAGACATGAATGTGTATAGCACTTACCTTTGAAGCAGAGTTCTTGGTATTTTCTGAGTACATGGTGATGCCTGGAGAAATATGTATTATACTTCAATTAAATGATTTTTCTGTTTCACGCTATAGATAATTATTAAAAGAAAGCAGGTGTTGATCTGGAACTTAATCCGCCCTGATTTTCAACTTGCAAATGTAGTTAATAGACCCTGCAGCCTTTCAGGACATGAGAAGTTGATGAAGAAAGGGGCGGGTTAAGATTGAATACCTGTCCTCATTCACTCTGAATTTTTGGCTTTTATCCATTGCACCCAGACTCTTTAATGTTGTGTTCTAACATGTTTAGGATTTTTTTTTTTTAATTTAATAGCTGGTTTTATGTAACACTGCAACCTTGTTTAGGCTACATTCCAAAAGAAATGTTGGGAAAAAAAATCATTTTACAAATGCATACCTTACATAAACACTTCCGGTTTTTGTTTCTAAATTACAGGTGATAACCACGCTGATTTAGAAGTCAGCTTTCATTATCTCATCGTTGTGAATAAATTACTGAAATATGTGGGAGGAACTAATTTTGTGTGTATGTTTTTATCAATTGTCCAGTTTATCTTCAGCTTTTTATTGGGCACTTTTTAGTTGGGTTTTTTTTGGTTTGGTTTGGTTTGGTTTTTTTTAAGACTGACAATTAAGATTTGTTCCTACTCTACTGGCATAATTTGCCAAGTAACCTTCTGACAGCAGGGTTGCCTTAAATGGTCACCAGTGCCTCCAGCTGCCTATTCCCACCCTGGTGCTGCAGTATCAAAAGTATTTAGGTGATCATGAGTTAGTGGCAGAGAACAGATTTGTCTGAAAATTAACATTTCTCCCCAGGTTACTTTGAGCCACATGTGGTCTCAGATCTGGGATTGTGCAAGGATGGGAGTGAATTGCTGGTGATGCAGATAGGGGAGGCAGAAGGGCAACTGCTGAAAGTGTTTTGAGCAGTTCTGCTGCTCAAAGTCTAACCACAGCCTTATTCTCTTCCTCCTGAATCTTTTTCCACTAATCTGCTCCAACCCTGTCTATATAGCTCTACACTTAGGATTGAAAGCGCTACTTTATGGGGATGTTTTCTGGGTGTCTTAAAATACCTGTATTTCCAACTGTTCCTTACCTTTCTGGCATGAAAACCTTTTTGATTGTGGTCTAGGGTCAACTTAAGGAGTTGATTCTGTGATGTATATCCATGAATTTATCCACATGTTTTTTTGGGAAAAGGGGGGAGGAGGCATTAATCCGTTTATGCTTAGTTGGAAGTTGCAGGGAAAATGGGACAATAAGGCACATAGAGCTTTCAAGGGGCTCCCAGGTGGTCTGTCAGTGTCCTAGTACAGTCTTTGATTTTACTTATCTAAAAATTAAAGCTTTAAGTTTGTTCAAGGGCTTTTGAACTTTTGCCTGGTTTGTTTTCTGTTTGCTAGAATTTACATTTTGATTGGTCCATTTTCCCTGACCTTCCTTACTCACTTTGCTGAAATGACAGCTTCTAGGTAGGAACATGGATTTTGTAAGTTCCTGACATGTACATGACCTGTTGTGACTTTAATTTTTCTGTCTGATTCATACCATGAATGTTTTTTGCTATAGTTTGCTGTAAGACATCTAAAGGAGCTCGAACACCAGAAACGAGAATTACAAAAGGAGGGAAATGCTCTCATTGACTTTTTCTGTGAAGACAAAGAAACTATGAAGTTGGATGAATGTTTCCAGATATTTAGGGACTTCTGCATAAGATTCAACAAGGCTGTTAAGGTAAGAACACTAAATGAGATTCTCAGACATTTGAAATAGATATTGGCTCACATGAATTAAGTTGGTTTTGCTGCTTAAGGGATGTTTTATATCTTGTGGTATTTGATATATTTGCTCAAGTGGCTACAGCAAACTGCCCTCTTGTAGGCATTCCTTGCCAGAAGCCAGGTGGGAAATAGTCATTCTGCCCAGCCCTGTGTGCAGTCCCCCTGCTCTGCATCTTCTGTTGCAGGCAGACTAGACCATTGAGATGGTAGGTCGGGGTAGTCTATTGGCCTGTGTGTGAGTGGGCTTCTTCCCTCTCTTTTGGTGAGGAGGCTGGTGATTGCTAAGCTGAGCAGTGAGACAGATTGCACAGACTTCCTGACTAGCGCTTGCTGTTCGGGCCTTAGACTGGTAATGTTAGATCACTGGAAAGGCCTTGAGATGTGGCACCCCGTTACATGGAGATACCAGCCTGAATCAGCTGTAGCTCAAGGCTCTCTAATGCCCTGCTTTACATGACTAGACATGCTTTGCATGTAAGGGCTGTGTATTCTATTTTGGTCTTTCAAATGCTTTTTGTGGGTGAAAACTCAAGAAATTAAGCAGGCCTACAGCACCAAGATACCTCATCCCCAGTGTGACCGTTCATTCGTGAAGTATCCCGAATTGGTCACAAATAATTCAAGAAGTATACAGAGATGAAGAAGCAGTATCGGCATTCATTACAGTTTTGGTTCAGCAAAGTCTCCTTATTGTTACGAATATTTTTTAGGCCTCTATGAATAGCATGAATTAGGTAGATCCACACACTTCTTTATTTTTCTGCCTTACGCAGTCTGCATTTGACAGCACTTTGTGTAAGAGCTTTAGTTCAGAAAAGAGAGAACAATCTTGATTTGTAGCAAGCTGACAGGATGTTCAGCTAACATGCCTGTTGTACCATTAGCTTACCTAACCTTTAGCACCCAAGACATCACATAGCTATGCGTGTGTGCGAACATTGTGAAAATATATACACCAAATGGTGGCAACTATTGCAGAGATTTTAGTGAAACGTGGCTTCATGCATATCTGTTCGGTTATTTGGGATTGGGGATTTAATTCATAGTCACATATTACAAATGGTTGTTGGATAGCTGTTGCTTTGAGGTCCAATGGGGGTCTTCCTTCCTCTCTCTGTAGTAAGTACTTACACACTAAAAATGACAAATTAGTCTCTTATTTGCAAATATTGAGAAGATTCGCTTATTAGGTGTTTTGTGAGGATTAACCTCTGTCCCTACAAATTTAACGGAACAATTCAGAATAAAGATCACAGTTCTGACAAATTAATGTGATGTGTGGACAGCACAGCCAGCAAACTGAAAAGATGGCTCAAACCGCAATGGCCATGTGGACATATTTCAGATGTTTGCACGTTTTTTTTGCAATTTTTTAACATCTCTATGTGTGCTTAAAATAGATTTTTCATTTGAATAAAATCTCCTGAAACATGTTTTGGGTGAGGTTAAAATGCTCTGTGTCTAATACGGAATATGATAATAATATCCTCAACTATTTTTAACCATTTCTCTTTACAATTATTTAAAGTTGAGCTTTAGCATTTGGCAATAATTCATTCTGTAATTCCATACTTGCGAAAGAAAGCTCCCTGCCACAGACATTTTTCCTGAAATGCGAGGTTTTTTCTTTTTCCCTTCTTATCTGTTCAGGTTTCTTAGGTCTCTAACGCATCTTACCTTTCAGAGCCCAGTGTAGTCTCAAATCCACTCTAAGAGGTGTAGATGAACCCATTCATCAAAAAGAGCTTCAGCTTTAGGCTTTTGTTTACTGAAACCTTTTAGGTGACTTTTTCTAGTTGTGCAGTTCTTCTGTTGTGACAACAATGGGAAGATCAACTAGACAGTGCTTCAGACAAATATAGGTGTGGATTTTTTAAAACAGTATGTCATTGCTCAGAACAGATTTAACAACATGCTGGAAAATTATGTAGGTTTTGAATCCTCTGTCAAGACTAGCTTCCCTCTTCTTTCTTTTGCTACAGCTATACTGGCTCTAGAAAACCACGTTCCTCTCTGTTTCAGAAAATAATGTGGACAGTTCAACTGAAGGTTCATCTAGATTAAATCTGAAGCTTAGAGGTGACAGTTAAAATGTTCATATTTGCAGTAATCCACTGTTAATGATTTTAGTAAAAAGGCTTACTGTGGTGTCTTTCAAACACGAACTAGCTCTTTCTGTGGCTTCCTGAACCAAAAGCCTTCAGCCTAGCTGCCAAAATCTCCAGCCTGCCCTGGGCAACTTCTGTGCAATAGTTGCCAGTTTTTGAAGCCAACAGTGAATACAAGATCGAAAACTGGAATAAGGTCTTGGTTAATGGTCCTTGAGTGGTGTCAGTTGATGTCTAAGTGATGATTGTGAGGCATTGTGTAAACTTTTCTATTTGCTTTCATATGCAATTAAGTAATGTCTTTTCACAAAATTTCGCATTGATAATTGGAGTCAGAGGTAAGTAGCAACCTGTAGAAACTGCACTTGCTGGGGAGCAGTTGCGGTTGTAATAAGGGACACATTGGCTGTGTGCTCATCAGACAAGTTTGTCTTAAAATACGAATGTAATGATCGGGTAGAGGTTTACACACCAGATAAAATGGTCAACTTTAAACTTAGTGAGGACTTGAAGCTCTCTGTCTTATAACAGGAACAATTTGGCTGGACTTGACATCTGCTTGGGTTTGATAGGTCACGTTCTTGGTCTCTGCAGGGACTTGTGCATTTTTTTTCTTATGCTGACCAGACTGATGTGTCGCCAGCATTAGTTGTGCAGGGAACTGCTCTCCATATGGTTAAGGTTGCAGGCTGTGGTTGCCGTGGTGATTTTGTGTGTGTATGTATTGGGGGAGGGTGATAGCAGTAGGAGCTAACTTCAATCGGAAAAAATAAAGGGAAAGATAAAGGAGTGTGACTTGTTCTCATGCATAGGACACTGTCCTCTGAGACATATATTTATGCTTTTCCCTTTCAGGAAAATAGGGAACGAGAGATCCAGGAACTTCATAGTCTGCAAAGGCAAAAGGAGCTGGAGGAGAAGCGTCGATCTTGGGCAGCTGGAGAGCTTGGGAGCTTTGGGCGGAGCAGCAGTGAAAATGATGTGGAGATGTTGGCCAAAAAAGGACTTGAAGAATTTCTTCCCTTCTTGCAGCAGAGACCTCAGAGCCCTTCATACAGAAACCCCAATTCTAGGCGCTCTCGACTTTCTTTGGGGATTACTGCAGACAGGGAGTTGCAGAGTTTCCTGGAAATCTCAAAAGACGAGGATCCAAGCAAGTTTAACAGCCTTCCCCGTGCAAACACCCGCCAAGCAAGACCAAACGTAGCCTGGCCTGAATCCAAAGAAACGAGAGATCTCAACTTAAATACCTTGCACTTACACCAACAGTCTGAAACCAAAGTGAAAAGTGGTGGCCTGCTGCAGGTGCCTCCAGCTCAGCCCAGTCACTTCAGTGACTCCACTGGTCCTGGAGCCCGTTACTCACAGAGAAGCACCGACTACAACATGCACACTTCCAATATGTCCTGTGAGGAGTCCACAGATATAAATGCTCTGGCCCTTGCAATTGAGGAGCGTGAACTTGTTAAAGGATTACGTAAGTTTGACATTCAAGGAGCAAAGCCTGCAGAGGATACACCTTTAATATATTTAGAGGATGCTGGTGGAACGGACTTGGAGACTCTGGATGATCTAAGCTTTCATTCCCTTAGCACTGCCGATGACGACCTGCCTCCAGCTTGCAGAAGTTCCAGAGAGGCCCACGACCATAAAGGCAAGGCAGCAGGTTGCAAGAGTGAAGCTTCAGAGCCCAGCAGCAGCAGCCCCATGTCTATAGATACAAGTGTTTCAGGAGGTAGGGATGATGGGCCCATGTTCTATGTGTCAGATACGACGACTGATTGTTCTTTGACATTAGACTCTGAAGAGGGAAATGATTTTAAATCAGCAGGCAATGAAATAAGAAGTGAGACTGGCAAAGCACACTCTTCTGGGAATGATGCTCAATACAGGGGTAGAACGTTCTTTTCAAACCTGAATTCTGCTTCTGCCAAGGATCTGTCTCTTCACGCTTCCGCAAATGATAAGGATGATGCCAACAGCAAGCACACCCTTCCTAAAGAAAAGCCCATAAAAAATAAAGACCCAGCAGGACCAAAGAGAAACTCTCTAAAAGATAGATCTCCAAGCTCCTCAAAATCCAGTGGCACTCGCCCTAGCCACACAGCTCCTTCCAGACCTGTAAGAACTTTGAATGCCTCTGAGAATGAAAGTATGAGGAAAGTGGTGCCTATTTCTCGGTCAAACAGAGCACCGAGCAGTGTGAAGAAGCCGGAAGCCAAGCCGGCACTTCGTGAAACTAGTACAGCAGAAAGTCGGCTGTCTCGTCGCAGCTCTGTCCGGGGCACAACAGACACGCTGCCAAGAAGTCCTTACAGGCACAGCATGTCAGTAGAAGAGCCGAAGTTACAAAGGGGCACTGTCACCTCGAGCAGCGCTCATTTTGAGAGGGACAGAGTCTCTCTGAAGAAGCCAAGCTCTAAACCTGTTAGGAATAATATCAAGTCAAAGATGGACGAAACGAAGATGTGTCGCTCCAGTTCAAAACCCCAGACCCCTACAGATGACACCAAGGGTGCAGCAGTCAGTGTTCCCAAAACACCATCTGCTGTCCCAAACTTTGCAAGGAATACAGTGGCTTCTTCTTCAAAGCGTGCAAAAGTGGATCTATCCAGCTTGTCCAAACCTCCAACCATCACAAGGTCTGTGTCCCAGAGGCTGCCTAAAGTGAAGCCAGCAGCGGCCTCTGATGATCTGAGTCCAAAGGAGAACAGTGTGAGTACCTTAAAGAGAGCAAGTAGTGCCAGAGTGGTTGGAAGAAGCATCCCACAGGGAGAAGCTGTCAGCGCTAAAGTAGAGCCTCCACCAAAGGAGCAGGGAACAGTGGAAAAGGCCTCTCTCAGACTGAAAGATGCAAACCGGACCACAATTGGTAAAATACTTAAGCCGTTACTGAAATAAGGGAGAGGCTTTATTGAATCTTGGAATGTGAACACTTGTTCAAGCACTGGATGTCTGTGTCGTGAAATTCCTTAGAACAGCAACGTTGCCGATAAGCAACATCATGCGCTCATTAAAGTACAGCACGCCGTTGGAAAAGGGCAAGTAGTTGTGTTCTGGTCTAAATCCTTCCTTATGAATTTGAATGTACTTGAAGCTACTGTGATGGAATGCGAGTGTAACAGCAAATCTTTGAATATTTGTGAAACAGAAGGTCACCAAAAGCCAAAAAGTTTTAAGAAGTTAAACCAGAAGATGAAACCCTTTGTGACAGAAAACATGGATAAAGGCCAGTTTTTGTGTACATAAGATTCTTCGTAAGACTCAAGCTTTTGTGCTGGTTGGTTCCTAATTTTATGTCAAAGTGAATCCTGTGGAACAGTACTGAAAACAGACTTTGGTGATTGTGCTTTCCGTTGCTTTCAATTCCTTGGATTCAGGAACAATTTTTGCCTCTTGTGAAGTCCATTGCTGGCAATTGGACAGACTGGGAACTGCTGGCCAAAAAATAGTAAAACAAGACATTTGCTGTTTGTGGCTGTCTTTAACCTCACTGAAAAATTTATAGCATGTTTTATCAATGCATATGTGTGTCTGGAGAAGGCTTTCTGCTGGGCAGGAGGCTTATTCTCCAAGAATGTGGCAGCATTGTCTTGCATGCACAAGTAGACAGGGCTGGTGCTGCATCGAGTAGCACAGTTGGAGGCTGTGCCTGTTGGAAAGGCCATCAGTAACCATTGGGATCATGACTACTCCTGACTTGTTCTGGTCACAAGCAAACTTGCCAGCTTTTGGTCATACAGAAGTGCCATATATTTATGATACATATCAAGGATGTTTGCAGTTTGACTCTTGAAGGCTGCGATGTAGTGCTGAGCACTTTGTTACCATTCCATGTTTCCACTGGTTTATCTACTACCAAATTACTTGAATGTTGCAATGGCTCTGATTGAGCCATTAGTTTCCCTGCCTCCTCCTCCTCCTCCTCTCCCTCTCCTTGTCAACATGAATATTTAGCATGAAACACAGAGCTTACGCATGACAATGTTTTTGTAGACTTCCTTGGTTGCTTCCAATGTGGTTTTTAATGTTTAAAGACTCTAAAGGAGGAATTAAACTAATGTTTGATAAGCTTTTTACAAAATAAAAACACCTCTTTTTTCCTGCAGATACAGATTTTAACTCCTGTCAGACTAAGGTACAGAGAATGAGGGAAAACTTGTTCAGCATGCTGTGCATCTTCCCAAGAGAGATGTATGTAGGTGGGGAGACTGTTAGCCGTTCTCCTAAGCATCTTATTTAAAGAGTTGCCTTTTTATTCACTTATGAATGAAGCCTCCTTTAAGAATAAAACAAAAAATGAAAGGAAAATCTCTTTGGACAAGTGGCGTTGACTTACTAGTGGTAGAATCTGTTTGTCTGCTCTATCCCTCAGAACTGGGAGAGCGTAATTCAATGAGAATGAGCCACTTAATTGCTCACATGCCTCTCATGGGCTAGTATCAGGGACAGCTAGCTAGCTTTGTGGTTTGAATTTGGCAAGGGGCCTTTAGCTCTTCCCACGTACCAGCAAGTCCTGATGCAGACAGCATACCCAAACACCATAAAGTATTGCATAGGGCCTCTTGTTTGGGTCTGTTCCACAGGGAGAATTTATATAGCCCACTTTTTGGCAAGGGCCAGTTTTTCCTTGAAACCCTATAAGCTTTTTGGGTACTGCTTCCCTTGTGGGTTAGATACAAAGGAATCTCCCTTCTTATTTGTATCTATGTGTATGTATGCACATCTGCAAAAGCAGATGATTGACTTTTCCTTTTTTAAAAAAAAACTGTGGGTAGCAAGCTTGAAAAATAATTTAAATGTGTTTGGAATGTGTAAATAAATTTCTATAAAGCTGTGTAAAAGAAAACTGAATGTATTTAATGGAACATTTATACATTTCGGAGTAACTCGGTAGTTTAATAAAGTTCCCATTTACTGGGCATGAGGTTTGTACTTTCTCCTTCCTGTTATACTCTTGGCTTTGGTCCTGGACATCTCAAGCAACTGGAGTCTGGGTGTAGGTGACTGTGGGAAAGTCCCAAAAGGAAGGACTTTACAGCAGAAATCCTGTATGCTACTTATTTTTATATTAAGACACGCAATTTAGCTTCAGTTTCTGAACGCTTCTGAGGCAGGACTTTCTGCACAGGTTTGGGTATAACATGGAAGGCAATAGACAGTAGATGCAGCACTTTGAGTACACATCGTATGTTGTGGCCAAGACAAATGTTCACGGCACTAACAAGTCTGGATCTGTCACTACCTTCATGCCTTTTAGCTTAGCACACTTTATTGAGAAATCCTGCTTTACAGCTCCCAGGGCTTTAGAAATAAAGAATAGCCTGTTTTGCAGGAGCAGGTGGTGACTTTTACACTGCAATTCTGAATTTTTCAATTTCGTCCCATTCTCCCATTATTTTTTCATCTTTACTGCATACAAAAGAACATCTATTCAGCAGGAAAAACGCAAAAGCCAGCCAGCCCGCCTCCTTGTCCTCAGGCAGCGTTTCCTCCCCTCTGCTGTGGAAATGATTTTTGGATTGGAATTGCTGCTATTTGCAAACTTGTTTAGCCCCTGACTTTTCTCGTTTGGTGAGTGTGTCTCTCCTCGTACGGAGTGGCAAGCACCTGCTGTCTGCCAGCGCTGAGTGATGGCTGCTGGGGGGAATCTACGTGGGAAAGCCCTTTGCCATCAAAAGGTGTGTCTCAAAAGTTTATGTTGTTTTAAACTTCATTTTTATTTCAAAAGGGTTTATAATTACCAATTCATTATTTAAACTACCAGCTGTCAGAGACAGCGATGCCCCGTAGGTTTAATTTCCCATGTCATGCAATTTTCCCAAACGCAAACAGGCCAGGTTGCAGTTGGCTCTCAAGACAGAACTGAGACCTTTCTTCCAGCTTTGTTCTGCCAAATGGCCAACACTTCTGCCTGTGACCAGGGCTACACCTCTCTCCTTTGGTGGCTGTTGAGGTCGGGGAGCCCAGGGGACCATGAGGGGACGTGGAGCTGCGGAGCTGGTGGAGATTGAGAGACAGGGGAAAGAGCTGTGGGAGTAAGAGGTGCTGATTCATACTTACAGGAATTTAATATTCACATCTCATGTGGGAACTGCATATAAACGAGGGGCTCAGTGCATCCCTCATTACAACAGCTCATTAAATTATCAAGAAAGACAGAGTTCCCATCACACCTCCCACAGTGTACAAGTCTGGACTATGTCATTCAAAATAACCCATCAGTATCTTTCTAATCTTAGGGTATGTCTGCGTGGACGGATGCAGACAGCCACACGTTGGCTCCGACTTAACCAGACCCAAGCCAGCTCCGGGCTGGAGGTGTTGGGCGCGTTAGTTCGGCGCTGACCCCGAGGTGGTGTACGGCAGCTGTAGGTGCATACCCTCGGCCGGGCTCGCTGCCTCCAGCTCACTGCACGCCGCAGGGCTACGCTGCTCCGGCAGCGCTGCAGCAGAGCCCCGGCTGTCCGCCCCAGGAAGACCTGCCCTCCGAAAGCTGTTGCTGCTGCTGCTGCTTCACGTGAGAACATAAACCCTGCGAGAGAGGCCCAGCTAAACACAGCTCCTTTCAGATTTGGCTGCTCAATGTTTTCCATTAACTTGATACTGTTTACATCCTACTGCTGCCAGTGCCAGAGATAACTGCCTTGGGAACAGCTCCCTACAGGTATTGTTAACAGCTGCTGAAAACAAAGGAGTTTGTTTTAGCCACGTCACTATCTAAATAGCCAGAAATACATTACTGTTTTATCACTCATAAGCCAATATTAAAAAAATCTGTCTTGTTCTCCTGGCTGAAAGATGCATTCTGCAAATCTTGCATGCTGTTAAAGCTGGCGGCTGAGCCAATATCCTTGCAACTGTAAAAGAAAATGACACTGAGGCGAAGGACGTGTGACAGTTCTTGTGGCAAGAAAGCGTCTTTCTCTTCCCAGCATGTGATCACCACCACCAGCGTCAACTACTTGCACTTAGAGAAAATTGTTTCCAGCCATGTAGCTCGTTTCTGTGTCTTTTCAGGTTGAAGGCTGAGGTTGCAAGATACGTGCTGCCTCAGCTAGCAACTTGCTCTGATTAAAATAAAAAAAACCCAACCCAAACCAAACCAAAAAACCCCTCCTCATTAACCTCCTGCTGATGTCCTTCCTTTTAGCACTGGGAAGCACGGAGCGGTGATGGTTAGGGTGAGAAACTCTCAGCAAGGGTGGCCGTGTCTGGACAGAGAGGAGAGAGTTACACGCGTTTCTGAGACCCTTCACCCCGTCTGAAGCAGAGGCTCTGGACAGACTTCCTTTGAACAGAGATGTGTCTCTTCTGCTTTTGATCAGGTCTGAACAATAGCTCCTTTTTATCCTATTCCATCCTTATTTATTGGGAAGAGGGGAAAAAAAAAAAAAAGGCCAAAAATGTTGATGCCTCCTCTTGGGTCAAGTGGAAGAAAGATATGAACTACCTACTTTTTTTCTCTTTTAAACAATAGGACTTTGACTCATAAATAGAACTGGTAGCTTCAGCTAACTCTCTGCTGCACAGGGGCACCAGGTATTTTCAGTGGCTGTAGTGATCCAGCAGCAAAACAGGTACAAAAACAAGAACTCTGTTTAGCACCAGAGCACACCCAAGTGACTGTTTACTCTGAAATACAAATCCTAGCAACTGGACACAGATGATTGTTCATTTGGGCACCCAAAAGGAGCTGGCTAGAAAATATTTGATTCCACTTCTAATAATTGTTTACAATCAATTTTATTTCCTATTACTCTTCCATTTCATTAGAAGTAAAAAAGCTACCTTGAGCAGAGAGCAATAAAGCAGGGCTGACAGGTGCAAACCCATCACCCACAGCTGCATCTTTTCCCTGGTGCTTACTCCTCACAATCCTTTTCTGTAGGGTTAGGGAAACAAATTGACTCTCTGTGTGCACTTTTGATTTTACATCTTTCTGGTGGGCTAGCACAGGTTCTGGAAAGGAACTGAATATATTTCTAAGATGGTTACATGCACAATAGGTGTTAGGAGTTGCTGAAGCCTGGTAACCAATGTGCTGTCTGTGGAAATTAGGGAAATGTGCATACGGGAAACTGTGATGACGACAAATGGATCGGCACAACCGGAGACAAGTTTTCAAAAACCATATGGGTCCTTTTCTCTCTGTCATTAGCATCCTCATCCTTCCCTGAGTGTCTGCTGTTTCTGGCAATTCCAGGTTTAAACCACAGTCTCCAGAGAAATCCGGACCCCCCTGTGCCTGACTCCACTGAGTCACTGCAGAAAGCATTTGACTGAGAACTGCTGGAGTCGCTTGAGCTCTGGGGCTGAAAATATGACACGTTGCTAGCTTCGTGTTTTGGTTTCTGGTGTTTCTCATGCAGCATTTTAAACTGATGCAGACGTATTCCCTTTGCAAATCTTTAATGTCTTTTTTTAGGATGAAAAATGGGTGTAAATGTGGTTTTGATTTTTCCCCACCCTTTTACAGCTGTATTTTGCCCCTTTATGTCCCATGACCGCTTCCTCCCACTCCTATTTCCTCTATTATAATTTTCCATCCTCCTCTATTAAATTTTCCAACCTCTGCTAATAACTTATCCCTCTTCTTTATCTTCTTTTCACATGGCAGGCTTTCTGTACTCTTCCGTTTGCTTCATCCTGCTTTCTCTCCGTTTCTTGACTCCAGTGGCCTTTTTGCTCCGTCGCTTGCTTTCTTCTTTCTGCCAATGTGAGTCTTTCCCCAAACGTCTGTCTACAAAATCTGCAAGCCGAGGCTCTTCACTGCCAGCTTCCAGTAAGACGTAAGAGTAGAGCAACAAAATGGACTCAGTTTTTAAGGTTTACATGTCTGTATTTTGCAGCTTTGCCCTGTCACTGCGATCAAGTAGCTGGAGGAGGCTATTACTGAGGAGAAATGCGTCTTTGTGTCTTTTCTGTATGAAAGTTGCTCACCCCCTACGCCGAGCAGCCTACAGGGGGGCAGGAGGGGGAGCTGAGGAGCTGAGTGCATGGGGTGATTTTGCAGAGGTGGGTGAGGAACGTCTGTTCAAATAAAGGTGTGAGTAATCTAGCTTTGTGGTTCGAGTCTAAAAAGCCCTAGTGAAAGACTGTCGATGACAGCTTAAAAAGCCGTTTGGTGAAGTGATTCCTAACCACGCCCATAATCTCGGTGCCACAAGCAAACAGATTTGTGCAGTCAGTTTGGTGCTGTTTCCCTGTGCATCAGAGCAAAATAATTGCATTATTGTTTCTTAAATTAGCACGTAGCTTTTCATGGTATGGGTTACGGTTTCAGCACATTTTGGGTTTCTCTCACAGGGTAATGACCAAGACCTTTTCACAACAAGAGAGAGCACTTGGAAACCCAAAGATGGCTTTTGGACAATAGGTACTCAGTTTTCCTTTTGCTGGAAGTGACTACTCATAAAATGGAGAGCAATTGGAACGCATGCACAGTGTATTTGTATAGGGTATGCACTGTTTATTGCTGCAAGTAGTTGGTACTCACAGGTGTTCTTTCAGAAAGACCCGAGCCCCCTTAAGGCACTCTTTCCTCCCAGGAGGTTATAGCCTAAGCCATTGAATAGTTGAGCTGAGAAGGCATCTCTGGAGATCACCCAGCCCAGCCTCCTGCTCCAAGGGCTATCTTCACATGTAGGTCACTTTGCTGAGGCCCATAGGGTGTTGTTCTTAGCATAAAGTGGTTACAAGAGGCAGGCATATGAGTTTGCTACTGAAATAAGGGTGCTGAAGATGGGAAAACACTAAGGAAAACACTGGTCTTCTGCAGGCCATGACTTGAAAAATGTTTGCCACCTCATCCAAGGAATATATTGCAATTTTTGATGCTAGTCTGCCTTAGGTGGCTGATGGTGATGTGAAGTCAATAAAGCAAGTAAAGGCAGGAGTTGGGAAACAAATTTGAAGGAAACCTGAAAAGCAGGAGGGAACCTACTGGTCGCAAGAAAGAAAGAAGTTTGTGGCTTAAGAGAAACCAGAGGAAAAAAAGACAGTGGCAGTTGCAGAGGCTTGTGAGAAAGGGTGGACATTTGCCATTTGGATGAAGAGAGAGGAGAAGTGAGAGACGTTCAGTAGCCAGGCTGTGAAACAGTCCAGCACTGTGGACCTGAGCACAGGCAACTGTGGGCAGCTGCTGGCAGCACCATAATCGATCCATGGGAAACCGAGGAATGACCCTTGTGAGCTCAACAGCTCAACCCTTCCTGGCAGATGTTTGCTTGCTCTCTTCATAAAGGAATTAAGGGCCAAATAGAGTAGTAAGTTACAGTAAGTATTCACAACGAGCAGCTTGTGTCCTGCAGGATGGGATGCCTGTTCATGCACATACAGCTAAGCAGCACATCTCCTGATAAATGTGATACTTCCGATGCATGTCTTTTCTTGCACCATGGCTTTACTAATGAAATCAGCACCTCACACTTACAGTAGAGCCGCTGTGGTCATCCCAAGTAATGCAAATTCTCGTATCGAGTGTGTAAAGCAGCAGCTAACTGGTAAGCCTAGAAATCTAGCAAATATTTTTTTATTGTAGCAAAATACTGCCTGGGTTGCTCTGAAGGATTCGATGCAATCTGTTGCCAGAGACTTGTAGCTTGACTGGATGGAGCGTGGGCGGGATCACGTGGCAGCTCCTGCTGGTGCTTTTAGTGGCCTCTGCAATGCCTTAGACTGGTTCATACCCCAGTGCAAATGGTCCCAGATCAGAGCTCATGCTCTGAAGGATCTCATACTGAGTAAGGCGGCATGAAGGTAGCTATAGGGAAAACATGAATGCTCAAGCCAAATCTTAACCCCTGCCCTCCTCGTGCGTACCTTGCAGTACTAGTGTAACCAATTCTCACTGACTACTCGGACCCACTAAAAAAACCAACCAGCCGAAACCAGACCCCTGCAAGACACTTTACAGATGAGTTCACAGCTGAAGATACAGCGCAGAGGCAGGCATGAGTGGCCAGGAGTGGGATATTAGCAGGGGCAGCTCTTTAAGGTATTGTGAGAAATATCCCTGAAATCATGGGCTGCTCTTCATCTGTGCAGCAAGCGGAGGAGGGAGGCCGCCGGGTACAGCCCTGCGCCCCCGGGGTCCCAGTGGCCACGGTGTCCCCAGCCCACACAAAAACAGCATATGAAATAACGTGAAATGTGGCATAAGCAACCCATGGGAGAAGGGCATGTGGAAATACAGCAGGAGATGTTTTGTAATTGTAGAAGCAACTGACAGTATTATAAAAGACTATAAAGCGGAGACTTGCAAGAATGTGTAGCTTGAAAATTAGGATGAATTGGCAAAGTGGGTCCATGATTAATCACAGAGGTCCATTGTATGATTGAGTCTAACCTCTTGTTTAATGAAAATTCTTCCCTGAACAAGTCTCATTTAAACTGCAGTAAATATCTCCGAATAAAATGTTCAGCCTTAACATACAACATTTTAAATGACAGAGAAGTCACCCTAACCTTTGGTAAATAGTTTGAACAGATAATCAAGCTCTCTTTTTGAAGCTGTCATAGTATTTCTAGCACAAATTAATTGGGGTGGAGCGTCTAATTGCTGGTAACTGGATCTGTTACAATGCTGTGTGCCAAACTGGCAAGCTCTTAACTATCGTATTTCTGCTTCTTGGATTAAGCCTTTGCAGGAACGGAGCTATGATTTCCCCTGGTGAAGACCCACAGCAGCTCTGGGGCCAGCCCAAGCTCCAGGGGCAGCACGAGGTGCGGAAATACGTGAGAGAGGGTGTCCACTGCTGGGCTGAGGTGGGGGGACCTTGTTCTCAGTGGGTCACAGGGGCTTGTGGCATTGGGGGCAGTTTTCCTGCTTGCAGGCGCTGGCTCTCAGCCTCTGCCCAGTCCCCTGCGGCTATGCATGGCTGGAGGCTGCCCTGGAGAGCGGCTCTGGCCAGCAGGCTGTTGTGTGCCCGCTGGCCTCCGGAGAGATCCACAGGAACTATGTAGAAACCTGTTCAGCAGAGTTTATTTTGAAAGAGGGTGGAAGCTCTGGAAGGTTGGACCTGTGTTTGCTGCACAGCTTTCCCAAAACCACTCTTGGTAACCCAAGTTTATAGTCTCTCGTCACATTAAAAACGTGACTAACAAAAGGGACTTGTTTCAGAGCTACATGACGGTTGTGTTTAGACATTTATTTTTAACTAGGCGTTCACTGCCTGGCCAGTTGCAGAGCCCAAATGCTGCTGGAAATCACCAGGGCTGTCTTTGGTCAGACCTGTTGTACTCGCTGTTCCTTTCTCCCTAATGGGGACAACCGTGGATGCTGATAAACCCTACTGACTCACCTCTGTCTTCTGTGGCTGGCCTGCAGCTCTTTGGCCTTATCGTCCTGCTGTGCCTTAAGCTAGGAATACACATTTTTTACTGTGTCTCTCTCCCTCCCCCCTTGGGATTGTGTTGAGCATTCTGCAGTTAAGGAGACATTGATAACATCTAATGACTCATTCACTGACATCCTTTAAAAAGGGAGCTCTGACTCTATCCCCTCCTCTTCTGGGTTTCCTTCCCTCCTTCCCTCACATTAAGGCTGATGAGGAGCCTCGAGCTATTCTGCAGATTAAATGGCATCTATGCCACCTGCTTCTCAATTGACCATTTTTTGACTGTGTTGACCATTTTCTCTATTTTAAGGTTGCATTTTAGAAAGAGGGGACCCTTTTTAAATTTCTTTTCCTTTTTTCCCCATCTTTTTCCTTTTTTGAGCCTACATGAACCGTACTGCTCCTGCTCACTGTGCCACAGATGTGAAATGTCTCTCAGTTGAGCGTGACACCTTTGCTGCAGTGCCTTGAGGGGACTATAAAACAGGTGGCCTCATCCTGGGTCATTTTTCTTTATTGATGTTATTGCGGAGCCCCATGCTATGGCAACCGAAGGAGTTGTACTCTTTGGAGCTGGAGCGAGGCAGAGGGAGGGAGGACTCTGAAGTTGCTGTTTGGGACCAGCCCTGCTCCAGCAGCCACAGCTCGGCCGGCACCCTGCCAGCTCACCGCGGCGCAGGTGTTTATCCAGCGCGATGGTGAGTCACAGGTGCCATGCTCCACCAAAGCCACCTCCGGCAGCTTCCCCGTGAATCACTGCAGCCTGAGAAGGCTTGCAGCAATTCTTGGGCCACCAGAAGGATGACCTCATTGCCTGCTGAGCAGAATAAGGACAAAGTCACATGGAGCTCTGCTCTTGGAGCCAGGGAAAATGGCATCCCAGCAAAGATCTTGCAGGTGACCTAAACGGGCATGTGATTCAGTGTTATGGGACCAAACAGGACAAAGGTCCTTTTTGCAGGGAAGGAAGGAAGAGACTGCAAGATACATAGAAATAATTTGAGATGGCTTTCATGACAAAACCTGTAAGGCAAGGAGGAGTGATACGGCACAGGGTCCACAAAGGATTTAGTTTTAAGTATTTCTCTTTGCATCACCTGGTTTCATTTACTTTGATGATTCTCCAAGCGATATTGGCTATCCTGGGTGATCATGATGTGAAGTCTGATGACATAATCTTCGCATACTGTGTCCTGCCCATGGAGGTGAGTTACCGTGATAGTGGTTCAAACTCACCCACCGAACGCAGCTGAAAGATTTACTCAAGTTTAACTTCAGCTGAAATTGAGTGCCTTTTCAACTTCTGAAAAATGGCTTCACGGCAGTTTTACATTTCCATTGGATTTATCATTATTTCAAAGAGGTTGCTGATTTCCGAGCAGGCATCAAGTGGTCTTTTCTGATTTCAAATATGAAAAATAATAACCCTGTACTCCTCCTCTGAAGACAAATCTTGAAATGCTATGAAAAGTGCTAGTTATTTATTTAAAATGTGCGGTCTTGTAAAATCAAGACCAGTGCAGAAAACTGAGAGATTTTTCTTTCATCTTAAAATTGTACAAGGTTGAGAATTTTACAGAAATTAAAAATCAGCTCATGTGTTGCAAGAAAGGCTGCTGGGGTGGGTTTGATGAAGCTGGAATTTGCATCTGTGACAGTGAAGCAGCCTGAATCTGCTCCTTGCTTCTGTTGCTGGCAGCTGGAGCTCAGACCGCAGGAGAGAGGAGGAAATTTCATCCCAGAGATCCCTGGGGTTTCAAGGTGCTGCATGTGCTGGCTCCGAAGTGTGCATCTAGACTGCAGGAAGCCAGCGGGCTGCAACAAGAAGCAGTCAGTGGGGACCAACTCCCACACATGCTTGTTCCTTGAGCTGTGAGTGTGATGGCCATCATCCCTCTTCCTGGGCAGGGCATCCCCACATGTGAATGCTAACTGGATAGTGTTGGCAATCCCCAAATAATGTTTTGTCATCTGCTTTTCATTCCTTGACTTGGTTAGGTGTATGTTGGTGGCTAATCACATTTAACAGTGCGGGTTAGATAATGAAATTGTTGGGCTAAGTGCTGATAGGACTGAAGAAACCGATCCCAGGTGGGACCTCCTCACTGTAGACCATCAGACCATACCACCAAGCCCACCCCCACTCACATCCATTAATTTTCCCATCCCCAGGCCCAATGTTGGCGTGCATCACAGAAAAGCCTCTCAACTGAGGATGAACGTGATGGTTCTCAGTGGCACGTTGGTCCAAAGGTATCAAGCCCCACATCTGAAGTACTTGTGAAAATTGGCCTGGTATGTTTTCCTCATTCTGTTCAGCTTCCCAGTCTGTTTTTAACATCTGCTGATTTTAGGGCAGCCTGATTGCTTCCCTGGCAAAAGGGCTGGACTGCTAAACCGGGGCAAAGGATCCCTCCGCACTTGTGGGATGCACTGTGTGACCTGGGAAGCTCTCTAATTATTTTGCAGGTAAAATGGAAACTATCAGATAAAAGGCTCTTTGCCTTTTTCAGAACAGTTACTTGGCTAGCACAAGTGTGCATCTGAGCATGGCCCAAGCCAGAGGTGGAGCACCAACGGCACGATTTGCACGGCCTCCATGAATATCAGCTCTGTTCTGGCTTGCAGGGTTTTAAGGAAGTGAGCTGCAATCACAATGACATCAGGCAGCTAAACCCAAATTTGGGCTCTGTTAACTCTGAACGTGCCTGCTCCTTGGAGGTGCATCTGGAGCCTTTTGAAAGGACTTTCCTTAGCTGCTGCACTCGCTTTTTTGAGTCATAACCACAGCGTGCGCAGCGCTGCCCAAATGCAGCAAATGACACAAGACTTGCTCTTTAAGAGCGGTGTCTCAACAGCTTTCAGCACAGCGTGTTGGGTAATCTTGAAAATACTGATATTTTCCTATTGAGTGCGTTTTAAAAAGTCAGAGCGTATGTGCACGGGCAGGGGCTCGGGGCAATTGCTGCTCCTCACGTCTCACTCCTACGGGAGCTGGAATTGCAGCACATGCAGCTGGTTCTCTGAGGTGGCCCTTGCTCTCTGAAAGCTTTAGAGACAAGAAGGTGGGCAAAGGAGCTAAAATCTTTGAATCATGGCTATAAATGGAAGAGGGTTTTTTGAGATGTTCTCCAGTGAAGTGGCTGAAAAGCAAAAGCATTTGGAAATGTTCTGAGCACAGAGGAAACAAGATGTTTATTATCCCACAGCTCTTTCAGGCCTGCTTTATGCACAAATATGGCCAAAAATGGTTTTTGAAGAGCTTCGTAGTGATGGGGAAAGACAAAGAAGCAAGTAGATCTATTGGTTGGTTGCCCTGCTTGCTGGAGGGGAAAAGGAGCCCCAGGGGTCTCATGCCAGGGAGGGGATGCTCTGGGGAGGGGATACTCCCTGGCGGACTGTAGGCAGCTGGAGGTGAAGCACAGCTCGTGTATCCCTGATATTCACTATAATAAGGATGCAGGAGCCTACTCTTAGTCTTTCATTGATGCCTGAATTTCACCCGCAGCCTCTGTGTTGCCTGTTGTGCCACTAGGCATTGGCGTGTTGGCAGTGACCAAGCTGAGGCTGCAGTCCTGCCAGGCGCAGGAGGCAGCGTAGCACCTGCCTCCACTTTCTGCAGAGGGGAGGGCACGATAAGCGTAGTGGGGACCTCCACCACCCCAAGAAACTCAGCCCCTGGGCCCCCAAATCAGTACTCAGCCCTGCGAGCTGGGTGCGGGCACCTTGTTTTCACGAATGGGAAAGCTCAGCATGCCCCAATTTTTTTTTCTACCCTGTCTTTTATCAGTTTATTTGTCATAATGGGAGTATGTTAATGTTCATTTTGGCCTGATCTCAGGGGTTCCTTGTATCCACTAGGAACAACCAACAGCCATAGCCAAGCCTTCACGTTGCAGGACAGATATCTGGGGCCATATGAATCGCACACCCTAATATTAACTGTGTGACTACAGGACTCTCTGCTGTTGGTGTGATGTCTTAATCGCCGTGACTTCAGCATAGCCCAGCATCTGAACTGAGGGTTTCCTTTTGGTATGTGCCTAAGTTTACTGAAATGTACCATGAGGCATCCAAAATGTGAATTAGAGGTCTACACAAAGCACTTTACAAGGCACTTTGGATGAAGGAAATGTGGTGTATGGATATGGTATCTAATAGAAAATATTCTAAAGACTCCTTCCTTTCTTTAGAGTGTTTTACATCATCTGCTGTAGACAGAACTGTGCTGCTTCTCTGGCAATTTTTGATATTCTGAGCTTTTGAGAAGTAAGAAGCTGATGCTTCCTAGCGAGGAATACAGCTCTACTGCCACGAGTTGAAAATGGAGCTCTTCTATTTATTTATTTGATTTTTTTTTTAGAGAAAGAAAGAAGGAGGAACCCAGGGGGAAAAGCATGGGACATGAGGATGAGTGAGACAAGCAGAGCCAAAGGCATCTGCGGGTAGTGACCAAGAGGTGTGAAATGTCAGCAGGAAGGAGCAGGTGCCCAGCGTGATTCCTTGCAGAAAAAGCTGCTCCAGGAGCAGTCGGGTTGAGGCATGCAGCATGTAAGTGGTGAGCTGTTCGTCATTACTCAGGGCAGCAAGACAAATGAGAAATCAATTGAGCATCAAACCATTGTTACTGATTGCCTATGTTGAAAATAAATGATTCATCAAGTGCTTCAATTGATTCATAAACGTGGCAAGGAGTTCCAGTCTTGATGTAAGGACCTTTCCACCAGTCAGGCAGGAAAGTCTTGCTCCCACTCACTTTATTTGTGCAACAAACATCCTTTTCTCTTGACATGGATTAAGCCAACTCACTTACAAACTTTTTTTCCTGATTGTTTACTTTGCCTTTAAGTGATTGGTAATTGTACTCACTTACATGGTGCTTTTTTTTTTTTTCATTTTTATTTTATAGTGGAGGAGCCCGGAAGGGATGGGGATGGCTGTGTGCAAAGTGCTGGGCTCTGTGCCCAGCAGGGCAAGCAGATGACCCCATCCTCAGAGAGCTGTAGTCTACAGTGTACCATGAATTTTCAGTGTCCACATTCCTGCTGAATTAGTGGGAAAGGGGACATTTGGTGCCTTAAAAGCCTTTTGTAACTCCCCATGCAATGTGCTGTGGAGTACTTTGAAATCTATATGCCCTCTGTAGATATAAGTGGTTGCTCACAGAGTTGAAGGTGAGCATGCCTCCTCCCTGCCGCTGTGTCTGTTTACCTGCCAGCCCGAGGAGGAGGTGTTGGAGATCTGCCTCTGCTTCTCCACAGCAGTTCAATAGAGTCGTCAAAACAGAAGGGAAACAAGGGGATGTTTGCTGTAGGTGAGGGGAAGGGATGGGGAGGGAGGTGTATCTCTGCTTGCGTAACCTGTGGGTGGTACTGGGGTGGGGAAAGGCGTGAGGAGCAGTGCAAGAACAGGGAGGTCCCCCTGGCATATTTGTGAGGGCAGGTCTCTGGCGGTGCTGGCCAAGGGTGACTACACATGGAATATGGAGGGAAAAAGAAATTTCACAGTTGTCTTAGAGTTTATCAGGTGGCTAAGGCAGAGGCAGCTCTTGCTATCCCTGTGTGCCCCCAGCCTTATGAAGGCGAAACGACCTGCCAGCCCCTTCACGACCCAAGCTGTATCGTGGCTGCTGTTGCCATCGGGTTGCGCAGTTTCGCCCAGGTTTCCCCGTGTGTCCTGAGGCCAGGCTGCAGGGAAGCAGCACGGGTTATCTGAGGAGAGCCTTCTCCCGTCAAATATACCATAATGCCACCAAAGCTCCTTGATCTGCCAGTAACTACAAAGAGATGGCGACCAGCAAACTGGGGCTGAAACAGCAAGAGAAAAAAACAACAAAACAACGGCAATCTCTTGCAGTTATTTGCCACCAAGTAGAAGAGTCATAACTCAGTTGCCCAGGAGATGATTAAGGATGGAGCCTGACTAGCTTTTAACTTGATACAGCCCACAGGTGCTGCTCTAGGGTGAACTGGATTGCAGAATTATCTGGCTAAGAAATAATGATTTCTGCTGGGTTGTTTTTCAGCTGGATCATTTTTTTTCACCCAGCTCTTTGCACCAGTGCTGGGGCTGGTGGGGCAGGAGGGGCAGCGCAGGAGACGGGAGCAGCAGGGGTGGGCAGGAACTGCTTTTTTTCTGTAACGGTTCTGCTTCACTCCACACCATCCCTGCTGGGGCTTAAGCTGGCAGTAACTACACCAGCCCGGCGTAAAGGGTCTCCAGCCTCTGTATGCACAGGGGTCCTTTGTGATTTGACCGAGTGACGTTTTTGGCTTGGCCTGTTTGGCAGTGAAACAGCCAACAGTGCTGCCACATGCCTTTTTTTTTTGTGATATATTTTTGTGTAGTGTTAGAAAGAGTTCATGTCCTGTGTCAGTCTGCTCGAGTGAGCCCTCGCAAATGAGAAGAAAAAACCTAGAAACTCTGTGCCCAAGCTATCTCCGGTGCTTGTGAGCCTGAGCCTCCCACCGCTTGATAGCATAGCACAAACAACCTTTCTGTTTCCCTAGTCAAACCCTGGGTTCTGCCACAAAAGTGTTTGAAAATCTGTACAGGATGGGTCTGAGTCTTTTGTCCCCTGTCCAGAGAAGCTGTGCAGGGAGGCAGTGGTGGGAGCCCCTGTGCTGCACCTTGGTGCATGCTGGCTCTCTGGCTGCGGGAGTTGAGGCAACAGTGAACTCTGTTGAAGTTGGCTGTAGTTGTTCCTCTCTTTGGTGTGCAATTTTCCTCACTCAGCAACATTTCACTGAAGACAGCACGGATTGGGTATGGCAAGGGAGAGCAGGGTTAAGGATTGGGAACTTTGACTTCAAAATAGGTTGTTTTTTTTTTTTTTTGAGGCGGAGAGGTAGCTTAGGAGTTCAGAAGAAGCAGTCTGTGGTGAAAAGAAGAAAAGAATGAAGAAGAAAAGAAAAAGATGCTGAAGATGGTGCTGGGCAGATAGACATTGTGATTGAGTAGTCATGGACAGGAACCTGGAAGGATGGTGGCTGTGCTTGTGCTGCTTGTTATTTCTTTTATTGTTACTGGTTAAAAGTCAGTGATGTAAATCTGGGCAGGATTCAGCATTCTCCATCCAAAGGACATACGTTAGCAGAGAAGCACCTCTGTAAGCATTGCTTCAGTGCTGGTTCTGCAAAGAGGTTGCAGGAACTCATTATTCGTTATTTTATCTTGCTACCTGAAATACATAAATAGCCTAAAGGTTCCTCTGATGGACTTCTTCCAGCTCTTTGATGTGCCACAGATAATTTCTGTACATACTCCCTCAACCTGTCCCCACTCCCTACCTAAGGTTTAATGTTTCTACTTGTTATGTTTACCTGTCTGTACTAGACTGTAAGCTCTCCAAGGCAGGGACCTTGCCATCTTTCATGTTGAAGTACCTTGAAGGAGTTGTAACATCAACAGCTATAAAATGTGATATAAATTATCAAAGCAATGTCAACTAACACAGATCAACTCTTTGGCCTCTTCTGTGCCAGGCAGGATTTCCACGGGGCTGCTGGCTGCTCCTGGCACCTTGACATGATCTGTGCCAGCAGCGCCAACAGCCTGGCCCCAACAGGCAGCCGCTGTCGTGAGAGCATGCAGTGCTCTGTAAGTAAGTCCCATGGTGGTCATGATGAGTGGGGTGATATAGCCTGGCACCTTATGAGATGCCAGCAGCAGCAAGGCTTTTTGTAAAGCCTCCAACCAAGAGAAGTCACATTGCCAGCAGCAGGACCCCATGCCCCTGTTGGTTCAAAAAGTCAGGACTATATCCCAGAACTTTAATATCTCAAGAGCCTCACGGCACTCTGGATTTCAGTTCCCTTGTGTGAGACTGGAACAGTGGAAGCAAATGGATGCATCCCTGCCTACAGGAGCTAATGCAAGAATTAGGCAGAGCCAAGCAATGCACACTCCCCTGTCCCAGCTTCCACACGGCTCTGGTGCATGGGGCCAGAGCCACCATCCTGCAGTGTTTCTAAGAGCCTGCTGCTCGGATCCACAGTCCACAGTGCACTTCTAGCCAGGTCTCTCTTGCCTTCCCTTCTTTGGAGCTGTTTCTTTGTTCAGCCTGGGATGTGTCAGGGAGAGACCTTGTTTTTATAACCTCCTGTTATGGCTGGAGGTGATGCCTCTGTGGTGACAGCTGGGGAGCAGACTTTGATCTGGCGCATTGATGCCTCCTCTGGGAATTCAGGCCTCTGAGTCTTATTTGCCCTGGGACATAGTCAAGAGGATTTCCCCTAAGTAAAGAGCCATCAAACCTTATCAGTTGTCTTGCTGTTCCTATGTCACCGCCCCTTGAAGACAGCATCTGCCATGAAGAGGTCAGGCAGAGAAATCTGTGGGTAAAAGCCCAGTGTGTGGCCCAAAGCAGCACAGAACTGGGATGGCATGTCCTGCGGCTAGCACAGCCCCGTGGCACTCCCAGCAGCTCAGGGACTAGCAGTCATCGGGCCAAGAATCCAAGTCCCAGCTAACTCCCTGCCAAGTACATGGCCTCTCCGTCCTCCCTTAGTTTGCAGTACGTGTGGGCAGGGTGCCATCAGCAGGGTCTCACCAGTATCAGGTAGATCCCACACACCTAGGAAAAAACCCATGCAGAGCCCACCGAGCCCTGGCCAGTGGCCGAGAGGGCAAGCTGGGCGGAGGCTGTGGGCAGGGAGGTGTTTGGTCCTGCACGTGGTCCTGGCACCTACCAGTAACAACCTGAGGCTGGGCTGTGCTGCTGTGGCTGTGGCCTGAGCAGGGCTTGCTTTTGGATTTTGCAGCTCTCATCACTGCAGCATTCCAGAAATCAGAGGAACAAATCAAGGGCTGGTGAAGGAGTGGGGTCAGGATTAGGGATGGGAAATTGGGACATCCAAGTTCTGTTTCTGGCTTTACTACACACAATTACCTTTCCTACCTGTAAAAGTGCTGTTAAAGCCTTCATGTTTTTCATGCCTGTTTGGTTTCTGAAGGGTTGATTGTGACATTTGGAGGTAAACTAAGCTGAGCTATAGTGCTATTGCACACACAGGTTGCTTTTCTTCCTCAGTGAAGCTTATTTCCGAAGACAGGGGAGTGGTGCTCTGTTAAAGGCCTCATAAACTGGTTCACGCGGGGAGCTGCAGACCCTACTCTCAGCCAGACTGCTTTGCTCGACGCTGGCTCTACGTCACACCTCAGAAGTGCCTGCAGTTTTGGTCACTTCTTTTGCACATCTGCTCCTGCAGACTGCTCAAGGCTCTTCCATGTTTCTTTCAAACAGAGCTATTATTTCACTGACCCAGGCCTGCTATTCGCCAATGAATTGGATGCTGTTCATTGCAGCTTGAAATACTATTTCACTACTCTTAATGCTTCCCATTCATTTTCTGCGGCGATCGGATTCATAGCAGCAGATATGCAGCTTTCATTGATACTTGATGCAGCAGCAATACCCTCAGCAAAGGCTTTTTTGTACATAGGGCTCCAAACCTTTCAACCACGCTATCATGGAAAGCCATAATGTCCCTTTTCTGCAATGGCCCAAGCCACCTGCAGCCCCTGAAAGAGCACATTGTTTCCCCAATTAAAGAAACAACATGGGCAGTGTCTGCACTCATTGCAAGGGAGGGCTCTGAGTAATCTCTTTTTTGCTCTGCCCCCATCCTTCATCCCCCCCCTGCCCTGTTTCAGGCTGAATTTCAGCCCCACTGCTGTTTAAAACTAAATGAAAGGATATTTGTAGAGTTGGTTATTTTAACTGCTAAATGAGCCTCCTGGTGTTACACTGCCAGGTGGGGCCGACTCCCCTGGGCTGGCAATCCTGCCAGGAACGATTCCTGGGTGCTGGGGTTAACATGAACAGCCACAGTTTTCTTCTTCTTGCTATCTGTGGAAAACCATATTCTTCCAAGTGACCAGTGGGGGGTGGGCGTGTTTTTTCTTTTTCCTTTTCTTTTTTCATTTTTGCAAAAAAGGACTTGTGTGTGTGGAAGATGCTGCACTACCTTTTGCTCAGAGAAAGGGAGCCTGACAGCTTAGCACTGCTCAGAGACAGGAAAATTACTTTGTTTAGTGAATATTCTAAAGAGATGAAATAACAGGGCATGATGAAAATCTTCTGCTTAAAAGAAGAGCTGTCTCACTCCTGCTAAGCCAACAATTTCATTGTTTTGCTCATCTTTTGCAGAACGAGCTAGGAGAAAGAAAGGTAGAAATGTCTGTAAATGCTTTTTGTTAAAGAAAGGGAAGATTTAGGCTGTAATCCATGCTGGCAACTAGAGGACAAATCTCTGCCCCAACATCTAAGTGGTGGTATATTATGGGCATAGCCTTGCTGGCACTTGCCTGTTTCACCTACTGGAAAAAGGAGTTGTCACCCCCAGCTCAGCGCTGTCAAGCGCCACCCAGCAGCAACGTGGCTGCCATTTGGCATGGCGTGATACCAACCCTTGCTTGTTTTCAATAAACAGAACTATGTTTTGAAGGGAATGGCAATGTTGTTTAAGAAAAACAGAGTAGTTAAAGAAAGATGGATTATATGCTGAGCTCGAAAAGTGCCAGAGATAGCAAAGATAATCTCTGAGCTGGCATGCTGCGGCCCCCCGGGTTTTGCAGCGCCAGGAGAAGTGGATGGTGGCTTGTTACCCCACAGCTGAGTGATACGTGGTGGTGGACATAGTGCTTTCAATAACGGCTTTTTCTCTGCCCCATATTTTGTCTTTCTTCCTTGTGGCTGTCTCGGAGGGGGTGGAAAGCTGGAATCACCTCTGCATCTTGGGAGCAAGAGAGAGTCACCTTACGTGCCCAGCCTTTGCAAATATTCCTCTCCTCCTTTCAAAACCTGTGCCTATATTTTTGTCCCGCTCTGTTTCAAAGCAACTGCTGACACAGAGCAGGCACAAGCGTGCTACCCACCGTGGTGTGCAGGGCTCAGGGTGAGGGGCTCTGGGGAAGCGGGGGTCTGGTGGCATCGCCGGCAGGGCTGCTGCAGGCAGGCAGGGAGGAGGCCATGCCCCAGGCTCCCAGACACTGCTCCTGCTAAAGCCCTGCAAAAAAACCTGGCACAGGAATACCTCTCCGGATTCCTGCTATTCCCCTCGAGGGCTGAGCCACTTGTTTATCTTGTGGGAGAAGTCTGCAGCCACAGTTAGCTTTGCATATTTGATCCTGTCTGAGGTAATTTCTTTTCCTATCTGCAATATTTCTATTGCAAGCGGCTATCATTGTTCATTGAGGTAATGTTGCAATTGTTCAATGAACACATTACCTCTATTGTCCCCGTGATCTCAAATACAAATGTTGTGGCAGTCACCTACAGTTTGTGGGCTTAGTGACAGAGGTACCAACAAACAAGCGCCAGAGCTAGCTAGCCATGGGTGGCGCTTCAGAGCCAGGGAGCCAGGCCTGGTGCTACCACCCCTCCACCAAAGGCGGGGCTAGCACTGAACACCTCAAGGACATCTGCCGAGATGGCTACAGTCAGTTTTGGTGCACAACCTGCAGCAGCACATTTGATTTTTTAAAGGACGCAGTACCCACTGCCTTCGATGCCTACTGTACAACCTCGGGGTTGTGGGTGTGTGGCATTCCTGAAATTCAAGCTGTACTTGAATGGGAAAAGGCAGAGAGACATACGACAGGAACGCTCAGAGATGTGCAATGCTGTCTGTGTGAGATGAGACTGAATCAATCAACTTCGGCCTAGAAAATAGAGGACTCTGGGCTATGTCAGAGGCCTACAACATGACAAATAGCAGGAGGAATGGCAACAGCTGCTCCTAAGACAGGAGCCAAGGGATGTTAAATGAAATAATCAGGCAGATATTTTTTAAGGCATAGAGGAGGAAATCTTTTTTTCACACAGCCATAATTAATTGGTGGAACTCATTGCCATGGGATGCTTCAGGTGCTGTAACTATACATCGGTTCAAAAAGCAATTAGGCAAATTAATGGGACAGCAGCCTATGGAGGCCTCTTAGAGCTGCTGCTGCAGATGCAGCCTGTGGCTTGGGAAGTCCCTGGGCTGCTGAGTGCTGGGGTTTGCAGGGTTGCACCAGGTTCGCCCCACTCTTCCCCCCCGCAAACCCTCTATCAGTCAGAGTTACAGAATGTCTGTAGTGTGTCTTCTCTTCCCAGGGCTCACCGTGCCAGACTGGAAATACTCCCTCTGTAAGGATTTTTCTCAAATGCAAAAAATCAAAGGACTTCTGAATATCATAGTGAGGTGCTGGGAGGGAGGAGAGCTTGGCAGCTCTCACTTCTCTGAAGTGCATTACTGTGGGAGCATAAATCAGCCCTGTTTGGAGAGCTGTGTTTTTCCCTTCCTCCCCCTCCCTGACTTCATGCTGGCAGTGGTGCTGCCTGACCAAGGGCAAGCTGAGCCACCAGGAAAGCCAACGGTGTGGGTAACAACACATGGTGTGCAAGGCTGTGGGGGCAGCAGGACAGAGGGAGGGGACATCATCACGTTAGCTGCCCTAGCTGCACCCTCAGCCTCGCATCCATACACCTGGACACCTTGTCCTTCACCCCGGCATGCTCTGTTTAATTGTGAGATGTTAAAGTGCAGGTGTAACATCAAGCAATTGCGGGGAAACAGCCCCCACGTATATACAGATGGAGAGAGATGGGTACTCTGCAGGCCGTGATTAAAGCTCAGTGCGTTTACATTTTAAATGCTTCAGTACTCAGTCAATTTAGATAGCTTAATCTTTGAGAATTAGATAGCTTAATCAGACAGAAATAGAAGCTGCACAAAGAAGGCTCTGTAAAACCTCAGGGCTCTACGTACAAGAGCCCCAAGCTCGACTTGATTTTTGTTTAATGCAGCGGTTTTCTAGGCACTTTTTTAGACAAGCATAAAGGCAAAGTGCCGGAAAGAGATTTCATGTGCGGAGACATGTAAAACAAGAGCTATGATTTGTTTATTACATTAAAGAACACAGCCAGAGCTTTAGGATAAAAGGGTATAAAATAAATGGCATGGGAACCCAAATGGCAGCTTTTTGCCTGGCACAGAGAGGTAGGACGTGGATTGTGTCAAGTCACCTCACCTGGACTTAGAGAGATGCTAACAGCGGCCTTAGGTCTCCCCTACCCAAAGGTCTCCTGGTGCTTTGCAAGGAGTCACAGTTTTGGGGTGGGCTTTTGTATATGGCCATCCAGACCTACTGTGCTGCATGTAGGACTTAAGAAACCTGATGGAGTGTTTGCTGTGGCTGCAGCAGGCATCCCTCAGGGGCTGCAGGTTTGGGGTCATAAGGATACCGACTGTCCTGATAAGGGGACAGTCAATGGATATCATCTACAGAGAATAAATCCAGAGCGACTCCAAGGCTGTTTATTGCAAAGCAAAAATTACCTTTGGAAATCAGTCTTGGAAAACAACAGAGGTGACAGCAGTGCTTACCTGTGACACAGCATTCCTGGGCTTGCTGCCATGGAAATTCATGAGCCCTGCTGTATAATCTGGTCTCTTACTCCTAGTTATCCTATCTGGATCAGTTGGAAAAATCTGTATTCACCCAGGAAAAATGTACTTGCCCCAAGGTGTGCAAGCATGGGATTATTTACCGATGCTCCAGAAGGGCACAGCAGCTCTGTTTAGGCAGGGAAACCCTTCACAGGCTGTGGGGTGGCTGTGCTCGGCCTTTCCACCATGGGACAGCAGGCACTTACTTCACAGAGCTGAGAGAAGTTGTAAGAAAATACTGGAAGGATCTGCAAGGTGCAGGGGCATCTCTTATAACCTTCATTCATCTCTTGGGTTTTTTTGGTTTAAATTCTCCATCCAGTTAATATCATACTTCTTCCTTCATTGTTTCTTTCCCCTGTTTATTCTCTTTTTTCTCTAGTGATGCTTGAGAAACACTGGAGAAACACTCATTTCAGGCAGTCTCTTCCCCCTGTCCTTCCTTGCTCACTCCAAGCGCACTCAGCTAGGCTCCCTCTCCTTCCCCTTTGCCTGTTTTCTGCTTTGAGGGCAGCCCAAGGGTTTGTCTCTGCAAACAAGCCACCCCTGGCAGGGCAATGGGAGCTTCTTAGGATGCAGCACCGCATCATCACCCCACTGCCCTCTCCCTGAAGATGAAGCTGCACTTTAAGGCCTGAAGTGAAACAAAAATCTCTGCAGTTTCCATCCCCAGCCAGATAGCACAAGGTGGCGGGGAGGGAGAGGCTGATCTAGTCAGGTCATTAAGATGTGGGCAGAACTCAGCCTGTCCTAAGGATCTGCTTTGAAATCCTATATGTATATAATTCATCTTGTGCTCTGGTGGAGCCTGCCTGAAACTGGTATTGCAATTCTAAGCATCTGTTTTTGTATTCAGTACTTTGAGGTAGTTTACATAAATGGGTGGCTTTAATTTGCGTTCCCGTTTTAACTGCCTCGCAGCTGTGTGGGGCTAGGCCCCCTCCACCCAGTTTTTGACAGGGAGAGACTTACAGAGAGTATAAGGGGCTGTGGCTCTTGCCCAGAACCCTCCAGGAGCTGCCAGCAGACACAGCATGTGCTCCATGGCAGGGGATGGGGCAGCCCTGTCGTGCCACCTGCCCCACTCTCCCCAGCCCTCCGTGCTGCTCAGAGGGGTCTGTGCCACCCTCACTGTCCAGAGCAGGGCCACAAAGGCAGTGATGGTCTGTGTCAGCCTGTGAGGGACACCGAAAGCTGGGTGGAATAGCTTTCAAAGCTGGCTCTATTTCTACAAGGGTTTGTTTGGTTTTCTTTATGAGTAATTTTGAAGGATCAAATTGTTCCCAGAACATGCTTTCCAGGCCGATTGGATTGCCATTAGCCATGACCTTCCCCACAGCCAGTTGTTGGCTCCCCTGGCCTGTTCAACATCAGGGTGGAAATTGTTTGGGACTTCCTGCACCAGCGTATTGCTCCACAGTATCTACCACAGGCCCCCCTCTGACCTTGATTTGGATGTGACCACAGCAGGCACCTTGGGACAGGCAAGGCAGGCCACTTCCTGGCATGAGCATTTTTGCTGTCGAGAGGCACCAGCTTTATTTTGGCAAAGCAAATACAGCTTTCGCATGTGAAGGCAGGACAGCAAGAGGCTTCCTAGGGAAAAGACACTATCCTGCTGCCTGCAGGGCATTTCACACCACTTTAACCAGCTTTAATTTTAGCAGCTTGGGATAACTCTGTATATGTGTGAGAATCTTTCATGTCTCCCTTTGCAGTCCAGCTCTGGAGGCTTTGCTGGAGCTTGTGGCCTGGAGCATGAGCACATGGCAGAGGGACATGAACAAATGACAGGGAGATTTGTGATAACCAAACACTTTCTCCAACGCTTAGAGCGACTGCATTGATCTCAGCTCAAAGCTGAAGCTTTCACTGTAAACAATAAATAACAGATGCTGGCCTTAAAAACAAGCTCTCATCTGTCCTGAGAGGACACACAACTCCTTTGTAAGTGCAGGAACCAGCCCTGGGGGTTACAAAGCAGAGAAGAGGAGGAAAGGAGGAAAACCCAGCACCACCATGTTTAGTACTAAACCTGTGCTGAAAAGCATCAACAGGCATACACACACAGAGAAAAGGCACCTCACCTCACATCTTTCCTGGCTAGATGTTAAAATCGCTATTAGACCTGGCTGAAAAATTGATTTTGGAGTGTGGCCAAAGAGAAGACCCGAGACAAAAAATGTTGTTTCCAGCAGACCCAAAAAGTAAGGGATCATTCTGTCTCCAGGTTGTTCTGCTGTCCTCAGTGTCACCTGTAAGCTGAGCAGCAGAGCCAAAACAACCCTTTGCCATTTCATCCAGGTGACCCTTCTCATGTGTTGTCAGTTTTTACCCAGGTTTCCTTCTCCCCCAGGCAGGGAGCAGTGCTTTTCCCAGCTGAGCCCTGGTATCCAACAGCACTGGCCTGGCAGCAGCAGCACAGCTACCCCTTCGCCTGGCTAGGCTCAGTTTTGGCAAGTGACTACCATGGGGCAGAGGCTGTTTTTACAGCTCCCTGTCCAGCCGCCTGTGCCGGGAGGCAGGGAGCTCTGTGTAGGCAGTGGTTATAGGGTCACCGTGCCCCGGTTATCCCCATCAGTGTGTGGACTCTTGAGAGGTGCCACCTGTGTTCAGGCATCAGCTTGGACCAGTGTAAACCTGTCAGAGGACAAGGGATTTATTAGTCTCTCTTCCCCCCACATCACCCAGTGGGCAAATCCAGCCTGCCCTTTAGCGAGGAAGAGTGGTTTTCCCAATTTCCCACCTAACTGGAAGGTGCTGCAAACTATGGCCACATGATGGAGATTCGGTGGCACTACAGGTCCTCCCCCTGCTGAAAGAGCCTCTCTTCCTCTTGCTTCCAGTACGAACCACTGCCTTTCGGTGAAAAAAGTACTTTCATTCAGCTTACTGCAGCAGGGGATGTGCCCTGTACTCAGCTGTGCTGTGTTAGTGAGGATCTCTGGGTGGAAACAGAGACACCCGCTCCTCTTGTGCCTGTCCCCACATGCTGTGACTCAGCAGCTCTCCTCTTTCAGCCCCCACCAGGGGTGCAAGACAAAACCCCTCAACAGCAAAACTGACTTATGCTTACTTTTTCACTCAAAGTCACTGTAAGGTGTTGCAGCTCATAGGCAGGATTGCCTTTCAAATGAAAGATGATGATCTGAAACTGGCTGTCAGAAATCCTCCAGTTGCTCCCTGCCACGTTCCTAGCACAGGTGCCAAAACCCCCTCATTCCCTTTTTATCTCACTCTCCCCCTTCTTCTTTCATTTCTTGCACCGAGCTCCTTGGCTGCACCACGCTGTACAAACTAGTAGTAGAATTAATGTGAGTGGAAGCCTGGGGCTATATTCAGCTCAGATTTATGTCAAAAGGCACAGGGTCCACAGTGCTGGAAAGCAGGCAGGCTGGCAGCGGCTGAAAGTGCTCATTGTCACTGCTGCAGCACGGATGTGCAGGAGGTAACATCAGGCTTGGGGGGCTGGGAGCTGGGAATCCCCTGGACAGGACACTCACATGGCTCTTCCTCTGGGTCAGTGCCATGGTGACTCCATCCCCTTGCGCTGGTGAGGATGAGGGAGGATCTGCTTCATATGCACCACGAACCGAGGTCAAATTGAGCTTTTGGGCAGTGAGGCTCCATGTGCTGCCTGCTCTGAGCCCCTGTAAAATTGGGCAGCACAGGAGCCAGAGAGGGCCTCCAGAAGTGCAAGGCCACTACGTGTTTCTCACAGGGCAGAGGCAAAGCTCACAAACCCCCTCAGGCCACATCTGTGCTCGGGGCTGGCTTCGGCACGCTTAGCCCTGTGACCTGCATGCTCTCACAGGGTCACCTGGGCTGCCAGCTGCCCGGCTGGGGCGCATGGGGCTTAATGCCACCCATATCTGGTTCCCCCAGTGCCACAGACGTGATGGGCTGGGCTTGCACGAGGGTACTTGAGTTTTTCCTTCTCCAAAGGGTGCCCTGGGGGAGCTGGAAGTCATGACCGGAGGCTGGTGTGCGAGCACGCTGGGTGGCCGACGAGTCTTGGCAGGTCTGGAGGCAAGCCTCCTTGGTGGCACGGGCAATGGTGCAATGCGGGACCTGGCAAACGGAGCACCTCTCCACGGTTTAGAGGACGGCCAAAGAGGCTTTAACGTGATGGCACCACATCAGGGCTTCCATTTGCCTAAGTCAGGTAGCACAGTTGAAGTCAAAGCTTGAATTACCCTGGCTAAGGATGCCATCTATGTTTGCATAAAGCCCCCTAGGGTGGAAAAAAAAAAGTTTTATTTTCCAGCTTCCCAACATCACATTTCAACTACAGTAAGACGCTGATTTGCTTTCTGAAAACAAAGTTAATTATCAAATTAGATTAGAAATTATTAAAAAGCTATGTCTGTTCATTATGGTGGAGTAATATATGGCTAGACTCTTGGAAGTTATCAATCTCCTCAGAATTGTTCACGAGGCACAGAGGGCCCAGTTTTTCTCGGGCTATAATCCTACAGCTTCAGTCCTATGTGCTCCTTGAAGCTTTCTGTAAGGCGTTGGATGATCACGTCACACTTCAGTGCCTGCATTTAGCAAGGCTTGCTCACACTTCTGTTTAGTAATACTGCAGCTACCAAATGTCACCTGTCACAGGCAGCTAAGCAATGTGACATTGGTGACTCACCCCATGTTCCTGGGAACACCTTGGCCACAGACACACTTTTGTGAGTGTACCACACCCTTTCCTGCAGACTTTAACACACCTTGACTGAAAAGCATCTTAGAGTTGTTGGCCTGAGAAAAGTGGTCCTCCGACAGATTAGCCGCTTGGCTACCATTATAGAGACCTACTACTGTACGACTGGCTTTGCTTAATGTACCCTTAAAACATCTCAGTAGTGTTTGCCACTTAAAAAGCTGGGATGGAGAAAGCATTCTTTTTATAATAATCTAAAACTGAGGTTACTGCAATATGACACACACTTGGAATAAAGAAAGTAAGAGATGATATACTGGATCTCTGTAGATACATCCACTTGATTAGGTAAATATAAAACTAGGCTTATTTTGGACAATACATTTAGGCTTGGACAGAAACAGAGTACTTGCAGACTCATCCAATAATATACTAATGATTTTTTTCCTCACATTAACATGTAATTTGTATAAGTGCATTGCAGAGTTTAAGATCTGATTCTGTTTCCAAACTAGTTTCCCCAAAATTTATACTGGATCCACTGTAATGCAGATTTAGCTAATCCCTATTCCCTTTTCAACACATAACCTAAATAATGTCAAATGTTACAGGCTGTGGTTGTGTTTGCATTCTGCTCCCAGCTCACTGCAGTCTATGATATTTGTCAACAGATACAATTCAAATTTAGCCTGACAATCTGCATCCTAAAAAATTCTTAGATGTTGCCATTACCTGATTTGCGAATATCTTTTATTTTTACTTCTTCCCTCTTTTGTTTATCTCCTCTGCTTGTAACATCTTTGAGAAGTTATAACCAGATTTCCTGCCACCATGCTTGTTTAGACATGGAAGTGTTTATAGGTAAACTAGTTTACAAAATAAACTGAATGGTTTTAACCACCTTTATGGTGGGATAGTCCCTTCCGCTGTGGGGAGCTGAGCACACTTAACTCTGCCTGCCTCTGAAGAGATGGAGACAGATCACTGCCAATGCTCTGTGTAAACAAGAGCTCGCAATGTCACTTCTCTCAGGTGGGGCATCCCAGGGCTTCGTGTTTCCACAGCGCCAGCTTTCAGTCTCTTGGCATTCTACCTGTGCAAGATGAGAGTGACAGTCATTTAGGTACCAGATGTGCCTGCATTTTGATCGTTTCCCTGAACTTTCTGCTCTGTTCAGACATGAGGCTGAGTTTCTATTTTACTACTGCTTTTCCCTCTATTTCTCTGTTGCAGTGCCCCTCACCAAGGAAGACAGGCAGTTTCGTGGCCAGTTTGCTGTCCTTGGATCATTTGAAAGGCTGGAGAGGCAAACACAGGGAAGCAGAGGTGCTTCCTGCCTGCCTCCCTGGCTCTCAGGGGGGCTGTCACTGAGCAGAAGTGCTTCACTTAAGGGCCAAGTGCTGCCAGATCCCCTGTTCCCTAGATAACCAAAAGAAGCTGTTACAGAGGACGTTTTTCCACCCCACAAACTGGGACACGCAGAAGCCCCTCCTTTCGTTTCCCAAACTCATTTCTGGCTGCCAAATCTACCCGGACTGACATCATCCTCTGCTAAGGGTGAATCAGCGCGGTTGGGGAGTACGGTTTTGCAATCTCTTAATGACAATTCGCCACAGCTTGTCCCTGTATCAACTGGCCAGGGAAACAACATTAGTGCCCAGTAAGCAAGAAACATGTTTAAACCTGTGATTTAGGCAATGCCGCTGATGCTGCAGCTGTGCACATGGCCTGGGAGGAATTTTGTTGCTCAGCTCCACCTAGTGGCACCGTCTTTGGAAAGATGTCTGTGGCCGTGCGAGGGTACACGGCCCGTGCGGACGGTGGGTGTCCGTCAGACGTATTTAATTATAGCTTTTCTCCTTTCAGATAGATGTAAGAGTGCATATTGGTGTGCGTTTCTATAGTAATACGTACATAAAATGGTGCAGAAGAGTTGAAATAATGCAGAACCACCAAAATTAGGCTCTACATAACCCCTTGTTCTCCTGTAACCCTTCTGCTTTCTTTAGGGGATGTTTTGCTCAGTTGCTGCATCTTGTCGCAGTCCAAAGACGAGCTCTGGGACTGGGTGTGCTGGGCAGCACCTCATGAGACAGGTCCTTAGTCCTGAGTTAGGGTGATCCCTGCTCCTGAAATACGGTAGGTAATAATAAAAAAGAGGTGGCGAGGTGTGAGAGCAACTAAAGCGAGCGTGATCCTAAGTAGCAATTTGGGTCTGGAATCTGTCTGGGGAGCGTTTGGGCTGGATCTCAGCTTTGGCCCCAGAAAGGGCCTGGAAAACAAGCCTGGATACAGAGTCAGAAAATGCTCTTTGTTCCTGGCCAGGGATCAGTTGGGCTTCAGTGAATCTTGGAAAGACAGTTCAGCGCTAGGAGCCAGAATGGTTAAGATTCATGTCAACCTGTTGGCAGGTTGTAACACTGTTTCTTTGAATTTTTGTATTTCCCATGACAACTTAGTGTAGAAGAACCAGGGAGTGAGAGTGATTCAAAGCAATGGAGAAGAGATAATGCCAAAACCAGCAGGATTATGAAAAGCCTATTTGCATTTTTCCCCAGGGATGCTCATTTTTAATATAGAGAGGTGCTAAAAGTAAGGGTATTTGCTTATAATGACATGGGCTTTATTAATGACATCCTCAAATAGGAATTTCTTGGGCATACTATTCCATTTGGAGATCAGAGTGTGTAGCAGGGATTCGCACTCTGCACTTTGCTGAGTAGAGGCAATTTTGAGCGACTTCATGAGTCCTCAAGATCAACAAATTCATATGAAAGTAATGCTCAGCTTTTACATGCTGGAGAACCTTTCAACTTCAAAGTGCTTTGCACACATTAACTCATCTGAGATGCGTTCCATCATGAAACTGTTGTGCCTTTGGTTTTTTTGTACCACACTATTATTATATTTATTAACCTGGTGCCTAGAGGCCCCACTGACCTCAGGGCTCTGCCATGCATAGATGGAATAAGAAAACAGCTTCTCTCCGGATGAGTTCACAATCTACAAAAGTACCAATGTGTGGGAAAGGAGAGAGAGGCACGGGGAAGTGAAGTACGCCTTGTGTCACTCAGCTGGCAGTTTGCAGGGCACAGGCTTTCTGAGTGCAAGGCCAGTGCACAATCCCTTGGCTTCCCTGCCTCCTGTTAATGTCGAAGTAGGCAAAAAAGCCTGACAGCCATTTTGTCTGCAGTTCAGAACAGGCTAATACGGACAAAATTATACAGAACACCCTCTCACTAGTCTTTTGCTTGGGTTATTTCCTTCTGGTCCCTTAATCCAAACTAAGGGTTATTCTCACTGAAATCACACATCTTATGTTAAAATATCACACATCATATATTAAAAAACCCCTTCAGTTATAGTGTCCATTGCCTGTGACCTCAGCTGGACGACTCACACATCTAACTTACAGGGTTGTATATATATACAAATGTGCTGAAATGGAGATTATGTAAGGTCTGACATTTCTCTGCTATAGCATACCCTTGTACCTGCACTGCAGTGTCTTGAGAACTTGGGCACAGAGCAAATGGATGGTTTTGTGAAATCTGAAATGCTGCTAGAAGAGCTTTTCTAGTAGCTTAGATAGTTTATTTGTTCAATGCTTTGAAGACACAAAAGAACAGAAAAACAACAAATATTATTAGTAGCAGTTCTTAGCATAAAGCATTTGCCCATGGCAGTGAGGAACAGTGCCATATATCCACAGCAAATTCAGAGATGTGCATATAAAGTGCTAGAGGGCTGTGCAACCTGGGGCATCTTTGGGGAAAAAGAAAAGAAAGAAGGAAAGGGAAGGGAAGGGAAGGGAAGGGAAGGGAAGGGAAGGGAAGGGAAGGGAAGGGAAGGGAAGGGAAGGGAAGGGAAGGGAAGGGAAGGGAAGGGAAGGGAAGGGAAGGGAAGGGAAGGGAAGGGAAGGGAAGGGAAGGGAAGGGAAGGGAAGGGAAGGGAAGGGAAGGGAAGGGAAGGGAAGGGAAGGGAAGGGAAGGGAAGGGAAGGGAAGGGAAGGGAAGGGAAGGGAAGGGAAGGGAAGGGAAGGGAAGGGAAGGGAAGGGAAGGGAAGGGAAGGGAAGGGAAGGGAAGGGAAGGGAAGGGAGAGAAAGGAGAAAGGAAGCTGCAAACACAAATAAGTTGTTTGCAACCCATGTCTTGCAAATAATATCTCAGGAGAAAAAACAAGAGTTTATGCCCACATACCGGGTATTAAACTGCATGCCAAATTTGGAGACTTGCTACCAGGACCCTTGAAGCAGGGGGAACATTAGCTTCCCAAGAGTCATTCTGTGGAAAATCAGCCCTGAGGATCAGGTAGGTCACAGAATGGTAGGGGTTGGAAGGGACCTATGGAGATCGTCTAGTGCAACCCCCCTGCCAAAGCAGGTTCACTACAGCAGGTTGCACAGTATCGCATCCAGGTGGGTTTTGAATATCTCCAGAGAAGGAGACTCCACAGCCTCCCTGGGCAGCCTCAGAGTAAAGAAGTTTTTCCCCATGTTCAGGTGGAACTTCCTGTGCTCCAGTATGTGCCTGTTGCCCCTTGTCCTGTAGCTGGGCACCACTGAAAAGAGCCTGGCCCCGTCCTCTTGACACCCACCCTTTAGATATTTATAAGCGTTGATAAAGTCCCCTCTCAGTCTTCTCTTCTCCAGGCTAAACAGCCCCAGGTCTCTCAGCCTTTCCTCATAGGAGAGATGCTCTGGTCCCCTCATCATCTTTGTAGCCCTCTGCTGGATTCTCTCCAGTAGTTCCCTGTCTCTCTTGAACTGGGGAGCCCAGAACTGGAGACAGTACTCTAGATATGGTCTGACCAGGTCCTAGGAGTTTACTACAGACTGGAGACCTTCCTGTGGGATTTGACAGTGACTTCTAGTTCTGTGGCAGGCTCTGGGGAAGTATAGAAAGGCTGGCATTTCAAACTACCTAGGCAGATGCTTTCCTCTTAGAATAATTTCCAGTGTGTTTTAGAATATTATCTTAATCCCACTTCCACAGCTAGTTCATTCATCTTATATTTTATCCCCCTCTCTCCTACCTTGTACAAGGAGAGTACATCTTTCTGGGGCAGAGACTTGTTCTGCTTTTATGTGCCTAACATAATAAGGCCCCAACTTGAGGGGCCCTAGGCACTGTCCTAATAAATAAGCTGAATTAATTGCATGATCATCTCCTTTAACCATGTGGGAGGAATAATGCTAGTGGACCTTTTTCTTCCTTTGTCAGTTTTCCAAAGTTTGCTTTGGATGTTCATGGCAATTCAGGCATGTGCTATAGAACTTGCCCGTGCAATCTATCTTGGTGAAGAGCCCCACTCCTGCAGCTTGTATCTTTTCTGGGGCTTGACACCATTTTTTAAAAGTAGTCTTCCACTCTGGTGACTCAATTCCTTCTGACAGCTATCTGTCCCTCTGGCCAGTTTGACACTGGCTTCTCAATGGCAGTCAGGAACAAACAGCAAATCCACATATTCACTAAATTGTGGAGAAACAAATGAATACTTGTAAAGATTTTGCTTCATTTGCACTTTGCCTTTATGTAATTTATCGTCTTTCAACGTCTTGCCTGCACTTTTTAATTACTGCAACCCTTCCATCATTTTTGTAATTTTAAAAAAGCCAATTATATGACAATCTTGATTGCCTAATAGTTGTAGTAAAATGTGCACATGTGTAAGTAAGGATGATCGTTCTTTCTTGTTTGTTTTTGTACGATTCACCTTTCAGATTTCTAGGTTATATAATTGCTCCCTTTGGCTTGCAATCAAGTTTTCAGATTAACGATGGCTTTGGTGTAGTGCACTGGGGAGTCGACATATGGCTAATCCACCTGACAGGCTCTGGCTCCTCATTCCTTAAAGGCATGTGGATGGAGGATTTTGCTGTTAAAATGGCACTGTTAGTCATGTATTAAGTGAAATCAAGGTCCTGGGCTCCATCTCTAAGCCAGCTCTAAGAACACCCTTCTCTTTGAGCCCTTCTCTTATGTATGTAGGACATATGGTATTTTGTGTCCTACCTCCAGAGAAACCCTACCCTTGAGGTTTCCATGCCGCAGTTTATTAGTTGTTGTTGCTTATGTGTATTGGCAGAGTATCTGGCAGACCTTCGAGCAGGCTGTGACACCAAAATGGCAAGCATTGAACAAGCAGAGACAAGATGGTCCATATGCTTTAAGGGGTGGAAAATGGAGACAAAAATAATCTGAAACATACACTTATCTTAAGCGTATCTTAAGCCAACACTTAAGTGTAAGGATATGACTAGGTTGTGCCTGAAAGTATTTGCAGGAATACAGACCCACCGAGCAAGGTTTTGTGTGGGTACAGGGTATGTGTGCCCATTTACAGCAATTTGCAAGCTGATAAACAGCTCCTTTGCCACCTCTCGTTGGATCATTGACACAACAAGCTAATAGAAAAATAGGTTTTTAAAAAATGCTTCTTAGGTACCCCAGGTGGTGCCCCTTCAGATGGAGAAGGGCAGGCTGTTCTGGAACATGTATTTGCATTCCCCTCTTCAGAGGGAAGGTGCTTGCAGAATTCAAAACACAAGTATTAAACAGCAAAGGTAAAAAAAAAAATATGCTATTTTCAGGATTTGGAAACTGGATTATAAAAAGCAAAAGGCTTTGAGAAGGCCTGAGGAAACCACGAATACAATTAGATTATCAGATCACTTTGCAGGTAACCAAAAAACACCCCAGTCATAAAAATTACAGGATGCACGAAATTAAACAACTGGGAAACACTGAGATGCTGTCTTCCCTTGAGTAATGATCAGTTCATTGCTATCCAAACAAGACGTAAACAAAGCTATGCCAACATGATCCTGTAGCATAAGGAGTATACAGTGGTGGGAAGAAATAAGGGGAGGAAGGAAGGGTTTGGCTTGCTGGTGCTGCCGGTGGGGAAGCAGCATGAGGATTGAGGATACTCCAGGAAGAGATGAGGGAAGGGATGCGCTTCTTGGGTGGAAAACACAGAGAACAGGAGTCAATTCAGACCAAGTTTGAAGTCTTCAGGTTAGCCATTGTGAGATTTTATGGCTTAGTTCCTGCAGATGTTGAGAGTCAGGATATGGGGTTGAGACATTGCGTTAAAAATTGAGTTAGTTCACATACTGTAAGCAGCAGCTCTGTGATATAAAAAAACATATGCTTTCATTTAACTCATTATATCAGTTAAGTGGTTGAAGGAGGCAATGCATCCAAGGACATCTGAAGATATTATTTTATCTCTTTGTTGCAGCCACTTCAGTGTGGTCCTACCACTAAGCTCTGGCAGCAACTCTTAGGAAAAAATTGCATTTTTTTAATTATATAGTGAATTTGCAGGCCTAGATCTCACAGCTGGGGGCAGAGGAGGGGCTGCCTTTGACTTTTTTGTCAAAGTTGGGTTGGGTGCTAGAACTAAAAACATTTGCCCTAAATGAATTTTCACTCTGTGGATTGACTTGACAGAAGGGGAAAATCCGAGAAAATTCAGGTTTGCCGCTTTGTGCTTAGCAACAGGCAAAGGTTGAAACTTGCATCCTTCACAAATACAGCCCTGCATAAATACAAGCAGTTTTTCATATGCAAAAAAAAACCCAAACCCCAAACCCTGTAAACCCCAAAACTCTATAAAAATGTGCACCATGCATATACATCATTATTTGCTCCTTCTCTGCACAGGTCCCTGAAAAGCTAGGAAGGATCTCCAGCCCCAGGCAGCCACGGGCTTTGCAGAAGAGCTCCATCGCGATGGAGTAGGGCATTACTTAGCAGCAGAAATGCACATTACTATTGCTGCTGTTTTGGGCTGTGGCAGCACAGGGAGGCCCTGGATGCAGGGCAGCCACGCCAATTACTGCCCTGACGAGCCCGTGATCAACCACTGTAGCCCTGGCAATAAGAAAGGTCATGGCCAGCAGAAGCGGCCACTTTATATCATTTTTCATTAGCAGATGGCATTTATAGTGCTCTTTAAAGACTCGAGAGCTTTTTCTCCTCCTGGTCATTAACAGGAGAGGAGAGCCTGGCCAGGGTTTAATTAACAAAGGGTGTGGGTGGTGGTGGGCTGTAAGGCCACAGCTAGGCGCCATCTCTACTGGGCAGCAAGCGGGACTTTGCTCTCGCGGTATAGATCCCCCCAAATGGGCTCTTGTCTGCTCTTTGGGGAGGCGCTGCTTCATTTGGGCTGTGAGGCGAGGTGCTGCTCTGCAGAGAAAATCCTGTTTATTGAGGGGGTGGCAGCGGCTCCTCTGACAGGAAAGCTGACTTCCTCTTCTCCTCACGGCCTCGGGGAGGAGGTGGAGGATTTAACCCATCCCACGGCTCTGCCCTGCGCTCCGGTCACGGCCCTTCTCTGCAGGGCAACCCCGCCCGGAGGAGCCCCGGCCCGCGGCCGGCGGCATGTTCCCCCTCACGCCCGGGGATGGCAGCGGCGGCCCGCGGTGACCGCTGGGTGGCGCCAGAGGCCTCGCAGCAGGAGCGCCGCGCCGCGCCCCCTGCCAACGGCGGCGGCGGCCGCTGAGGGACTCGGTCGCCATCTCCCCGCGGCGGCGCGCCGTGTGGCCGTGACGTGCGAGCGGCGCTACGTATAGCCTCGGGCGCGGGAGGGGACGCCCAGGCGTCGTTTCAAGCGCAGGGCCCCTCTCTGGTGGGCGGGGCGGGGGTGCGTGCGCGCCCGTGAATGGCAAGTTAGTGCTCCAGCTGCTTCGTGCCGGGTGGGGGCTGGGGGAGGGCGTCGTGAGGCGTGTTGTGGCCTCGTGTTTGCGAGTGGGCCCGAGCTGCTTTACAGGTCGAAAGCAGTCCGTAGGTGAAGGATGTGCCGGGTGTGTTTCTGAAAGCTTGCTTGTTTGCTGGGGCAGGGGAACGGCCAAGTTACAGGGGAGGATGTGATCTAATTAAAAAAAAAAAAAAGTTCATTTTAGCATGATCATGGGATTGCTCTTCAGATTCAAAAAGAGAAAAAGTGAAGCCATCTGTTTTGCTAATTTTGTTTGAGAGGCAGGGAGCGTGGAACACATGTAGTGGCCTGGCTTGAGCTGTGCATCTTTTAGTAGCAGAGGAAGAGGTGAGATCAGAATTGAGGGCAGTTGAAAGTCGTTGTTAGGAATAGTTATTCATTGTGTGGAAGTGGGTGATGTGTATTTCCCTGGGTTTTTAGATACCTGTTTAAAAAATGTTACTTTTCCTTTCATTACACTCATTAAAAATGGTTATGCCTACTCATCAACCTGCCTAAAGCTATGTGGGATGTGTGTAAAACCTGTGACTTGGTAGTGGGAGAAGGTGAATCTTAGCAGAATGTAAGTGACCAATAAAAGGCTTGGATGTCAGCACTGTGAGAGGGATCATGCAACTTCTGAAGTAAACTATGGGCAAGCATCACTGGCTGAAAACTGATGCTTTTGGCAGAGTTTCAGTTTTGTTTTCTGCTTGGTCTGGAGAGTCAGACTAAGGCTTCTCTTCTCCATGAAGACATCCAGTCTTGGTTTGGAAACAACAAACAAAGATGAAAAATATTCTGCCAGGTACTTTACTCCTCTGGTTAATCACCTTGTAGATTACAACTTTTGTCTGATTTCAGAAATTAATTTTCTTGGCTTGAACCACTGGGGTTTTGTGTGTGTGTCTTACTCTGCTATGTTAAACATCTCTCTAATTTAATTTTCTCCATTTGAAGGATTTATATACTGTAATCAAATCATCTCTCTGTCTTCCTCTTGATAGCCTGAACAGCTGGAGATCCATAGGCCTCTCCTGCAAAGCATTTCCTTGAGCATCTTCTTTGTGGCTCTTTCTGCCTCCTCCTCAGTTCTTATCAAAGACCTGAGAAACAAGCTTCTCTTCTACTGCTTCTCCCCTCCCCTGCAGCACAGTACAAACACAGGGATTGTACTTGTTCATTTTGCTTCCTCAAATGTGACTGTAATATCCTAATTTTGTATAAACCCAATTCTTTTAAAGTTCTTTGTGTTCTAGAATACACTTTCGTTCTGTGAGGCCTGTGCTTGCTATTCTTATGTTTATTGTGTTGCGTTTGCTTGAGTACTATGTTACTGAGCTGAATTAACTTATGATCAAGTCCTACCCTTTGTCAGTCTCTGTGTGATAAACACATATGTGTGTGTACGTATTACAAATACAAACATCTACATGTGTTATGTACATGTCTGTTTCATAGAAGAGGGGGGAAAAAACCCCACCTTTATGGGCTGCGTACCCAGAATGAAACCCTGCGGAACCCCACTAGAAACTTCCTCAGCTGATCATGTTTCCCCACTATCGCTGTGAGTTAGCCAGTTAGCCAATTTTTAATCCATTTATTGTGCTTTCCTTGGTGTAGGATGAGAGCTACCTTTGCAGCACTATGTCAAGTACTCTACTAAAGTTGTTACACTTTCATGATTCTCATTAGCAATCAATCCTGCAGTCTCAGAGAACATAATCAGGTTTGTGAGTCAGTGACTGTTTTCCATATAATCAGGTAGGCCAGCCCTACTTATGTTCCTATTCTTTCATTCTTTATTGATTGCATTGCATGGTTTTTGCCATTATCTTACCTTGTACTGAGGGTTATAATTACTGAGGTCAACCCGTTCTCTTTAGCAAGTATCAGTACAATGCTCCCGTTTTCTGGCATGTTCCCAGTTTTTTGAAGGGGAATCTCTTCTCAGCATAATCAGGAGAGGTATGAAATTAGATACTATTGCAGCCCCTGAGTCTCATGAGCAGCTCAATGCCAAAGGGCTGGGTAAACAAAAAGTAGTCATGACACTGATACTATTCTGTCAAATATCCTAGGCTTTGATCCTTGTGAATGCCTTGTGTCTCTAAATCTCCATTTGACCTTCACATTCCTGTAAATTTTATACTCTTTAATAGTCTGGAAGGACAAATACTGTACTCTACATTAATGTGTTTTGCACAATCCCTAGCAGGTATTGAAACTCAATTTTCATTCTTAGGAATGTATTTTAGTCTATTTACATGGATTGTGAAGAGTAACTGAAGGGCTGTCGGTATGATTTTACCAGGCTGTAATCTTTAACTGGGTTGTAACCAATTAATCTGAGTAGGAGCAGACACAGTTATCAGAGCAAACAGCCATCTGTTCACATCCTCCCTTTTAGCCACTGTACAAAGTAGTCTGAAAGATGCAGAGCAGGAGAGAGAATGTGTGGATAAACTGGCCTCCAGAATGATCTTCCAAAGCACCTTATCTTTCTTTCCAGCAAGAAGGGGATATGGATTGAATCCTCAAATCGCTTTTGTAAAGAGGAGTTTCATAATTAATTTTTTCCTGCTTTGCCTAATTCTATGCAGTTGGAGCTGTACCTTTTGTGAACTGGGAAACTTGCATTTCGGTGGTGTGCACTGTTTCCCATTCCCAGATCCCCCATACCTTGGGATAGGTGCAGGCAGCCATCTTAGGTTCCATGATATAGTTAAGTCTTATCCATTAATATCTGTAAAAATAATTCGAGAGTTTTGGAAGACAGATGATTCTCACATGCAAAAGTTTATTTAAAAAGAGAGGGTTTTTTAATTGAATCGATTGCGTTGCTAAATTTAAGAGATTACAACTACACTGAGTCTCCTGAGGTGTGCACCAGTGTGATGTGTGTGAGGGGGTGCCTCCCCCCTCATGTTTTTTAGTGGTGAATGTACTTGTGGATATACTTCAGAGTCTGGAACAAGGCCTAAAACCTTACTGACTAGGGACAGCAATTTCATTATTGATTGGAATGGGAAGTCACTTAACTGTTGGTCTTCATAATGTGCTTGGTGAACAAAAGCAGAGGGGTCTGATTTCAATCACATTGGTTATTTTTGGCTTTTTATGTAATTCTGCGATACACTGTGTGGCTTTCTCTGGTGCTTATGAAAGGAAGAAGTATTTTATATCACAGGTGCTCTGTGAACTTAAAAGAATAAGCTTGTTCTTCACCCTCCTCTGATTTTCCTGTTATTCCAGTACTAGCTTTAAGTCCTTCCCTGAAGCACAGGCTCAGCAGTGTTGTGGATGCAGGGTTGTGTGGTGATGTCAGACAATTACATATGCATCAGAGCCCTGAAATGCAGTATGAGCTATTAAATGAGGCTCTTGGCTCAATTTGTAGCTGCTGTCAATCTGTAGAGCTGCAGCTTTTTCCCCTGGTGCTGATGTTCCTTTGATCTTGCATCTGTACAGGCCTGCTGCTATCACTGCTCTGCATGCAGCGCCTGTGGTAATGGTTCTGCTCTGTCACTGGGTACAAAGCTGGTGTGCTCAAAATTGCCCAGAGATACACAGTGAAGGGATAAGGGGCAACAGTGATATGTTGCAACAAGGTCAGCTCCAGTAGGACAGAAAAAATTCTTCCCCGTGAGAATGGCAGAGCACTGGAACCTGTGCCAGAGACGTGATATCTCAATCCATGTTGAACCTTGAGTGGACAAGGCCCAGGTTCTCAGTATCTAATGCGAAGTTAGTCCTGTGTGGAAAAGATGTTCGGACTAGGTGACTTCCACACATTGCTTTCAGCCAAAATATTTTTTAAAAATTATTCTTCTGCAGTCATTAGTAGCCGTTCCTCATACCAAATTTCATTCTGGCTGTGTATGGTCGAAGTCAGTTTTTCACGAGATGATTCAGAAGCGTCCTTATGTTTGTTCCCAAAATTTACCTTTTTTTCCAGGCTTCTCATCTCATGGTGGCTCCATTTCAGAAGTCACTCAGATTCCAGAAGTGGCTGGATTCTTACCTACTTTCCCAGGTGTGGCATGAGGTCTTACTCTGGAATACAAGCTCTAGAGCGTAAGGAATTAACAGCAGTTATTTAAAAAGGTGATTTGAACTCATGGGCTTGTTCCTCTCTGTGTAAGACTCCCATTTACTTCAACTTAGAGTAGCTTAGGATCCAAACAGTAAATGTTTCTTTAAGGTCGTGAAGCAACAGCTGTATTTCTGGCTTCCTTACTAGGAGTTAGTGGCTTAGGTAATTGGGTTCATTGCTATTTGGAGCATAATCAGCAAGCATTCATTCTCTGTACAGCCAGCATATAAAATTTGCAAGAGCTGCATACAGTGTATACTCAATCAATGTAAATCATTTAGCAGCCCACATAATGGACGTCTGGCTATTGGACTAAAAAATCCACTTGGCAATACAGGCAGATGAGTCATGAACAAGACTTCCAGTTATATATAAAATGATTATATCCACAAGAGACTCTGAAAGCTGAACAGACTTTAGCTTTCCAGCCACTAGAGGAGGATGAAATGCTGTTGCAGTATTTTCATGTATTCTGAATATGTTTATTCAGTGCCAAGATGGCATTTGGCTGCACTTAATTATTATTACTGACATAGCCCATAGCTCTTAACACTTGAGGGACTGGGTTATTCTTTCCCGTTCACTGAGGGTTCATGGTGGTGCTGGACATGCGTAAACAGATCTGTCTTGAAAGTAAGTTTGAACTTTGCACCAGGGTTTAATAGTTGTAGAATCTTCCATGCCTGAATCGGAAGCTAGGGCATCTTCTCTGTGCTTCAGGAGCAATCTGCAGTTGTTGTGGAAGTCAGAGCCTCTGCTTATAATTCAGCAGAGATTTCCTGGGATTAAACTGTCAGTTAGAGTATGGCCCTCATTTAGACCACTGACATCAGAGTAGGAGTGTGTTGGCTGAGTATCAGCAGCAGCAAGGGATGCAGATGATGAGCTTTCTCCTTGCCAACGGATGTCGAATCCCTAAACCTTTTCACTCAGTATCTATTTGCCAGTCAGCAAAAGCTGTGAGCAGAGAAGCATAGATTTGAGCCCAGTTTCCTTCCTTTCTTGAATAGCTCCTGTGTAACAGGAGCAGAAACATTGCCCCTTTTCATTGTGTATCCCTACTCTTGCTTTCAATTTCACAACATTATGAATCATTGGGGAAATTAAACATCTTGCAACTTCTTACTTGAAATGAGAACTTGTTTAGCACCTCTTAAGACAAGAACTCTCCTCACTATCAATTATTTTACCTGGGTTTTGCCTAGATTCTCGCAAAATTTTATTCTCTTGACTATATCCTTCCATCCACTCTCCTATGCTTGTCTGTGCACCCATATCACTGATGAAACGGGCACGTCATTGCAAACATGACCTTTGGCTGGTTTGTTGCAGAGAGTAGAATGCCACGGGTCAAACTCATTGATTCTTAGCGTTTGCCTGAGTTGCCTCATTAAGCAGGATTTGGCCCTGTAAGTCCTAAAGAAATAGTGGCTATTTTTTTTTTATGTCACACTTTTATTTTTGGGGACACTGTGCTAACTTTAAAGCAAAAAGCACTGATCAGAGGATTTTGAGTTATCCTTGAAGAGCCTGGAGAACCGTTATATTAAGAGGGTCTCTTGGGTTTTAAAATGTATGTACTGATACTCTGCACTTGTTTTCAGTCCAGGATCTTAAAGTGCTCCGTAATGATAGTTGGTGGGCAATACCTGCTGCTTTGGGAGAGGAATCCTTCTCCCACAGGAAAATGCAGTCATGGAAAGCTGTCCTTTCAATGCTGCCACAGAAGGGCAAAGCACTTCACAAAGATCGGGTCTTCCCAGACTCACAGATCTAACTCCAAGTAAGATAAAGGATAAAAATCGCTCCTGGATGTGAAAGGAAGAGGAATAAGAGAACATGGATTATAGATCAAAGCTGTAACGTTTTGTAAATGGTAATGTGAGAACCTCCTCTGGGCCATGGATCCTTTTCATGCAATTTATCTTTCCTTCCTGGCTGGCAGATGGGGCTCTCTATGCGTACTTCTGTTCCTCCCTTTCTCCCCACTCTCTTCTCTTGTGCTTAGAAACCCTTGTTGCAGGTCAGTGTGGTATGAGCTGCCTGCTTAGCTGCTGTACAGAATCAGGAAAGAACAGGCCTTGCCTGAAAGGGCTGATGAGTGATTTTTTTGTGAATCTCACTAAATCCAGCCTCTAGTTCAGTTGTTTTTCAGTGCTAATGGGAATAGTTTCTCATTTACAAGGACAGAATTGAGATGACAATCAGACTCAAAGTTACCCTTTGAAAACCTGTATGGTTTGTCCCTAGGACATGTATACCTATATGCTAAGAAAAGTCATCCTGGGGTGTTCCTGGGTACTGACCTAGGCTGGTTGTGGAAGCAGCTCATACTAAGGTGACTCCAGTATATCTGCTGTCTTACATTATGTCACAGCTTCAAAGCACTGAGCAACAATAAACCTGAAAGCCTTTAGGAAGCTAGTGAAATTAAACGAAGTCCACTAAAAATGGAGAAAAGAAGTCTCTAGTAAGGCATTTGATTAGATTAACAACCTGTCTGTGTTTCTTTGTTCTCTTTCTAGGCATGGAACAAAGAAAAGACATAGACTTTTTTCCAGAAAAAGTCACTCTCCAGTGAGACAAACATTCTCCCCAAACTTTGCTGGTGACAAAAGGCAGGGAAGGGTAATTGATGAACCATCCTGCAGATGTTTACAGAGCTGTTAAGATTTATGTGTGAAGACTGTTCAACCCTGAAGGTGCAGTGGTTTTTGTAAGAAATTGACAGGTCAATGGGAGATAACCTTCTTAATTTTTCTTCCTGACAGTGTAAGCTGATTTCAGACCTAAGAGTAATCTGCAAATTGCTCAGCTGCAGTTTTGGGTGGTACAGTACTCAGTGCGCTGGACTGGGCTACTTTTTCTACGTTTGGGTTGTTTTTGGGTTTTTTTTTTTGCTATAAATAACATGTACAAGGATACAGGAAGATAAAATCATCATGTGCAATAAATGAGTGCTTGGACATACAATTTAAATGTTCACGTTTAAATGTTTTGATGTTGAGCAATTACAGTGTTGGCATTGATTAATTTGATGTTTTGTGTCTGTGTGTTGAGATTCCTGGTAGCACTACCAGGGACTCTGATACCTAAAGATGCAAATAGTCAGCCTGAGTTTTCAAATATCAGGTACTACAGCTAAGGGGTGTTTATGGCTTTCCTCCTCTGAAGGCAATAAAGGCCTTGAAGGAGCAGTTTATGTGGAGCCTTCAAATAAAAGATAGTAGAGTAAAAGGTTGTTTTACTTTCTATGAATGTGGGAGGAAGTGCTGTATTTTTAGGATACTAGAGACACAGTTGATCAGGTCTCCATATTTTAAATCAGTCTAGTGCTGTGTAAGTACCAGCTAAACAGGGAAAAAGATACTATCTGTATTGCAGAAGAAAATTAAGCAACTCTAAATTTAAGCTGTAGTGGATTTCTACAAAGTAGCTACTTTATGTACCTACTAAATCATTTTAATTCTTGACAGATAATGTTGTACTAAAGAAAATAAAGTGGGATTATAATGGGGTTTGGAGGCTATGTACTTTGTGGGAAACCAGACTATTAAGATAAATTTTTCCATTTGGCTTAACCTGTTACCCTGTGAGGCTTCTGTCATTAGCTTGAGGTAGGCAGACTTCCTCACTGTGTTGCCATCTTGTTCTACCTGAAATGTGCTGTACTCTTGTACCTCCCTCTGCTAAGCTATCCTATAGCTATTTATTTCCACGCCTTTACCTTCACAAAGCAGGCTTGTGAAGTTGACCAAAAGTGGAGGGAGAACTTCTTGACGTTATGCCATTATCCCATTTTTTAACGACACATGGTCATCTTGAGACATTCTGTCATTTCTGTACTGCTTTAGGTCACTACTTAACCAAGATAGCACAATATATTAATTGAGTAGATGTTCTGATGATCAGATCAGCTTGCAGGATTCATAAATTGTTAGAGGATAGGTCCAAATCTGTCTGAAAAAGTTGTTGAGATGTATTGTGAAGATGAAGCACAATATAATATTACACAGTACAAGCCAAAGCAAGGTGAGGTGCAGAGAGTTAGGCAGGATTCTTGCATCAGTAGTGAAATTGCCCATAGTGCAGAGGAGAGGACTTGCTAAGAGAGCACCAGTAGGCAAATGCTTTTCGTCTTGCCCGCAGTGTGCAACTTCTTACTCAAGTCTTACTTTCCTTTCCTAGGCCATTCATTTAAAAGAAAAAAAAAGTTTGGCTCAGCTTTGAGGTATCTTAAACTTTAGCCTTTTTATGATTGCATGTAAGCGATGTTTCTGTGCAGATTGCTTGTAATGGAACACTGGTTGCACACAGTATGCAGCTCATGGGGTGTGGCCAAGTCTACCTACTTTCAGGCCAGCTTTGTTCAAATTATCCGGGGAATGGACTGCTGAATGGAGGTGTTTTGCTGCGTGAAGGATGGTGGGTTGCATTGTGGGATTCATACATGCAGAGAGCTCTTGCTGTATGGATCAGGCTGAAGGCCTGGACAAGTTTTGGCCTTTCTTACAGGCTGTGTTCCCCTCCTTACTCTTTCTGTTTCTCTTATTTTTGTTTATTGCCAGCTAACTATTCGCACTCGTTATATTATGCTAAATGCAGATTGAACCAAGATCTGTGCCTTGACTTGTTTTTATGAGGTATCTCGTACATAAGTAATTAATAATTAAACTGATGACTCAAATAGAGAAATCCTCCTGGTGTAAAGACATAATGCAGATGTTAATAGTTCTTATTTCAAAAGCAGTGTTGTTTTAAGCCATAATACAGAGTAGATCTCATTTAGGATACCTGAGTACATTACTCAGACTTGGGAAGAATTCTGAGACATGAGTTTGACTTAGAAGGCTCAGTGCTATGTGTGATAAAGGACCTGGATATGTGAAAGCTAAGAGTTGCACACCTGGCCTTTTCAGGGTGGAAGCTTCTGCCTCTGATCCTTATACTTGGGTCACTGTGTAGATCAGAAAATCTTTTCCTGGACTTATTGAAACATGCAAATAGGTGCCTATGGGATGAGACTTTACAGACTGCTGCAGATGAATGATTTTTGTCTGAGCTGCTAATGCAGCTATTTCAGTGTGGCAAATGGTTGGAGTGTAAGCCTTTTGGGGCAATGAATGTTTTCTTGTATAAGAAACTCCAGTGTTCTTGAAGGCCCCATAGTTCTGTTGAAGAGTAACCTACAACATGCAGTGCCACACATGGAATTTGGATTTGGTGGTGGAGGGGGAGTAGTAGGGGAAGCACTAATGGCTTACCTTTGACATGTGACCTAGTTTAGCTACTGATGATATGGATAAACAGGGGAAAAATGCATGCAGAAATATTTCTTCCTCTGTCCATAAATATATATAACCCACTAGGTATATTTCTGCATGCTTTTTAAAAATTCTCTGCAGCACTCTCTCCTCTGTGAGCATATAGGATTATGCATTAAAACAGATTTAATCCCTCATTGCGAAACACACAGGCTCAGCATTTGCCACGGCTTTGCTCTGAGAAAGGGCTTCAGACATTGTGGTCTCCATCAAAGAACAGCAGATTCTTGGCAGAACCTTCTTCCATTTGTTTCAGCGAGTGGAACAGTTAATAAATCAGTCATGCATCATTGCTGGATTAGCAATCACACCCCCGAATGCTAATAACTGTTCTCACTCTTTCTCCTGAAGATTACCCTTAAATCCTATCAAAGGACAAGATGCCTTTTGCCTTTCCTGGCATTAACACCCTAGTGAACTACAGCCAAAGTCAATAGTCAGTAAACTAACTCTGACATGGTGAAAGAACGGTGTGCCTTAACCAGACCCACTGTTTCTTGAGATGGTTTTAGTTTCTCCTGTCAGTGCCTCTTTTTTTATTTCTTTGTTTTAATTTTTTTTCCACCTCAGCCAGTTTGGCCAAATAAATTAAAGCTGAACAGAAGGAACTTTTCCACAATGAATCACTCAAGAGTCTTATGTGGGGTCACACAGGCTGGGGGAGTTTTGCAAGACTGAAGATTGCAGAGGAGCTGGAACCAAGAAAATGAGGAGAAGGTAGGTACTTAAGTTCTTTCTTTTTTATTAATAGAGCAGATGAGCTTATTTACCTCTTGTCTGCAGCTGAGTGAGGTCTGTAAAACTGCCTGCTCCTCTTGGTCTGAAAGCAGAGAAACAGCACTGGAGACAGGTCATAAACTGATGAGAGAATTCATGGTCTGTTAGCTCCCCTTGTCTGCAGTTTCCAAGGAGAGGTGCTTAAAGTTGGATGTTGGGCGTATAAAATATTGTAACACTTGGCTTTGCAGTGCTGACCAATGAAATGGCTTGCTCAGCAAAGACTCCTTACTTTACCTTATAACTACTTTGCGTTTATTTTCATGGCATTTGTTCATTATCACTGGAATTCATTTACAAAAACACAGGAGTATATCATATGCAGTAAACATACAAAAAGTAAGATTACACTTAAGTTATCATGCATTTCATTTTTAAGGAGCAGGCATTTTAAAAATAATTGGATTGGAAACCTACAAGGTGGATATACTAAAATATTTGAATAGTAATTTATATTCTTATAGTTTCATTATGTTTTACTGCATGGAGGATTCATGTTAATGTATCTGCTAAATATTTTTCTCCCAGCATTATAATTTTTTGCTAATCTGTTATTAGATTTAAAGGATGGTCTAGATATTTTAAATCTTCTTAGTATGCAGACAAAGATAACAGGATATAAACTGAAAGGTATAAACAGTGTTTAAACTTTATCTTGAACACATAACCAATGATGCATGCTCATGCAAGTAACTTTCAAGTGCTTCCCAGTAAATATGCAACCACAGTATGTTTGCAGAGATGTACTCTCTGGTATGATCGGCATGGTTATCTTTTTTAGAGTGAACTGTTAGATAAATAAGTGGGCTAGCATTCAGATCAGGGCTCACTGTATCTGTCTGTAAGGCATCAGACTGTTTCATTCAGAACTATTATTTCCTTGAATCATAGAATGAAGTCTTCACCAAAGTTTTATGTTTTATTTCTTTTTCTAGAGACTGCAGACAAAAATGGTGGAGGGGGGAGTGTGGGTGATGCCATAGTAAGAGAGCAAAGACCAGTGCAACTGGACAAAGAAGAGAGGTTAAATGTTTGAGTGTAGAACTGAAAAGTAAGAGGAAAAAAATTTTGAGTTGGATGGAAAAAACTGTGTGTAGGGAGAGCAAATATTTAAAAAACAATCTGGGAGGCACCCAGACTGAAACCAAACTTTGGTTTGTACTAATTACTCCCTTAAACAAAGACCTAAATGGGCCAACTCACTACTGTTTAGTCCTCCACTCTGGCCTCATACCTATTCCTCTGTGGACAGAGTCTTGGCTCACAGACCACTTCTTTCTAAATGTAAAAGAACAGATACTTTTTAATTTAATTGAAAATTCAGGTTGTGGGCTCATCATTGTGAATGAGTATTTTAGTGGCTTTCAAACCACCTTTTCACTTTCTGTTTTTCAAACTATGTTTTCCTGGCCGCTTAAAACTATGCTTTTTGGTGTGTTCACTGACAGACTTCCTGCCTAGCTGTGACTGTTGGTCTCCCAGCAGACCATGCACATGGTCCCCACTGCTGTCATAACAAGCAAAAAACATGGCATAGGAACCAGAGGGCCTGCATGATGTTTCTGTAATGCTGGGTTGCCTTCTTGCAGCCTCAGATCACTTGCTGTGTGTAGTTTCTTTTATTCTCTTTGGGTTTCAGCTTCTCAGTTGGGGTTAATAAAATTTTGCATCCTATAAAAAGATGTGGAGGAAACACATTTGCACCTGGACCTGTGCAAAGCATTCAACACTGTCCTGCATGACATCCTTGTCTCTACGTTGGAGAGACATGGATTTGATTGATGGACCACTCTGTGGGTAAGGAATTGATTGGATGGTCAGAGTTGTGGTCAACAGCTTGATGTCAGAGTGGAGACCAGTGATGAGTGGTGTTCCTCAGGGGCCGGTGTTGGGACTAGCACTGTTTAACATCTTTGTCAGCAACATGGACAGTGGGATTGAGTACAACCTCAGCATGTTTGCTTATGACACCAAGCTGTGTGGTGTGGTTGACACCACGGGGGTAAGGGATGCCATCCAGAGGAACCTTGACAAGCTGGAGAGGTGGGCCTGTGCAAACCTCATCAAGTTCAACAAGGCCAAGTGCAAGGTCCTGCGCCTGGGTTGGAGCAATGCCAAGCACAGATACAGGCTGGGCAATGAGCAGATTGAGAGCAGCCCTGCAGAGAAGGACTTGGGGGTGTTGGTGGATGAAAGACTTGAGTGTGAGCCAGCAATGTGCATTTGCAGCCCAGAAAGCCAACCGCATGCTGGGCTGCATCAAGAGAAGTGTGGCCAGTGGGTCGAGGGAGGGGATTCTGCCCCTCTGCTCTACTCTGGTGAGACCCCACCTGTAGTACTGTGTTCAGCTGTGGGGCCCCCAGTGTAAGAAAGACATGGACCTGCTCCAGTGGGTCCAGAGGAGGGCCATGAAGATGATCGGGGGTCTGGAGCACCTCCCCTATGAGGACAGGCTGAGAGAGTTGGGGTTATTCAGCCTGGAGAAGAGAAGGCTCTGGGGAGATCTTCTAGCAGCCTTCCAGTACTTCAAGGAGGCCTACAGGAAAGCTGGGGAGGGACTCTTGATCAGGGAGGGTGGCAATAGGATGAGGGCTAACTGTTTCAAACTGAAAGAGGGTTGTTTTAGATTAGATATTAGGAAGAAATTCTGCGAAGGATGTAGCACTGGATAAGACTGCCCAGAGCGGTTGTGGCTGCCCCCTCTCTGGAGGTGTTCAAGGCCGGGTTGGATGGGGCTTTGAGCAACCTGGTCTAGTGGAAGGTGTCCCTGGCCATGGCAGGGGGGTTGGAACTAGATGGTCTTTAAGGTCCCTTCCAACCCAAACCATTCTATGATAAGCAGTGCAAGTGTAAATACAATTATATAGCAGCAAATTGGGAAATGTTGTAGCTATTTTAGATGAAACGCAATTAAGAAAATAGAAAGACCTTAAAACTTTACACTGATATTTTTCAGTCCTTCTCTAAAGCTATGAAACCCTGTAGTGTTCAGGGCCTTTTAATTTTTTTCTTTTTTTCCCAAAAGCTTAAAACTTCTTGGCTTATTTTAAAACAAAAGGGAAATTACAAAAATTTTTTGGAAGCATCCCACTACCTTATGCTTGTCTTTTTAAAAAGGAGGAAATTAGATGTGCTATGTAAACATTCACATCTTAGCTTTTAATATGGCATGCAGACGTAGTATGATGCAAGGAAGGGTTGTTTGGAGAATAGTGGACACTAAGCCCTGTGGCTGCCAGGAAAATCTGAATTCACCTCCTGCTTTACCACTTTTTTTTTTGTATCACCTTGGGCAAGGTGCTCTGTCAATAAAGACTCTTAAGACCTTGGCTACCTCTCTACACTGGGGCATCGCAGTGATGAGTGCGTAAGGGACAGTGAGCTGCTTCACTATTGTTCTGATGGCGATCATGTAGGTACCTACAAGAGTCAATCCCTCTCCTCAGGCCCTGCCCTGAGGAAGGTGGCTTCATATATGAATGGATGATGGGTAATATTTCAGTGTTACAGATTGGTCCCCAGGCTAGTATTTGGTGGGCAACAGGAAAGCATGTGGCCACAAAGAAACAGATGTGAAATGCTGAGCCGTATTGCCAAGCTGGAGAAAGATGCGGTGCTTCCATTTTGTGACATATAGCGTGCACTCCATTATGTTTTTTCATCCTCCTCAGCACAGCCTCAGGACACTAGACTCCTGAGCCATGACTAGGTTTTAGAGGTGCTGAAGTAATACAAACACTACTGCTACCACTAACCAGCTTGATTTTGTTTTAATAGCGGTCTTCTCTGCAAAACCACAAACCCAAATTAACAAGGCAGGGGAATGTGGAGTTATTACAATAATTAGACCAGGACAGCAGCCTCAGTCCAGAAAAACGACTTTAAGCACAACTGTGCTGGAGAAAGTTCAGTCCAGCTCTTCAGGACCAAATGTTAAGGTCACAGCCAGCTCCCGAACTGCCTTTTTAAAACTGCCTCTCCTACTGACTGCTGTTGTCTGAAGAGCTTCACTGCCTCTGCTTGATAGCATCTCCTTTTCCTCTCCTGTCCAGCCAAGCTGAGACTAGCAGCTCCCACCTGATGGTGACTGTGCCCCCTGCACCTGCCCTGTCCTGGGAAGTCAAAGGTTGTAAACCTCCTTCTGTGCTCTTCAGAGAATTTCCCATGTAATGTGTGCTGGCATGCTGATTTGTTTGGATAAACATGGGTAGAGGAAAACATTTATGCCTTTTGTTGGAGTTAGTATTTATTTTCGTTTATTTATGTCACCTTCTAGTTCTTGAAATTCTCTGGGACTAATTGATATCTTATGTTCCAATAATATTTGTTAGCTCTATTTACAGAAACTGATTTTCCAGTTTTTCTCCTTCACCTGCTATGAGTACTGACTTGACAGCTTTGCTCTGCCAAGTGAGAGACCAACTGGATTTTACATGTACTGCCTGTTTAGAAGCTAGTCTGGATATGACTGCTATCACACTGCCATAGCCAATGACTCCTCACAGGGCTGAGGTTAGGCTTTTGAAACAAATAAATTTTGTAGTCACCCAAGTTGCATCAATCAGAATAGAAGTGTTTAACTGCAGTTGTTCTAAATATCAATACAGGATTAGTATTGATGAAATATAATCCGCAATTTCTTAAGTCTCTTAAGAGCGCTTGCATCCACAGTGGCATCTCCTTGGTCTCAAAGAGCTGTGAGACAGCAGTTCTTGGGCTTTAATGCGAATCAGTTTTCACTAGGGAAGGACAGTGACATCCCCTTTTCTAAATGGTTGCTAACTTCAAAGAAATGGGTACTACCCAGCTGTCCACAGCCTGTGGACTTCAGAAACAATTTATTGGTTTGATAGTGATAGGAGCAGAGGAAGGTGATATAAGGCTGAAAAGGAAAAAGACCAAAATGAAAAAAAGAGGGAATGATTTGACAGCTGCATGGAGATGAGGAATGATGTCTGAGGGAGAGAAGTAAGCAATATGAATGTATTTCTTTTAAATGGGATGGAAAGAAATGGGATTAAAGAAACCCTAGGAAGATAATTGTGAGGAAGTGTAAAACATGCTCATATATAGTAAATATGAGCATAGAAGAGAGAGGGCCTGAGAGGAAAGAGAGCAAGCAAAAAAGAGAATATATAATGAAAAAGGTCTTGCTGAGCTGACAGAAGAATGCTCCATGAGGAGAAAAACGCAAGACTATAAAGAATTTAGTATTATGACAAGCCTAAAGCAAAACTCAAGACCTGGCAACAAGGGAAATGAAGCTCTTTGGAAGAAGGAAAAAGTAGGTTTTCAAATAGAATACAAGCTACACACATTTAGAGTTAGTTTTGGCTCTTATTCTGCTGAACATTGGTTGATCAGGTATTATGCTGAAATAGTTACATTTTCTGTTCCTGGGTAGAAAAATAACTGAAAATTTTAAAGTACTGTAATTTTTTAATAGCCTTTTCTACAAAAGGTCTCATGATTTCATTACCACCACTGGATGGTATGGTGAATGACCCAGAGAGCCTGCCACCTGAGTACTTCAATTTTTAGCAGGTCTAGCTTCCTAGATAGGGGTATGCCTACAGCATGACACAGAGGACAGATGCCCCAGATGGCTTAAGCAGGCTGAATGTCATTATTGTCATGCTGTCGTTGAAGCAGCACAAGCCTCAGGGTGGCCTGCGTGTGTCTTGAGTAATATTTGAGAGCTGAAACCTATGCTGTTGTCATTACTCCTCTTTCGTGTGTACATCAGTGGCAGTCAGGTGCGGGACTGTAGTGCAGATGTGTCAGGATTGGACTTCACAGATGTGAGAACAATGTCAACATTTATAAAAATGTACTAATCAACACATTTGATGATCTATTTGGTTACTTCTGCTTTTCCATCTGCTGACACAGCTTTATGCCTCACTAGTCCTGGCTACTGCTAGGGAACTATGTGCTGAAAGAAAACACCCCATTTTAGCAGGGCTGACTACTGAGGGAAACCTGAGCTCCTGAAAGCCTTCATTCACTTTAAATGGAAAACATTATCTGGGCAGTTTAATTTTTGCTGGCAGGAGCAAGAATACAGTCAGATGATTATCTTATCCTCCAGCACAGTGAAGGTTATAAAAAGGATAGTTTTGGAAATGGTTTCCCCTCTCTCTAGCTGAAGATATTTCTTGTACAAGAGGAGTTCCTTTGTTCAGCTAAGTTTTCCTTGAGACCAAAAGATTAATCTTCAGGTAGCTCAAACCTCTTAGCATAATTGATTCTAAAAATATCTGTTCAGAACAAGAGTTGGAATGTAACCTAATATTGTTTCAAATAAAAGGTTGTAAAGCTCCAGTCTAGTCCTTCATGAATATAGTAAGTGGTGTGTATTTGTTTTACCTTTTTAAAGTATCTTTTTCTTCATGTGTCTTATACCAAACTCTGTAACGCATCTGACTTGTGCAAAGCAGCTTACATATGTGCCAGTAGAATACTTCGGCTGTTATTCTGAGTTCTTTATCTTCTCAGTATGTGTTAATGCTGTATCTCCACTCAAAACATTTATCCCTGTTCTTGAAAGTAGAAAACCATCACCCTGTGTTTTCTTACCTTGATTATGAAATTTTATTTTTGAAGCCCAGATGAAGTAAAGAAAATAAAAGGGTCAGGGAGCAAAACAGAAGCTATTAGATGATTGAGCAAATATGTACAGGGTGACAAAGAATGCAGGCGAAACAAACCCCATCAGTCAAAATTGGCAAATTTTCTAGGCTTAAAATATTCCTGAAAAGTTACAAAGAGGAGTATAACAGAAGCGATTTCTATTTGTTTTGGGTCTTTGGAAAATTCATTACTAGCTTTAAGTGTCATTGTTGCAAGTTCAACCAAGTTAGAGAAAGTGTTACTTGTTCCTGTTTCTAACAAACCACATTTGGTGAGACTTTGGAGTACTGTCCTCATAATAATCCCCTTGTGTATTATTCTTGTTGTATTTCTACACAATAGCTCTTTAATGTATTATCATGCCAACATCTGCCTTCCTATTGAGTAGTTTTCTACATACAAATTATTCTTGCTACTTTTGTTGAACAAACAAGCCACATGGTGTAGCTTGTTTCATTTACTCATATTTACACTTGCTCTGAAGGAGAAACATCTTTGAGAGTCCATGGAGTCTGACTCTACCACTGACTTTCTGTGGGGCTGTGATCTTGGAGACAGAGGACTGTGTATTCAAAAGTGTTCTTCAGATCTGGGTATTTAGCTTGAAATGTTAATCTTCAGGCTCTGGTAACATTTTCCAAAATGCGAAATGCCTGCTGTGAGGACAGGATTGTTCAGGGGAACACCACTACCTCTTATAGTCTTTCCAATAGCTTAACCCTGGAACAAAAACATTAGGGCACTCAAAGAAGAAGGCTTTTTGGACAAAAAAAAAAAAAAAACAAACAAGAAAAGCGCACCTTATTACTGTAGTGCCTCAGTTGCCTTCAGTAGTGAAGTGCAGCCAATTCTTATCTGCCACCCCTGTAAACCCTTTTAAAATGGGAGAATGAAAGTCTCTGAATAGGTGCTTTGTCTTGGCCCCGATAGTAGCAAACGTTCATACTGTGAGGCTCCTACTACTGAAAGCAGCTTTAGCGCACACTCTTGTGGAGGCCTGCGGTCAGTAACCTTACCCAAAGCTGTGTCATAGCCAAGCACTCATCCTGCTCTGAATGGCATAGAGATTGTAAGTAGAGGGACTGCTCATGTGCCTCTCTTCTTTTTATATATATTATCTGACTGGACTGGGAGCACAGAGCTCTAGCTCTTGAGCTGGAGTAACAGTAGCAAGCTCTACTTTATGTTGACGTAAATTAGGATTTGTACCCATGACCATCCTGTGTCTCTAGTTCTGATAAATTAAGTTCACCCTCAATGTTTTGGAGGTCTAGAGACCCTTAGCAGATTGAGCTAGATCAGCTGTGCCAGATACCTGATGCACTCTGTGTTGAAGTCGTGTCTGTGCCCTCCTTTTGAGAGCATGTTACCCATCATTGTGCTCAGCTCTTCATATTTATTCTGGTATGTTTTTAGAGTTCCATTGTCCTTCTGTAAGATTATTGTGTATTCTAAACTCAGCACTACAGAAAAGCTTGCAATATGAGGAGAGATGGGTCATAAGCATCTTCTTTTCCGTATTTAAACTCATGCCAGTCCCTCCTGGTATGTTCAATAGCTCATGTATGTCAGCTAAAAATGCTCAGCTCTGAGCTCCTGGCAGTTTTTCCTGATAAGCTTTGGATAGTTTCAGTATCTGCAAGGACTGAATCTGTTGTTATGGCAGTGGAGTGCTGCCAGAAAAATTAAATGGTTTCTATATGGCCAGGTCCTAATAATTAAAGGGTTTTTTTAGGTTAGGAACAAGAGCTTAAAATGTGTCTAGTTTCACTAGATGGGAAACCAGCAGGAGCTCCACAATACTGAAGTTAATGTGCTCTCACAGTTTGCTTGGAAAGCAAGTAGCAGGAATCTGGACAATTGCTGTAGACCAAAATGGAGATACCTGAAGACATAGATTATGATCCCTCAATCTGAAAGGGATATGCGTACAGCCTCCAGATTGCATATTAGCTGAAGGTGGAAAAAAGCCTATTACTCAATATTTTTCCTGCAGGACACTAGCATGGAACTGCTGCTGTCTTTTTCACTACTGTTGCTATGGAAAACAGTGGTTAAGGCTGGCAAGATAGCAGAAAAGGGAACTCTTGTAAATATAATAACAGTTAAATAATAATTAAATCAATGTTCTTGAAGACTGTAGTGGTTCTGCTATTTGCCAGTCTTTAATATTTGTACAATGGTGGAACGGTCACGGAGACGTTTGCAAATCCCAAAAGATTAGTCATGGAAATCCATTCTCTGTTGTTTGCTATTGATGATTTTCCATGAAAGCTGCAGCCACCCACTCAGCAAAAATGGCAATGGATACACATTACTTGAGTAGCAAAAGCTGGTATGTTCGTAAGCAACCAGCATCTGCAAAATGGGCCACCAAACTGTTTGGCAAAAGCATGCAGGGACAAAATGTGTTCCTCAACAATAAGAAATATTTGTGAATGATTGAATTAGAGAAGATCAAAATTAGTGTCAGCTGGCAAATTCAGCCAGCTCGAACACTAGCACTTAAAATCTTAAGGAAGCCAAATTCCTTGAAGTGTAGAAAATAGTCTGCCTGTAGGGGACGTATCTGATATATAGATAATGCCACTTTTTAGTCAACCATATATAGACATGCTGAGAAGATTTAGTCCAACCAACGTCAAAAAATACAAAGTCTCATTTTCTGCTGCTGTGCAACTTGTTCATTTGCATACAAATGTCCAGCACTATAAAGACTGGAACATCAAAAGTAAAGCTCATTATTACCTAAGGAAATCTACAGGGAAAAATGTTAAAGCTGTTTCAGTATGGTTACAACGAGGTGCTTCATGTCAGTTTGATGTTGAATCAGTGTAATGTTGTTTCAGCAATGGGATATAACAAAGTGATAAAAGCAAGACTTTTTTTTTCCTCTAACAAAGCAGTTGCTGGCAAATTAGAAGCCAAGTATAGTATTGGAAAAAGACATGTCATTGCAGGAGGAGGTGTAAGATGAAGTCTCTAATAGACCACTTTGGAGCTTGTCAGACAACTGAAATCATAGGGCTGAGGCAATGTGTAAGAAATTACACAGCCCCTCTGTAGTGAGGTGATTCTCACCCTAATTGTAAACGTCTTGATCCATGGGGACACGTAGGCATCCCTTTGTGGATTGAAGCCTTAGTGCCTATATGGGTTACTGAATAGAAAACAACTTTCTATGATGTTAAGGCTTTTGTAATTCCTTCAGGTATTTTACAGAGACTGTGGAGGTGATATGTAAATAGGATATAAGAAATACACTGATCTTGAGAGCTACAGTGCTTTTACCATACTGGATGTTCAGCACTGAGTAAGCGCAGTATAAAAATCTACATATCGCAGATAGGGCTGTTCTGTTTCTTCTCTGAATGTTTCATTGCTTGGCTAACTTCATTGTACACAAGCTCAGCATGGTGTTCCTTAGCTGCTTCCTTTCAAGCTGAGGGAATACACTTGATAAAGGACAAAAAGACTGATTTGCAGCAGATCAGTCAAAGCAAATCCCATTTTAATTGGAAAATGTGAAGCCATTTCTTATTTAACCATTTTGCCTGCCAAATTTATGCCTTCTATCTCCAGCCATTTCAGCACAAGTCTTTTTTACATTCTTTGCGTGTGTATGTTTAGAAATGTAAAAGTTTATGTTTATTTTTCATACTTGAAGTTACTGAACTACTTTTGCTTAGTTTTAACGTTAGTCTTTTTAAAGACTAGCAGGAAATTACCAGCTTGAAAGGAGTTTCAAAGCTTTTCATAACTGATAGTGTAGTATTACCAGGAGATAAGGAGAGATGAAAGGAACTTTCAATAGAATATTTATTTATTCATTTTGCTTCTCATTTAGTGAAATTGTTACCTTTGAGCGTTAGTTACCTACAAGGAGGACTCTTTCCATAATGACTCTTTGCTGGCTTTTTGGGCATCTAGGCTGTTGTCCTAGGATAGTATTCTGTCAGTAGCTTCCAGTGGCTAATTTGTCTTCATTTACTGGAAGCTACCTTACCCTCACTTGGGCTAATGTGACTGACTTCAAACCTAGATCTATGTAATGGTCCATTTAAAAAAGAAATAAAGCACGTTTACATTTCAGTAGGGGCCAACCCATTTTGCAAGTTGGTGTTGGAGTGCAGTCACACAAGTTGTTGGATGGTGCAGGGTATTAACTTCTGCCAAGGGGCTGTGCCTGTGAGGAGCAGAGCTAGGAAAGTGTGGCAGTGGATATTCTGTTGAAGGAACAGACTGAAAATACAGATTCTGTTTGGAATTAAAAGGGGAGTATTCTTGCTATTTCTGCGAACTCCTCTGTGAGTATTTTCTCCTATTACAATGAAGGAGCTAGTCCCTGTCTTGGGTACTTCCAAGTTCCAGTTTTGCTAGAAGTGCTTTACATGCCCTGCACGTCATGAAGGAATTGAACAGGTTGTACCTAAACTTGGAAGAAAGGATACATAAACAGATGGCTTTTATTCTTTTAGCGTCTGATCCAAAAACCTTTTCAAGGTAGTAAAGTCACAACTGATTTCAGTGAACATTGAATCAAGCCCTAAACCAGTAACTTCTGTTCAGTGATGCAGTCATTGAAAGACTGTAATCAAGTGGGTAGAAATGCTTTTGCAAAGGATTCCAGTCCTCATATGGCTCAGCCTGGTTCCTGTCCTAGGTCCCTCAGCAGCATGACTGCTTTCATCTCTTTGCCTAGATTTGCAGTAGCCTGAAGCACCATAAAATCCTCAACCCTATGCCCTTTGTTGTATATAAGCATATTCTTTGACAAACTGCTTGGAACAGACATTCTTCAGCTAGCATTGAAGTCTATCTAAATAGGAATGTTTTGTTGTTCTTTTGTTGCTGCTGTTCTTGTTTTGTGTGGGAGGATGATATGTTTTGTTGATTTAAGATGTTTCTGCAATTATAGAGACTTTTTAGTTGTGCATTTGGTGTTTGAAAGCAGCTGGATTCTTTTATCTCTAAACTTACCAAATGGAATTTATTCCACAAACCCTTTGGCATTTTCCAGAATATGCTGCCGACCCTGACTTACTTAAAAAACTCTGTGGTTTTTTTTTCTTGTGCTGTCTGTCATCTTGTTTTCCAGGTATTTTTGGTATAGAATAAAAGCTTGGAAACATAAGCATAAAGTGGGCACATTTCAAACAGAAGCCTGTTTTTTTGAAGAAAAATGAGGTGAGAGACAAAAGCGTATCAGAACATAGACCTGCCAGGCATTTAGGATCAAATGTAGATCATCAGTTTCATGCTGTGGCGTGCAGAGAAATCTGAGAATTATCTTGTAGTGGTAACTGAGCACATGGAAATTGTTTCTGTGAAAATGAAAAATGATGAAATACTGCATTGCCCATGCAGTGAACGCTGCCATTTTGTGGCTCAGTTTTCTATGTGAATGGTTTTTATTTTGTTTGGATTGGTCTTTTCAGAGTTCCTGGTGAAATAGGAAGGAATCCACATTCTGAACATTTGGAATGTCACTACAAATATTTCTGTTGAGTACTGTAAACAAAAAGTCCAAAATTGTTAGAAAAGTCTTTAATCAAACATGATATTGATTACATAGTAACTACAACATATGAACCACATAATACATAACCTTTCAAACCTTTCTTTTTCCGTATGTCTAGGTGTTTGTGTTCTATTGATAATCTTAGAAAAGATCAATGATGATAAGCAAGCTAATAATGCCCCCTAAAGAGGGGAAGCATGGGAAATTGCTGCATGCATTACAGTCTTGTCATACATTGGACTTCTGGTTGATGCCTACTTTTCCAGAGCAAGGAGCATCTGTTGTCATTGCTGGGCAAGGAACAGGAACATTCAATACCAGGGGATGTTCAAAACATTTCTGATGCAGTTTAGGAATATACATGTACATATCAGGTTCTTGCCTGGCCCAGATGGAGTACTATGACATGAATCATTGAAGATGCCTGGGTGATAACCAAGTCCTGGCATTTTCCCCATAGATCTCTATCTCTTGCATGCTGGGATATCTCCAGCCAATGTTAATCAGTGAGGATGACATTTTCTCCACAGTGACACTCTGCACTGCCAGCTTCCCAGCCAGGCAGAACAGCTTAGAAAAAGGAGGTCTTCCTCACTACTTTATTCTGTGAGATTACTTGTGGTGGGGTACTAGCACCTTGAAAATGGGTCTAGTACTCATGTCTTAATAATCATCCACACCCATCAAGGCAGAATGATTTATTTATTGCCAGCTAACCTAAAATCCCCCATAAGATAAAAGTAGAAGGATAATTTATTTACATAAGCCAAATATAGACAGCAAGGTTAGTAGGTGCAGAGGCAAGCCAAAAGAAATAAAAGCAAATCTTTGTATCTACCTGTATTTTAGTTCATCTTCATCTAAAAAGCAGTCAGAATACTTTGATGCTTTATGGCTAGGATCCACTTTCTGGATAAAATCCACTGCTTTGGATTTATTAAGTCACTGAGAAAACCCCACTCTGTTTCGGGGTTACTTGTATGTGATAACTGGCTAAACTTTTCTTGGAATTCTGTTCAGATTCAAGCATTCCCCCTCTTTATGTTTTCCTGCAATTCATCGCTTTCTTGGAGGTCAGTTTGACTATTCTTGTACAGGACAAGTGACAGTTCACCTTACTGTAGAAATGTTGATGTATTTCAGATGTTAGTTAGACAGTCATCTCTTTTCCAGATGGCATACAGGCTGGCTGCTTCACTGGACTGCAAACAAATCATTAGCTCATTGCAAGATAAGCATTCTTTCAGCTGATTGACAGTGCGCGAATCTCAGTATGTAGCTCTTCATAAGGCCATATCTTTATAAACCAACACTAATACGGGGTACAGCTGTGTAAAAGGGATAGCAGTTAGGTACATTACCAGTTCTTGAGGCTCATCATGTCAACAACCAGCATCTTTGGTGAGACAGTGGATGGAAAGTATTTACTATTGTAATCAACTTTTTGGTGCTGTGTGCAACTACAGAAACATTGTTAACCAGTGACTGAAAAATTTGTTTTCTTCCTCTGTTTAAAGGTACCCAGGATAAAAGTAGATTCTGTATAATTTAAGGGAGTCAGAGGGTGGGAGAGGAGTGCTTTCATTGCTGCTGAAGAGTAGGGAATATACACTTTTTTTTTTTTTGATAAAATGTGATTTTGTTGAATTATTCAGGAGTAAAGTGTTCTCTCCGTCCAGCAGGTATAAAAGTTAAGTCTGTGCACTGGTTTTCTAGTGTGAAGGAGTTAGCTACTGTATTACTGTGGTATATAATAGGCTATTGCAGAGAGGATGTAGATCAGAGGTAAAAATGAAATGTGACTGTGAAGACCCTTGACCGCTACTTTGTAATAGCTCCACTTAACGTTACATGTGAGAGCAAAAAGATTTCTTTGAATTAGTAGTCCTACTCTGTTCTTTATTACCATATGTCATTTCAGCTGCACTAGAGGGACTGAATGTTAGTGGATCTATGCTAATGAGAGAAGAAAATGAAAAATAACATGTATCTTGACTTTAGCCCATGTGTATATATATGTACCTTTTTCCAGTTTCTTTGCATATGTACATAGATAAATTAATTGAGAGCTGCTTAAAAACTGTATACAGCACAGCATAATTGACAGGAAAAAGAGTCTTATGAAAAAGTTGGATTTTATCCATTAGTGTTTATTGTAACTTTTTTTGTTTGCAGTGGACTTTTTTACTTTCTCCTTTTCTTTTCTTCAGACCATAGACCCACTTCTTAAATATTGTGGATGAAAGCCTAACTCCACTGAGGCAGATATCCCATTGACTTCACCGAAACCAAGACTTTTTCCTTGAATTTATAAAGTGGTAAAGTACTACTAAACCACACAGGCCATAATGCATACCCAAAATACCGGTGGTTTCTTTTCAGGGATTGGCAAAAATGCTGTTGTGAGATCACAGGGTATTAAACCAGCGTTTCTGTTGTGAGATATCCAGCAGAACATTTGTTGGTATGCAGAAGAATGTTATTAAACACTCCACTCCCCAAACTGTTCTTAACGTCAAGCGGACAGTGTACATTTTTACATGTTACTTTGGGTTTTAAAAATATTTGCCTATTGGCAGTGCTTTGGAATTTGCCTTTTATGAATACATGAGATTCATCTGCAATTGCCTAAAAATGTCAGTGTTGTCTTTTAGCACGATTTCAAAATATTACAATTTTGTGTATGAGCACAGTGTAGGATAACCAGCCTCTGAAGATCTCTGTTATGAGCTTCTCCAATGTGTTTCTGACATGTTTCAGAAGAACTGTCTATGCATAGAAGTGGAAGAATCCTTGGTGCTAAGAATTCCAATAGGGACACCTAACTGTAGTTCTGTATGACACCTTCTCCCTAGGAACTGTACATTTCAGAAAGTGGTACTGTTCATCACTTCTGATGATTGATCTAGGTATAAACTACTCACTGAAAATCAAAGAGTCTGTAATTAATACCAACTCCAATCTGAACTTATCAGCCTAAGAACTGAGCACCATTGTAGTCATACTGGAAGTGCCAGAGGAAACATGGGGCGGTAATAGTGGAGCTGCTTCTGAACGGTTCACTAGGACATGTGAAATAGATGTAGATGAACTGTGGCTGACACATTTAAGACTGCTGACTTTTTGCTTTTTGTTTTTTCTTGGGTAGACTGCGATTGTCCAAAATTATGGGCCTTCTTATGGATATGTTCAAACCAAATTGCTTTTTGTAAAGGACTCTGCTCATAGATGACACTGTTCATCTTGTGTCTCCATATTTAAATGGATTTTTATGTTTCATTCACTGAATTAGAGAATATTACTTCCTGCAGAGACTTAATGCAGAAGGGAGACTCTCTAAAGGTGTAGTTCTCCTTACAGTCAAAAGATGGTAGTACAATTTCTATTCCAAGCGGCCCAGCGACACAGAGCAATAGCTATGCATCCATTGTTTGCATTTGTAGGAAGGGATACAGCAAAAAAGAAGGATGAGAATCCATAGATGAGATCACAACCACCATGTTGTTTGTCAGGCAGTGGTTATGACCATGATCTTCTCTGGTAGTCAGTAATTCTGAATGTGGCCATGATGGCCAGGTTTAATTTGCTCTAGCCAGCTGTTGAGCCAGCTGGTGCCAGGATGGGTATCTTTAGTGAAGGGCTTAATGAAAGGCTTAGGGGGTTGAGAGAGGATGAAATGAAAATGTCCTCACCATCTCTCGTGTTTTCAATAAAGTCTCTAAAAGCAACAATTGATGTAATTAAAGCAGCAAGTTTAATTAGGTCTAACTATTGATTAGTGCAATGTTAATCTTAAAGTATTTTATAATGAGGTGCAAATAGTTCATAGAAATAAAATGGTGCTTCTGTGGAAAAGAGTACTAGAGTTTCCTTAATTCTAAAAGGAGAGGAGTCGCTACACACTTAACTGCCCAAACAGAGATTTAATACAGATTGTTCTCTGAGAAATTTGGGCTTTTCCCATCACTTTTTATCTCCTAGGAATATAAAGCAAGTAAGATGTTGATGCTAAAGAAAAGGAACTATCTGCTGATTTTTTCACTAGTCAGCAATGGGATTTCAGTCTCACTTTGTCTGTAATGAATACTGTTAGAGCAGTTTTTTGCTTGAGCATACTGCTGATTATAGCAGAACCTGAAAAACTTATTTTATGCAAGGGATACATGATGTTCTTCAGCAAAGTAGAATAATTTAGGATCTAATATTCCTAGCACAGAAGTATTTAGATGCATATGATATTGCATCTGAGCTGAGAAAGCAGGAACATGGCTGCACGCAGTGTGTGCAAAGATTGTGATGGAACATTTGTATCCTTGAATAACATAGCAAGTACCTCTGCACACGCTGAGATGCTACTGTGAATCTGCTTAGAAATAGGACTAATAACTTGAGATTGTATAATACAAGTGCTCTGCGTTTAGATAATGTAATATCTACTTCAAGAAGTCCAGTTCTGCACTGCAGTGCCAGTAAAAATTGTGCTTAGTCCTAATAGATCAAGCCTAGGCGCCAGAATTAGGCACCCTATGGAGTCAATGAAGAGCCTTCAGGCTCAGCATAGAAGTAGCCAAAAGAAAACAGCAAGCACAGGACTTTGCCCAGATTTTCTTGTTTTCAGGAACCAAGGTGCAGTTGAAAGCCACGCATTATCACATTTTTCTACCAAGGATTCACTTATGGATGTCATCTACTGCAGCGGGACTGTATTTGGAGAAAGCAAAACAAGCAGTGGTATTTTTCAGTTCTCTGGCTTCAGATTGAAGAGTACAATGAGATATATTGCCAAAAAAGCTGTGCAGGTCAAGGCAGAAGCCTGTTTCTGGGGTGGGTATGAGAGCATTGTGCTGCAAAACTAAGGGTTTGTTTTCTGTTCCCTGATTTTGGGCTCAGACTGGGAGCAGGAAGAAGTTTGCTGCTCCTAGGGTCAAAAGATTAGTTCCAGGCACTGGGATTGTCTGAGATCTATCTAAATAAATCTCTATTATCTAGGGAAAACGATGATAGAAGCAGACTTACACCTTTGATTCCTTCCCACCAAGCCAGAGCCCTCTCACTTTTAGAAATCAAGGAATTCTCGCTGCATGGAAAAGGACTTCTGCAAAATCTGAAGGAGAGAAAAGATACCGCTAACGTACATCATTGCAGCTCTTTCCTCCCTTTTCCAGCAATCTTTATATTAATTCACAGTGATTTCTGCAGCTTTCTGGTTGTCTCTGGGAATTCATTTTTTCAGGCATGGCATAGTGTGTGGTTCATCAATTATAAGTAATTCACTCAAATAACTGATTTGGACTAGAGTGCTGGAAAAGATTGCTAATGAGTGTTTTGAACAAGTGCTTTCATCATTTCCATTCCAGTTGGAACCACCACATGCCCAGAAAGTTACTCAATTCATTCTAAACTGGAGGTAAAGCCATAAAGAGGTCTAACTATCTGAGTATGTTAGTCACATTGGAATATAATTCTCTTGGTGGATAATTTTGGTTTGTGTGTTTTAACTTGTTTCCTTGTATTTAACAAACATAAAGACATTCTGACTAAGCAGTACTGTGCAGAAAGTTTCCTCTGTAAGTCCCTGGAGTCCGGAGACATCCATTTCAGTTCAGAACTTCTAGAGCACAAGTGGTGTCACAGCAAGCGACAAAGTGTCTCCGCGCTGACTTGATGAAGCAGGAGAGCTAAAGGTGATTATTTCTTGTTCTTTTTGAGCTCCCTGGGCTGAAAGGGCTAAATGGAGAAGTCGTGAATACTGGTTATGGTGATGGTGTCGAGGTGCTAAAAGGCAGGAAGAATAGGGAAAGTGGACAAGGCAAGGACCAAATTGTGCCACCCACTACTCATAGTTTTCCAAAGAGAACTATTTTTGACTTCCCTTTTACAGATACATCTTCCCATGTGTATACCAACATGCCAGTTCCACCTGCTGTCCTGTAGTAACTATAAGCAAACAAAACAATTTTATTTAATAATAAAGGCAGGGTAGACCCCTGCTAACAGGACACTTGTGCTACGTTCAAGAGGCTTTTGCTAGATACAGCATAATTAATATGTCCAGATGTGGTTGAAATCACTAATGGCTGTTCAAGGCAGAACCTGCAGCACTGAAAAAAGGCCTTCCATGTGACTCTGAATCAATGAGACAGTTGTGCTGTGCCTCTTGAATGCAGTGCTCTCTGGGCTTGAGACAAACTCAATAGCATTTTTATTCTCTTCTAAACTTCTGTCAATAGATACAACCCAGACCTTAGCTGACAAATATGGAAACTTGGATAATTTTCTGCCTGAATTAGAAACCCTCTCATCTATGGAAGCTTACAGAATTGTTTCCCACTTTTCAATTATAATGTTAATGGTTATATATCTGAATTTCCTGCCTTTCTGGGTAAAGTAGTGAGGCACAGATGAGGCTTTCACCTTTTGGTTCCATGTTGCTAGAACTCTGTAATTTCAGATTGTTGATGACAATTTTACTCTTCTCTTTGTCATTATCTTAATGCAGCCTCCAGTGCTGTAGCTGTATAGACCCAGTGCAGCTTCTTTCTATTCTATCCATTCTGCATCTACAAATCAGATCAAGATTGCTGGCTAACATTTTTTTGAAGTTATGGGGCTTTTAAAAATTTTATTTCAGTTTAAAAGCATTTGATTTCATATGCATTTTATTTGGATAGAAACCACAATGTTAAGTGGCAACATTTCATGTAGGATTAATTTATTTGGTGTGGTGATGTTAAGAGAAAACCTGGAAGTATTTGGAGTATTTTGGATTGAAAAGGGAAAAGTCATCATGTAGTCTTTGTGATTAGAAACTCACAGATCTACCACCCTGTGGAGCAAGGAAAATCCTCAGGTTGCAAGTAGATAGCAGAACTAGGAGATTGTTCAAGACAACCTTGCCACGGGCACAGACAACTCTGAATTCTTGACAGGATGATATAATAATAATTAACCCAGTAAATGGGGGACTATTCTCAAATATTTATTGAAAAAACAGAGTATGAGAGCTATGGACTTTGCATAGGAAAAAAGGCAAGACATCCTGACTGGGATGGACTGGAGTTCTTATGTTGGCCTTTTGCAGATCTCTTGGTTGGTTTTTTTAATCCTACATTGCTCAGCCCTCTTAGGAATAAGCAGACTTGTATTTGGCTATTCACAGGGTTTATTGGAGGTGAAACACTTTGTTTAGAGATGGTGCTTTGCATCTTACATTGTCATAACATGTAATTTCACAGAGCAGTCTATGTTCCACTCTCCAGGCAGTTGAACATCGTCTCTGCTTCTCACCCTAGGGAGTGACTAGTTCATTGGCCATGTCATGCAATCATATCACAAAAACCTTGGGGACTGTCAGTGTTTAATCTGCCCTTAATGAAGCCTGCCAGATCAGCTTACGCTATTTGTCACTATTTTCTGGCCTGGCTGCCAGAGCCTTGGCAATGATTTCTGTTTCTAAAACAAGGAAAGAAATAGGCAGGCCTGCAGTTTGGTGCATTAGCTGCAATTTAAATCCATGAGAAACCCAGGCAGAAATCCACCTTTGATCTATTTCCTCTATGTTCTAGACTAGATGAAATCAGATTAGTTTTAATCCCCGTAATGACTATTTCCTTGGCTGAACTCAGGCAAGATCCGTGCAGGGACTGAGGCCGATATAGGGCCTGCCTAGTCTCTGGGGTAGACTAGAGTTCAGGAGCCGTCGGTCTGGAAAAGTCACGGTGGAGTGCAGCCTTGTGCACAGCACTATGGCTTATTAGTGACCATGCAGAGGGCCAGATTGTGTGTTTCTGCATTGAACTCCCCAGCATTTCTGGTTTATGAATCAGTATGCAGATCCCTGCCAGCTCAGGCAGTCCTGCTCCCACATTGTAGACATGGCCTTAAGTACCTATTAAGTCACCTTAAACACTTCAGGCAGAAATGTAGGTCTTTGAAACCTGCCACATAACCCAGGTGTCTGGAGGTGCTAAACAGCAGCAAGGGCTGAGCAACTGGGCATCTCCCTCATACCTAGACACATCAGGACCATCACAGAGAACAGTCTGTGCCTGTCCTCTCTGAAGCACTTAGTCTGTCAGAACTCAGAAAGCACCTGTTGAACCCCAGCAAAATAGCTCCTGCCATCAGGGACAGAGAAACCCGATTCTGCTCGTAATAAACAGCCAATTACTGAAGAAGAGATTGGACTTTCAAGGTTAGTGCCTTAAACAACAGCCTGGCTACTAGGCTACACAGTGGTCTTTGTTCTCTCTCTTGCTCCATTATTTAAGTGGTATCAGGTCAGCAGCTTTGGGAGGGTTCCTACCTTAGAATAATGTAAAAAGATATGATTCAGTAAGGGAATGTTGATTAATGTTTCATCTGGCTGCTAGTAGATTTGAGCCACAATCTGTCATCTTTTGAGTACTGTAATTGCCCCTCATCTTTTCCCCAGTCAGCTTTTGTGAGAAAGGGAGGTTGACTCAAGAGAATGGGTATGTTGGAGATGGGCATTTTCCTGCAGCCCAGATGAGGATACCAAGTTCATGGGAAGAGTTTAAGATCTAACCATTTTGCAGTAGCTAAGTTAGGCAGCTCTGTGCTAAAGTGCTGGGGTTTGTGGGTGTCATTCCTGTGGGTTGCTTAAGCACAGAACTCTTGGCAGGGGGATCTGCAGACTGCAAGGCACCTTGTGGTTAGGAACTGACACCCCTCCTGTGCCTCTTTGTGAATCTGTCTCTCCTTTTATTTACTGCTAAGATTTTTTTTTTTCCTCATTCAAAGCATGTCAATCCAAGTAGATAGGCAGGAGGACCTTTTTTGTCTAACAGGACCATGGGAAGAGAGGGATTGCAGTATCAAAAGCGGTATGAATCTGATGAGCAGTCAATACCCTGGAAATAGAAGTAGCTTGTCTACGTAAAAGCCTAGCATGGAGTTAAGTGGGGTGGGGTGTGACTAGAGATTTCTTTTGGAGTAAGTAATGTAATATTGTACAGAGGGTTTCTGTCGACACTTCTCTCTGTCTCTGAGCAAAGCCATATGTAATATTGTGTTGCTAATATGTTTTTTCATAGGCTTGATATAATGACATGGGAGAAGATGAGGGAAACATAATAAATACTGTTGGAATGGGTGGATGCCATTTTAAATAACCACTGAAAGTCTGCCTTTCTTAGCTGTATGGTAGGCTGTAGGGTTGCTATCATGTTCAGTGGTGTGTGCCAAACAATGTCCAGGTCATAAGAGCTTAATTACATTTTTTTTCAGTCTGTTCACTGAGAGACCATTATTGCAGATCCTGGCCTGTCAAGATAAGCTTGGACTCCTGGAGTGAGCTAACTGCCTGCTGGAAGGAAACTAACAGCAAGTTCACAAGTTACAGCTGCATCTCTGTGTGCTTGAGTCCTGCTGTGAAGACAAGTCTTTCTTTTGTTAGTCCAACTGCCTTCTCAGCAGTATCTCAGCCAGGTCCCTGACAGTCTGATCAAAAAACTGGGTGACTTGGGATCCCCAGTTGCTAAAGGCAGAGGTTAAGGTAAGAAATATAAGTGCTGTAGGTTAACTTACTGGAATATGCTGGTGCTAGTCAGATGCCCACTCCTGAGGTTGGTGCCTAAACACCCTGTCTTATGCTTGAGGAAGCTGCAAGTAGAATCATAGAATCATAGAACAGTTTTGGTTGGAAGAGACCTTCAAGATCATGGAGTCCAACCTTTGTCCTAGCTCTACTAACACCACTAAACCTTGTCCGTGAGCACAACATCTACCCATCTCTTAAACACCTCCAGGGATGGTGACTCCACCACATCCCTGGGCAGGCTATTCCAGTGCCTGACAGCCCTTTCAGTAAAGAAATTCTTCCTAATATCCAGCCTGAACCTCCCCTGGTGCAGCTTAAGGCCATCTCCCCTTGTTCTATCTCATGTTACTAGAGAGAACAGACGGACCCCTGCCTCGCTACAACTTCTTTTCAAGTAGTTGTAGAGAGCGATAAGGTCTCCCCTCAGCCTTCTCTTCTCCAGGCTAAACAGCCCCAGATCCCTCAGCCATTCCTCATACGAGACATGCTACAAATCCTTTAAGTGTCCATGAATTGGATACACATGGAATATTTACATAGATAAATGGAGAGGGATCCAAGTTTATGCTGCTTCCACGCTGAGCTGGCTAGATGTTACTTAGCTCGGTCCAGAAGCCATGTAACTTGTCAGTTTTTGTTGTGCTATGCTTTTCTAGTTGGGAGAGTTGGCACAACTATGAAAAGTAGTTGAACTTTCTCATTGTTTGTCAGATGTTCACTGCTTTTTTGTATAATAAGCAATTAAGTTCATTGCTTTACCTTGTTATAATACTCATTTCTCAATTTGTCCCTGTTGCTGTCTTTGGGCAATGTACTCTTTGAAGTTTGAGGTTTTACACATCAAAAGTGTCAGAACTACAAGAGTTTAAGTGGCAGGTTAGCTCTTTCTAATCTGCTTAAGGAATCTTTTAATTTTAGTCCTTTTCTTTTGAATATATTCTTTTCTAGGGCCACTAAATACGTGTTTCACTAGACATTGTCTTATTATTATGTAATTTTGTATGTAAGATTAATTCAGAAGTGGATGTAGATGTTTTGCTGAAAATATTGTCTAATTTCTTTTTTTTAATTATTTTTAGAGGGCAAAAAGATTGTTTTTAACACATTGTGGTTGCTATGTCCTGTGGATAGAACAAGAGAGCCCTGGGGTTCAAAAGTCAAATGTCAGGAAGGCCTGACTCCCATGTAATATTTGACTAGGAAAGTGATATTTGATAAATAATAAAAGTTTGTCATGTAAAGTGCAGAGTGTGTCCTGTTGGTGCTGAACTTTCTCAAATCCAGTTGAAGTTAACACCGTGCCTTGAAGTTAACAGCAAATCTCCTTTGTTTTTCTGTGTAAAACAGAAATAATGTTTAATGCTTTCACATCTTTGTATAATACTTGAGTTTCACAGACAAAAAAGAGTATGTGCACAGCCTCTGACAAAATACTGCTCTATGTGATTGTCAGAGTAAATCTTCTGTATAGGTCAGTTTGGGTATTCTATGCAATTTATGGAGCATTTTTCTGCTTTAATTTAAAAGTCAAACTTTTCCCAGTACAGGGAAACCCTTTTGAGGGATTTTTGTATTGGAGAATGTCCCATCCCTTGTGGCAGCAGCAGGTTTTCGTGAAGTCTTGGTCGTGGTTCTTAAAGCAACATCCCAAAGAACACATCACCTTCAGGCAGCATGAGTCTCCTTTGTAAAAGTGTCTCCACTACACAAGAAAGGAATGTAAACTCTGTGGGTTTTGAAGCAATGCTTGTTACCTGCTTTGTGCCACCTGGAGAGCCCTTTTGCACAGTGGAGTGTAGGCGGATCCTGTATAAGTTTTGGGGAAAAGTTCTGTAGGCAGGTGCTCTCTCTTGTTCTTCTTCTGAATAGTAGTAGAGAGGAAAAATCAGGTTGCATGTATATTAATACACTCCATGGTAACAAAAGTTGCTAGATTGACAGGTCAGGAGAGATCTCGATCCACTGAGTCACAACACAGATCCCTCAGAGGTAGGGTTTTACTAGTTTCCCCTACAGTATTTTTCAAACTGAAATCACGGGTTTTGTGTAGAGTGAAACAGGTAGCTTTGCCACCTTAACCATTTGACTTTTGATTTGTATTACCAATAAAAGGGGTATGTGCAAGGATGGCTGCAGATAGGAGAGGGAAGGGAGACATCTACCTACCCATTTCACAGGGGTCACAAAACATCAGTGACGACGTCATGTTGTTCCCAGCCCAGGCAGGTCTTCAGTTGCTGATCTAGAAGGCAAAGCCCCCTCACCCTGCCCAGCCCCACTACCGGGGCCCTAATCTCCCCATTTCCCCGACATGATCTGACATATCTGCCCTGCCCACCATGGCTGCAGGCAGGTTTGTTTCCTCTGAGCTGAGAGGAAAGTCATAGAAACGTCACGGTGCCTGTTCTGCTTCTGCTCCACTGCACGCTATGCCTCACTGACTCTTACAGCTCCTTTCAGGCACTTCCTCGAGTTTTAACATGGCACGATTTCATAATGTAGAGTAAGTGACTTTGAAGCTGATATTTCAGTTTTGAATGGGGTAGATGTAAGCGGTGTTTGGGCGTACATCATTAAGCGAGGTCCTGGTTGCTGGAGGAATAAACACACGATAAAAAACTGCTCTATAGAGTATTGATTGAAGCCAAGATGTCAAATGCTTGCCTTCCCCCTTGTTTCCTACAAATGCTGAATAATAGATCTTGTTTACTGGAAATTACAAATTATTTTGTCTTTGTGAGTGATGCAATGACAGTGCCCCCTACAATCTCATTTAATTTGTAATACCATTTGGGTTTTTTATTTCTAATACGTTTCTAATGCAATTTTTAAATAACTATGTTTCTTGCCCCCTAGACAGATCAGCTCTAATTTTATAATGAGAATTTCAGTGTTAGATTATTTTAAAAAAGAATCTAGGCCATATACATTATGTAAGGTTGCCATAGTGACAGTTTCTCTGAGGGGAAAACTGACTGTCGTAGTTTCCACAGAAACCACTCCCCGCTGAGACAGGTGCCTCCAAGGGAAGTGAAGGGAATATAAATGAGAGAGAGGAAAAGACGCACACAGATGTCATATGATCTCTGCGGCATCCCCACACTGTTGCAAATTCAACTGAACATTTCTGGGTTTATTTTTTAGTTTGTTGTTTTTGATTGCATGACTGGCACCTTCTCTTGTCATGTAAACTGTGGCCACCCTTCCCTTACATGGAACTGGTTTTGCAACTGGAGGTACGGCAATGCTCCACCTTGGCAGTGAACTGACCACATCAGATACTGAAGTCCAGTGCTCTAGGAATCATTGTGCGTGGGAGAATTTAAATGGTAAATGAGAATCTTCCCCCTTTTTTATTAGCTTTTTTTTCCTGAAAGAAGTCAACAAAGACAGACAGGTATGGAAATACTTCCTTCCAGTGAGAAACCGGAGAGGAGTGAAGGTCAACTAATTTGTCAGTTAATGGTTTTGTTGCTTTGGGGTATAATCATGCAGTGCTAGGAAAAATGTATTCTGAAAGATCAGGACGTAGTAAAAAGGAATTAACTCAAGTCCTAGGATTTGTTAACTGAGGAAAAAAAAAAAAGGGGGGAAATTTCTTCAATGTACTTTAGTGTCACTAAGGCAAATATGGGTTAACATTTCTGAAATCCTTTTGCACATTTTTTTCACAAATAATGTTGATTTGTTTCATTTTTTTCTTCAAGGGCAATAAAACTGTGACATTCATTCAAAGCTTAGTGCAGCCGTAACTCCAGATTAACATGCTGGCTACTTCATCTTCATCCTGTCATCCCTCTGCTGCTTTATGGGGAAAGCAGGCTGACATGGTTATTAAATCTGGCAGCTGTGTTACATGCACATGGGAAGCAAGTAGAGCACAGCATATAGAAAATTAGTAGCTTTCAGATAACAGCCTTCTTTTCACTGCTGCAAGACTTGAAAGGCAGCCTAAAAAGCTCTTTCTCTTCTTTATAATCACCAGTTGCTGGATCAGTGCGCAAATATCACAAATACAGTTGCAAATGTAAGTATTCCTTGCCTGTGTGGTGCTTTCAGATTGCTAATTAGGGTTTCTACCTCAGTGTTCTGCTTGAAAAAGCAGAGAGATGAAAGCTGAAAACATCCTGACAGAGAAAGCTTCTCTGCAGTATTGTTCTGGCTTTCAGTGGAAGAGCTACTGAGGGAAGGGGATGCGGAACAAATAGTTTGCAGTTGTTTGTTGATTTTGGGACATCTGCTTGCCATTTTGTCTGTGAGGGGAGAAGCCAAGCAAATGCAGGAGGTACTTCTAGAGAGATAGTTTTCTGCTTAGATTAGATAATATTAGATATACAGCAAGAAAGATACTTCAGCTGTAACAGATGGCTTGTGAATGCATAGGAGAGAAATCTGCCATGGTATTTTTCACCTGGAATATTTTCTTTAAAAATCCATAAATGCAGTCCTGGACTTCTCATTAAGAAACTCAACAGTACCTTATTATCAGAAGCACAAACAAATAGTCATCATAAAGGGCACCAGTAAGTCTGCATCTGACCTGATAAGAACAATGAACATAGCACGGTGAGCAATGCATGTTTTTGACCCGTCTCAATCTGTACGTGAAGACGATCTTTATCTGCTATGTGGCATGAAGGCAGGATAGTAAGATGGTTGGGAAGGAGCAGCTTTGAAGGTTTCTTAGTGTTGCAGTGATGTTGTAAGGAAGAGAATTGGTATTTGTTAGTGTTTTGTGGTCTCATAGCACTGAAGAAACAGTGTCTTGGTTTTTATTCTCCTTTCTAATTCAAAGCTTCTGTAGTGCCATTGTCCTATTGAGTTTATGGCTAGTGCATTCTTATTGTGCTGTGAATGAAATCTACTTATTGAAAACTGCCTGTGATCAGTACCAAGTATAAACGTCAGATAATTGCACAAGAAATGCTGGCTGTAGCTGGTTTGTTTGTGTTGCCATGTCACATTTCTTGCTTTATTTACAGGTTTTGTTATTTCTTAGGCACCATAGTGGTGCTGTAAGCTTTTTGAGCCACGCGAAAATATCATTATCACACTTAACAGGTGACTGCTATTAAGTGACTAAGAAGATAGTATATATGTTGTGGTGTTTGCTGCACATAGAGCTCTAAACATATTCATGGTATAAACCCCTTGATAATGCTGCTGTAACACAGGTATGCTTTGTCAATCTGTTCTTTATAAGCTGCTTTTGTAATGTTTCAGCCTCCTGTTACAAACATATATGTAGAAATGACCATCTTCATTGTAGCACATGAAAGGTGATTTTGAAGCTTCTCTTTCCTTCCTCTTGTCTCCTTTTCCCCTCATATACGGTTAGAAATTCATAGCTTCCCTGAAACGTAGCTGTGAAAATGGTCATTTTTGATGACAGCTGTGGGGCTAAGTTTCCCAAGCCTGAGTGGCAGCCAGCCAACTGCTGAGACAAGTGGTGACCTTTCAGGACAATGCGTCTCACAAAAATGTCAAAATATTAAAATGGCAGACATCAAATGCCATGTGCGTGGGGAAGGGTTGTCAGCTGGCAGGCTTTCAGCTGAAGGCAGTTAATCCACTGCTTGCCTGGATTAAATGTTGAAAGCCCCTGCCTAAGTCCCTAAAATGTAGTGAAATTATTCATATGTGTCCTGAATAATTTCAGAGGTTCTTCTGGGAAGATTTGGGACATAGATGAAAAATATAAGAAATGTTTTATTTAAAACCTGCTCAGGCATCTCCCTGACAGATGTCCAGAAAAGCAGCCTTTTGCCTTTTCTTTTGTACTTTGCATCATACACCAGTCTTCTTCCCAAATCTCTTATCCACAATGTAAATGGATCCTGATGAAGCCTAAGCAGAATTCATTGGTGCGCAGAAGGATGCTGAAATTCAGATAGCATGTGCACTGACTTTTAGGCATATGCTCACTGAATATTAAACTATCCCCTGCAGTTCTTAGTGCTGCAGCCCTGAGCTGAAACCTCATTTGCTCTTACATGCATCAATGCTTTGTAACTTTCTTTGAAGGCACTAAGGTGTAAGCATTCCCATGCTTGCTGGTGCGTCAGCTTCTCAGATACCTTTACCCCCCCGGTAAACAAATCAGTGACACTGTGACTGTCTGCCTTGCTGGTTTCCCCGTGCTGCATAAGTATTTCTGGGAGGTGTGAAACTGCCTGATCGTTTACCATGGCCCGTAGGAAAGCCAGGTAGTGTGCATGGTTGATCGGGGGACTAACCTGTTCGTCGTGTGGTTGACCTTACTTGGAGAATAAGAAAGGGTACACCAGATCAGCTGTGTCTGGCCAGTGTGCAACTGGCCACAGTTTAAGAGAATTCTCAGTATTCTCCATGCAAAGCACAGGGTGAGCTGCCAACACAGGTAACGTCTGCAAATCAGTCAATCGCCAGATTTAATGGTGCCAAATCCATTGTTACTTACCAAGATGCTGAAAAGGAATATAGTCCTTTTCAGTATTTCTTTCCTTTCATTTCAAGACAGGAATTCTATGTCACTCCAAGTTCTTTCTCTTACTATAAGGAAGCATATAACTTTATAACTGTGTTTTAGTGTTCTTCTACTCCTAGAGGAAGTGCATCCCACCCTGCCTACCCTTTAAATCTGGGAACATTGCATTCCATGACCATCTTTTCTCTCTCTTCTGTAGTCATAGAAAAGACTAAGTCTCCATGTTGGTCTCTTCTTTCTAGTCAGTATTCCGTGATCACTCCTCCTTTCTCTTAATTTCCTGCAGGAAGAATTATGAAGCAAATGAGGTAGGTAAGGACAGATTCCTGTAAACTTCTTACAGAAATTAATCCTTCCTTCTTCCTATCCTTTCTCCCTTCTTTCTTCAAATATCTATCTTCTTTGCCACAAACATTTCTGTGATTTGAGACTTACTAAGACTTAAAAATCTGTTTGGAGGAAAAACATTATGCTCATCTAGTTGGGGAATAAAAAGGTAACTGAGGTACCAATTAATGTAACTTATCACAACACAGATACCTAGGCTGAGTTTTGGATTTTGATTTTCAATCGGCAAACCACATGTAGGCACAATCTATTTAAATGTCCCTGATAATGTTAAAGAAAAAATAAAATGGGGATGCTGCTGTTTTCTGTTGGCTTTGCCTGAAGAAAAAAATCTAAGGAAAATAACTGAATGTGTTCATCAGCAGCTGTAATTTCTTTTAAATCCAATTATACAGGGCTTGGTTGTTTCCTAAGAACCCACGCAGTGTCTGATTAGTTCATTAAACATCAGTCATTAAACTTGATAGGAAGTTTTGACTTGTAGCAATGGCATTATCGTTTTATCCTGCATTTATATTATTGTTACTCTTTACTATTTCTGTAGCATCTAGGAACACTTTTATTGGAAGGTCACTGAGATAGGTACTATACAGAAATAGAAAGTAATCCTTGTCCCCGGATTTTAAAAATAAAGCAAAAACCCCGTATCATACAGTTAACACATTTCTTGTTTGGCTTTTTATCTGAATTCAGAATGCAGTTGTTGGTAGTATAACTGATTTGTCATCAGGATATCAGGGTTTGACTAGACATAGGCTTGAAATTGCATGTAATTAAAATAAGAAAACGACATACACTTACTGTGACCCTATTTCAAAGCTGTCTTACTGATTCACTTAGACTACCTCCCTTAGGCTGTTAATGTTTAGCTATTAAATAATTGAAGTATATTAATTGAAATTAACTCAACTGACCAAAGCATGGCTATAGTTACAAAATAGTTGTGGGCCACCAATGAAGATTCTTCTTAAAATTATGAAGACACTATTGTCAATTACTAAGTGAATAAGGCTCATGATAAACTTGATTACTAAGGTAATAATACTCATTATTAAGGTTAACGAAGCATGTTTACCTGTGGTAATTTATAGGATCTAAATTTCAATGTTAATTATTGACATGAAATAGCAGCAACATGATACATGACCATCAGATGGTAACTGAACTCATTATGGACCATGTACTGTGATTCAGGCAGGTGAACAGTGGGGATCACCATATGGAATGAGAGTCTTCATCTGTATTTTCTGTAAGACCAGTTTTCCCCATCTCTTTGCTTTGTACCCATCTTACAAGTAGATTTCAGAAGTCACACATCTGTTAACCACCTTTTCTGCTACCTTTTGTTTGAACGGTGTGGTGTAAGGTACACAGTAGTTTTTATACCCATAAACTGGGACTGAATCTGCCATCTGAAGTCAGTCAGAACAACTCTTTAGTTTACAAAGCCATACTATAATACACTATTCCATTTTAAAGGTATTTAATTTATTCAATTTTTACACTGTTCAGATCATCCTTTGTGAGGCAAGGCTGTAGCATGTCAATACAAGCTGTAACTTAACTGAGCAATGTAACTGACAACTGAGCAAAACTGCATAATTGTTCTTTCTGAAAATTTATAGTGTGCAAACCACTGTGAGTTCTAAGTGCCGTTTATATTATGAGGTCATAAACCTAGTTGTATTTGCAGGAATAAAAAATGTGAAGGATCCCAGAGGGCCAAGTTGCAGTTGGAAAAATACAATACCTTGAATTTCCCAGGATTTTTAAATTTCAGTTTGAAACTATACTTTGCAATAGTATCTGGTTTGGCATTGACACTGCAACTTGTATAACCATGGTGAAATATTAAAACAGTGGGCATTTGCGTTAGCCAAAATTGAAGTGTATTCTGACAGTGGCACTGTTGTCCCTTCCATAAAGCAGTTAAAAGAATCTAAATGAATGCAAGCTGCCAAACATGAAGGGCTATTGTACTCATCAAATGTCTTCTTTTTTTTTTTTTTTTTTTTTTTTTAAAGCATACAGGGAACAATGAATAAAAAAATTTGAAAGATTATTTGCAAGCATGCAATTAGTCATAAATACAGCTTAATCTGGATGGATAAAGCAGTAGGTTATCAATCTGGTTAGCTAGTACGTTGAAAGGATTTTGCAGGACTTGTTACTTCAGGAATATTAAGACAGGTGTCTCTTTTTTATAAGACAATAATACGGTTCCCAAATGGATAAACTAGAAGGTCAAAGGCAAAATAATTTATCCCCAGGAGTGGTATGGATTACTGTTAAGAACATTCTGAAATCCTGTCCTATCATTCATGTATTTCAAAGCTTTCCTAAAAGTAATGACCTAATTTTAAAGACAGTAAATCAGAAATGACCGAATCACTTCAGCTTGTTTGTCTTTTAGAAAGTTAGGTAGTCTTAATATAAAGGCTTTGGTACTTCTGAGTCTCGTTTACATATCCAGGGGAGCAATTAAAAAAAGTTACATTTTCTGTTCTATTTCCCCCATCTCCTTCAATTCAGTGGGAATTCACTCACGCAAGAGGCCTTTTTAAGAACTGAAAGAGTCCACAGGCTGAAAGTGAGATACCTCTGTTGAATGCGTTGTATGAACCAGCTTCCATTCTCCTTTGGATGGAAATAGATTCACTGAAATACGTGTCTTTGTCTCTGTCTTGGCAGAATGCAGAGAAGGAGTTTCTCCTAGGTGGCAGGGCTAGTTTTTTGAGAGAGGAGGTTGACATCAATTCCCTTGACATTCTGAGTGTTGCCCTACTAACATGTGGATCCATAGGTTGTTATAGCTTTGTTACAGTATGTGTAGCCCTCAGACAGTTTTTAAATTAGTCATTAGTTAATGCTGAGGCATTAGGTAATTGCTATGTAAAAGTGAAGCAGTGAGGCTGAAAATTGATTAAAGAATTAGATCAACACTCAGATTATTTTAGCATATTTGGAGTTCCCAGGGCAATATACATCCTTGGGCCAAAACATAGCCATCCTACAAGTGCAATACTGCATATTCTCATGGCAAAATTTTACACCAAAGGGCCTTCCGACCATTAGTGTTCCTACCAGGTGGAATATCCAAAGTACTCTTTTTCTGTATAAAATTAAGGCTGTGCAATTTAAAATGAGAAACAGATAATTTGTTCAGCTAATTTTTTCAAGCATGTTGGGAGTTAACAGGCTGAAGCTTGTTACACAGATAACTTTGTATAGTGCTTATAATGAACACCATGCTATGGACATTGGAAGTCTTTTAGAAATCAATAATTATCGATGAGAAAAGAAGTCATTATTTTCATTGTAATTATTAGGAGACTCATGATGTTTTGCTTTAGTTCTGACCTTGGTTGTTCATGCACTGAAATAATAATTGCAGCTAATTGCTTTTTCCAGAAATGTTAATCTCTTGGTCAGCATCAGAGAGTGTAGGTAAGGGAGGACCACCATGGAAAACATTATTTCTCAGGGAGTATGAGTTTATCCACTTCGGGCAACAAAAGGCCTTAGGGTAATGCTTTTAAAAAATCATTCAGTCCTTAAAATATCTTCTGAAAGGCTTTGCTTTCCTTTATTCTTGAAGATGTGAGGGCAGTTAGACACAGAGAGCACTTCACCTGGTTGCAAGTGCTGTGGAGAGCGGAAAGAAAGCTCTTTGATGGTCCTTTATCCTCAGCCAGCTAGCCCTAGGAGAAATCAGAGCTGATGTTATGCAGCCCTGATTTATGGAGCTGGGAAAAGATTGCCTAGATCTTTCAGCAGCAGAGACCCCACACTACTCTGACCCTATCATCTGGAAAGCCTTTTCCTGCAAATATACTTCCCCTCCGTTTCTCACTGAGGAAAGTTGAGTGTTGCTGGAGCAATAAGTGGTACCACATCACTATGTCATCTTTGCTTCTGGTAAACTATCTAAATAAAGGTGTTTATAAAGAGAGCTCAAGAGAGCCCTTCAACGGATTGGTTTAATCAGGTGTGGAGATTAAAAGTAGGTGTAGGGCTGTCTGTCACACTGACAGCACGATTCTCTAGGTCAATGGATTGCTGTCTATTTACAAGACTGTCTGTCAATGGGTATGTGTACAAAGAAGTCCACACTTGTTTGTTTATCTACTGATTCAGAGCAGATGCTCAAATACCACAATTTTCATGAAGGAGGAATTGATAAAAGAGTGCAGCTGGGGTGTGGATAGTACAAGAAACTCCATCCATCGTTTTCCAAATGGCACAATGAATGGCTTAATTGTTGCTACTAACAATTGTTGGCCGTTTCATTTGCTATAGACAAAGCATGATCCCACTAAGAGCCAACTCGGAGAAATACAGTGACAGGGGAGTCTCTTTTTTCCATTCACTTGGTTTCAGTGAAGATTCCACTGGCTATGTCTGAACCAAGACCTTCCACTATTGCTCACCTGCAAAGCCCACTCCTTGACCATCCTGAGGTTTTGAGCTGGCTAACATAGCTGTAAATAAGGAAGAAACAGCCCTGTCAGTGAGGAAATAGTGTTAGTACAATATGCAATAAAAAGAGCAGTATTTCATGTTTGAGAATTTTTGTAGGGCAATACATAAAGGTACTGTCTTCTGAGAGAGCTGCTCATGGGAATAGTTATCCTCATACCAGAGATTTTCCTTCACTGCCTTGTGATTTTGATCTGTCCTCTTTTGTTGAACTGCGTTTGATGTGTCTTGTTTAATATCTTCTTCTGCTGCAAGCTTTCTACTTAAGGCCATCTCTGGTGGAACCCTTTATGTAAATTTGACCACAGTAGTGTTATGTCTATATCAATACTTCACAGAGTATTTGATATATTTTATTTCTTAGAGAAAAATATCTACCTGGATGGGGTTTCTATTTTTATCTCTTTACATATTACCAGTCTTCTCTTTGTAATCGGTGATTGAGGCTTGTTACATGGGAGGAGAGAAATCAGTCTTATGAATGGAGAAACAAAAGAAATGTGTGCAATGTTTGGTCTCACCTAATCTCTTCTAGAGGTTTGTTCCGTTCTCTATGACCAAAAAATTTTGTGGCCAAATCCAGATGTGTGTTATTCTTATAAATTGTACATGTTATAGTGTTTTGTAGATGGAGAAGAGAAACAGTTGGAATTTGACCCATTACCTGTTTTTACAATGAGGATACAAATCTTTAATTGGCATCAAAAGCTAGCATCCCAAAGCAGGCTTTCTTCAAATATAGTAGCCTTGCACCAAAGGTGGCAAATTGTACCCTGGGCTGCACTGGGAGAGGTATTTGCCAGCAGGTTGAGGGAGGTGGTCCTTCCTTTCTACTCAGCATGGTGAGGCCACACCTGGAGTGCTATGTCTAGTTCTGGGCTCCGCAGTATAAGAGAGGTGGATATACTGGAGAGTCCAGGAAAGGTCTGTGAAGGAGATGGAGGGATGGCTCCTTCTCTTCTACAAGGAAGGGCTGAGAGAGCTGGCACTGTTCAGCTTGGAGAAGAGAAGTCTTGGGGAGGATCTCATCAATGTGTACAAATACCTGAAGGGAGGGTGTAAAAAGAACAGAGCCAGGCTCTTTCCAGTGGTGCCCAGTGACAGGGCAAGAGACAATGGGCATAACGAACATGCTGCCTGAACATCAGGAAACGGTTTTTCACTGTGAGAGTGACTGAGCATTGTCAGAGTTTGCCCAGAGAGGTTGTAAAGTCTCCATCCTTGGAGATACTCAAAACCTGACTGTAGGTGGCCTTGCTTGAACAGGGGAGTGGACCAGATGACCTCCTGAGCTGTTCTGTGATTCTGTAATTCTGTTCATAAGTGTCAAATAATAAGACTAAACATAAATAGCTACAAGCTTACTCATATCAATACATCCTCAGCATGAAAAAAAAATAAATCGAGTATCAGTGGTGTGCTACACAAACACTAAGAAAGGAAAAAGTTGCTTATATCACATCAAAAATATGTCTCCCAAATGAGCATGCATCAGTACATGGTGAAGTTAGTGTACATATACATGTGATTTAAAAAAAAGATATTACCTCTCCCTATTGTTTAATGTTTGGGCTCCTACTGCAAAGCAGAGGATTTTAATGTTTCTCAAATAAAGGCACCAGAATTTTTATCATGCAAAGCAATCTGATTTTTCTTAGTCTTTTTTTTTTTTTTTTTAAATGAGGCAAACATCTAGCATGAAAAATTTCACTCCAGCCACTGAAAACTGTCAATCTAGTAACTGCTGAAAAAAGAGTCACTTAATGGAGAAATACTAAATTACCATGCTTACAGATGATACTATCAAAATGTACTAAAAATGCACAACTAACAACAAAATGCTGCTTTGGGCAGACATCATGGCATTCAGTACTCCATGTAGCAAGGAGTTTCTTCAGTATGACTCTAGCAAGATATCTTAGAAAAAACCTGAATGGTAATTCATTCTGTTGAGGATGGTATTAAATATCTCTGTGGGTTCTTCCTCTTCTAAAAAGTGGTATTGGAGCTTGCTGTAGAGGCTGAGATTACGGTGGATGAGCAAGGAAGTGAAAGGCAAAAAGATTGGTCCATACATCTTCAGTTTAATTTTTTTGAAACGCTACTGGAAAAATTTAACTTTTTCCCTCATTCAAAAGTTAAACAGATTTTTGTGTCTGCAGAACATTTCCTTTACAGAGTGTCTGTTCCTGTTAATCTGAATTGTGCACATTACTGCTCTTGAATCCTCAGGAATATCAAGGGGTTCGCTTATGTTTTGGTTTAGGCATCATTACATCTAGAGATGCCAGTGGGACTGACTGCAAGGTAAGCTTCCTTTCTGGCTGACGTGTGCTTCTTGCTGTCTTTAACCTGTCCTTAAAATGACCAAGAAATATAGCTTTAAAATAACTGCATCAATCCAAGCAATTGCTTAATTTTGGCAATTATACTGCAATTATCATTGCCTCCTTCTGTGAGGTCTCTTTCAGCTTGAGTCAAAAAGCAACCAAGAGCAAACAACAGTCCTTTCAAAGCAAGAAGCCTCCTTTAAATGTGCCACATTGCTGATCTTGACAAGCACGCAGAAAAGCACAAGCGAATGCATGGAAATTTTCAAGGCCTGCTGTTCATCCAGACACTGGGTACTATGCAATATTGCCTCGCCACAGGTTTTTTTCCTTGCACGCAAACAGAATAGCAGTGTGCATATAATTTAATCCATGTTGTAGACAGGGTCAACACAAAGGCCCTGGTAGAGCACTGGGCTGCAGTCAGGCAGCTGTGACTTTTAACAGAAATCAGGGAGTCCTTGCTCGAGGAATGAATAAGGCAGCATATTCATTACTTTCAGAGCAATAAGACTAAATGCTGAAAGAAGTGCTTTTGGGTTTTTTTTTTAATGGCAGTTAAAAAAATAGAACAAAAAGCAGAGTGAGATGGAATTGATTTAATATTGCTATAAAAATACCATAGTGATGCTGGATCCAGGTTATAGAGGTTTTAGTTTTGTTTCGTTCTGCATATCTTCAGAAAACATTTACTAGTTCAGCATTGGTATTGCTTCTGCATATACATTTTTCTGTATTTATTTGCTTGAGATAGAATAAACAATATCCCCAAATTTTGCTGGCTAGGTAATTTTTCAAAAGACTTTAAGTTCCTTCCCTCCAGTTAACATTTGCAAGAAAACTGTGTAGACATTTTTGTTTGCAAATAAAATGACATAATTTAGTTGATTTTAAGACTCACATTGAGTAAAAAATTAAATGCCATGTTAAATTATCAGTTGTGTTCTTTATACTTCCATATTAATTACAAGTATGTTCTTTTGTAGATTTTTCTCCATAACTTACAGTTGCTATATAAACATACAATCTCATACAAATGTTTTCTTATGGAGAATTTGTTTTAAATATATGCAGAACTCCTAACAAAATATATATTTCTGAAGCACTTTAGCACTCCATGAATTCCATTTAATTTCAAATCAGTGAGAGCATACTGAACAGAACTCCCTTCTTTCAGTATGCATTACTTCAGTAGGTTTGCTTGAATTTTGTAGACCGTACAGAAATTTGTCATAGCATTAGTGCTTTCAATCTGCAGTGAGCCACTTGTCTATAGACTTGTTTGTTGTTCTTGCCTTTAATAAGAACCTTTGTATGCACGATCTGCTGATATTGTCTGTTATCCATTTTTATCCAGGTTCTTATTGTGTGATTGACTGAAGAATTACTCTGGGATTATTTTGACCCCCAGTTCAGTTTTTTTGTTCAGTTTTCTTGGGCTGCTATAAAATGGCATGACTTAATTAAATCCAGACACAGGGGTGCTTTGGTTCTGATTATGTGACAGCTTTAGCCATATGCTCCTTGGATCACGGAATTTTAATATTTTAATTAGGTTCTCCTGCGTGGATAAAGTTTTGTCGTGTCTTTTGATATTAAGGTCTTCTTTCTCTCTCCTGCTGTTCAGAATACCTCTATAACAGAGCTTTGCTTGATAACTAGCATGGCCCTATTTTTATATGGGAATGAGTAATCACCAGGGACCTGACTAGAGAACACCTGGAATTCATCACAATCCTCTTATGAGCCTGATACATGAGGATACTGAAAACTTGGACTGTTGCATTTGCTTGTGGGCTTCTATAAGGACACATCACCATCTTTTAAAAGCATTTGTTCATTCAAGTGAGTGATTCTGACCTTTGTTGTGCCTCTGTAGTTCCGTTTCAAGTGTTTAAATTATTTAAGTGTTTCTGCATGCTAGGTAAGTAGCACACTTTCGCTACGCTTTCTGGGTAGAAAGGGGGTGTAGAAGTAAGCTGGGTATAGCATTTTTCTTCATATCCCCCTCACTCTGATTCAGCAAGTAGGCAGACAACATAAAACGCATGGGTAGTCTCATTCAAGGAGAGGTAAACTGCTGATCTACATTGGGAGTGGGGAGGGCCAAGTCACATCTGCGCCATGAGGTGCAGACCACTCTGGCCATTATTCAGGGTAAGTGTGTGTGTGAAGGGAGTTAATTCCTTTTAGTTCCTGGATAAATCCATGCTTGACCTCATTGATGTGACAGTGAAATCAGTGGGAGTTCTCATATGCTTAAAAGGAAGGCATGTATTAAAGTGGTTTCTTTGAAACAAGGTCAGTGCATTGCTAATCTGAGCATTTTTTCTGTGATGGGCTAATACCTCCTGGTCTCTGAGCATCTTTTTCTCTTGTTGATGCAGAGGTTTGGCTCTGTGCCAAAGCAGCAAGTAGGGTATTTATGGCTGAATTCAAGATGAATAGGGTTTATAATGGGAGCAGGAGTCACTGCTGTCGTGAAGGCAGTCTTCTAATTAATCATATCTATTTGTTGTATGACAGCAGGGTCTTCACAAAAGAGTTCTTTTGTATATCTCCCTTGAGCTCTTCTGTGTGAGCTGGGGCATCTCAGCCCACGGAGAAGTGTGAGGAACTGGGGAAGCTATTTCTTTTTCTGTATTGCAAAGGCTATACCTAATAAGGGAGATTGCACATTTGTTCCAGAGATACTGCTGGAAATGTTTATACTGTTATCTAGAAAAGCATTCTTTGGAGATGAGTCATCTTGTAATTTTAAATTAGGGTGGATGTGTGTGCTGCTGGTGTCAGTGGCTCTTCTTGGAAGTACCTGACACTCTGAATGTTGATCTGCTCCAAAGCCAAAACATTTGTCCTTCTGAAATGTTTTTGTGAACTCTAAAGCTAATCATAGCTAAGGGGGTGTTTCAGTACTGTTTGAAAAATCCCACTAGAAGTACATGAATCACCTCTGAACAACAATGGAATGTAAATGTCGTGTCTAGATTCATTCACAGAATTTAATAGAGAAGTGCCTGTAGTGTAGTATAGCATGGCTCAAAGCAGCTTGTAGCCAGCTTGGGTATAGAAGCCCGGTTATGGCAGTATGGTGTCCAAGACAGGCTAATTTGCTTTGTTTCTTGAGTGAGTTCTCTCATACTTTAGCAGCACATGTACCAGACAGCAATTTTAGAGCTAGCTTTGATATTTCTTGCTACCTTGCTGTCACAGTGCAGTCTAGACAAACGTTGAGGCTCAAAAACTCTGACTACTAATCTGCCAAGTGAGATGGGAAATTGAGGCCCTTAATCTGCAAGTAAGGTAGAGCACACCTGAATGGCAAATGAAAGGCCTCCTTATGAATGTGAAAAGAGCAGTTTGTACTTGAAAGGCCTCCTCTGAGCTCAGTAGCCACTGGGGTCTGTGAACCAACTCTTACCAGGGCACGGGGCTGAAGGAAAATAGGGAAAAATCTTGCAGAGATGGAATTTGAGCTTGTAGGCTTACTGTGCTCTATGACCCCAACGTTAATATTTACCCACAGTGCATGTATTTTTGGAGGCACCTCTCCTTTTATTAGTGTATTTGTGTTACGTTTGGAATGAGTGACCTTAGAGGCGGCAGGAAATTTTAAACGAAACTTGTCCTACTAAAGTAGTTAACCTGTTTACTGGCTTTCAAGGTTGTATTTTTCAAATCAGTAATGAAAGTAGTAACAGTTTGTATGTCCCAAATGTCTTCAGTGAGAGCTTCAAAGCACTGTAAATGTCTCCACACAGTACTTCTGTGAAATAGGTAAGACATAATATTACCACTTTACAGAGGTGTGTAAAAGATGAAATCACTAGTCCATATCTAACTAGAACACCAGTGATAGTCAGATCGGATAGAAATAATATGACAGCTGTTGATGTACATCAGCTATATAACCCTTGTTTCTTTCCACACAGCTTCTAATGCTATAATGTTTGTATCTTTGGTTATAGTTACAATTTTATAATAATCTGCTGCTTTTCCACTCCTGTGAAGTACAGAAGCAAGTCTCTGTGCAATGTGGCATTATTTACACTATTAAGTTCCAGGCAGGTGTATCTGTTTGATCTGATCCTTGGTGTGGCATTACTGATGAGCTCAGAGGAGACATTGCAAGCCTTGAAGAGAGACAGATCTTGGATGGGGAGCTGGCCGATTAAGGGGAGATCCCAGCAATTGTTCAGCAGTGCAGGAAGGAGTAGTTGTAAGCCTGACCTTTCTGTGTAGAGAGCTGTGAAGAGTGAGGTGCTGACAGCAGTTGTTTCACTAAGCCATTTGGAGCACAGGGATATTTCCTGTAGTCAGATGTGGCCTCCAGGGGTTAGACACATCCCCAGAGTCTTTCCTGGCATTTGCTAGACCTCATGAGGCACCACCAAAGGGTTAAATAGTTCTACAGTGTGTCATTTGCTCTCTAATTAGGAAATGGTCCAAGAGCTCAAAGATCAAAATGCACATGGCCTGAGCTGGGACTAAGCCCAAGTTCCCGTTTATTGCAGCCTCATATGTTAGTGTGCTGCATCTGCACATGATCTCTTCCCCTTGCCATTTCTGCCATTTGTTTTCCTTTTTTAAAGAAAAGTGAAACAATTCATCTACAGAGTTTCACATCTTTTGTCACTATCCAAAGTCTTTCATTGCTTGAGCTTGTGTACTTTCTGAGAATAACTTGTGAGCCACTTTATAATTGAAACCAGGACAGTAAAACATGACAAAAATCTTCTCACTCCACTCCATTCTTCAGCATCTGCGGCTACTGCTGGAGAAGCAGGAGAGGTCTCCTCCTAGTAGAGGCATAGATGTGAACTGGTTAGGCTGAGCCTCAGGAGCCCTGAAATTCCTTGTTGGTCCCCAAAGGCAAAGTAGAGGACAAGCAAAATGGCATCCAGCTGGGATTGTGTTTTGAGAAGAAAGGGCAGAGTGAGGCTAGGCTAAGGCCACAAAAAGGGAAAGGAAAAAAACAGTTTTACCAAGCAAACAATAAATGCTAGAAGCCAGATGCAGGGGTGATAATATGGAAGGGGACAGAGTAAAAATGTTACCCCATGAAGCCTGCAACCTAGGGAGCGGGCAAAGTTAAGTTCTGGTGATTTGTAACCCAAATACTTTGCTTTCAGATGCAGAAAACTTAAATGTTTCCTTTTTTTGCCCATCAGAATCTTTCTCCTATCCATTTTTTTTCCGTAGGAAATCAAATTATTACTATGTTTTCAGAAAATTGCATTTAATTAATATAAAGCCTCACCCTTCTTTGGAAAATACATTTCAATAAAACATTTTAGTGCTTGCTGGAAATCAAACAAGGGGTTACAGAAGCTTTCAGGACCTTATGTTTAAGAGTGGAATGGCTTTGGGGCTCATAGCTTTAGGTCTTACCCCAGAATGGATGGTAGCTTCTGGGGATGACAGCCAGCTTTCTGCTTATGAAAAAGAAGGTGGTGATTCTGGTCTCCACCTCTTTCCCTCTCCTGCTTCCAGCCACATGCGTTTACTGCTTCCCTCTGCTGGCTCTTGCACTGTTTAACATGGCAGGGAGATGAGTCAGACCTGTCTGAAAAACATATCCAGCAAGATATGCTCACGGTCTGTGAGCTTTCACACCGTTCCTGTACCATGTGTAAAGGAGGGGGCAGGCCTGTACAGCTGGGAATGGCAATGCAGAGAGGGGCAGGATGACCGTTTTGGTGAAAGTAAGCTGTTAAATCAGCTTGGCCATCTCACTTAGCTGGTGCCTGATTTGGTACCGTTGGCAGTGCTGGTAACAATTTTCCTGCATCGTAGAAGGCTTAAGGACAAATAGACAGCTTCATGCTTGGCATAATTCTGTGAGTGGAGTCACATCAGTTATACTCAGGGTGACTTTGTCTAAAGTGTGGCTTTTCAACATAGTCCACTAAATCAACTCATTCTTGCTCTCTCTTTTGTTTCTTTATTTGTGGCTACACTGAATTAGCGTTGTAAATAAATTGCCATGGGAATCAGAGATGCAATTCTAGCTTGCTTTCTCTTGTGCATCTACAGTCTTTTCATAGCAGTCTTTTCACAATCTCATGTACAGTGTTTGCACACTTGATCCATATCGGTCAAGGGCTTTTGATGCCTATCCTGTTCTGTAAAAAAATCTAACAGTGTAAGGTGCATAACATATGGTATATCGTTGATTGATAGAAAATTTCTAGCACATATCATTTGTATATGCAGATGAAACCTCTCTTCCTCGAGTGACTTGTCACCTGTGTCCTCACTCTCATTCTGATACATTATTTCTGTATCTTTTTGACACATGGATTGTAGGAAAGAAAGAAGAATAGGTAACTTGATTTGATGAAGCAGGGCATTCTTTGCATAGAGGACAAGGTAAAAAAAGAGAGCTTTGTAAGAAGAGAGAATGCTGAAAAGACAGGCCTTGTGATGAAGAGAGCTGTGGGAGTGGATCAATAAGAAAGAAGAAACTCTGAAAAGGCCTTGAAGCTCATGACTAAAAAGCATGGCTTTCATGGGGACATAGGCAATGTGGCTGGGATGTGGAACAAAGGACGATCTCAGTTGCTGAATTTTCTGTGGAGAACAACGTAGGTGCATTGAGAATAAGATCAGGGCTCAGTAATCAAAATAATTAAAGTAATCAAATACTGTGATGACATGGTGGATCTGGGCAGAGATTTACATGTTAAAAATACTAGAAGAAGAGAGCTCTGGTAAAACAATGTTGTTAATGTGGATAGCACAGGGTTAACTAAGCAGGAAATCTGTATAAAAGTATAGGCAGTGTGGATTATGTACTTGGGTGGCAGCTGATGGAGCCATGCAATTGCACCAGAATCTCAGATATCATTGAAGAACGTGCCTAGTATGTCTCACTGTGAAGAAAAACTTGCAAACGTGACCCCCGCACATTGTGATGCAGCGATATGTGCCAGAACTTGCACGCAGCCTGTCAGCAGAAGCCTGAGAGCTGCGATATGCCTGCCCATCTGAACGAGGTGCTAACTTCAGCATCTGCTTCTGCAGGGGGCTCAGCTCCTTACCAAAGTAGAGAGGGAGGGAAATGACTTGTGGCAAGACTATACAATAATGAATGTAGTGTGATTGGACTGCTTTAATTTGCCCCCAGAAAAGGATCTTAAAATTAGGAGCTGTCAAGGCATTTAATACATACAGTATGCCTAAAATACAGGGTAAATATGGGACCAGAGAAAAGCAGAAAGCTGAAAAATAGAAATGCATGCTTGTAAGTCATTGCCATAGAAGTGGTACAGAACCTGCACAAGCAAATAGTAAAAGCTGGATAGAATATAACAAGAGGTAGGGTGCCTTGGGAGTGTGAGAGAAAGAGGTAGATGCTGAGAGAAGGATTAATCAGAAAGGTGAAAGCCAAGAACATGGCATGGTTTTTAAGCAGGATTTTAATTATTTCCAAAGCAGAAAAGAGCTCAAAGAGGCTGAGGCTGAAGTACAAAGTGTGATATTTGTGTAGGGAGTTATAAGAGACTTGATTAGACTGATTTTGGTGGCAGACAGGCCTCACGGCCAAACTAGAGGCATAGGAAAGTAGGACAGAGCTGGGATGAAATGGGATCAGCAGCTGTAAGCAGGGTATTCAATTAACTAGGAACAATTCAATTTAAACAACAAAGGCGAGAGGAACTTGGGGAGACAGGTGGGATCATAGATGGCTGAGGTGAGATCAGAAGGAGCTTAAATTTCAGGGAGTATTCACTCCATGCAATACTTCTTCTGTCTCTTTGTTAAGATGACTAAGCTGACAGAGAAGTACCTGCTTCTGTGCTACATTACCTTTCCTTGAAATGATGGGGGTGGCAGGCCGGGACAACAGACCAGGGGCGTGATGTGGTGCAGAAGAGAGAGGAGACAAGACCTCCACTTTTGACAGTAGTAAGGCGCTAGATGAGCTTGGTTGTCTTGCAGAACCTTACCCTAAGGTGTCTATGTTGTGACCGTGCTCTTCTGGGGAGATCAGGAGCAAAAGAACAAGCAGTTAAGATGGAGGTGAAGAGAAGCAATCATACAAGGATCAATGAAGGTTGGGGGTCAGGTCAAGAAGGTCAGCATAAGACATTTGTGACAGAAGTGAGAAATCCCAGTGTCAGCAAACAAAGGGTGTTAGGAAGGATAAGAAAAAGGGTGGAGAGAAGAAAAATCAGAGACTTTGCAAGTGAAACTTAACAGTGAATATGGACTAAACTTAATTCACAGGGGTTTTGTTATTTTGTTTGATCTAAAAAGAACAACGCATTGGGGATGCCTGTGGCTAAAAGTGTTTGTATGAATATGCAGCAAATATGTGCTTTTCCTGAAGTGACTTACTGGTTTTTTTTCCTTCTGCCTTAAGCATTTTACTGCCTAGCAGTAAACCGTCAAGCACTAGCCCTTCCTCTTCAGTCCCTCTTGTTCCCCTGCTTAAGAATGAAACACAATATCTTGAACACCCAGAATGCGAAGAAGCTAATCATTGGCTCGCATTGTGGCTGGCAGGGCAGGCCCGCCTCTTTGGCTTGTGCTGACAAGCTGTTTATGTTTGTGCAAGGCCACCCTTTAACTGAGCCGCCTGATGGCCATAATGGGACCAACTGTCTGAAAGCTGCAGGGAGCTAAATCTTCTGATCAGAGGCACAGTCAATTCAGTCTCTGATACTCCTATGAGGACTCTATGGAACACTAGTAAGTAGCCTTCTGTCTCGTTGTGGCTTTTCTTGTAAGACTAAGGGCATGTTTTAGCAAGGCAGGTAAGCGCTGTCATTCAGAGAGGCAGCTATTAAAGTATTTTCCTCTGGCTGAAGTAAAAGAGCAGCTACTTTGTATGCAGTGCCATGACTACAAGGACTACACTATTTCAGTCTCACATGGGACCTTACTGGGAGGGAAAAGGGAAGAAATTAATAGGGACACAACCCATTTAAACTTGCCAGGTTACTTTTTTTATGTTACTTTAATTAATCTGCATCTAGTTCTCATTTTTAGCTGCATTTCCAGTATTTGATCATCCAGTTGTGTTTCAAACAGAAGCAGGTTTTGCAAGGTCCTAACTAGCATTGTTCGGAAAAGTGTGAAAGGGCTAGAAATGGGATAGTGTAAAATGGATGCTCCCAAAAATGCTGATAGGTGCTGTCATATTGTAAGATACATGCCTAGCAGTAGAAAAAGCAAAGTCATGTTCAGAGATTTCAGTCCTCTCTGCTGGCTGCTATTAGGAAATGTTCACAGCTCCACAGAGCCAGACTGCAGAGATGGAATGAGCTTGACTTTTTGTGTCTGTAATAAGTCCTTTCTAATGTTCAGAATTTTAAATAAAATATTGCATATTTGGGCAGTATTTAACTTAATCCTGCATTGGAAATACTGATGGACTTTTCAGACTTTCTTTTTTATCCTTTACACCAGCAAAGAAAATCTTGTCAGAGCTAGACATCATGCAGAATCTCAGAAGTAGTCTGCCCCTGAAGTTTTGGCAAGTCTGTGTCTAGATTTCACGTGGTAGCTGAGGAGCTCAGCTATAGATCTCATTTTATAAATGAAGAAAATAAAGATATGACAGGTTAAGTGACTCTGCCGTGACCATATAGCAAGGTAAGTGTCAGCACTCACTGAGTTTATTACTGAGGTCACTGTACTATATTACTTCTTTTTCTTCCTTTCATTTATTTTGCAAAATCCTGTTGGACAATGTAAATACTAATTTCTATTTATGCCTGTGTACACCTCACAGAAACACTTAATGATTTGGCTGCTTATCCAAACTGCTCTAAGCTCAAAACTGAGTAGGAAGCCTCAAGCAGAGTAGACTGTAGCAATATTTTTGTTCTTCCTTCTTTTGGCATGGCTGGAAACGTCCCATATGGCACTATGACAGCACTTCGATATTGCCAGGCTGGTCCTTTCTTGATGGTACTTTTTCTTCAGCTCTCTCCTGAACCAGAAGAGCCAGGATCTCAAGAAAATGCAGCTCAGGCTTTGAGTTCAAGGTACCTGGGGTAAAAAAAAAAAAAAAAGAAGCTGTCACTGTAAACAAGTGTGCTCATTATGCCACTTTTTAACATCACAGGAATAACCTTACTTCTAAGTTTCCAGTAGGTCTTTGTTAGCCTTGAGTTAACAAAAAAAATAAAAGCAAATCCAAAGTGAGGCCTTATGCCATGTTCTTTTCAGCTTGTCTAACTTACCCCCTATGGATGTACCAAATAGGGGGATGCCCTGGGGGTTGTCCCCTTGTCTCTGCTATGCTGCTTGTGTTTTGGGGCTGTGCACAGCTTCTGGAGACATCCCTGATTCAATCTGAAGACCTTTGGCTCAACTCACCGACTCATCTATAATGCTTTTAAAGACTGCACCATTCAATGAGTCTTGAAGAGGGCCAGTCAAGCAATATTATCTGTGGGAAACAGTTAGACAGAAACTTTCAAATAAAACTGGGCAAATTATGGACAGCTATTGCACTTAGTATATTTTAACTAGATGGATCTTGATGATTACAGTTGTTCAGCTTTGAGACTGAGCCTCTTCTACAGCAATACAGTGCATGTGTGGTAGTGTATGAACTAAAGCTAATTACAGCAATAAGCTGCTTCTGTGCCAAGCTGTGAACACAAGCCAGAGGTTTTCAGTCACTGTCTAAGTAGCAGATAGATACTAAGCCTTGATTAGTAAAGATGAAAATGAAATTGTTTTTTGTCTATAGATTAAGAGAGCAGGATCTCAGTACTTCAGTAACAATGAAAGCCATGAGATACACATCCGGCATAAATACACACCTAGGAGTTTTTGCTGTGCTCTCTCAGTACATAGTTAGGAATAATCAATATGCTTACCACATTGTCTCTCTCTTGACTAAAGAAAGAACTCTCTTGTGCATCACAAGCTCATGCACGATGAGTTCAGTACAACATGGCTTGCTCTGTAGGGGCAGACTGTCCCTGTTTGATTTACATCAGGGTAAACAGGCAGAAGATTAAAATTGATTTGTCTTCCTTCCAGAGAGATAATTTTCAAGATGTATTCATAGGGCTTGCTAAAACAGGGTGCTGAATCAACATTCTTCAGAAAAAAACCCTGACTACTCTGAACTGCAAATGCTACAGTTGTACTTTCTGATTCTGAGATGGTAGGCAGTTTGTGAAAACAAAACAATTTACCAATACTCATTAACTGAGCTTTCAGATGGTCTGGTAAGCCAATAAGGATATCAACTTCAGTCTATAAAAGAGGGAAATTAAATCTTCAAGAAAGATGGAAGTAGAACTAAGATCTGCTCCCCAGGACTGTGTTTTTACTGCAATTCATTTTCTTCCCCTGGTTTGTGTATGCACTGTATGTTGACTGAGGGATCCCTTGCCAACATTTTCCTGTGGCTGAGTCTTTAGTCTGCAGGCACATTTGCTATATAGCTATTGTTCAGTTATTCAGCAGTTAATGGAAGGAATTAATTTGGGGTTGACTGAAACCCTGACCTCTTACCGTGACCTCTTACCAGTACTTTCCAAATATACTTATGGTTACTAGATTATAAAGCCTTTAACGTTAAATCTGATCTACTAGATTTCCCCTTCTTTGCCCTTGAGAATGGCAGACTAGCTCCCAGAACTGATTGATCTCTTGAGGGAGAACAGCTCTCTGGATTAATAAGAGTTTTGAGTTACTGGAGCTGTAATTCGTGACAGTTGGAGCATTTGAATTCTTAGTGAAAGCAGGAGGCTTTAAGGGTGCTTCTCATCTCAGGATTTCAGCTTATTAGCAGGTGCTCCGCTGATGTGTCATATATGCTTGACACACATTAATTAAGGTTATGATAAGAGAGAGCCTGTAAGTGAAATAGCACGTGCCCCCCTCAGGTCAGCTGTTTGAGTCTGATGAGAAAACTGAACTGCCAGGTAACAGGAAAAATTCTGAGAGCCTGAAAGAAGCAGTGACAGCCTTCTGTCAGGTTTGCATAGACTTCCTTGTAAAATCACTCACCATCAGTACTCAGGATTCCATAGGGATAGAGGCTGAGATTTGTGAACAACCCTTCCTCAGCCTCCTTGGATAAGTTGTCCTCTGTCTTAAATCTGAACCCTCTGACCAATATGCTCCATGCTAATATCCTCAACTTTCACCCATACCTTTTAAAGTCTTTCATTGTGGGGTTTTTTTCAGGTCCATTTTCCTAGGTATTGTTTCCTTAGATTATTTTCTAGGTAAGGGATGTTGTTGCCACTAAAGTGGTTTGTTCTAAAAAATGAAAAATTCTAAGCATGCAGCGTTCTCTATTGAAAAAGAAAAAGCAGCAGGGTTGTAGTACTCAGATCTCACTCATACATCAAGAGCAGAGGGTCTCCTTCTAATGTGTGCATTTTATTTTGGTGATGTTACTCAGAGAAAGCACTGCACTTAAGAAAGAAAAGGATTGCAAGGCAGGTTACATGTGCGAAACCAGGAGAATAGAGGAAGTTTCTCAACCAGGAATTTTCCACAGGGCCAGTTTTGTAGGGTGGCCTGCCTGAAATACTATAGAAAACACAGATCTAGACAGAAAGAGGCATCACTTCCTACCTTCCTTGCCTGTGGCAGAGAGTGAATTGCAGTGGCTAAGTGGTCTTCAGATCTGTGCTGTCTTAACTCTGTATCTACCAAAGTCTACTGGTTCTTTGACTTCTCTCCCTTCTGTCCAATATGCCGAGCCTTCCAGCTGGCCAGCAATGCTGAAGGAAACAAGCACCAGTGGCATACAGATACTTGTACTGGCTGTGCTTTGTTCCTGTGCTGGGAAGATGTTCCCTTGGACTCCATAGACAAGCCCTAAGCTTTCTTCTTACTGAAATCACTGGCTTACAGAACAGGCTCTCTGCATTGCTACTTTGCTTTTTAGTGTGTAAAAGGCATAGTCTTGCAAACTATCTTCTTTTAGTGTACATACAGGACAGGTATAAAATTAACTGTAGCCTCCAGATTGCCCACCCAGATTCCTCTCTCCAGCTCACCTCTCTCAAGCCCAGAAAGCAAATTGTATCCCAGTATGTGTTCAAGTATGCAGGAAATAGTCTAGATGCCACTGCTCCTTCATCCATGAAGGCGCTTTTAAGTATTTCATTTTCCTTCCTTTTTGCCTGTGTAGCTGGGCCAAAGGTCTAAGAAAGCAGCAGCTTAAGCTCGTAGCATAAGATGCCCCTAATTGAGTGGGTAGCTTGCTGTGTTCTGTCCTGGTTCCTGCTGTCTAAAAAAATCATCACGGCTGTTGTTGGCGTTTCCCTCTCATCACTGCTGGTTCACAGCATGTGAAACTGAGAAGTGTAGTACCTGTTAAGATTCAAGGATTCGATGAGGTTAATATTAACTCTGGCACTGCAGTGGATGAACTTTCAGTGTATTACAGTTTTCAGGCATTGCCTTCATGAGACCATCTGTCTAAAGAAATCTGCCACCTTCTCTCCATTTTCCCTGTTATTTTCTCCCAATATCCACTCTCCTCTATCACTTTGAGATCTGTGCTTGACACTCATATACACTTTGGGACACAGAGCTACATCAGAACATTTCCTTGGTTCACAGTGGCTGTGGAAAATGTTATGCTGTCACACTCCAATACACAGATGGGAAAATGTGAGCTAGGGCTACTGTGGCTCTGACTGCAAAACAGAGGATACAGGAGTGGGAAGAGATGATCCTGTCGGTAGAAAGAGCATTCTTGTATATGTGTGTGGGTACGTAAATTAGGGTATTCTCAGTATGGATGTCTTGTATTGTCACCTGCCCCAAAGCCCTACATGGCCTCAAGCCTCTCAGCCTTTCACTCTGGCTTTTAGTGTATCCTAGCCTGAAGCCCCTTATCCTTAGACCCAGGCTCCAGATCATGTCAGTGTAGAGCATCTACCTCCTCCCCGTAGTCCATGCCCCAATGCCTCAACCACATAGTTCACAGCTTCTTCATCTTTCTGCCACAATCCTTCTCCTCCCATCCTAGAGCTACCTTTTTTCCCAGGCTTCCCAGGTCCCATCCTCCTGAACCTCCGTGCTCCATACCACTTAAGATGCTTGTTCTCCCTGCCTCGCAGTCTGTAAAAGCTTCCCCAGAGCCCTTCACTCTTTGCCATATACTCCTCCTACTCTCAGTCTTCCTAGTGTTTGCAGGCCAAGAAACAGGGGGCTGTTTCTTCTTCCCTAGAGTGTCAGGTTCTTCAGTGCAAAAGTCTCAACATACCTTCTCTTTCCCCTTCCTCCTTGTTCTTGAAGGCAGGAAAGTAGGACAGGTCCAGGGTAAACCAGGCACATACTAGCCCTTTGTATGTTATACGAATGGATAGCTCCAGGCAGGGTCAGAGATGGCTAAGCCAAGAAATGTATAAGCATGGTATACTTTTTTAGAAAATGTAGCCCTTTCTGTCTCTCTTCGCAAACAAAGCATCCAGTATTCAACATATATCTTGTGAACCAACTTCAGGCCCAGAGCTGCTTTTGAACTGTTTGCTGTGATTCTTCATGTGCTTATTTCTTTGTGTTACTGGTCACATGGTAACATTTCTGCTTCTTGGATGAATGATGTTTTCAAACAAAAAGAGGGATTTGGACACATTACTTTTGGTTCAGAACTTTTTGTGAATGCAGCCATATGAAAATGTATTACTTCAGTGTTTCCTGGATACTTGCTTTTGAAAGAAAGCTTACTTATGTGAATGAAAGTTTGTGAAAAACAGTAATACTGAGACATTAGAATTTTATAGGAGCCAGGGCTGGTGGTTAATTTCTGAGAGTAGCAAACTATGATTCAGGGCAGTACGGAGCAGAAGCATAAGCCTGGCACAAACTGAGAGTATGCCAGTGTTTAAGGGTCATGCTTGCCACCAAAGTGCGACTTAAGAGTTTGAAGTAAGATTACAGCGAGGAGGAGTGTGGGTCTTGCCTGCTGTTTCACAGTATATTTTTCATAAGCAGCTTGAGCATTTGGCTCACAGTCTTCTTGCTTCCCCTGCTCCGGTCCATAATGCCCCATGTCTGTCAGCTGCACCACTCAGTGGAGCCCTGTGAGCTAATTCATCTCACTCACCATGCAGAAGATAGATGCATTTTGTCATGGGTCAGTTTTCTGACAGGCGATGAACTGTGTCTGTTCACTGCGAGTCCCACAAGTGCCTCAGTGCAAGGTAAGAAGTGGGAGTGTACAGCCAGAGAGGGAAAGGGAAGCTTTGGAAATAGTCTAATGTTTGTCTTTTGAAATTACATCCTTCCAATATTTGACCTTCCCTGATGAAAATCACTGGGACATATGCATGGTATGCTGTTTGCTGGCTTGTTACATAAAGAATACAGAGCAACCAGCCATTAACTCCTGCACTGTGGGCTTCAGGGTGGGGAAAAAGGGACCATCATTCCAGCTCACTCTGAAGGGAAAAGGCTGCAGGTCTCTGTCACCAAAGCGCTCAGAATGAGATCATGTGCCCCAGGCAAGCCCAGATCCCATAGTCACAGATGTTCGTGAGAGTTGATGGGAAAAAGTGGCTTAGTGCTATGCTTATTCTCCCTTTTTTCTGGGGACAGCCAGGGGCTACTGCAGGCTGTAGTGAAAACAGCAGCAGCCATAGGGTTTCTCCAATGATGACATCAAAGTTATAATGCATTTATGGTTTTGTCTAAGCTGTGTATTTTCTTTCTGTGGAAAAGAAGTGATACATTATAAAGCAAAATACCAAAAGCACTGAAACAGCCCATTCCTCATCTAACAGTAGGAGCAAGCTGCAAAGGATTATCACACTATATTACCTCTTCAGAAGAATAGCTGACAATTATGGGCCTTTCTGGAGAGGGACAGGGTTTAGCCAAACTCAAGTCACTGGGCATCAAGCTGAAGTACTAAAATAAAATGCATAGTGAGGCCAGACCAACTGAATACAAGCTTAGCATCTGAACCCAGACCCAAGATCTTCCATGTACTGGCTTTAAAATGCTAGTGGTAAAATGATTTATAATATCACAGCTAATTCATCTTTTAAAAATGGGTTATTGTCAGTGCCAAAATCTACATTATTTTATTTCATCAACAGTAAGTGAACTGAAGCTTTTCCTTGAACTCCTCTGAGGGTAGATTTGTCTCAGTTTCTCATACGTGTGGTTTTTCAGTCTGTACAAAGCCTGCCAGCTTGTTTGCATTAGAAGATTCACCTAGGACTTAAACTATCACTGACTAGAAAACTGCATAAGCATTTAAAATCCTACACCAAGTGGTCTACTGCTAAAATAAAAGGTGAACACATAGCTGTACTGCATCCCTGGCTTGTTAATCTCCTATCCTGTGATTCTATCATTCAAGTGATTCCACAGATTCAAATTAAATGGCAAGGTGCATCCTCCACAGAACACAGACCTTTCACCTGTCACTTTCTTAGCATTTAAACTGAAAAGAACAGGATGGAAATCAGGTCGCTTTCATCTATACCTTTTAATTCAGCAGTCCCCGTGCAACCACACTAGACTAGATGGGAGCAGAATCCAGGCCAAGAGAGATACATATTCTGCCACCTACTGTGCATCACAACCTGCCCATCACTGACTGAGGAGGGGCACTTTATCCTTGCTTTAATGAACATGCAATGAGGTTTAAAAAAAACCTTTCAAGAATCTATGTACAAAGCTGCATATAATCAGTATAATCAATATCTAAGCTGCATCCCACTCCCCTGATGTCCTACTAACTTTGCTAATGTAGTTGATCTTGGTGAAAAATCAGGGTTGTTTTCTACTTACATGGAAAATAACAGGGTTGGTTTGTATCTGGCATTTGAAAACCTCCTAAATGAAAGCTGCCATTTTTCTGAGAAGGCAGATTACTCGTAGCAGGTTCCCTGTCTGATCTGTTCTTTGTTGCAGTCTTGATATATGAACATTTCTACAGTAAATTTTCTTTTGCCACCAGACTGATTACTGTCTTCCGTCCCTGTGCTAGATAGGAACATGGTGCTTGACTGCCTCAAAGTTCATGGCGACACTGAGTGTGAGAAAGTGGGCATTAAATGATGTGTTAGTAATATCCAGGCAACAGTGAAGGGACACACATCTAGCCTGCCTGGAGGCAGAAGCTGTCTACGGACAGTAGGATGCTGGTACCCCACATGGATGATACAAAAGAGGAAATGAAGACCAGAAAGGAAGGGAGGAAAAGATGGTGAATAAGAATGATCCCTGGAGCATCACAAACTGAAAGCGGTTATTTTCATCAACACTATGTCTCACCAAAAAAAGAATTCTTGTTCTAAAGATAACAGTCATACAACTTGTCCTGTGCTGTGACAGTGCAGTGGAGGACAGCCTATATGTCCAGAAAACCACACAAGGGCTGCTCTGCTGTACCCCATGAAATAATTTCTGGCCCCAAACCTGGAAGTCTGCTCTACCAGGATCAAGTCCTTTGATTTTATGGAAAATATCAGTCCTGATAAAAACAAGATGCAGTGGGTTCACCCCACTTTTTTACTAAAGGGAGGGGGGGAATGATAACTCAACTGTTAATTAACAAACCTTGTTTACTGCTGTTTCAAAAAATAATATTATTTGCTGCAGCTGACGTCTGTGCATTTCAAGTGTTTCACTGTTTACTACCTTGATGGGAGAACAGAAAGGAAGAGGGGAAAAATGCTGGAATGCAGGCCAAAGATGCACAACTATGGTAGCAGCTGAGCAGTAGGGCACATGAAATCTGTTCTTAAGTACGTCTTGTTTCTGTGGGGTGCTCTGGTGTCTAATAATAAAACTGAGCTCCTGTGTAGCCTTTTACATTGGATCACTGTATTGTATTTCACTCATCTGGAGGGCTGCCTGTTTTCACAAAAGTTGTAGGAATATAATACCTTTGAGATCACTAGCTTTCTACCCGATGTGGCTGAAATTATTCAATGGGTTATACAAATATTGGAATGAATTGTGACAGCACAGGCGAAAATACATGCAAAGAAAATTTGTTCATAATTTTCTTGTTTGCTTCTAGTGATCAGAGAGTCTTGATTTTTTAATTAATTTTTTAAAAAAGAATTTATCTGCTTTTGATGTTAACAGTTCTGTCATGTTCCAACATCCCCCATCCAGGGATACAGGTACAAGATGAGTAGACAATCAGCACAACCTTAATCGTGCAAAGATGAAAAACTGAGCAAGCGACAAGGCTCAGGACTTTTAGGCAGTGTTTACAATGGTGTTTTTATTTTGTTAATGACTCACTGTACTGATTCACCCATGCTTTAGTGAAAGCTGCCTTGTTAGAGGTTCTCACTGTTCAAATAAGAGTAAGATTATTCCCAGTAGAAAAGCTTGCAAAAGTCCCCTGGCAAAACTAAAGACTAAATAAAACTTGGTATTTTAAAGTAAAAGAATATGCAGATAACAACTTCAGTTTTAAGCAATGACAAAACTTTTTTTTTTTTCCCTATCCACCATAAAATTGTTTTCCCAATTTTTTATTGGGAAAACAATGTTCTTCAGTACTGACTCAAAAGCCTTGAGGTATTCAAAAATATAGGTCACCCCTCAAGCTTCTGGTACCTGAATTTAATCAGGGCAGTAGACCTTTAAATAGCTGAAAATAGGGACTGAAAGCAACTTAGGAGCTTCAAGTCATGGACTTTCATGGGCTGCTTTTCAAAATTTTGCTTGTGATACTTTTGGTAAAATGTTCGTTCATGTAATGAACAGATCAGGTCACGCCAGACATTCTCTGTCAAGCAACTGTCTGCTGACTCTGAGAGTTGCCTTATTAGAGAAAAAAACCCACCAAACTGAAACAAAACCTCTTAACACAATAGGTTTGCTTCCCACCTGGAAGCATTTAAAGGATGTAAGTGGATCAGCATTCACTTCCCTATTCATAAAAAACAGGTTGTTCAAAATGACTTGCTAAAGTGTTGAACTATTTCAAGAAATGCACTGGATTTTTCCCCCACTTCCAGAGAGGCTATTTGTGCTGGGAGGGAAGGCTGCAAGGTTGATTTGTTTCCCTGGGGTGGGGGAATCCAGATGCCACCTTCCTGAGTGGTGTGTGGTGCTCTCGGCTGCTGGGGGCTGCCTGGGGGAGCATTCAGTCATCTGCAGGCAGGAGACCATCCCAGCATGGGGCTGGCTGTTTATTTTCAAAGCCGTTGTACCTCAGGTTACTTGTGAGGCTGATGCTTGGGGAGTTCTGCTAAAACTGGACTGTATATATTCCCTGTTTTGCCTGTAATTTGCAGTTTATGAAAACCAGATGGATGACTCCATGCTCTGCAAGTTAGTATGGGGATGGGAGCTTCTGACATAAGAACAGCTTTTACAGAAAACACTGAGTTAAGAAGATTCAGGCTCAAGCGAGATTGCTTCGTCCCTCCCCCCCCCCTTTGTCTATTTTTACTGCATCATTGGTATGTGTCCAAGGAAAGTCGGCCATATCATTCGGAAATACAAGGGGATAAACTTTTGACTGTTGGATCTTTTCAGGCGGAGAGACTCCAGAGTAAATGAACTGGGAAAGTGAGAATTAAAAGGAGAGATTTCTTTAGGTGAACTTTTTGGTTGTCTTGTCTGCCAACAGCAGTGTAAAATAACGAAGAAACTGCAGCAGTTCTTTCCCACTGTCTTTCTAAATAATGTAAGTTACCCTTTCACACTCGTCTCTAACTGTCCGTGTGCTTTTTCTGCTTTTGAGAATTTGTGGGAGCAGAGGTTTTACAGTAAGTGAGCTCTTGCCAGGAGCTCTGCTGTGTGAATGAGTGAATTGCTTTGTCTTTCTTTCTCTTCTTTAAGTCGGGGTGGTAGCGGGGGAGCCGAGCAGTTTGACACCACCTTTCTTTGACAGTCATGCTAGCTTGGCTTTAGATAGCTGTTGAAACCTTTAAACCTTTTCGGTGTTAGTGCAGAAATTCGTTTGTAGCTGGCAATAGACAATA